>NW_027509275.1:2519182-3145852 GCF_048541705.1 Temnothorax americanus
GAGCTCTACCCCGTGCAAAAATTTATGCGACTCATAAAATTGAAACGTGAGAGTTCAACGATCTATTTATTTGCGCTATCGGCACAAATGTTTTCGTCAACACCGGACAATGATTTCGTTGGCGCACGTTTCGAATTGCAATAATGCACTTTCGGCCACATGTGTAGACGTTATACGGCAGCTTCGTCCAGCATTTGTTCCAATCTGGACGGCCCCCAGGTAATAAATATGCCCTGGCCGGCTGATATAATGCGAGCGTGGGCTGGTACCGCTGGAATCGGTCCTCCTCGCTCGCGGTTGCTTGATTTACGCCATATGCCGCGATGCATCACGGGTCTATCGTTCTGCTTGCATTTTGCCGAACCGAAAATAGGTTCGGCATTCGTAACTCGATGCTGTCTTCCTCTTCTCGCTCTATCTCTCTCTGTCTCGCGTTCTTTCGCACCTTCGTTCTCTCTTCATCGCGCACTCCGACTCGGAGAACGATCCGTTCGGCCCCAAATCCACCTCCGCTTTCTTATCCCTACCTATTACGAGAGCTGGAGTGCGCTGTTCGATGCTCGTTCGTTTTCAGACACAGTCCGCTGCACCTTCGATCCGCTCTATTTCTGAAAGATCGTTACTCCCAGCGATCTCCCCGCGGCCGACGACGGCTAGTGCTCCAAATCGATAGCCACGGCATCGGCTATCGAAAGCCGAAACGTCTCTCGTAGAACGACATGGAAACTTCGATAACGTCCGCCTTCATCGTAACCCCGTGCGAGCTATATAATACTATCGATTGCAATAAAGTCTAAGTACATCGCCGTTTGGAATGCGTTCCAGATTGCGGAATGTTTATTCGTCCATGCGCTCGAGGATGCTAATTTCCACGAACCAGTTTTTCGTTGTCTTCTTCTTCTTCTTCTTCTTCATCGCGAAACTAATCGCGCGAGTCGTGCAGGGACCCCATCCGAGAAGGACTTATTAGCGTTGTCCCTCCCAGTACTGATACTCGTCCTGATCCGCAAGAATGTATTCTGTAGCGTGGACGACGATCTCCTGACAGAATATCGCGTGTCGTTCTGCCCTGAGCATTTAGCATTTTATGGACTCGGCCAGGAAAATCTCGTGTTCGAGATTATCGTTAAGAGACAGCCGATCCATTTTCCCTTTTTAGTACATCGGCAAAAAAAAAAAAAAAAAAAAACAATTTTAGTTCGCCGAGAAAATAATTTTCTTGTCACTCTTAGCTTTTTTTATTCGCCTGACTTTTTCTTCTACATTGTTTTTATGTTTTGAACTCGCAGGCGCTGCTGAAACACGTTTAAAATAGACCCCGTGTATATAGAATCGTTTTACAAAAAGTTTGTGAAAAGTCTCGTTATTAGCAGGGTCAATCTAATATCTGTAATATGCTTCGACGCACGTCGTGAAAGTGTAAAACTTGTAACGGAGAAACGGTGCAAAACATACATCCGGCGGGTCATTAATTTTACCGTACCGTTTATAAGGAACCATCGACAAGAACCCGATGAAATCGGGCACTCGTCGTTTTACCGACTTTCTCGCGCCTATTATACAAACTAGACAGTTTGCAGATAATCACCAGCAGCATTGATATGTTAACATTAATATTTCGCGTGGTTTAATACGATCGGTATCGACCGTATGGACGAAGTACAAGACGGGCTAATGCGTTTCCCGCGCATTGCTGCTGATGGTGATTATCTGAATATTCGAAAAAAAAAAATAATGCCTTTTCCGTTCATGCGCGACGCGATCATCAATTTTATCTCGCTACGGGGCTACACCACCTTTACCTCCTGCGACCGGAACGCACTTTCTGCGGTCGGTGACTGTCCAGGTCGATCTGGACCGGTTTCAAGGCTCAGGGCTACCGCTTCGTCAATGGAAAAACTCGACTTATGATAACGCCGTTCCATGAGGGGCACAAACGGACCCCGGGCCTCGGGCAGGGCCACCTTCGATCATGGTCTCGCTAGCGTCGATCGAGGGCTACCGTAATTACTAATTGCTACCGCCGGCTTAATTAGCGATTCACGTCGCCGTTTCATCATATCCCTCGACCTGCATCTCGCCCGTCACTTTCTTCTTGTGCGTCGAAAATGTTTTTCGATAGTCGCGAGAAAGCTCTCCGTTGAGCGAGATCGTTCTTATTCTTCGGACGAGTCGCGCCCGATTGCATGAAAGGGAGAGAGAGGAAGAAGGAGCGCATTCCTCGTAAGGAGCGGACCTTCCCGCTCTCAAGGATTGCTTCATTAGACGAGTGCACCTGCTCGAGCCGCATCTCCGGCGGTTTTACTTCTTTCACGGTGTCCAATGTGTCAACGTTGAACATCCGGTCTACGCGCATGATCGGAGTGTCTAATTGGCGTAGCCCGACGATGATCGTAACTGTTAATTTTGTATCTTCTCGCTGATGTCGGTTACGAAAATTGACATCTTGCGGCGCACAAACGCACGCGTGGAGGAATTTGAAGTGGGTTCAAGACGAGCATTCGTATGTAAACAACAATATTCTACAATATAGCGTGTCTAAAATTTATTTTTGTGTGTGATCTGATCATTTATATCTAGAAACTTCGTACGAATACGCCCGGCACGCTATTCGAAATAAAATATCAGTCGCATTTGTCACTTGCAACATACAATTTCGAGAAGTGTGCGGTCACGCGCCTTTAAACTCGAGTCAAAGCGATCATGAGCACAGTTAATAAATATTCCTCGTTTGGGGGGCCCGGCGGGATTAAAGCCGTACCTGGTCTATATGTAGATTACGAGAGAGGGCCCTTCGGAATCGATATACATATGTATACCCGGCGCGCGGGTAGAAGAGCGGCGCAAGATCGGATAATAGCCCTACGCGATGCGGGAGCCGGCGTAAGGCAGCCATCGACAAATGGCCGTGGCCATGCAATAAACAAGCCGCGCAATTAAGAGAGCAGGTTAATTAATGTGGACCAAACTAGGAGGAAGGCTCTCCTCAACCGATGCCGTTCTCTTCCATTGCACTCTCCGTCCTCCACTCCTTTCTCTGTCTCGACCCATCCGCCTATTTCCTCTTGTCCCTTTCTTTCTCTCTTTCCGTCTTCCCTTTCGTCGATCATCTCCTTCCTTCGCGCTCGACGCAACCACCGTGCGCACAGTAGTTATCGAGGACCGAACTGCCCTTTTTTGCCATGCACGCGAAGGGCAGCGCGGGACAGTGTCGTCGCACGGGATTTCTTTCTGTCTCATCCTGACGTGAGTACAAGAGGAGGAAGAGGAGGAGGAAGTGGAGAGAAAGGAGACGAGGGGGGGAAAAAAGCAAAAGAGACGAAGGGAGCGGTCGGTCGGGTTACTGGGCGCGCTCGTGAAATCCGGTAAAATCAATTCGCTGCGCGAGCGGCGACAGTCGTAAATTGTCGTCTTTGTATTCCTTCTGCTTCTTCGATGTGTGCGCGGCCGAAAAGAAACGGCGATGAACGGCCGCCGAGCGGACTGGAAATCCGAGAGAGATGACGAATTCGCGTTTGCGCCGGTGATTTATTGTTTCCGCGCACTGATAGCAGGAAGCTGCAGTTTCGCGCTTCGATCGGTTTTGTCGAGTACACAATTAGTGAATTCATGTATTTACGACGTGTGATTTATCCAAAATTGAAATAAAAATTGAATTTAATTTTTTCCATATGAATTTTGGACGTGAATACACATACAGCGTCGACACTTAGCGCTGCGTATTTTCGTAACGGATGCATTTGCAAACGTAAAGTGGGAAATTGCGCGTAAATAAGCTTGCCGGTCGTATCACCTCGCGCGTTAGGCACCATTTGTGCGAAAACGCCACACTCGCGTGCACACCGTGTCGATTGCGATAATTATCGGACATTTCCTACGAGCAGTCAGTCACGTACTCTGACATTTTGACATTAGTAACGGGAGTTATTGGAAAACCGGGGATTAACGCGTTTGCTTCGACGACATCAGTTACACCTGCCGGACCAGTTCGGACGATGTGTGTTGATGATGAAAGTCGAGGATAATTGATGGCGTTTGATTCGCGAAAGTCCGCAACACGACGAGATCTTTTCATAAGGCATCGGTGTTCTGACTTACAAAGTGTGCAAAAATTGACATACGCAAATTTTACGCGCGTGGAATGTCCGACCAAATGGTATAATTATTTTTACGATGTTAACACGAAAGTCACGGCTGTAATTGCAGTCTGTGCGTAACGTTGAGCACAAAAACGGTGGCAACTCGAGTTGTCGGTATGGACTTTAATAGGTTTAAACCAGGCTAGACTAGATCGGAAGCGTCCGCGTGATAGGTTTTTTTCACTTTTCTGGAATTATATTCGCGCGAGTCTTTTTGTCACTGGTAAAACCAAGTTCGTGTTTATGATGAGGCTGCGCTTCGGTGAGCGAGCTGATCTGGCGTTTACGGAAGGAGTTACGAGAGCCAATGAGGAAATGGCGGCGAGCGTGTTGCAGAATGTACGATGCTCCTCAAGGCCGTGTTAGACCTTCACCTCTTGACACGCATCCGTATCCCATAGGCATGGCTGTGCTCCGCGAAATACCGCGGAACTTACGGCCGTACATACATTACTTCGTGCTCTCTGCGTGCGCGGTATCGATCACGAATAATTCATCCTTTTCAACGTCAAGTTACTATTACCTATAATTGTGTAATAAATATTCGATGCTTTTCACACAAAGATTTATGTTAGTCGTGTATAAAATATTTCGTAAATTACAGATTTCTTGATAACTTTAATATTTTTATATGCAGAATTAGAGGATTTATATTATGTCGAATCAGAAGAATCGTATGGTTTTGTTAAAAAGAAAAGAATTGAATTGTATTTAAAATCTTCTTCATGTCTTCAAGCATAACGAAAGTATTGCCATTACATTATGTGCCCCTCGAAACCATAAAACTCTGTAGCTTTAATTTTTTTTTATTGGATAGAATGACAAAGATATTTAAGATGCTTGAGTGAGGTGGAATACCCTGAAGAAAAAATTGCACAAAAGATCAGAACCTTAGTTGGATCATTGAAACTTCATAATTAAGTTGCAGAACCGAAGCGACGTCTGAGCCGACGGTAGGCATTAATTAAGACATTAAAAAATTAGCCACGCAATTAATTACATTGACCGCAAAAATCCGTTGTGCGTTGCTATATGAACCTGCCTTTTGCGCGACTAACAAAGTAGCGTGGGTCGGCTTTTGAAACGACTAATTACCGTAATTAGTAGCACGGTAGTCGGCGGCTGCGAGAGTTTCGGTTCACGGGCTTATCGCGTCCTTGATTCCTATCAATGGGACTCCTATCTCAACACGTTTTCGTTATAAAACTCATTTTAACATCAATATAGTATATTTTACATACATATGGTGATACAAAGTTGCGCATTTTTATCGAGCGTGTGTTCTGTTGGGTACGTTTAATGCTCAATTTGCCAAGCAATTCGACTCATATACGAACGGACACGTAGGTATGGCAAGAGAGGAGGTCGATGTATGCAAACGTTGCCAAGAGCACTAATCAGGACCACCTACCACTTCGTGATTTCATAATCAACGCTCGCGGCATGAGGATTGTCGGCGTACAGTGTACGTGCCATTATCTTGGACGTTCGAGTTTCAATTAGCGAAGAAATGCCTTCGAGCGAATCTCGCGGCTCGGAGAGTCCGCATGGCAGATCACTGATTAACGTTCGGGCGGAATTGCTCGTCTGGCGAATACGCCCGCTAATAATTTTCCTTTAATAATTTCTACTTTTCCCTTTCGTTCGCGGTCGCGCACCAGTCCTCAGATTTTACAGAATGTTGTTGAACGTCTTTCAAAAAATAGCTTTAAAAAGTGATATTCCACGATACAAAAGTATTATTCTAAAATATTTTTATTGTTTTAATACTTTGCTTTGAATATAGAAAAGCAAAAGATATTTTTTTATTTTTACCGTTTTTCCACAACTATTACTTCATAGTTTTTGCTCTCGTACAAGAACAAATCGAGCGAAACGCAGACGTTTCCATATAATGACGCGAAGACAATTCTTTTGACATATTGCGCGACATTCCTGACGATTGAATCATCGATGTATGACGATCGCGGTGGTATCTCCTCTCTTTTTATTATTAGTTCTTGCTTGCCGAGAAGGGTCGCGGTTTTACGGCTCGCCAATCTCGCGGTGCCGAGTGTAAAAAGCTACGCCGTTACGCAAACGGCCGACCGAGGATTTACGGTGCCACGAAAAGAGCTTTCCGGGTGCAAGACGATTCACGACGTTATTAGCCTACGAAGGCTCGGCTTCTTCACAGTATGCACTTAAGGGTAAACGTGGTCATTCGGCACTGAGTTTTACACGTTCTATATATATATATATATATATATATATATATATATATATAAATGTGTGATATAATAAGGAAATATAATATTATACTAATTTACTAACAATATTATATATATTAGCGAATAATTTATATATAAAATAATTTTAACAAATAATTTTTAACGTTTGCTAGAGCAAATATTAATTAGAGCAAAAAATCACAATATAAGATAGCGCGGTTCTTATATCTTAACACCGTAAATTTGCGTTACATTTAGTTTGCCGCGTTGCGAATGGTAGATTATGTGACAAATGATATCGAGCACATTATGAACGATCGATTTTCTCGCTCGAGCGGAATCAGCTTAATGTCGGCTTTGCACGTGTATAAGCGTGATTAAACTGGAATCTCAGGAATCGGTTCTTGACATTCGCAAGTGACGCATTGTGCGACTCGCAATGCCAATCGATTATGTGACAAAGCAAACGATAAAGGATGCCGGTTTCTTGCGTTACAAGAAAATTTATTAATGAGACGTACCTATATATCTCTATTTTTTTTTATTTTTATGTGATACATACACCCTTTTTGTATTACTTTGTTACTTCTATATGAGATAAGAATAATTCGTTTTAACGCGTACGAGATAACGCGCATTGGGAATTTACGCTTTGCTAGTTTCACGAAATACGGCTATTAGAAATCATCCTGGAAATTTGAGAAACTCGTGTTAATTACTCAAATGTCAATGAGTAGAAATCACGGTGTAGGAAAGACTGCGATGTTTGTTTGCGTTTGATATGGAGTTGAACGTTCCAAGTAAAGAGAACAAACAGGCGAGCCTTTGGCGCGGTATCTCTTTCTCCCGCGAGGAGAAAGGGGCGGCATTCGATTCGCGTGAACCCCATGGCGGCCATGACCCCGATTCGGCAGGTGCACTTCCTCTCGAGATCGTTCTGGCGATAATTGTCGATCGTCGATCATTTTGCGGTCATGTCGGCCGTTACGTGCACCGCGTTATATCGCACCGGCAAGACGCACTCTGGTAGAAAGTTACAGTGAAAGCGATACAAAATTTGATACGGCAGTCGCAGCTTGAAGCGCGCGCTTTTCTCGGCCGCGGATTAATTCCGCGGACGTGACCGGTCGCGGGAGAAGTATAGATCGCGCCGATTTGCGCACTCGCGGCGGCAGCTGCCAGGATCGACTTTAGGTTCGCGTTCAGGAGCTCTGCTTCCGAAGCGAACTTAACTCGAAACGGTCGACCGATATCTCGCATCGCGCTTGAATTCCTCGCCGACCTTCGCGACCTCGAGCGCGTTGCTCTTAAATCAAAGAATTCATCATAGTCCGTTAATTAAACAGACTTTCCCGGGGAATTTCTGATGGGAGAGGTCCGGAGCCGGTGTACGCGCATCAGTCACTGCTGCCTGTAAGTTTCTCGAGGTTAGCTCTCAAACGATCCGAAGACGATTTGATCGATGTTGTCCTTCCTCCTCGGTAGCGGCACGTTCTCACCCCTTCCCTACGGGACGTCCGGCGAGTCCTTCCTTAATGCGTCCTTGATGAGAAGCAACCTCGTGAGAGCCTGCCAGGCTACCCTTACCTCGATTACCTGCCTTATCGATGCCAGCGATTATTTTGCTCGTCACGTTCGTCATCGTCTCTGCGGGTCACTCGGCTGGAAGCTTTTTACCTGCCAGCGCCGCAAAGGTGCGCGCTCCAACGAACCCGAGGACGATAATTTCTTGGAAGAACGTGCACTACCGTCTTCGGGTATTACCCGTCTCTCTCTCTCTTTTTTTCTTTCTCTCTCTTTCTCTCAGGCTTGCTTTAATCTTCTAGTGAAAGACGATATTTTGTAAGTCGCATCACTCACTGTGCGATCGCAACAAATAAATTTCTGATGAAACTAGAACTAACACGCTTAAACTAATCTCATAGAAATTCGAAACGGTTAAAATCGAAAATTGCAATCATACATTACTCTCTTTTTATACGTATGGCGGAAAGAATTTCGTGAATCGCGCGGTTAATTTCACTCGCCGGAGCAACCGCCGCGAGAACGCCACACTTGCAGCTTGTCAGGCGATTTTGATAACTCCGAAATCGATTTATGAACACTGTAGCTATCTCTCACGGTCAAATATCAAAACACGATTCAATACGAAGTTAAACGTACGACGTTAATAGAGACTGTGATTTCTGTGATGTCTGCTAATTAAACACGTCGCGGCACTACTCGATTGTAAGGATCCGCTCGTATCTTTAATCCGTGTTCCGAAAACGACGCGATAGCAACTTTGCTCCGAAACCGTGCGACACGACGCCGGCGCACGGCGCCGCGATGCGAGTCAAGTCGACGGTTGAGAAAACCGAGATCGATCACCCGAAATAATGTAGTCGAATGCGATATTTCTCGGTATCCGTATGAATTCCGCGACACGAGCGGTGAGAATAATGAGGGGATAGGGTGACTAGGCACGGAGCGCGTCAGGCGCGCGTTCGGTATGCGTATCAGCCTACCCCCACTCTATCCCCCCTTATCATGTTTACCGCGGCGCGCGCGACCGCCCGCGAGTCGCTGTAACGTCGTTGCTCTTGGATCGTATCGCGGAGTAATGCACGTATCGTCGGACTTCGGTGCCGCATGCCGGTGGTTGAGATTACGGAAAACTGTGACATATCGAATGTTCATTTAATACGTGTGCTTCGCGGAATTGTTTCTTCGTCCGATGCTGTAATGATTGGATATATTACATCGACAAATGACAACGTTCATCATCGTACTTTTGACAAACAATATATAATCATATTATAATTAACTCTTTAATTATATTACTAATTCGTGTTGTTTTTAAAAGCTTACAACTACAAACCAGTGCGTCAATTTTATTATTTCTATATAAATTTAGTAATATTGATGATTTATTGACCTTTTTAAATTTTTTATTTAAGATAAAATTACCTGAATTGTTATTCTTATATATTACTAACGCATAAAATCGAGCAGATGATATTCAGTAGAAATTTATCATGATTTGTGCCATGTACGATATTAAACGACGGCTTACGACGGTAAATTAAATTTGCGTTTGCCTGCTTTGAGAACGCTTCGCCGAATTTGAAACGGTTGATAACCCTATATTTCTATATATATGAGTGATCCTGTTACGTAGTAGGTACCGCAGTGGCAATTGTTAGTGCGCTGCAAATGGAAGCAGAATCCTAAACAATACGCCATTTAATTTGTGACGCCGGAATAATGACGAAGAAATAATCCCTTTTCGAATGCATCCAATAGATGCATATAACAGACAATCTCGATTTTTTCAAACATATATCGGATTTTAAATAAAATTAGAGCAATTTAAAAGCGGTTTAATTAGTATTTTTAATAATATTGATAATTCGCGATAAAGAATTATTTTCTCGCATCCATTAATTAATTGTCTTTAACGAATAATACTCGCCGAGCAGTGTCTTTATGATCTCAAGTATGGCGCATTGGAAGGTTAATTGCCAATATAATAAATTCTTGATGCGAAAAATAAAAATTATATTTGAAAGCAATTACTTCTCGAAATAATATTTGTTATTCAAAATTTCTTCAAGAAGAGCCTAAGAAAGAGCATTTTTCGCCCATTCATTTTGTACATCATAAATAATCCCCATAAATCTGGAGCGCCTTTACAGTGCTATTGACTTTAACCTGTATGGTACCCTCTTGAATGTAAAAATACTTTTAAGAACGTGGCACTTACAGCTTTTTTTATGTCGACTCTTCAGTGCAGCGCCCAGGTGAGCTCGGTTCAGCACGTCCGTCGGTCGGCAAAAATCGCGAAACGACCGGCTCGTAACTCCGGACTTGCGGCGCATCCGCTCTAACGGATGCTGGGACGAGAGAGCGAGCAAAGGGAGTAGCGGCAGAGCGCGCGGGCTCGATGGAAGGAGAGCGCGTAGATCGTATGCACGTCGAAAAGGCCTCATGCGCCGCTGCCGCTGCTCTAAAAGGCCGGCAAGCCGGCGAGCCGGTATATAGAGTCCGCGATGAGGGCCCCCACGACATTAGAGCCACATTAACGCGCGCACTCGTCGACCAGCTGGTACCCTATCGGGTCAGCTAATTACATGCCGATTCCGAGAGATCACTCGCACAATGCCCGTCGACATGCCTCGTTCTCCTCATCGTCGTCGTTACGCCGCGTCTCCGGCGCCGATACGCCGAGATCGTCAAGTAGCGATGAATCTCTGCGAGTATATACGTTTCTAGTGATATATTACATGCACTTTCAGTTGTACTAAAGTATATTATAACTTTCGATGTTTTATCGAAACCAATTGATTAATTTATTTAAATATCGTGAAGATTTTTTATAACTCGGATGTAACATTATAATATAAAATCGATGATATTTTTGAATTCTAGAAAATCTGCAGCATAAAATTACCAGGAGCTTGCATTTTCCGGAACACGTTCGTAATTTTGTATATAGTCACGCTGATTTGTATTAATTAAAAGTTCCTTGCTTTCAAAGTTGTTTCGCTCCGCGTGAGATTGATATATGTATGTTCAACAGTATAGAATTCTGTATCGCGTATTTATTTGATTCCATTGTACATAGCGTAAATTAATTTTGTCACAAGACAACGACGAAATCATACTATAAATTAAAACTAAAATTGCTTGTTTCAAATCATTACCTCAACCGCTCGCTCGCGAATAGTTGAGACGTGAGAAATTTGTTATTTCAGTAATATCAATCATTATTCTCACAATATTTAACTATCATAATGTTAAATAACCACTTAAGCATATTATTTGAATACAGGTATGCATTGATTATATATGAGGTGGCGTGTTTTGATATTTATTCATATCTTCAGGATAAATATTGGTAGATTGAATTTGGAATCGTTCAGTAGATTCGCGCAATTGATTGCGTTGAAATCAACGAGATATTGAATTGATCCCAACACCAGGTCGGGGAGCTTTCGTGGAAAGGTTTCATCGGTTACACGCTGCCAACGGGCGCGCACCCGCGAGTGCTTGAGCCGCTAATCGTTGCTCGCTACTCGCTACGAACGGCACCAACGCGATTTACGGCCGGATTGTGTGCAGTCGATCGCTCGGCGGATTCGAAACGGGCGCTTTTGTCTTCGCGGTACGACCGATCGCGGTCGCGGGGCGCGCGGGTGGTATAGTTTATGCGATGGCGGATGCAGTTTGTTGCGCCCGTGCGTAGAGGATTAATTAGACGTTACGAAATTGCAGCGTGTAGCCTCGGGTGGTCGTGATGGATGTAATCCGCTGGCTCGTATTTATTTCTCACGTGCAGTCGCCAGCATGTGAAGAATTTTATTGCGTGGCTTGTTGCGATTTTGTCTCGATATAGTTGCTAGAAGCCATTTTTTTTAATTTATTGACTTGATTTTATGTATTAGCTTCTGTCGACTCATATTATTACGGGTATTTGCCCGTAACAATCATTGCCATGTAATGCTATATATTTGGTTCAATGCAGGAATTATTGAAAATATTTGTGCACAAGAATTCGGTGACAAAAAAAAATACACGTGATTAACTTGGGTTGAAATTGACGTGAAAAGTCATAAAGACGTTTCACGAAATTAAAGACTAAAAAATTTCGATTTAAAAATTACTTTAATTGTTAAAAAATTTTGTTTTAGTATTCGAATCTGTGGTCAAAGTAATTTAAAGAAAATTTTTGAATCCAACTGTAATTTTTATTTTACGACGAAAATCTTGCAAGTTTCATTAACTATATCCATTAAATCGGCCGTAGATGCGGTTGTAAATTTATGTTACACAATGGGGATTCACTCTGGAATTTGTCTATCCCGCTGAAACACGCCGATCTCGACGTTGCTCGCAGCTGTTACCAGCGGGAGCTCTGTTGAGTATTCGAGGAAGGTGTATTTATTCAAAACCGCACACAGTTCCCACTGCGTCCGAGGAATCTGAATGTTTAGGTACTCTTCGGGAGTTCTCCGTAGGAACAAAGAACCGTCGCTCGTTACAGCTCGTTTTAATTAATTAAAGCCCAACTTTCGCGATAACGAGAAACATATTCACCGTTCGCGCCGGCATGGCAGGAAGAACGGACGATTTCACGCGGCTACTGTAAAGTGAATGGTTCTTTTTGAAGCCAAGGAATACAACTACGAGTTCAGAGAATTTACCTCTAGTCACGTATTATTTTCCTGTTCTGTAATCACATGTATAGTGATTATGTTTTCAAAAAAATAATTAGTTATCCTGATTAAATAATAATTATTCTACAATAATAATTGACATTTAAATTGTTCTCCTCTTTCAATTTTTAACCAGAAGCAGAAGCATTTTTTTCAAAATGAATATTTTTTTCTTTTTGTTTTCTTGTAATATTTTGTCTCGAGAATTTCGGAATACGACGTTGTATCTTTCCACGATCGTTTCGTCTATTTGCGCTGTTACCGAGCGATGTCACCGGCGGACGAGCGACATTGCAGTCTCGAAAAATCTCTCTATCGAGTACGACGCGACGCGACGATTCGTACTGGCAAATGTGCTACGTGTCTGTCTTCGACTTCACGCGAAAACTGTCGGCCGTTGTAGCCGGCGACGTTGCAAGCCGCTGATGACACTCTACGGCACTTGAGAGCAGGCCGCTGTGTTGCGGTGCTTAGTTTTCTCGAAGAGGGTCGACCCTTGTCGCCGCTGCCGATCGTCGTCGACGACGACGACGGCGATGATTACGACGTTCTCTCTTCGGCAATTACAGCTCGAGTGGCACCGTAAGAGACAGGTGGTAAGCTGCATCTTTGACTTCTTCCTCTTTCACCTTCTTTTTCGTCGTATCTCCCGTAAATTTACGACAGGATATATATTGCAGTATTTATCCCTCGCGAGATAACCACTCGGCTCCTGTTGGCCCGTTTTAAGTCATCGTTCTTCTTAATTAATTATTCTCTAGCTACTAGTGTTATATCGGCGAGAAAATTTACCGCTCCGTGATCAATCTGGCATCTGCTCGCACATGCAAAGATTCCATCGTGTAGCATTGTATATACAGTAGTTTTTAACTTTCTTAATTCTTTTAATATCAAGGCGGTTAATATATGAAATCATGTAGGTAATTTTTCAAGCATATTTTAGCTTCAAATAGATAAAGTTTATCGCATTGTTGTCAGTATAAACACGTTAGAAATTTTTTTCCACAAATATCTCTGAAATTTACGCGTCTATAAAACTTCCGCTCTCGACTACATAATCGTGTGGAAAGTCAGCAGTCGACCAACGAACTTCACACAGTCCAGAGATTAACACTATGTTAAATCGCGATATTATCGCCGACCGCCCTGTAGTACGATCAATAAAACGGGAATCATGGGAAATCTCGACGTAGAGAGACACTTCCAACGGCGCGACACGTTATCGAACGATAAACGTACACGACCAATCGGGGCTCGGTGGGATCGTGGACGCTGAGGAAACACGATGCGAGATCTTCGTCGTCAAGGGCTGCGGATAATCGACTTAACGACGAGGCTTAACGACTTCGCGGTAACGGTTTCGCCGGACCTCTTCTCGTCGTCGCCGGGGCATTACGATCCGCGGGAATTCTAAACTTGGGGCCCGTGTCGTCCGGCTGAACGATCGAGACTCGGGTTCTATAATGCACGGGCGACATCGCCATACGTGTCATGGGGGAATCGATCCGATCCGGTTGTAAGCCGACCTAACCATAAGTTCGCCGCGGATCGAGCATCGTGCAGGCTTTCTGCATGCGGGAAAGCCGAATAAAATGCCGGGGTCTTGATCCGCTATGCTTAAAGACCTCGATCTTCTCTGACACCTCGCTCTGAGGAGACACGATCACTTTAATTCCACTAAGTTCCGAGGTCGTTGATCTCGTCGCGCTGAGAATATCGATCATGCAAATCTCAATATTCGAAGAATTTGCTGATGTTAACTCATGAACTTGAATACTTCACTTGAATTATTGTATTTTATAAAGTTAGCCACTTGCTTTATTTCTTGAGAAACATTTTTGGTTTTTGCGAAAGGTGACTGTATGTCGCTGGACATATAGCAACAAAAATTTTACGAAATAAATCAACAGTTTTTAATTCCAAAATTCAGTATAAAGAATATATAAAATAGAGTGTCCATTTTTTATTATTTTCTCGTTTCTATTCATCGCTCTGTTTAAGCATCTCGTGAAAACGCGGCGCAGGTGCCAGCCGTTCGCTCGGCGCCTTCGATACGGCGCTTGCTGGACCGGCTGGCATCATGATATGCGAAAATTCTTCAGGAAGCCAGGAAAGATGGCGATCGGATGCTTTGATGGAGCTGCTGACTCGTTCCGACTGAAACAGGACTCGCCATCGCGTCCTTAACTGCGCTGAAGAGGGCATGATTCGCGTATATATTCCCCTTTCGTTGGCTCTTATACGAAATCGGCCGATTTAATTACAGCGCTTATCAGGCTGTCGAGCTTGCCGGACGCGCGGTTTTAATGGGCACCTGCGAGATATCCGGGTTCAACGGCGGGCGGCGGGCGATACTTTTTCCTCCCCATATACGCGCAACGCAAATAATTAAGGTTTTGCCAATCGTGATTATCGGTTGTCACGCGAAACGCGCACAGAAAGAATCGCGCGCGGAATTCTCGGGAAGAAAGCCGTCGGATACGTCGCTTCGCCTCGCGATTATACACCGTGATCGTTATATCTTTCTTTAGTTTAGTACGCAATTTATTGCGACACCGCGCGCACAGGCGATATCTGGGCGCATCGTGTATCATCGTCATCGCGTTATCTAATTACATTTATATACGTGAGACATTTCACGAACGACGTGACATTAGTTGACGCGATCATCGATGAGCACTGTTTTCAAACGGGATCGAACCGGTTCGTAACGGTTTGCTTAATTTCGCGTGGCGTGCCTGACAATGAACTCCGTGTTAAATTCTTGGCTGCCATTGGCAGGACGTCGCGGCGTATTTCGATAAGATAATCGACGAGCAATTTGTCGTTAACCACGGTGGACATTTTATTCCCGCTGTACGGAGTTACGTGAGCGAATTAAATTGATGATTTTGTTTAGTGCTTTCGTGGCATAATTATAATGCGAGCACTCCTAATGCGATTGGCAGGATAGCGCGGACGATCTATTCATTGTATATAGCAATTATTATTCTCCATTATTATGATATTCTAATTATCGAAAATAAGACAGTTATACTACAACGCGCGTTGTAATTAGCGATTCACGTAACTACGTGTAGCTCCATAATAATGTAATTACATATAATTTTACATGATCGAGTGTAGCACCGTTGTAGCGCGTTCACTAATGTGGTTGTTTATTTAATTCCTCATTTACTTGTCAGCGATACATTTTAATTAATCATCAATATATCGTTACGATCTATATTCCGTACTTGTCAGTTACCAAGTTACTTATCACTCTGCCTTTGCAACATCGTCTTTATCATCCATGTTTTTGACGCAAGAATTGCTATTTTACTCGAAATACTTTGTTTTTTATGTCACTCTCTTTGAATGTATTTATTATTTATCATTTTTCCTTTATTGCAGCTTTTGATGCATTCTTCGCTGTTTCTAATATAATCTTTTTTTTCGTTTTTAGGGATTGTGACAACCTGGCGGACAGCTCGGAGCGAGACTCCCCTTGGAGTTGTGGGGGTGGCAGCGGTGGTGGCCGCAGACCCCTCACCTCCATTATCGAACACCTACGTACCTCCAAGAGCAGGCTTCACAATGGTGAGTCGCATGTTCAGCATGTTTATCACTGTCCCTCTCTTGGCACGTGTTATTTCTTTCCCTGTATATTGCATTAGGAGGGAGTTTAATGAAATGTTTTTCGTCCTCTCTCATGCGTTTGTCTCGGCGAAACGAGTATAGCAGCGTTTTCCCAGTGAAATGCGGCAGAACTGGTTTTACTTATTGAAAAGCACGAAATTTTATTTTCTCAGAAGAATGCCGCGATTGCATGTCGATGTGCATTCACGCGCACACTTACGTGCGTGAGCTGACTAATTGATCGGTAACTTTAATTGTCTACGAAAAACATCGTAAAGTTAATTATTTCGTATTACTGCCCGGATACCTCTTACGTCCGTCATAACGATCTATTAGGAATGAAAACATTTGCCGATATGTCCATCATTAAATCCGATGATGATTTTATCAAGTCGTCTATAAAATAATATGAACGTCGCAGAGGTTGTATTAGATACATTTAGACAAGATTATTAATTGAAGATTAATCAACATAAATACAACGGATATTTTTGATGCTTCTAACGTTATTAATTAACAATTTATTATAATAATTTGCTACTGTTTTCGGTATAAAGTTTTACGAAGAAAGAACGAAAATCGTTTATTCAAATGTATCATAAATATATTCCATATTTATACCTGCATGTACTTTAAAACGTGGAAAACAAATCCATGAAGTAATCTGTATGAGGGTATCGTCGTGATACTTATATAAGAATTCCGATGCATTTAATCCGCGTACGAAGGGAACGAGCGATGGCGCGGATACGAACGCTATTAGGAGTAATGAGCACGCCTATGCTATAAACACGGCGATAATGATCGGCCGCGCGCTCTCGTAACGATAATAAATAATCAGGCGAAATATCGGCCAACAAAACGTACACGAACGTGCGTTCCTTTGATGGCGGCGCGTCGCTTGGGAGCGAGCGAGCGAGCGGACCACGGAGAGCCGACTTCTGGTGACTTTCTGTGATGTCTTCATCCCGGGTAATTAGAGGCACGGATGCGCATAAGCGGGGCCGTATACCCGGCCGCTTATGTGTGTGCGTCCGATTCTCTCGAGTGAAACGAGGTTCTCCTCCGAATAGCGGCGGGGACGGCGGCGGCCTTTTACACATCGCGACACTCGTCCAGGTACCCTGGGTGGAAGCGCAGCGCACGATAGGATGTAGACGAGGAAAGGGAGTCGGTCAGGGACGCGAAGGGAGCGGTTCCTTCTGGGACGTTACGCGGTAGCATTATATCGGTGCCCAGACACAGGAACCGGGCATCGCGTACGACGGCGACTCGACAGTTTATTACGACCTTGGAAGGAGGATTTCAAGCAGGGGAGATAAAATACAATTATAGGCGGACGTATATCCCGGCGCACCGGTGGTAATGACGGTAATAATAGTATCGTCTCGGCGATAGTTATATTAAAAGTAATAACGATAATATCGAGGCTAAAATAATCGAGGTGAATGGCAGTGTCACTCGCGAAATGTCAATTCGCTGGGAACGAGAGGGAAATATGAGTGAGATATCTCTGTTCAGATAACACTGCATCGTGTTGTTTGTTCGAAAAAGCAGGTCGATAGCGCCCACTTTAGAAATCGAAGGGAGACGATGAAATGTGTATCGTAACAAAGTGTACATGAGATAAGATGCTATGTGGAAACCCTTTTATAAAAGAAATAGCGGGAGGGTTACGAGCTTTATGTCAACCGTAACCGGGAGATATAAAACGCAAGTGACGATAATGCTTGCTACTAATTATAAATGTGGAAGCGGTAGTCGTAAAATGTCACGGACGGAAGCGACAGGAAAACGTACGTGAGCAATACTTTAGCAAAATATCTTTATTTGTAGTTGAAGTATTTGAGATTAGAGTAATTACATTATATTATTTAATAGCTGAAAATAAATGAACATTTTATTTAGAAATTGGTGAGACATATAAGTAACAGAAAAGATATATAAATATAAGCTGTACAAACGTTATACAACAGGGAAAGTAACATTGAGAGAGAAAGAAGGAAAATGTGACGAGTATACACTGCAAATCCAAGTGTGTTTATTTTAACTAAAGCTCTTCTTACACGCATTTTTGCCGTTTTAAATCATTTAACACGGTTGAACGGTATTAACTTTTAATTTAAGACGATTAAACGTGTTAATTTAACAAGCAACAAAACACGTAAAACGAGTTTCAGTCAAATGTCATTTTTAGACGTTTATGCGCGTGTGTAGAAATAACACACTTGGATTTACAGTGTAGGGTAAAATCTTGATGTCAATCGCAATTACGGGATAAATTTTCAGCGCGCGTCTCATTAGCCTACGCCCTCATTATTACCTTATCAACGTCCCCGGGCTCGCATAATGGACCTTGAAAATATTTATGAGGGTAATCCCCGCGGCCGCGTACGAAAGTCTCCGGCTTTCTCTCCAGCATGCAACAATAATCCCTGTATCCCCCTATATAATTGTGCCCGCAGAGGATTTATAGGGCTGGTCCAGTCTCTCGATCCTATCTAACGATCTGCCCATTGAGTAGGCAGACTAGAAGCGCACGAAGAGAGATGCGCCGCCGCGGCCGCCTCGGCAATGGGATTCATTCAAGAGTATCGAGACCTCCTCTCGGCACCGCGATAATTCCGCGCACGAACGTCGGTTTTTCGACTCTCGCGCGCCACAAAGAGCGAGGGCATCGCAACCTGAGATCACGATCTACGTGAGGAGAGAATATTAGGTTTATTATAGTCCGGGGCGAATCGACACAGGAGTGCCAGATGCAAACAGTTGAAAGGCCAGTTATAAACTAATAAGTGGTTTAACCTACTTTCTTTTCCGATCAACGAATCTGCGATGTTTCATCTTATTATTATAAAAATAAAAAATTTGTACATCAATTTTTCTAAGTTCTCGAAAAAGCGTGGGAGACTGATATCCGTGACCCGTATCCTTTTTTCCGAGGACATAACCGAATCGAAATAACAATTCGAATTTACGATCGAGCCACTTGTCGCGAGATAGAAACGAGGGCAGCTCAAGGATAAACGCGAAGAAAACCGTCTCGCGGCCGCGCTGGAATCTTTTTGTTCTCGTCAATGGTGTACTAGGAATTCGTGGTTGGTTTAGGTCGATTAGCTATTCCAGGATAGTCGCTAAGCCACGCATCACCGACGACGTATCATTAAAGTCGCGCTCGTTCCACACCGGATGACATCACGCTGCTCTGCTCACCTTTGGATAATTCTATTATCTTTCTCTCTCAGCTCACTGCTATCTGACAGCCTACTCTGCCTAATAAGGAGCGGACGATGATCCATTGAAAGTAGGTTTGCTTATCTTTACCGGTGATTTCGATCCGAAGCGTTGTCTGATTTCGACAGATCGACATTTGCTTCTTGTTTTATAGTTTTGCGTTGTTTTTCCTTGCCTCGCTTGCGCAGCGATGCACTTTGTTTTATAGTTTAACATCGTTTTCATAAATCATTTGCGAATGACGTGCGCTGTCGTTAAAAATCCTTCTTCTTCTCGTCAAGATATAGATACACGCGCGTGTTACCTCCCAAGCGACGTAAATCAGTCACTCTGCCAATTTGCATATTAATCTTTGTGCCGATAAAATTAATATGTAAATGCCTACTGGTTTAATGAGTTGCCAGTGTGCGGGTGAGATAGATAGAGAGAGAGAGAGAGAGAGAGAGAGAGAGAGAGAGAGAGAGAGAGAGAGAGAGAGAAACAATGTCGTTTTTTTATTGTGATCTGAGCTGTGTCATGAATTATCTTTATCGTGCTTGTCTGTGATAATATTCTACGATATATAGCTTGTAATACGCAATCTTAAATTCGAGAATGTATCGATTTTTTGACAACTTTTTTTCGCTATAAGATATATACCATTGTCTTGTGTTACGATAACTGCCAGTCGCGGCTTGACAACGCGAGCGTAACGCCGCGCATAAATCTGTGTGTGCATTCTTACGCAGCAAGAACGCACTCGCGAGCGGTGACTAGGTGGAATTCTAGTTAAGTATAGCCGTCGTGACTCCCCGTTGTCCTTTCATCTGAAACCGGTATTTTTCGGTCGAGAAACTCGGACGATTTCCGCGTTCGACCGTGATCCTTTTGATTTCCGATATCTCTGGCCGCTCGGCATCCTGGAAGCGTCGATTCGACACGGTGGCGAGCGGGTGCAACGCGCTGCGTTATGCGGTCCGCGGGATGTGCAGGGGCATACACAATTTATAATGCAATTAGAGCCTCAGATGGTAGCGCTCGGATTTACGGCAGGTAGAGAATCTGCCGTGAAGAGAGGCGGAGGGCGACTGGACCGGACGAAGAAGAGAAGGAGGTGGAGAGGTGAAAGAAGAGGTAAAAGAGAAAGGAGAGAAAGAAAGAGATGGAAAGGGAGAGAGAGAGAGAGAGAGAGAGAGAGAGAGAGAGAGAGAGAGAGAGACGGCGCGGTGAACCGTCGGGTCCCGATACGGGGGCTATATTCCCGTGGAATGAGTTATATGCCTCCCGCGGTAGCCGATGCATTATTTATCGCTCGGCTTTTCATTATTTCTTCGTCGTATACTTACGTAGCGGAGCCAGCGCTCGAAACGCGTTCCCCGGCGTGGCGATAGCGTTCGCTCAATTCTCTTCCTATTTGTTACCATTCGAAATAAAATAACATAAAAATCTCAAAGGTACACTTGAAAAAATATTTAAAAGTTTTTTAGCCTTTGGTACTTTTTTTTAGTTTCGATTTTGCACGAAAATATGGCCATCGTTTTAAACGCAAATTTGACAAATTTAGATGTTATCGTAGAATATAATGGCGTATTTTACGCACACACCATCTTTCTTCTCTTCGAATATTCTTACGAGCTTGCTCCCAGCATCTCTACTGCTTGCGGAACGTGGCGTGATTTTTTTCGCCTCTCGCTATAGTCTAGGGACGCCTTTATTATTAAGAGCTATAACTTATGTCGACGTTACGATGCTAATGAGGATTCCTCGTACGAGTAACCGCGGTTATTTACAACCGCGTATTTTTCCTATTATCGTTAAACGCGGTAGCGCTTAACGCGCCAAGTTACGGGCATTTTAGCAGATCCGCGTCTCCACCTGTCGCTGCTTTTATCCGTGTTCGTCTTCATTGATTTCTCGCTACGGGCGCACTTCGATAAATGTCTCGTAAATTTCGCCCACCCGATCATTTTCCCGCGGATGTGTCTTTATATATCGATATACGTTAAATCGACGCGTACGCGTTCTTGCCTGTCTTTGCGTGTGTACAGCACAAAATTTATTTGAAGTTTACTTTAAATTAATCATAAAATCGGTTTTCTTTTATCCACTGAAAATATTTGAGAGAAAGCTGTTTTAATCTTCAGATTTCTTATCGAAAGCGCTAATACCTGTTATTAATGTTGGATGATAGATCTGTACGGTATCCATCTTTTCTTTTCGCGCGATTCCGTCGGCGTGACGTTAAAACATACGTTTACGTCATTGTTAATCGACACATGTCCTAATTACTAACGACGTAGGCGCGAAAAATAGCAGCAGCGCGATTGCTGGAGCAGAAACAAACACGCGAAATCGTTGGCGGAGCGTAACCTGCCGAGTATTATCGTGACATTAAAATCAATCGCCGAGCGGAGATTAATCGCAAAGCGTGCGGGTATAAATCACTTTCGATGAGGCTCACCTTCCGCGTTCGAGGAGAGGCAGGGAGTTTCAATACACCTCTCTCGCGTGCGCGGGTTCGCGCAGGGGGCAACTTCTCGTTCGCTCGTTCACGAAATCGAGAGCGCGGGCTCGTTTCATGGCGGCTTTTATACGGTCGATCGAAAAATCGATAGCCGCTTTCCGAACGGTGAAGGTACCGTGACGTACTCCAGATAGACGAGCGTGCCAAAGAAAGAAGCGCGATATGGGGTAGGTAGCGCGGATGAGCTCTGACCCTACCTGTACGCTATACCAGGATATCCATAGAAGGTTCACAACGAGGATAATCATTTCTCGGAAGAAAGCTGCGAGCTCCATTCTTCGTGAGCGTCGAGTATGTTTAGCGATTAGGCAAGATGATTGACTTCACCCGTTGCCCTTTTCGAGATTTATGGCGTAAAGAAATAAATGTTACTCGGGAATCGCGCTGCATCCACCTTTGCGACGTACGCGCGGACGTTCTTCTAGACGTTTAATTTACAATTAACTTTTTTGAAGTTCTGCGAGTTACCAATTGCATACCCCATACTATAAGAATATAAAATAATTATTATATATTTTTTTATTTCTATATACATGCGCGTACGGTTGTAACGGATACGTGTAACTTGTGGATTAACATTCAAGATACTCGGCGAATCAGTGTCGGCGATAAATTCGACATCGGTGAGATATTAGAAAGTCTCCCTTCCGCAGCGTTATAAAGTACTAAGATGAGCGCGTTTGTGCGGGAGGCATCAAAGAGGCAAAGTCGAGCCCGAACTGTTAATCGCGAGCGTAATTACGATAATCGCTCATCGATTGCTCCGAGAACGTGTTTTTCCTACCGCGTCTCGAGATAGCACGCGATGCATCTGTTGCATCACGACCCGCTGATGTGTGCTTCTGCGTACATTGAAACTAGATAAATCGAGGACGACGCGACGAGAAATATTGTAGCGTCGCGTTGGATAAATAACAAATCGTGCATCTTTCGCCTTCTACAGGTTGTTTGTAGAAAGTGTTAACGGTCGATTTATTTTATCGCGTATTTATTAGCGATCTCCTAAGAATCTCTATTATTTCAATCTCTCTTGAAAACTTTCATAACTTTACGAGTCTCTCGACGCGAGTTCCGCGAACGGTAGCGGGAGTTCTAGCAATGTAGTTTTACTTTCGTTGTTGACACATAACGCTAAATAATCGCGTTACGGTTCTAAACGGCGATATGTCAAACTGACCGTTCTACAACAAATCAGTCGCGAAATATTTCTGCCCAGCGCATTTGTATGCTAATTGCGACGGGCGCGATCTTTGCGACGAATAATCCACCCGACGGGATTGCCTATACACACCTTCGACTGCATTCCGGATTGTTGGTTCGCGCTTTCGTAACACGCGCAACATTCAGAACGATAAACGCAATTAATGGGGCGAAAGTTGGAGCGTGCCCGTGCGCGCGTTTATTCGCGCTGCGTGATTGACGCGCGATTTAAACGACGCGTGTTCGAGAAAAGACCGCGGGCTCACGACGTGACGGGACGCCGGGCCTCGGCGGCGAATAATGCGTCTATCCGCGCGCAGACGTCGCGAATAGAGACATTAATAAAGCGCTCTTCGTGACGACGACGAGGGAACGCAGAAGGAAGAACGCGCGGTCGGGATCTCCCGATGCAATACAATACTGAACGAGGCAGGCCTCAAGTAATGGATGCTGCCCCGTCTGGTTGGATGGTGTTACGAGCGATGGTGCCCCAGATGGTGGTGCTATCTCGGGACTCTGATGCTTACTCGGATATACGCGTTATCGGTCAGGTAATCGTGAGCATCGAATAAAAACGACCAGCTGGCCGACTGGCCGGTGCGGCGCGGCACGGCATTGATACGGATGCTGCGGAACGGAGACCAGGCGGATGATGCGGTCTTAATATAAAGTGGAGCGAAAGAACCCTCTCGCGGCCTCAGTATTATCCCCGAGAAACGATGAGTCGATAATTTTCATTGTTTATCGGTACATCATCGCTGAGACGCTTTGAAGAAACGGAGCGCGAACACCTCAGCGGATTCGAACACTTCCCTGTTACTTAATCCGATTTCACGTTTTATCCATTATCTCGTTCAGTTATCTTCATGTCGCTTTTTAACATATGCTGTTTCCCGTATAGTTTGAACAAGCCGCTTTATCAGTAATCAATTCGAAACTGACACACGACGGTTTTATTGAAATTGCGATTATCGAGGTATTCAGCAGGAAGGAAGGGGGCAGGTCATCGCTCGCGTACAAAAAGGTCGATCTCCAGCGATGTGTACTCGAATCGCCGCGGTTCATCGAAGCTATCGGCCAGGGTCCGGTTTCTCTTAACGACTGATCCGACGCCCCGCATCGTCTCGGCTTTGTGTACCGATCAATTCGCGGGACAAAACGCCCTGCCGGCCACGTGTAAACGAGAAAACGGAACGAGTTTACTAAGTGTCCAGTCGAGTTTATCGCGTACCCTTTGCGGGGCATCGGTTCACCATTAGTCGGTGTTAGCTATGCGCGGTCTCCTCGCCTTCTGGAGCAAGAACTCACACTGTAAAAATTTTTTGTAAAATTACAACTATTATAGTGGGTAATTTTGAGACCCACTGTAATAGTTGTAATTTTACAAAAATTTTTTACTGTGCGGGAACTACGGCGAAGTGGAAGCCGGACCTGTAACGCGACCCCTTCAACACCTTCGGGGAATTAAGATATCGCGGCGGAGAAGGAAAATGGGGGGAGGGGTTTATCGTTCTCCCCTTTTTTATTCTACTGTACGGGTTTCTTTCCTCTGCTTCTTACATATACTCATTATCATAAGAATGACTTCGGACATTGATACCGCAGGAACTATATATTTATATGCGCAGCTGAGTAAGGATCGAAATATCCTTCTCGTTTTTCATGTCACATATTAAAACAGGGTAGATATTGTATTGTTGCGAACATAAATATCGTTATTTGTATCGATCTCAATTCTGCGATTGTGAATTTCTTTTATTTACGCCACCCGATTGCAGCAGAAATTTCTGTCAAACATTTTTATCCGATACACGTTCTTTGCGGGATGCATAAACAAGTATATCGCAGTGATATTTTATCAGAAGGACTAGGAAACGATCGTATAAACAGGCTGCCGACAAGAGCAGTTCGCGCATTGTTTCAGTACCGCGCCGATATATGCAAATCGCACCGTTGGAACGCCGTCATTGTATTTCACCCATATCACCGGCTTATTAACTTTGGCGTTTATGACCCCGTGAACCGCGTCGATCAGGGACCCGAGAGCGCGCTTTATCGTCCGTTTTATAGCGACGCGCACTACTGAGAACGGAATTAAGACGGCGCAAATAATGTCGTTCGCGGGGACACGCCCGTTATTCGTAACCGTCGTCGGTTGTGTCCGCGGGTGCCCCGTCCCCGATAATTTATTCGGAATCGTGAAAATTTTATTACTCGCATCTGATCACGGCCGTTTGATCGAGCGCGCGCGTCGCCGGTCGGCGCGATGCGCAAGCGAGTGAACGAGGCTGTATAAACGATCGCGGATATCAGGTGAACGGAATGATTAATACTCCGCATCCTGTTATCCGCCTTAAGAGTCCCGGCACCGTACCCGAGAAAATCACGACGCACAAAGCCGCGCTCGCAACGAACTCCTCGCGGATAACGATCGCGCGGCCTCTGCGTTGTACACCGAGGACGCAAAATGTAAGGATAAAACGTAAATGAGAGAGTCGTACGCTCGAGGAGGCAGTCGATGCCAGTCGGTGTAGCGTCGTTTCTTTGAGCGCGTATATCGATAGCATCGGGGGTCGCGGTCAAACACCATGATCAATATTTCCGCAGTCGCACGTGGGAGTATAATACCCGTGGCAGGATGACGAATATATGCACTTCCGTAGAAGCGGTTGCAAAAAAATTATATACTTCATATTTTGTTAATTAGAACAGTGTAATATAAAAATATGTTATAGAAAAGCATAATTAAATTTTTCTTGTTACTCTGATTTGTGATGTTTATTAAAGATATCAGTAAAATTGAGAGATACAAAGAAATAATATTGAACTATATTCTGGTTATAAACTTGTTTTGCTCTGTTCGCAACGTTAAACAGAACTACGGTCGGAACACGTCGAGATCTCCGGAAACTCTGGCGCTAAAACCGACGTAGTCTTCCCCCGAGCTATCAAATTCCGCGAGAATAAAGATGTGGGATACATCGGACGCCTCTGTGAATGGGATTATTAATATTTCCCGTCTTGCGCTTCTCTCTCGTGCGGCTTTTCTCCGTACCGTCTGCTGCGTGCACACACGAGATACCCTTGCCGATAATTTATGCGAAATCATGAAATCAAGTTTTACTACTTTTTGCCCTTCGGCTATCTTCGAACTATTCGGATGAAAGAGATCTTTCTTAGATAATTATCTTTTTTCAAAGACAGTTTTTTTAAATTTTAAATAAAAAAATGAGTTTTTTTATGCACAAAATTAACAATACGTCGGTGTTGACGTCGACATAAGCATATCGGGTATGAATTTTGTGTGTTGTTCGCTTAATATTCTTTTTTTGCCGTCTTGACAACAAGTCAGAGCATCGCGCGTTTAATTACACGGATTCAGCGGTTTATCATCAAGATGCGAGGCAAAGAGGGGATAGCGATAACCAAACGCCTCCCGAAATGCTTGTTAATGTCGACCAACGTATAAGTGTTTATATTGTTGAAATAGCGCGCTAGAGAGAATATCTCGACTTTCTTCTTGTTATATGTGGATCGAACGCTGAGAGCATATTTTCAGAAAGATAAAACCATGGCACGCATATGAAATTGTCCATAAAAATATTGAGATACCGTATACGTTCAATCGACGGATTTGTCGACGGTTTCCTGTTTTTACTTACAACGTTCTGCGTCGTGATGATAAAATATCTAGTCAATGACATCTCGCCTAGAAATTTTGTACAATTTACATTCTATCGCAATGTTATGCGTGAAATGGAAGATGCTGCACGTGTCCACAAATAAATATATCACTCCTAGCATTATAGATGTTCAGCACTATATTAATTGGTCGCTAATAACTACCTTCGCGACTCCATATAAGCTTACGTAAAACGTGAAATTATAGAGAAAAGCGGTAGCGTTATCACGGTAAATCGTTATTTATCGTGTCGAAATCGGCCGGATGCGCTGATCCTCTATATAGCGACTTCATACGCGGATAATTAAGATATCCCGCGCGTCGGATAGATTTATGAATATTTTCTATGCTCTCCTCACCTTCGTGCTCGAATCACGACGTTGCGAGAGCCGCGGCAGCGAAATTCGCTTTAACATAATGTCATGTATTAACATCCCGTAATTAATTTTCTTCGTAACTGAAACGTAAAAACGTGGATTTCAACGTTTGCAACGTGGATTCTCGCGCATCGATTGTAGAACCTATAACTCTATTCGTAACTCGTATATAACGCGAACTGAAATTTTTATGAGTACGAAATTACAGTATCAGCCATTTCTTAATACTATTCGCGTTTCGTGATATCCGTGAATTAATGACAACCTAGATTTGCATAAGGCAGATCACGATGAAGATTATGTCAGGGCGTGGACACGGGTAAACTAGATTCTCCAAATTGGTGAACTGGTCCGACGCTTCGTTCATGAGATCCATTTGGAGATTTGTCGAGAGAATGCACGCGATTGACCGATTTGCGAATTTAATATGGTCAGAGCCGTACCTTATGAGACTTATTATTATAATCGACCTTACTGATCTTTCGGCATACGAGAAATTTTGTTACGCTGTGTCCACCCTATGTCCACATGCAAACTAAGATAACCGACAAAGCGCGTTTAAAAAAAAAAGGTAGTCACGACGCCCCGGTGTTTCGTACAGGAATAACGTGAAATAAGTATTTTTACGTGTTCTTCTTTTACGACGCGACGTATCATTACTTTAATGCATCGTTGCCGCTCGCGAGGAAGGACGGACGAGCGGCGAATCGAAATCGTCTTGATCGTCGGCGGTAACGGAGTAGGTTACTAATAGTGGGCTTGGTGGGTCGCTGGGTTGGTAGACTGGGTTGGGCTTCTTAGAGGTCTACCGAGGTCAGTTGTGTACGCGAAGGATATGGTTGCCCAAGGCA
Organism: Temnothorax americanus; assembly: GCF_048541705.1. Classification (NCBI taxonomy): domain Eukaryota; kingdom Metazoa; phylum Arthropoda; class Insecta; order Hymenoptera; family Formicidae; genus Temnothorax; species Temnothorax americanus. Next base: position 2,547,194 of record NW_027509275.1, read on the forward strand.
CCGATGACATCGAAGAACGAATAACCGGGTTCGAGAGTCGAGAGGAACGAGCACGTCGGCCGGACGGAGACCTGCCTCTCAATGAAACGTTCCCGAATAATGATACCAACCCTTCTTGATTACGAGGTCATTCGCGTTCAGCGGCGTACTCCTCTCGTAATTTTCCACGCAACACAGTTGATCTTTTCATTTGCCGGGAAAGAACAGAGCGATCTATTTTTCATGTTTGAAATTCAATTTGTAAGAAAGAGCTTCTATTTCCGTGACTTACGAAACAAAGCTGGCATTTTTAATAAGGAAAATTTGATACGAAATTAGAAAATTAATGGAATAAAAGAAGTAAAAATTACTAGAAGAATTATTACAAGAATTATAAAATATTGATTGTTTTAAAAACATTTACATTTTACTGAGTTTAAAGAAACTTGCGTCAAAATCTACTTTTTCAAGATCCATGCATAGAGTTTTGCAGAATCGAGATTTACAAAGTCGAGACTGCTAAGTGCACACACTGGTAGGTCAATCAATCAACTATCATTAAAGGGATCATGATCCATTTTTGGCGGGAACATTTGAAAATATATCATTGTAAAGGGACTGGTGTTCGCTGGACCCCGGGTGGCATTTGGGGGTTAAATTGTAAACCATGTATCGTGACACTTTCTTCTTCTGCAAGTTCGCGAGAGTTATATTTAATTTAAATTTTAAGCCACGTACCGTTGCAGCACTTTGTTCTTCTGCAGGGGATCACGAGAGTTATATTTAATTTAAATTATCCCAAAATAAATAACGGGCGTATGATCGTCTTCCAGAAGAGTCCGATCGCGATTCGTGTTGCTGGTACATTTATGCGAATAAATATTTCGTGCACAAGTGTATGGTTAGAGAGTCCAGTATGTGTGTCTTCGCGGATAAGAGAACGGTATAAAAAGGAGAGACAGAGCGGAGAGGAGGCGAACGAGGAGGAGATGCTGAAGAAGGCACGGGTCATGCAACAACAGGAAGGTTAGTTGCTCGGGGCGGCGACAAGCGAGCGAACACCATCTCGCCACGGCTCTTACATACGTAACCGGCTCTCATAATAATTTCACTCGGCCACGAGGGACCTGGCACGATGTGCAACGTATGTTTCCTAGAAGCTTGTCCTTTCCGCGCGCGTATATTCATGAAAGGAATGGGAAAAAAAAAGACTATGTGTTGGTCATTACAACTCGGCCGGAACAGAAAAGGAGAGCAGGTGTGATTACTAGTCGATCTTTCACTGTCATAGTCGAGTTACGGGAGTAGAATATGCGATGCGCTGGTATGAATTTTTCGAAAAATCTACTTATTTTGATGATAATTTTCAGAGAGGCTACTTCTTGTCGAAAACTGTCATAATAATTTATGATAACAGTTATTAGATTAATCTTAAACATGTGGTGTGAAATTAATTTCTTACAATCACTTCTCTGCTTTATCTGCGCATTTTTATTAGAGAGTTACGTATCAAATAAAGCATTTTCACGAAAATTACGTCAAATTCGCGCGAGATACGAAATAATCGGTTGCATTTTATCGACGTTGGAACAGGAAGATGAGATTTCGCTACTACTGGCGCGTGCGTCGTTTACACAATAGTGCATGATCACGAACGCGATGACCGTCATCAACCGCTTGTTGTTGGTTCCAGCGCTTTATTTCAGGGTGGTCTTCAATTGCCACGGTACGAAGATGAAATTCACTCCTTATCGCTCGCACCTGTCTAAGGCACAGATGTTACGAGTTACGAGAGTATAATACTCGTTAGCGAAATATCACCTTAAACAATGCGAAATATAGTAATTTATCGCGGCATTTTCGTGACTTTCTCTTTTACCGGGTTTCTGCATGATTTCGACGAGATTAGTTGCGACGCATAAGGCAATCTGAGGAAATCAGGATAATCGTGATACTGGAATAACTTTCAATTTGCCTGAAGTCTATATAATGGTTATGAAGTTTTTAAAAAAATAATTACTAACCTAATGAATATTATAACACACGATCGATGACTATGAATTATATCCTTTAAAACGACGGTGTCACGTTTTTCCAAATATTGCAATCATCTCGCATGATTTTATTCCATTCGCGCGAAAAGAGTACCGTTTTCTGTAACCATTGAACTAAAATAACTGCTTCAAGAATTAGGTCTCCGAACATGCTTCGACGATCTGTGTGTGATCTCATCGTATATGTTATATTATATTTTCTACGTAGGTAATTTTGCAAAATTGCGTTTTTCCGACATGACTGACATACGCATCGAAGGAGATTACGCTCGCAACGGAGATTCAATCGCGACGATCGTAATCGGTTAGAGAGTGCTAATGCAGGCATCGCCGTCGTTAAGCCTTTAATTAGGTACTCTCGACCGTATACACCTGATGCGCGATTTCACGCGGCATTCGAGCGTAATTGTGCCTCGCTCAGTTAACCCTTTATCCGGGGTCCCGGGCTGCTGTGTCGACCGTTGAATCTTTCGACGAGCCCCTCCTTTTTTTCCATTTTGATGCGCTCTCGTGATTACTAGGGTCTAGATTTCACGTAATATCGGATAATTAATTCTAATCGTACGGATTCTTCGTTTGTGCCGAATCGAAAGCATGAGCCATGCACTCCAGTTAATTATTTTAAATTAATTCGAGATCGCGCACGTCCGAAGTCGTTCAATGTGATCGCATTTATGAGGAGATTTTACAGCGTGCGATTCATTGATTATTTTATTTCTTACTCTTTTATAATGCAATTAAATTATACTATAATGATGACGTGTGAGCGACAGAATGCACTACTTAAATATAGTAAAGAAATTTCACTGAATATGCACGCACGCATCGACGTTAATGCCCCAATGTGTACACGTTAGCGCCACTCGTAAATTCGCCGTTTACAACACAGATTGTGCGGCTTGCTGGATTTATATTAACTGTAAATATATATATATGACCCGCTTGATGGACATTAAGGAAGTTCCTCGAGTCGGATCATAATTATATTATCGCGTCGCGGCGATTTATTTCCTCATCCGAACTGTCGGCGCTCGCCGCCGGTTTCTCGTGGCCGATCTCATCGATCTTTTGTTTTACGATGATTGGTGATTATATATATCGTCTCGGCGGCGATCGCGATCGCGCGATCGCCGGGATTTCTTCGGCTCTGTTGCGAGGCTCCCGCTGACGTGGCGCATGTTTTAGGATTGATGGACAGCGCGGATCGTTTGTACGCCTTCTTGCTTCTATTACGGAAATCGCGGCGGAATCGTTGACCGTGACAGACGGTATTCAGGGCGATCCTGTTTCTCACCGGACCCGTTTAAATCAGCCACAAGTGGCTGCATGCTCCGCGACGATAATCGATTGGCTCTCGATGTACGGTTTGACGAACAATTATCGGCTTATTGGAAACGCTCGGCACCTCATCGTTCTCGCGGCAACGAGAGACCTGTTCCGTGATTACTCTCAATCGATTCGTTTATTATCTAATCCACATCACCGCATCACCGCATCACCGCATCCATTTTGGCTCCAAGATATAACTCGTCGGTATGCATGGGTTTTTAAACCCAAGAATTGCACGCTTTCTGATTCAGACGTTGAATATATATTACGAATTAATGAAACCGTAATATTTAATTGGATATATATATAGCTGCGTGTAAAGTATGTGTAATTAAATTTTTTTTTCAATTCTTAAGCAAAGCTAATTCATGAATTAGTGGTGAATTCATGAACAAAACTCCGTGTTTATTTCCTTTATTTTCCTTTTATAAAAAGCTATGTAAACCTGAAGAGAGGATGAATGTTGTATACATCTGCTCTTCTTTTTGCGACGTTCCACCATAGATTGTTACATAATAATTCCTTTAAATGCATAACGGAAGTAATGTGATTATGCCATTTTGAGTGTACGAAAACTGAATTAACATTCACATGAAAATACCGGACGTAGCCGCGCCAATTATCTGGGCCCCGTTGAAAACGTTGAAGCGGCTTTAACCGGTCTGTCTTGTTTTTCGTCTAAACGTAAACTCCGCGCGAGACAATGATATCTTAACCGGGATCTCAATAGGGTTAATTAATACGAGAGAGAACTGCGGAGGCGAGAGGAGATCCAGCTATGGGTTATATAGTACGTTGTAACTTACTTACTGCTCGGATGGGCCGTGCGTTCGCCACGTGTTAGCCAAATTGATTAATCTTCGCCTTAGCGTCGATTAATTATGGACACACTTTTGTTATCCTGACGTCGGCAATTACGTTATCAAGTAATGGTACAATAATTACGTACTGATACGCGCATTACACGAAATTGTTGAGAAATAAATAATAAAAATTTATACATTTTGTAATATCTGAAAATTTCACGTAACTTTTTATTGGCAATATTTGTAGTGTTTCTCGATGACTTTAATGATTTACCAGCAGATATTTAAATCTAGATTGTTCATTTTTTTATAAAACCCTGAAAATTAATCTAAATTTTGTGTGACCGCTGAAAACATTGATCAAAGAAAGAATTGACAGGTAGTATTCAAATATAAATTAATACACAACTACAAAAATATTATTTAAAAGTATAATATTCACTAATTTTTATTTACATTTCGATAAACGATCGCAGTTATTCCAAAGGTGTAAAAAATTGATTTGATACGGTTATCTCAACAACGTAATTTAGAAGCGCATTATGACAAATATCGGCAATCTCGATTAATTCAGTATCGCGTGCTTTGTCGTTTCGCTGTGAAACTGTCGCGGAGTTATTCAGCCGGAGCGGGAGCGCGATATGTAAGGCGCGCGGACTGGATAGCGTGTAGGAGCACGGTATCGAAGGGTCAGACCGAGGCATTGGCAGCCAATAAGATAGCGGCGACTTCCTTGTTTGGCAACGACAGCGATCGAGAGATCGCAATTAGGCGAGCCGCGTCAAATGCTCTAGCCGGTGGGCTCTTATCTCCCCGCGTGGCCGTTTCGTTCGCTTTCTCTTTTCGATCGAGCTACCGATTTCGGTGGAAGCCGAGATGGCAGACACCTCGGCACAAGATCACGGCGACCTGCCCTCCGGTAAAACGTTTCTTTTTCTTTCCTTTAATTTCGCACGACGTAGGGTAGGAATGCATTCTTCGTTAGGGTGAAAAGTTCCCCCCTAACACTTTTTTCTCTCTCTTTTTCTGCATAACTTGCGAAATAACAGATGCACAAGATTGAAGCGGTGTGACATCTGGCTACGAAATTTTCGTAGAATACCGTCAAGTTCTCGGCAATTTCCTGCTGTAAGAAGTACACGGTATTAGTTCTTGTCCTCCGAAGAAGAGAGTTACGATCTCCTGAAGTGTCGACGGTGCGGTAACGTCTTGCGTTTTTTTTGTCTATTACGCGTGAGTTACCGGTGAGAAATTGGTACAGCTTGACGATTCGCTGCTGGCGGCGCAAAAATTTTGACATGATCTTTGCACGCGTATTTTTTAGTAAATAAAATTATTTTATTATAAAGTAAAATTGGGAAAATGTGTCGCTGAACCATTATTAATTTATAAAAAGAATAAAGAGATATGTATTTTGAAAGTGAGAAGAATAAATTAAGCTATAATAATCTGGAAGAATTAATTCACTGATATTTTACTTTACGATGTTAGATCATCGAATGGTTTTTAGATAATACCGCATGATTAAAAAAAAGTAAAGAAAGTTTGTTCCATCATTTTCTACAAATTTATGGAGTAGTATGTAAAAGATTTTCTCTTCTTTACTTTACTATTTCTCCTTTAGCAATTACTTCGCAAGACGTCTCTTGTATATCTCTCTAATCATAAGTAAACTTCTCGAGATAGCTTATTGTCGCGACAAAATTAATCATTTACACGTACCTAATATATTTTTATTTGTATATACAAGAAATTAATTGCACTTAATAATATAAATTTAGACATCTCTTTTTATATTTACGTAATTATACTATTTTTAGAAAGTTGTATTTTTTTTATTTTCGCTGTGTGTCCTGATGTCGCATTTACACATTACATTCGTCGTTTGCCATGTCGGCCGTTAAATACTCGTGTTGCGCCTGTTGTATTGTGGTACTCGCGCCGAATACGCATATTCATTTCGGTTTTTGTCGGACTCTCTTTCATGGTTGAACCCGGTGGCATGTCCATCGTTACGGCCGCCGTTGCCGAGAGAAGCCAGCACAGTCAGGCGACATCGAGAAAGACCCACTCGTCTTCGGGACATTACTGGCGACGCTTCAGAGATCCTTATGGTGTTCCTAGTACAAGCGTGAGCGCGCATACACGGCACGAACGAAACGGTACAGAGGAGCCTCCCCGTCGTAGCTCCTGTCAGCTTCCGGTATAATAGTTTCTTAGGGAAGCCACGTAGATGGTTGTCGGCCATCGACAACATTTTTACGTTTATGCTTCGCGTCCACTGATGGGATCAAAATGTAGCGATGCGGTTTTGCGTGAATTACGGTTTTATTTAAACGTCGTCGAGGCACCGTTGAAGTAACACCGATTCCACGAGACTGTGATTTATTCGGATGATCGCGTCGAAAAAGTTTAATCTGAAAGAACAAGAGTTAACGCGGAATTCTCTATTATCACTCTAACAGAATTTAATTATTTGATCCGACTGCTTTCTCTCCGCGACCATAGTGCCTGATAAAGTAGTTTATCGTAATCTATACCGATAGCAAAAGATAATTCCGATCTTTCTCGATCGAGCGCGTTTTAATTTGATTTCTTCGATTACGCTTCAAACGAATGCCAAGAATCGGTCAGTGATTATAGGCCAGCATTTGTATCGTACTCGTCGCTACCTACGACCGGTGCACGCGTGCATTTGACTTTTTGTTCAGGCCGATTGAGCGACACGCTTCACGTGGCGCGTGTTCAGGATAATGCTTGGAATGCTTTCCACCGATTCTGAGCTGGTAGCTCCGCTCGCTCGCATAGTGCAAGAAAACGGTGGCTATTACTGAAATTCAACTTGCTATGTAACGTTCACCGCGACGCGCCAGAAGGCGCCGGTTAAATTACGACGCGACGTCCCATTTTACAAAAAGAGACACGAGGGTTGTTGATTTAATACGTGAAAGCAACTATATTTATCAAAATCGTGCGATAACGGATAAATCGTAGTAACGTATACGATAAACCGCTCTGGTAATAAATCGTGTCGCGTAAATATTTTAATAGTCTTGTAACTTGTGCTAATATATTATTTCTTTCGAACTAATATATCTTTAATATGGAAATATATTATATGTGGAATATGTGGAGACGTTTAATAATTTTGTCATTTAAAATCGTTTAATCAGCTCTGACGAAATGAAATTGGTAAGGGACAAGTAACTGTACTGACTGGACTAGACAGATGATTTACTAATTGCATACGCTAAGGAACGCTTAGCCATAACGACAAACTCATTACAACTTCGAGCGTTAAAAATCCCGCCGCCTCTCACCCGATCCATTAAGTTCATGCAGCATCTACTTTCTATGTGTATACACGCGGTCGAGTGCCACGGCTCCATGCGCACTTGAAATCTACAATGTATATCCAATTGCTATTCCCGGTATATTATTAATAAATACACGTGAACCGGCGCGACGCCGCAAGCGATTTAGTAACAAGAACATCGAGGAATAATTACAGTGAGCATGTATCGCGATCAGATCACCGGTTGACAGTAATCCTCCGTCGTAAATGCGAGGAACTCGAAGAGCGAGATCAGCTCGTCGTCGTCATCGTCATCGTCATCATCGTCGTCGTCGTCGTCGTCGTTGCCGCCGCCGTCGACCTCGACTGATGATCGATCAGCCTCGACAAACCTGGGTCCGCTTTATAACGGCGCTAATCTCTCTCTATCAGGAGAGGAACAGGAGCGCGGGGGCATCCGGAGGAGAAGGTTATATTCCCCCCTCCCGGAGTTGCCATAAGTAATCATGTCGACCCGTGGAAGTCGTTGGACTCTCTCGACGATGAAGAAGAGAGTGACGAAGCGAGAGGAGGACCGACCGGGACCGGGGCAAAAAGAGGAAGCCACCAAGAAATGCGGCCGAGAAAGAGGGGAAAGGGGGAGGAGGAGGAGGAGAAGAGGGACAGAAAGACGAGGAGAGACGAAAAAAAGGAGCGAACTGAAAGAGTGACCGCAGTAGAAGTCCGGGCGGAGCCCTTCACCGCGAGGACGAAGAAGACAAATAGAAGAGACGAGAGGAGCCAGGCAAGGTGCTTGGGACGGTCGCTCGGCCACTACCTCGGCCACGATGTAATCTCGTTTATCGAGCAGGCTTTCTGCGATTATCATAGAGCTGGTGTATATTTTCGGGTTGTACTTCTCATTTTACTCTTCGACATACGTATCGCTCATGGCGTATAACACGGAGCGAGGTGATACGAGTAAGAAAACGAAGATTTGAACGTCGTTCTTACTCATTAGACATGCGAATCGACTTACAAAGTAGTTTTCTCGAGCGAATAACGTTTGCACAACATGAAACAAAATAAACACGTGAAAGTGAATTTAAAATGCTTCACTTCGTATTGAGGTATGCCGGTCTTTTGGGGCTCGTTAAGATACATCGAGTCAGATCGACGAGCTCGACGGGCCGAAATCGAAGGCAATTGCGAGCTATCGGGTCCCTGCTGGACAGTGTGGTCGAGATAACAGGCTCAGCAAGTCGTTAATCAGCAATAATTACCGATTGGAGATACGTCATAACGCTTGTGCAGCAGCCTCGCCTTCGGTAGTATCTCACCGCGAGAAAGAAAAATCGAACGACGCCCCGATTCAAGGTCTCGCCGCGAGTCGATCGGAAACGAAAAGGCTACTCTCTGTCCCGATGACTCTCATCTATCTTTCGCCTCGGTATAATCGAAATTGCTTCCGCGTCGGGCTTGTTTTCTAATTTATACCAAGTCTTATGAAATATAAATCACGCGCTCGCGTGTCGCTATTTCCGATTTAGTTTCACGCCGATCTCATTTGCATCGCGATGAGCGGGCGTTAAATTAACCGGCGCCTACCGCCTTAAGAAATTGAAATTGTTCATGTAGGATACGACTAGATTTTCGATTACCGCGTTCGTTACTCGTACGGAACGTTTAATATTGGCCGTACTGATCGCAAAGCGATATGGTCACTGGTCATGCAAGTACCAGTGCTCGGCGCGATCGTGAAGTGTTCGAAAGCGTGTTCATGTCTCGCGCGCGCGGTCCCTCGACCCTTGACTCTCTCGAGGAAATTTTATTTTAAAAAGTCGTGCAGCACCGGTGACCGCTACGCGGTCGACGTCGCCGGCGGCGATTATTTTGACTACTCACGCCACTAGTAGTTAGACAGAATTTATGCGCTGGTGTGCGAGGCACACTGCACTCTCGACGATCCTGCGGCTACTTTTGAGATTTTGAAACCGCATATTGTTCCGCGCGAACGTCTCGCGGCGGATCGCGGTATTGTCTAACGGCAGTTGGACGTGGTGACTCCGGCTCACCGACTCCAACTCCGACTTCAGATGTTTTCTGTATTTTTTTATCCCGATGGAGAAGTCGACGCATGACGAAAGGGATGCACATAATGCAGTCGCGTTAGTCAAAACGTTAAAAAAGAGTAGCCGTTCTCTAGACAACTTTTTCCTTTCTTCTCTGGGAATGCAGGCCTATTAAACGATACTTCATGATTGATTTTTGTCCATGTTGCAGCCAATTTCTTAAACTTCGCCAATTACACTTCCAGCGTTTCCAGAAATTTGTATCGTGCCATTTTGCACTCATCTTCGTTGTTCTTCGAAGTCTCCAAGATTGGCCGTCTAAACCATTGACAGAGCTCGCGTGTCAACCATTAAAACAAACACAATGTTGCCGATCGTGCAGGTCTGTGCATCATCAGTTATAAGTATAGATGTCGAATGGGTCTGAAAATTGCAACCGGTTATCGCCATGGTCTTTTCACTTTCAGTGTTCAGGACATTCGCGTTTTGTATATGAGCGTCGTGCTTACTTTGGGAATTCGCGAATGAGACATTCGCTCTTCAAAAGTGAGTAGTATGTCGTACGAAGCGCGTAAGACTACCTTTACAATAAATATTTATTTACTTTAGCAGCCTAGTCGCTGGTAGAAATTATATTCCGGAATTTTGACGAACGTATAAGAAATAATAAATAAGCTCCACAGGTACAAATGCTCTTCGCGTTAATTCTGAGCGTTCTACTAATATTGCGAATGGAAGAGATTAACTAATAAGCTGACGAAAAAAGGCAAGTGTATAGTTAAAGGATCAACCGAGAAATAGCGAAGATTACGCTATAGGTTGTCCTCTTTTTTTTTCTCGGCAGATTCTTGAAGGGCTTTTTCTCTTTCGATGTTCTCTGGATAGTTCGGACATCAAGGTTGTACGCATCAGATCGAAATGAACCTTCGTCAACACAGAGGACAGCCGTTTGAATAAATTAGGATAACATCGACAGGAACTCTTACGGAATAAAATTTTGCTCTAGATTATCGCTTTGTTCAACTTTTTTTCAGTTTTTGTAAATATCTCTTTTCAGTTATTTCGATTCTTATAAGTTCATTGATTGTGCAAGGTATAAATTTATGCGTGTCGAGTGAGCTAAGCATGCGACTAGCAATAATCGCTTCGATACTTCGATGCACGCAGCTGCTAGTTCTGTTCCGTTTCGCTTTGCTCAAGCTCTTCGTCATATTTGTTCTTCTCTGCTTCTCTCCTTAAGTTACGTTTCGTTATTCGCTTTTAGAATCGAAAACACGACTGCGCGACCTTAATGTGATAAAGGGTCAGCAAACATGCAGCGGCAACTCGAGGCCAGGCCTCGACAAGTACGCGGCTACCTTTCAGCTTCCTGAAGTAGCTACGAGCAACACGCGAAGTTACCGTTTTCTATCTTCGTCTCTACGAAACCCATCTCGTTTGCGCTCCTTACTCAAACGCGTTTAACCTTTCTTGCTATTCGATGGTTACTGAGAGAGAGAAAGCATCTAATCCCGTTTAATTATAATCTACTTGGAAAGCAGTTAAAGCCACTATAATTTTAATTATTTTTATTTTCCACACTGTGCTATTGCATTTTCATTGCTAGCGTGGAGATGTATGATAATTTTCCGTGTAGCGTTAGTGTTCGGATGTATTTATTTTATTTATTTACATTTTTTTTAATAGCAGAGTTTAATCTCTGCAAAATAATTATCCATATCATTCGTTGTACATATAATCGAAGTTATAACTTACTAATTATAATATAAGTCTTATAAATTTTATAAACTTTTGCATTTTAAATTTGAACTTTTAAAATTATTATCTTTATTTAACACGTTGTGTTACAAGAGTTTTTATTTCAAGTCAAAGTATATGGTAAAAAAATGTTTAGTTGGCAATCTTTGAAAGTATTGGAATAGTATTAAGCTGAAGATCGCTTGCAATCCGCCAAGATACGATAGTCAGTAGCTTTCAGTGGTAAGACAGGATTCTGACAGATAGGTAGGCTGCCCTAAGGGCAACTCTGGTAGCTGCTAGCAACACGCTATGCCGAGTGGATGTCTTCGTCCGTGGCTTCCTCTTCGTACTTCTCGACTTCGTGACGCTCGCTTTTCGATGATGCCGGATTGACATTTCGCTGCGAGCCGTGCGTCGCTGTAAATATCACGATTATCGTCCTGGAGCACGCGATGGTCGCGGCGTCGTATTGTATAGCGTATTATGCGACCGGGCCGGAGAATTGCGGCAAAGCCGTACTTATGCCGTGCAATAAAAGCGCACTACGTAAATTAGAAATTCCAGCAACACGAGAGACCGCCGTTATTACATGTCGGGCGAGCAAAACGCTGCTACCGTAGCCGGTTCTCGCAGGTGTTTTGTGCGACTCGTACGAGAAACTTTCGACATCTTCCGAAAAGCAATCAACGCTTCAAGGTGATTTATTTCACTGAATGTGAATCTCGCGAAAACTACGCTTCTCTCTGTCCCGTCCGACTAACGATCGGCAGGTAATAATGCGTTATCGCGTCGTTGGGGTTCTCGAAACGCGTAGGAACCGCGGCAAAAAAAGCCGAGTGTCGCCCTCGTTACGTGTCGAGAACGAGCTTCTGGGAAGCTTCGTGTCTGGATAAGTTTTCGTCAACCGCAGACAGGATGCGTGTAAGAATTCTTTGCCGTTGTGGACCAGAGCCTCGTCGTCTCTCTCCGCGCTCTTTCTTCTTTCTCAATCCTTTCTCCCTCGATCCGCATACTTCGTCCCCTTTCCCCTTTTTGTTCGTTCCTTCTCTCTTTCCTTATCCTTGACTTTCGCGGTCGTGCGTCGGTCAAGTTACCGGTGCCTGCGCCGGCACTGGTAACCTCTCCGCGGATTAATTCGAGATCGGGGTTGGGTGTGTGCAAACGTCGGCCGGTCGCAGTTGCACGCGCGAGCGAACGAGCGAGCGTGCTCGCCAACGTGGCGGTGCATCGCGCGCTGTCCGCACGCAACCTCGGAATCGCGCGCTATCAGGTCCCTATCGTCCAAATATTTATGAGTACCGCGTGCTAGCCAGCCGGCTTTATGACGTTGAATTTTATCCGCGACCCGCTGTCGCGCGCACACATCTCGCACGATTTATAAGAAACTGCTCCGTGACTATCTTTTATGATGCTTCTCTGATGATAATTGTGGTGGTTACGCGAGAAAAAAGAGAGTTGTTAACGACTCACAATCAGCGAGTTTAAAGATATATTCGGAGACGATACGTTTTTCAAATCTTTGTAATCTAAATCTTTAATCTTGAAAAAGTAGCCCTATAAGCGATAAAAAAAAAGAGACTATATAGAAAAATGTTATTGATGCTTTTAATAATATTTCTGATTTAGAATCTTGTGACTGCATACATCTTTGATATCATGATTCCATTAGTTTTCCCGGCAAACTGTAAATCGCGATTTAATCTGGCGAGACGAAAAGTCTCGCGCTATCAACAGAGTAGTCGGCTCTCGTGAAATGCTGACCTGCCACGCGCGATGTATTCCAGATAAGCGTATCCGCTTTTCTACATATCTCGTGCGTTCGAGTCGTGTATGCGAGTGCAGTTAACGTGGCCCAGCAAAGCGTGTAAAGAGGGCGGTCGGACCGGCCGCCTTTATTCAAGGTCGGATCCGGAAAGGAAAGTCCGATGCAGGCGCGCGTCAGCTGGTGCCTGATCTGAAAATGACACCGTGTATATACGGGTCCCTCTTTCCTCGCTCCCCTGTCCGTTCCGTGTCAAAGAGCACGGCCGTCGGCTCTTACTTCGATTATAAAGTGTCTTCCACGTCGCCGCCGCGCCGCCGCTGCCGCCGCTTCAGTGCTTCGGAGATACAAGTCAAGAATTTGACCCTCTTAAGCCCGGCGGGAGTGGCACGTCTCTCGCTAGAAATGATACGAGAGAGGTTTTCTGTCCTACATCGGATTGAGATTGACTCCCTCGATATCGCCAAGGATTACCAGCGCCGCAAAAGTTGAAACGCGTACGAACGCATTCCGCAGTTGTAGTAAAGTTGAAGGTGCCGAGCAAAGGTCTATAAATTCACCTACTTACTCAAGCAGAATAAAATTCAAAAGGAATTTTATGTGTAGAATTATATTGCTTTGTTAAATCATAAATTTTATTTTAGATGTTTTTTACGAAGTCGAATGTTTCTTTTTTTTTTTTCAAGTTTCGGTATTTCAATTGCAGGTTTTAACGAGGGTCCTGGTTTTCTTAAGTTTTTCTGGGACGTAGAGCGCGCAGATAAATCTCGAAACAATCGCGAGGTCAATTGACTCGATTCTTTAGACGGCGCAACGATTGTCTGCGCGGGTAAATAACTGCAGCTCGGCGAACCGTGTCGTCAAAGGGCGACTGTCGAAGAATTCTGTTCCTTTCGGTGTATTTCTCCAGGGGACAGGAGGGGACAGGGGAAGTGCCGCGTTGTCGCGGATAATCGCGATATATCGCAGGCAGTTATACGCGAAAGCGCGCGCGTGATCACGAACAATTCAAATCCCTATCTCTCGTGTATGTGCCACGCGGAACTATGTACCGCGCATATTGCTACACGGCTTTAATTAATTCGTGATCGGTAGCTCGTACCATACCGCGTGTGGATTCTTTTCTTCCGTGCTCGCCCCCTCGCGCCACGCGAAATCGGCATGCGATCGTTCCTTTGAGATTCCTGGAGGCCGTCGAGCGTTTTGTTCTTAAAGGCGATAGTTTGCGTTGTTCCACTCGCCGCGTCTCGTATTTCTTTTTTGTAATTATATTGCTGATTGATTTGCGAACGCTAAAAAAATCGGAGATACTTGAACTCATTCAAGATTTATTGAAAGTAATTATAGATATTGGAACATTTTTAATAATCTTATATATCTCCGAATAAAACTGAAATAAATTCATTTATTGGCATTTGATGCTAGGAGAGGAAAAGACAGATATATTCTTTGATATACCAGTTAGATACTTTGTTGCATCTAATTAATGTTATCAGATATAAAGAGATAAAATCTATTGAAGGAACGGATGCTCACTTACCGCTAAGTAATTTTAATCGAAATGAATGATTTTAAACCATCTCCTGTCAAATAAATTTGAAGTAATTCTCACTTCAATTATTTTCAATGCTATAGACCTAATCGAACAGTAATTTTTCGCTGCAACAGTGCTAGCACTATACTGTTCGTGATGTATTCCAGTAAATTATACTTTATCATATTTCTTCTCCTTGATTGTATTCTATTTTATTATTATTCTCGCTATATCTCTTTTTCTTAGATATTAATTATATTATGTTAATACGCTATAAAGTAAGATTTGGTTGAAAACATTTTCTAATTTATATACACAATAAAATTTTGATAGTATTAAAATTAAGACGTTATATAAAATTGTAAAGAATTATCCTTAAAATAATTTAACAACGGAGATATTCAGTCAAAATTTAACTCAATCATCTGTATCTACTGGTATCCATTTTAATGGATTTATGTTGTATCATTTACGGTACGTGAAAATAATACATGTTGTACTCTCATAGTCAGCGTTCCTGCGTTTCTTCCGGCTGTTCAAAGCGACTATGTCCTGGGCTTCTAGCGGACAAATGCCTGCCGCGTTTGCTCGCATCGCCGCTTTACAGTTTCTCAAGTCACGAATCGCACCGCGCGCAGCCGGTAAATCGCACCCGGATAGACTCCAGCAATCCTTGCCGGTGGTAGGTGATAACGTTATGGTGCATTAGCGGCCGCGTGAATTTCTCATTAGTCATCGACGGTGCCCGCCGTAATTTCTAGCACGCGCTCCACGCGGTACCTGTGCCGGTGGGCCCTTTTTCTTCCCCTCTTCCCATCTTTCCATTTTATCTTCTCTTCACCCCGGGTCACTCTCGCGCGTTGGTTGCGACGGAATGGCTTAAATCGTATCTCGTTCGACGTGCGCGCTACTGCACGTGTCCTATTAATATCGCGTTGCACCCACACGCGGGTTAACCCGCGCGGCGCTTTTAATGCGCGCGTACCGCTGCACGCTGAAATATAAGGACAGCGCCAACGGCGCGATATGCGTGATCGTACAATGCCGCTCATTAATGGCAGCTCCGACGCCGCGCCGGCGTTGGTACGCTACGAATCGCTCGAGAATCGCTTGGGCTCGCGCGCCGCCAAAGCGCGGAATAGGAGCGATTTGCCTCCTCGCATTAATGATCCGCTAGTTACGGACGATACTTAATCCCATCATCTGTCAATGTCAGAGCGAAAGTTGGCCGACAGGTTGCACGAAAGTGGCGAGCGTGAAAACGCGGCGAAGCGCGGAGTACCGACCTGCCGGATTATATCATAGAACGTGCGGGGAAAGTTTTGTTAAACGAGAATATCTGCTGTATAAGCGTGCGCGTTATAAAGCAAACACAAGATTCTTACAAACGTAGACTGAACGTTTATTACGCTCCAATTAATCCTTTTTGAGCGATGTGCGGATTGAACGTAGATTTAGCAGCGATCAACGGAATAATTGGATGATTGTCGAGTCAAATTATATAGTGACTTTTTGAATAATTTGTAGCAGCTAGTACTGTGGGTTATCAAGCGGATAACGGTGTTTATAATAATTTATATGCTATAGTATTGTCGCACCATCAATTGTGAACATCCGGGTCGAGGAAGACGCGACTGAGGAAGAAAGAACGCAGATCGTAAAAGAAATCGACATTAATGATAGGCGTTGTACTCTTCGTGGGTGCTCTTACGATTACATGGGTACGAATCTCTGGCGTGTACATGAGAAATAATAAATTAGTCAGGTCCGACAGACCGTACAGACAATCGGGGCCCGTGCTCAATGTTATTAATGCTGCCGCACGATTCGACGGCGATTATGTTATATAGAGGAGACCATGACGTATGATGCGGCGCGGGCCTTCTGACGCGATTCATTACGGAAACAATGGATTCTTGGGCGCCTTCGTTAGATCGATATGTGCCACGCGGCGTTAGCGTATTCCGGCTCGCGCGTCTGTATAATCGTGAGTAATGACGCCGGCGCGCCGCGTCGTGTTTTATGCAATTCCGAGCAGTCGTATCGGCTCGCGTGATCACGGATTGGCAACGAGACGACTGGTGAGCGATAGAAGCAATTACGCTGGGAAATTGAATAACCAATTCGCGTTGGAGAAAATAAACGCGGGACGAGCACCGCGATCACCCGTGGCCGTTTCTGCGAATGTCTGCCGAGTGAAAAGCAAGACTGCGAAGTAAAATTTAATATCAACAATATTTTACGCGTAATACGTGATACCGAAGACCTCTTCTTCATTCTTAGCCACGATAACTTGAAACGAAGAGATCCGAAGGGTCGCGACTCAATGTAGGTAGTTAACCCTTTCACGAACCGTCTGGAAGCATTACGCGGTATACTGTCTCTCTTATATGGAGGTCGGGCGTAAAAAGTCGCTGGACCTACATCTTCGTGATGAACGAACGTAACACCATCGATAGCGGATAAGTTCGAGTTTATTGCTCGCTCATTATCGTATATGCAAAAACTGGATTTGCAATATTGGTAAAGAAAGCTGTATCGCGATGACAATATGCCAACGTGAATATTTTTTGTAGTCAATTAATGGTTTATGTATTAGAATTAGGTATATACGTGTTGTTACTGAAAATACGCGAATGTATTGCAAATGATCAACGTGTAAGTCTCGAGAGAAGCGTCGCGAATTCTCTCAGGGGATATACTTCCGCGTAAATTTATACCGCGTCATCCTGATGTTCGTTAAGGCATGGCACGCGTATAATTTTATTTAGCCAGAATCAATTTGTAAACGTCGCAGTGGCGCGCGTAGCGCGTTGGTAAACTCTTCGCTGGCGAGTGTCCAAAAAAGGCCGCAGTCGCTCGAGGTATTTAAATCACGAACGTGCATGGCGGAACTTTATCCACGCGGATCGGCGATTAGCAATCACTTTTATCGTCTGATCGCGAGCCAAGTAATCACGATACCGGTGTACCAGAGAATCCCGGAATTTCCGTAATCCTGGAAGTACGAACCCGAACCGAGTGTCCCACCGCGGAGACGCAGGCAGCGAGGTAGAGGTCGAGAGACCGGAATATTAGGGCCACGGGAATCCAAAGCGTTTCGACGCCGGCCGTCATAGCGGATTCCTGCGCGTATCCCGTAGGGCCGATAAGAGGAAACCCTTGTGCGCGCTCTCGGTGGGCAACGGCATGCGTGGTCCACCAAGTTGTCGTGCCGGCCAATCGGAATTTTTATTCGCTACTTCCGTTATTTACAGACACCGTCGTTCTTTTCGCTACTGCGGAGCAGCGTGAAGTCCAAGTGGCGGCCGTGCACCGCAGAAGCTCCGTTCTTCTGCGTGATTCGCGCTACATCGTCGTGCTGCGCCTTCTTCTTGCGACACTTTCTTGGTCGGAAGAATGCGAGGCCGCGATGAACGCGCCGCGGGAATGACAAAGGACGACAGGCACGGTGCGCGCCTTGCCAATCGATCAATTGGAAATGAAATTTATTCAGCAGAAGTCGAATAAGAATTGTGTCTCTTATGATAATTTGAGCTTTTATAGTTGCTGAATTGTTGGAGGATTCTTTTCTTACATCTCAGCATTATGTCGGCTGAAATGATTATGCCGGTATGCGACTCGCGACGCAATTATAAAATTCTAACAAAGGAAGAAATGCGTAAGGAACCTCCGCGCTCGTGAAATGTGACTGAGTACTATCGTTTTATTCATCTAACCGCGTGTTTCAAACAGGATCTTTACGATTCAGTAAAACGACCGTCGCAACGATTTTAGGTGAGCCTCGCATTTCCCGCGTGTTTCTTTTTTATGCGTTTATGGCCCGGCGTTGTAAAGGTACACGGTAAAGCATGGCGCGCGGGATGCGTTTATTAGCCCCTTGTGCAATTCGGCACACGGATTATAAAAGCCCGCTGAAATTTCACGAGTACGTTGGTGGCGCGGAGCAACAATCAGCTTTACGAGATCAAAGACCTCAACGTCGCGGGTCGACGATTTGCTTCGACAAATCGTTGACTGATATGCTAACCGAGAAAATATTAACGGGATATAAATTTGTGGGCGGTATTTGCTAATCGTTAAATCCAACAATTATTCAAGCATTAATTATAAAATTGCATTTGCAATTTTTCCTGGGACTAGGTTCATTGATTATATCATAAATACTTAACTGGAATGGATCTATATAAAATTTCGCGCTTGAATTACGTTTGATACATTGCGCTTTATGTTATAACAATTGAATAATTCCAAACATAGAAGCCGCCATTCGAATCAATAAATTGCCGATTTTGATAAACAAATACAGAGACAGCGAGAGAATGAGAGAGCGCCGGGTTATTTTTCTCAAGGCGATTCAGAGGCTGATAACTGTCGTCGCTCGAGAAAGAGAGAGCTGGTAGGCGTTTCCGTTAGACCGTAACGATATCGTCAGGTTGCATAAGGGAGGCCCACAGTTATGACAGATTACGAGCGCATAAATAATGGCCTCGTGATTTTCGACGTGCGTACTCTTCGTTCGCGTCTACCTGCCTGTATAAAGGGTGTACAAAAATTTATTTTCATCCCGAATATTTCTTTTATTCGAAGAAATTAAGGTGGAGACATCAGTAACATGTTCAAAATAATTCTTCTTGAAATAGGGTCGCGTGAGACGTGATTATCGTTGCTTTTCAATCTCAGGACGGTTCACTTTTCTGCTGTCTTCTAAATCCTGATTTAATAATCTTCCTATCGAGATACTCAGATCTCCGACGACGATCTCGATGGTCCAACCGAGGAATGAGAATCCGGGCGATGATGCCTTAATTCCCGGGCACCCGGGTATACACACGCATATGCGTATATTTACAGCGGAGTGGAGTGAGGGTGGGGGTAAAGGTAGAGTATATCAAGACCAGTGATCTACGGCGGGATCCGTAGATCGATGACTGACCGCACCGCCCGAACAGCTGCTGCCGGGTCGCGGGGCGACCTCGGTCTGAGGTTGATCGATGACTTTGACGATGACCTCGCCGACGGAACGATTGCTCGCTCCCCGGCCGGCATTCTTTCGCTCCGCTCTTCTCATGCCCTGCTCGTATACACGAAGCAGGAACTCCTCTTCGACGGGGCTTCGGAGGGCCCGGTGACGTTTGATCACTGCGAAGTATGCAAAAAAAAAAAACCGGTATATCCCTGCTAACTACACTACGGGCCACCGCGATGCCGGCACGGAGGAACAAAGGTCGATCTACAGCGTCGATCGAGGTACGTAGGGTACTCGCTTGTATCGCGCCTCCTCACTCGCCTTCTGCGGCCGCAACCGTGAACTTGCACATTTTTCGCGATATCATACCAGTTGTACTGGTAGACTTTGCTAGAGCAGAATAAAAGATCGATACACGTTTAATTAATAGAAACGTTGGCGGAGAGAAAAGATTTAATTGATATCTGTTTAATACGCTGGGTATTTACAATAAAACAGGATTCATAATAAATTCCGATTGTTATATTTTTCATAATATTGGCAATGTTATTTTTTTTATGAATGTAATTTTATTATGAGATTAGATAAATATAACTACTTCTTGATATATGTATATTGATAATGTAATGCAAAATCAATGAAAAAATTCTAATTTGAAAATCTTATGTACTAATTTTCTCGTAAAAAAATAGCAAATATAGAAAGTGAGACAAAGGAAGATATAAATTTGGATCGATTTTGCTGTGAAGATGTACGATTTCACAGTCGAATAACTTGTTCAGGAAAATCAAGTATTATCTTTGTTCTCCCCGTAACTTCGCACCTGCCCCGACTGAGCGATCACGAAACTTACGCGCGTGGCAGATTCGAAAAGGGAGAATCGTCTCTCGATATACGTCGCTCCTTCCGAGTGTAACGCTGCCGATTCTAGCCGTTTATAACGAGTTCCCGCTCGATTGTATCGCAATTACCGGTAAACAAATTGCCCCGTCAATTTCGCAAATTGCAGGCTCGGAGAATGAAATCTTACAATCTGTGGACTCCCCGTGTGCGCGCTACCTTCGTTCCAATCGCACGCACACGACGCAACGCGTGCACCCGACGCACGTGCGCGCGTTTCAGGCGCACGATGCACGTATAATGCACGCCCGGACGGTGAATGCACGTCGGGCGCAGTTGAATTAGCAGCACGCGGCTCATCCCAAATGAATCAACCGGGATGCGCTGACGAATTTCTGTATTATGTGTCGCGTAATAGGGCGATTTGTAATATCGGTAAATGCAGGTAAATACGTCCCTCGGACATTTATTTTCTAATCTTTACAGAGTTTTACGCTAATGACACAATCTAATGACCATCTTCCGTTCCGATAACGCCCAGTTATTGTCGAGTTTATTTGTTTCTCGTCACTATTCCGACTGGAGTTTTCATTCATAGTCGTAAGTTTCGTATCTCATGGCAGTTGATACGGTGTGCGCGCACGCCGCTGCTTGAATACGTGCGAATCTCATTCATTCATCCGCGTGTTTTCGCTCCTCGGCTTGAACGATCGCAAAGGAGATCGCGGAGCATCGCGGCCGATAAAACCAGCCCCTCCTTTCGAGCTCTTCACCACCGTTCACCCTTGAGCGTAGGAGCCGCGCGTTATATCGGGGACAGGTAAACGGCGTATAGGTACATCCGTGGGATACTTATCTGTAAATGGCTACTTTGCATACAGTAACGTTGGACGCGTTCACAGGCAATGGAGCCGCCTCCCGGCTTACTTTCGATTTTCTTTGCCCGCTTGCGTGGCCGCGGAACCGAGCTGCGGCTGTGCACTGTGCATACCAATGCCTGCAGCGCGACTGCATCGTATAAGCGATATGCACGGTGATGCCAGTTGTGAATAGTCGCGTAGGTGATGTTCGTATCCGCGACAGTTTGCGAGACGCGCTGCTTTCCCGCGACATTATCTACGTGATATTCTAATTGATTGATTATTCTTGTCACCCTTTATCTTGCAATTTTAAGAATCTAGAACAGTTAGCCAATAACAGCGAAACATTGCAATACGGTTGGAGCAACACAGCAACTGTTTTGCATCTCTTGTAGAAGTTTATGAGTTAAAAGATAAAAAGAGAGAAATACGATAAGTGAATTAAACATAAAAGAGAAAAGAAAATTCTTTGTTTATCACTTCAATAATTGTGAGATGCTTATCATATTATAAAATTTAGAATGAGGCTTTATTATATTATAAAATCGATATTGTTACTTTTTATTACGATATTATATGCTATCGTTAATGAAAGGATGAAACGGTTCAATTATTTTCCTTCGAGATTTCTTCCTGCAACATGCCTCGTGTCTACTGTTGCAAACAAGCACGAAGATCGTTTTCTCTGTTTGAGAATGTTAGAATTTGAATTCGCAGTGATTATACTGGTTCCAAGGCGTGCTCGTTGCATTGGGCGTAAAACGAATGGCATTTCGCGTTTGCGACAGCCACAATATCGAACCGGATAATTAATTACGAAGCGAGAGCGCGACGGCCGAGCATATCTTCCGACATCTTCGTCCCGTTTTACATTGTGACCGGCGGCGAATGCGTGGGCGTATCGCCAGTGGCTTATGCCCACAGGGTGGACTGAGAGCCATTAATTCGTCTCCTCGTGAATCCTGCGAGTGTTTTATTACCCGGGCTTTACTCCGCCGTGGGAGAGATACGGACTCGCTTCTCTCTCTCTCTCTCTCTCTCTCTCTTTCATTTCCCCTCGTCGCACAAACCTCCGTCAAGATTATCATAATCGTTCCCTCCACGAGACTGCTCGCTTTCTTAATGATAACGCTTCGATAAGATACTTCGCCCCCGGATACGGAGTACATTGAAAGTACGGGCATGCACAATGTACGCGTAAAGTGTAATTTATAGCAGATGTCCTCTTGAGTATCCGATAATAAATAACGCGCGCGATAACAAACGTTGCAAATAACAAAAAACGGTCGATCGTTATACATATATTAGAAATATAAAACACCGTGGAGAATAAAATTTGATATTTATTATTTGTCGACGAAACGGAACACGCTTACCGTTACGTATTTGATAAATTTCTAAAATCCATCGTGACCGCTCGTGCAGACCTAAGCGAGGTGTTTACGGAAAGGGAACTCACGCCTTTATCGCTGCACTCGACCCCTTTCAGGTTCAACGATCGAAGGTCGACTTCGCGATCGATCCCCGATCTTCCGGGTGTCATCCGGGGCACGGCTCCACCGTGCGGCTCCCGTATCGAGGCAGCGCGTAATTTTAGCCCGAGACAGATCAGGTGTTACGTGGGTCCGGGAGCGTATTAATCATTCTGAATGTACGTGCGCGAACGGGCGGAGGAAGGAACGAGACTGGTCTTGGAAGTTGCACGCGAAACTGGTATCCATGATACGCCTATCTCGCGATCAGCCGCGGCTTTAAGCGGCGTGCATACCGCCGCCGATGCACCCAGGCCCCGGTTGCATATTGGGCCCGTAATTACGGAGGCTCGCTCGCTCCAGGGCCCTTCCCCCCTCGGTTCCCCTTACTTCGCTCCGCTTGCACTCCGTTTTTCCGCTTAGGTCTGGTTAGAACGTGCCACGCCGCCACCTGTGCCCGCTAGACGCAACGGGGGTCTTATATGGCGAAGGCTCCTCTGATCCCTGCATGCTACGCGAGGTCGTGCGGATGCATTTTGCACGAGAGCCGCGCGAAAACGAACGCCGTCGCTCTCGCGGCGTCTCGCCACGGGTGTGAGTTTTCTTTCCTTTTTTCCTTTGCATTATTGAACCTCGCGACCAGCTTGCTCGCTCGTTCGCGCTCGCACTCGCAGCTGCATGACGGGCGGTCACGAATGCGTCACTCGCATTAATTCGCGTCGTACGTTTTATAGCGTAGTTTTTCTAGCGAGCATAAAAAGTAGCTGGACGTTAAGTTCACTGTAATCATATAAATTTTTTTTTTGTGAAATGTGTCGAAAATTACGTATATCAGCACAAGATAAATCTTATACGCTTTATCAATTTTCGGTTTAGCTTAGCAGAATCTTCATTCGAAATTTCAACATAAGTTTTATATAAATATCTTTTTTTGTGGTTTAATTTTATCTTTTACAACGAAATTATGTTTTAAAATTATTAGGGTTAAAGTGTTACAAGTTTCACGGAGTAATGTAAAGCAGAAACTGATATCGCTATATATAGTTCCCGATGCTTGATATCATGGTGCGGCCAGACGGGTTCATCGTACCTGGCGTAACCCTGAACTTCACGGCAGTGTGTTAAAGTGATATAGGACCGTGGCGGCGACTGTACGGACTGGCATTAAATTCGCTAACGAACGTTACGTGGTTTATAATCGTTTAACGGGTTGAACCGTAACGATTACTCGAAGAATTATAGGCGTGCACTGTCGCCGGTGACTCCAGGCGCGTCTCCGGCCGTTGCGGACTGTCTCTTCGTAGCCTCGAAAATTTTTCATCTTGCCAATCAGGAAACGTTACGGAATACATGCCATACTGAAATATCGCAAATCAATATAATTGAATGAAAACTGGGGTCGAGATTAATGAGATTTTTCTAATTAAATATTAAGTTTCAAACGTACGATCTCAGTCGACTATATATTTATCAAATATGAAATCAATAAATACGTTTTAACGTCAACTACATAATTATATACAATTCACACACAACGTGGTTGAATAAAAAGAAACAGATGTTCGTAAATCCGTTATTTTTCTCGATTGAAAATATTCTCTTTTTCGACTGTTTCCTCCGTAAATACCATTCTTTCTGTCTATAAGAGTTGTGCGATTTGTGGATTGCTGATCTCGGAGTTCATCGTACTCGCCGCAACCCGCATCCGGGCTTCGTGCGTTGAAGTGATATAGGGAGCCTTAACGGCGGCATCGGCGTTCAGTGGCCGGCATTAAATTAGCTAACGAACGAGTCCGGTCGTGGGCAGTGCGCCTAGCTTAATAAAAGAATATTCTCCGCCACGACGCCCTTTCCCTCCTCCCCGCCGCATTGCGGCGTGGCGGTGTATAAGAGCGGGTCTCCGGGTCGGCGATGATGCCCTCTCCGCCTCGGTCCCGTGGCGGTGCACAATCAGCGGAGCGTGCTCGTAATGACCATTACCGTCCGTACTCGCTACCTTCTTCGCCCACCACGGTAATGGCTCGTGTCTACTAAGTTCTCTCGCTCGTAAGTTGCCCGATACACCTATCTCAGGGACGCATAACCGCTATCAGACGCGTAATGTACTGCTTATCCGCAGATAAGACAGTCACGGACTAACTTGGCGCTGCAGGAATGGAATAAGGACTGAACGAGCTTTCCTCAGCTTCCATAGATTAAAAACTTATTCGAAAATTTACATAAAGAAGTTTTATTTTAATAATTTCCGACTTGTCAGTGTCGAAAATAAACATGAGTGATAATTATTTCTGTCCACTCGGCGAAACGGAAAGGGAACGATTTGTCGACATTCTCCCTCGGAATCAGGTGAAGTCACGTGTGACGCTAAATGCGCGCTGAGATTGCGGCTCGAGGCTCGAGTCACATCCGCGTCCTTTTCCCCTCCTCGGACTTCCTTTCGGAAGTGAGCGCGACCTCCAGCGCATCCTCGATGTCTCGGGGAATATTCGTCTTGGAGAGGCGTTTCCTACCCGGTGGGGTTTCGCAACGGTGGTCGCTGGCTGCCCATTACGATGCACGCCGGTCGCGGCGCACGTACCTACGTATAATGGCAATCATGTTAATTATCGTAAGTAGAGCCGCGCGCGCGAGCGGCGGCGGCCCGACGCGGCCGCCTTTCCGCGTAGTGGTAACGGCGTGTGCCACCATTACGGGGATCGCCTTACCGTGAACGCACGCTATTCATTCCCTCCGTACGCGAGCGGGCGGCCTGCCCCTTCCCCCCCTCGTCCGCGAGAGACGGGCACGGCGGCGGAGACGGTGGAGGAAGGCGGTTGTTCTAGAGAGGAAGGAAGGTCGAACGAGCGAACCCAGAAGCATACGCTCGCGGGCCTTGCACGCTGCCACCCCCTTACGTCTGCGGCTCGACGATTGCGCGAGCTTCCGGCTCGCGATAATTAGGAGCCTCGCGAAACGCACGCACCAAATCGGGTCCCCTCGTTCTGCCGGTTTTCGCAAAACGACGTCGTCGCGCCGGTCGCGAGGCTTAATTACGATCTAATCCGATTAACGCGTTCCTGAGAGTCGCTGATGGCAATGCTGGTCCCACTGGTATCTCTCTGTCTCTTTCTTTCTAATACATATACCTAACGGAGGTTGCGCGCGCTGCCGTTAAATCTGTATTTTCGTCGATATTATCGTTGTTGCCGACCGGAGATTAGATCCGATTCGCGCATGGAAGCGCAGATTGGAATTCGTAGATGTGACGGTATCGCGTGAAAAATGAGTTCGTAGTATATAGCCGGTATATCTCGCGAAAGCGTGCATTAAGGTCGATCTTAATTGGCGCCGATTTAATTAGGATCACCAGCGTGACGGTTAGCAATAGGCCAGGTCTAAGTCGGAGGTAAGAAAATGTCGGTGTGCGTTATTAAGACGCGCAGCCTTCCTCGTCGTCACGGAAGCTGATTGCACCGCATTCTCTTTCGACCCCTTGCAGCTGCGGCTGGAGATGTGCCGAAGTCACGAGCCGCGTTAAAGTTGAAGCTAATTACTTCGCGATGGAAACGCGCGCGCGTGCAAATACTCTTTGCGCTATTATAAATATTAAAGCGTGGAAAGAGCAATTAGAGTATTTCCAGTTTAATATTTTAAATAAAACAATGTATTTATAGATATCTACATGTTGATATATGTTGAAAATTATATATATAAAATGTAATATTAGATAAACTAAATTAATCTTAAGCAAAAAGTCTTCTTAAGAAAATAACGTAAAAAAAATTTTTAGATGTTTTATCAAAGAAATTAAATTACGTTTTATTATAACAGAAACAGCATATTTAATTATTAGTTAGAATACCTACTAATAAGTGATAAAAATAGTGGTTGCCAAAAAGATGTCATCATCTATCATTGTATATGAAGTGTTCTTGTGCATTCCTTAATAAAAGAAAGTGTTTGACGCATTATAATATTCAAATTTAACAGAAACCGTGAAATAAGATCGATGAACTTATTTGATCGTGCGCATATTAAATTGATCGAATACACCTAAATCTTCGTTTGCACGCGAAAACCGCCTGTTAGATTAAAACTTGATGAGTTTAATGGTCTGCAATCGAAGGGATATTTACCGCTCGTAGCGGCGCGGCGCCATGAATTTAAACACCGTTTTCTTCTACGAATCGCTCATGACGCGCATTCCAAAGCGCAATAAATCAAAATAGCGAGAAGACCGTCG
This sequence comes from Temnothorax americanus, assembly GCF_048541705.1. Lineage (NCBI taxonomy): Eukaryota > Metazoa > Arthropoda > Insecta > Hymenoptera > Formicidae > Temnothorax > Temnothorax americanus. The sequence continues at coordinate 2,574,107 of NW_027509275.1, forward strand.
TAAATATGTCATTATCCGAATATTATTAATTATTATTGTGCCGAGCGAGGATTTCAGTCGGTGTAACGAGCGTAAATTTTTACGTCAATTATCGCGTTTTTCTTGCTATCGAAGGAAATATTTGTTGAACGAAACTTTTGTTAAACTCATCGAAATTATGTCGGTTTCAATCGCCGCATCTCAGCGGATACAGCTTCTCCTCGTGCTCACGGGAATTAAATGCGGCTGATGTCTGGCCGGAGGTGGCTTACGGTTCAGTTGAAATTCGGTCGAGTGCAGCGGCACCGGCGAGACTAGAGAAGCCGGCCAATTAATTACCGCGAAAGGAAGGAAGGAGCCAAGATCACGGACGCGGGAGGCGCACTTGAATTTCCACGCGAATCTCACGATGTGCTTGAGCCGCCGAGCGTGGCTTTCGCGTATAATCAACAGCTCGAGTCTGAGGCCCGATTATGTTTCCCTCCTCTTTCATTTCTGTCTCTCTTCCTCTCTATCTTACCTTGCGTCTCGCTTCGCTTTCTTTCTCTCTTTCTCGTTCTTTTCTTCTTTTTTCATCTTTTTTTCGTCGCCAAGCAGAAAAGCTGTGGTTTGGTATGTCTACCTACTTCTTGTACTCGCGCGCGCGTGCGCGCAACGCCTTCTTTTATTTATTTAGCAGGCCAGGAAGCCGTTAATTCTGCCGGCAGCCTCGCGGTAACTAATTAAAGGTCAGGACGTAGTCTTATCCGGGGAACGCCGCGTTGTAAGCGCCCGTTTCCGGCCCCGCGGGTCGACTTTCATAGCCCCGCGATAAACGCGATATCTCCGACCGAATCCTGGTTAACGATCGCCTCGGCATATTCTTGCGAATCCCGGTCGGGAGGATGCAGCGTCGCATCTCTCTTTCCGCAGCGATCCACAATTTAATTGAGTTGCATGCACACTTTTGCAGATAAGGAATGAAAGACGCACGAGTACTACACTGACTTTCTGCTTGGATTCTGATCAACTATAGCTCTAACTAAAATCTACATTACGGGATTAAGTCCTAACGTAATGACTTCCATGAAAAAAATAATTTCACGCGGAATGTTGCAATAATAAATTAATTATGTAATATGTAAGATACATCGATAACATATAAAGTAAAAAACGATTGGTCAATTTTTTTAATTGAGCTACTTTCAGTTTATCTCTTGTCATATATTTCACATATTTATCACTAATTTTTCACACGATCGATTACGCGACAAAAAAACTTTATCGAATAATTGTCGCCAAGAATGGAACGTTTTAAAAGTAGCGATCCAGTCTCCCGCGCGTTATAATTACAGATTGGAATGTGCAGCTTGTCCGGAGAAGGTTTCGTAACTCAGTGGGGATATAAACCGCGTTTACGGTCTAATTAAACCTTTCTGCGCGGACGAGAATTTCGATACTTATCGATGCTGCGCACGCAGAGCCGCGTTCGTGCGATCGAAATGGATGAAACGTCCGTCGGCCGATGGGGCACTTAGAACAAGCTCGACGACGTCGAAATGAAATCATTAGCCGGAGCGGGAGCGGGGCAGACTCGCCGCTAATGGCGCGGCGTATATGGCAGCTAAATAATGGCATTGTATCGATCTTTCGATTTCTATCGTTAACAAGCCGGGTGACCGCGTAAAAAAAGAGGGATATCAACGCTGATTGTAACTCAATTTTTACCGTTCTCATAATAGACGACCTCACGGCTTCAACGTACTTATTCGTTATACATGTTACGATCGACAGGAACCGGCCGCCTCCCACCGCGCAAGTATCGAATGCATAACGCACCACGCGATGTCGCATGCGTGCTGCGTCCGAGAGCCGGAACACACCGATTCCTCCTATCGTCGCACCTGTCCTCCGTGCCTGTCTTGCCTCTTCTGCACTCTCTATATTCCACACAGACTCAACGAAATTTTATATGGTGAAGTTATAATCAAGTCAGAAGTAGGTAGAAGTATAAACTACTGGTAGAAAGCGAATCAGAATTCTGTTTACTTGTTACTTTTACTATGTCATATTTATTAAATTACTCGGACTTGTTTGAGTTTTATATTCAAAGTTGAAGGTGTGATAAAAAAAATTGTAGTATTGAAAAATGAATGTTTTTTAACGGACTTGAGGCCAACCTTTTTTGGCTTATGTTAAGTTTATGTTAGAAATTTGAAGTGGTTTGGTAAGTGTAGTTTGAGTGCAAAATATCGCTACAATGGACGGAATAATAAAGAGTTATAAAATGTTACATGTTATTTCTCGGCATTGCACTATTTTTATAGTTAATTGACGCGTAATGCATGAAGGAAATACTAATGTAACTCGATGGTGTCCATATCCGACCATTTTTCCCCTTGCGCGACACAAGAGCGGCTCGTTTCTGTGACTCTGGTTCGATTGTTAGCTACATGCATTCGTAGGACGTAATAGAGGAGGACAAAGTTAAATCGTTTCAATAAATTCCCATTAGGTCGATCTTGTCAAGATCTCGAATCTTTCTGCTATCCACCAACTAGTCTCTACCACTCGAACACGCCCAACTGCGTTTTAATAGCCAAATAAATATATTCACAGACAATATTCTCGCTTTCACGTAGCCAATAAGATAAACAATTCTTCCAAATAGATTCATCGATGATTAGACAATAAGATATAATTAAAATGTAGCGTATGCTCGATTTTGTGATAAATCCGAATTTAGGTTAGCAATTAAAAAATAAGCAGTTTATATAATAATATATTATGCGTCCATTTTTTATTTAGATGACGAATTCTCCGGATACCTAAAAGAATATTTTTTTATTTGTCCATTAATCCGCATTTGAACCATTTATTTTAGCAAGAGCTCGTTTGCTTTACACAGTCCGGCAAAATATGAATTAGTGCACGAAGTTATTAAACTTGTACTTATACTGGGCTGCAGCAATTAACTCTACCAGTTATGCGACCGTCGCGGTAATTAACGATGCTGGTGCCGCATGGGTAAACACCCGCTGATGACGTGACCGTCACCGGTCAGTTCGGCGAATAAAACGATATCAGACATTCAGGTCGAATCTCTTACGTACGTGATCGCTCGAAACCACGGCAGACCGCTACACGCCGCGTACGAGAACGAGAACGCCTGATTGAAAGTAACGACCGATCCCGTCGACGTGCTGCACGCATTTACCGGCGCACTTTAGCCGCGACCCTTATTCGCGTGGGTACCCTTTTTTTGCATCTATCGTGTGTCTAAAACCACTGGTTGCTGCTTTATTAATGACGTTATAACGGTGCTGCATTAAGAGTGTCGACGGCTTTCTCTTATGGCGAAAAGAGAGAAAAAGCGAGACGCGGGAAGAAAAACGGCTATCTAAAGTTCACGTTTTTCGGTCAAGAGAAAGAGGAAATATCTCAAAACTTATCAATCATTCTTTTTCGCTTTGATAGGAACTACCGGTGACGTATGTGGAGGTAGATTTATTTTTACGATTAGCTATATACATAGTTTTTGCACAACTTCTATTACGATCTGAACGCTTTTGGAATGCGTTTCTCACGAGATATAATTTTATTGCGCGTCATGCGCATTAATAAATCTAACGTATACGCTAAGCTTCGGTTATCGTGATTAATAATTTTGACCTCAGTTATTTTGTTTTTATGTTTTGAATCATGTGTGTCGATCAGTAAATAAGCATACTGATGTGTGTGAGCATTTTATTAAATCTACAACTCATAAAAATTATAAGATTACGTTAGACAGAAAAAAAATCAATATATTTATTCTTCATGTACATATATATAGGTACATATCGGCAACTTATTAAAGAAAAAGAGTGCATGCAGAAAATATTTATGCTGTTTATATCAGTGCAGCACGTCGTTAAAAGCACATTTGATTTGACTCGTTTGCAATCATGCATGATGCTTAGTCGATACGGAAAAGCACTCGAGACGTAAAGAACTCATAGCGTAATAAATCTAACTCGAGTCGCTCATAAGCGCGTATATAGGGCAGATGGGGCCATTGTAGTTACTCTCGCGACGCAGTCAGCATATCGTAAAATGAAATTTGTAGCGCTACGTGTCACTGTGACGTGAACATAATTGTGACGGCTGTGTGTGTGTCGTAAACGTAAGTGTTACACGTGTAACCGACGCTCGTCAACCGCGACACAATTGGAATATGATTTAAGATCGTATCGTAATCCCATAGCAAATCTCCGTCTCTCTAATCCCCCTTGATATCTCTATTATATTTCACTCTTCATTGTTATTTTAGCTCGGTATATTACGAGATTCGGAAGCGATTGCGCGAAGCGAAGCATATTATGCAATACCATAATCGAATAATTTCGGCCCACACAAAAAACTAGCCCGCAAATAACAGACTCCAAATTATCATTTAACGATAAATAGTAATTTCTTTGCTGCTCGATGCTTCCTACGCATTGTATCTTGTACTTTACTCGTTACACGGACACGATGCCGTAGAACGGCATGTCGGACGGACGTTACGGTGTGTCTCGATTCACACGAGTATTCCGATACGTCCGAAAGCCGAGGGCTGCGTGACGGCCAGTCAGCGGCCGTTCCCGGACACAAATCTGCCTTCGCAATTTATTTCCCGCGCGCAATTCTCGAAAAGGATGAGCGTCCGTCTGGCAAGAGAATCGCGGCCAGCGTACACGAGTGCTGGCGTCGCTCGTGAATGGCGGAACGTAAAGCTGAATGAAAGAGTTGGAGAACAAGGAGGAGGAGATTGGAGCGGAAGAAAAGGCCGAAGAGAGGAATAGGAGAAGGAGAGGAGGACGGAGACGGAGACGAAGATGAGGAGTCTCCACCTTCACTCGAGCGGTCACATAACGTGACGTGTGAGCGATGCTTACTCTCCCACAACGACGAGCGGTAGTAGATGATGCTATAATGGTTGGGAGTCGGACATGTGAGCGCGCGGACAGGAAGTCCAGGTTCCCTATGTACTATAAGACGCGCGGAGTCACGCGGATCTTCGCATGGGGGCCTTGCAAACCTCTCCTACGTGTCACGCAACTCATTCACGAGCTTTTCCACGTTGCATTAAGTCCCATTACCTGGGCCGCGCGAGTAGCGACCGGTCAGTACCGGCGCTGTTACACGCCCAGCACGCGGTGCATATGTTGCTTCTGGCTTGAAAAATTAATTGCCCGCCAGATCTGCGAGGAGAGCGAAGCGCGAGACGCACCTTGCGTTGTTCCATTTTAAACGCAAGTTGAGTTTCAGTATTCGTAATCATTAGGACTTCCTGATGCGCTTGCCGGTATCGCTGCGTATCTCCGCGAAAATCATTAACATAATGTCGTTTCGAGGGGACACTCTTGCCGCGCTTAACAAGCAAGCGAAAATTAGCGCATCTATTGCGGATCAGGAAATACTTAATGTAAATTGTTTCATAGAGAAATTATAGGATAAATGGTTTCAGTGATTGTTGTACTTAAAAACAAGATCATTTATAATAATTTAGTAATATCGAAATAATATCCGTTATTCGCATAACGATATTGAAATAAGTTTAATAGTAAAGAGTCACGATGTCTATCGGCGATCACATGGTTCTAACGAACAAAGTTTTTTTTTTAGATATAGCTTAAGTAAGGTCTCAGGCCTATGTTTGAGTGACGTCTTATGTCATTAGGCCGCGCGGGTTATCACGGGATTCCGTGGCGAACGTAGCATCGCTTATCCGAAGCCCTGCGCGAGTGTATCGTTCATCTGCCGACAGGAAATCGTGACGCGTTGCGTAAAAGAACGCATTATCGTATAGTTACGCGGCAGGCAGTTACAATTTCATTCACGGAGAAGAGCGCTCCCTCTCGTTCGCACTACCATGATATCCCACGCGCGCGCGGCGTTCGCTTTCTCCCGACGAGTTCCATCAGAACCAGCCGGGGCCCTCGCCGGCTTCTTTTATTCCACCACCATTTTGGTTTCCGTCGCGCCGTGGCGCGGGGCAGAGGACTCGGCGTCGCGCGGTGTTCTCGTCGGTGATTGTTACGTCAGAAAAAAACCGTCGCGGACAAAAAGCGTGGATAATTTAAATTACATTTCTCATCATAACCCGCGCGATCCAGTTAAACCAACACCGGCTTTTTGTCCCGGTACACCGCGAGTCGGCTCGAGCGAATGGGCGCCTGCTTGCCACGCCGAGGTGACTTCGCCGCTCTGTCGCCCCTTGTCCTCTTCCCCTCTCGCGTCCACCCCTCGTCTCACCCCTTGGTTCTTCTTCGTTTCGTACTTCCCTTCCTCGCCATGCATCGTCCACGCTGACCGTGTCGATGATTGACTCGAGCGGTTTCACCATTGTTCGTGAAAATTGAATTTCTTTTGTTCGATCGAGAAACATACAAGAACTCGTTCCTCGTAGCCTTTTTTACTCAAAAAAATTGTACATTACCTGAATATTTGGAAGACAGTAAATTTCACGGTTTTCTCAGCGGAGGCCGCGAAAACTGCAGCTGCGCCTGCGTCGGAACGGATGCTGAAAGATAGCGGAGTGCGCGACTCGAACGAATCCGACGCGGTAAACGTCGTATAAATTATTGCGCGACGTGTCTGGTGTTTCGTGGGGACGCGCGTCCGTTGCTTTTTCATCGCCCGAGTCCTCAGCGGGGATCCCTGAAAGCGGGATCCCGGTAACACGGCGGAGTTCGTGCGGCGCGGCGACCCAAGCGGCTGCGCGGCAGCCCGGTCGTCGTCGCCGTCGTCGGTCTTCCACGACCGGTAGCCTCCTGGGGACCTCGTTATCGGTACGATGTTGATATATGGCGTGCATTGCTCCTCCATCCACGCCCCACGCCCCGCGTCCACGCTTCTCCGCGCGCGCGTCTCTTTGCTCTGCGCGGCGAAAGAGTGGTTCTTGTTACAAGTAACGCCGCTGCCGGAGCGGGCCTCAACCGGGATATTCAGGCCTATTGTTCGGAGACCGCCTTCTGTGGCGAAGACCGATGCCGCGCTCGTTCATGCGATACTGTCTTATTATAAGGCGGCAATAGACGGCGAGGCTCCCTGTGTCTCACACTTGTAGAGACACGCCGTGGCGTTCTGCACGAAAAACAGAATTGGGTTGATGTAGTAAAGCTCCTGTTCATGCGAAATTCTCAGACGAGAAATTTACTGTTCCTTAGCTAATGAGATGTTCCGAATATCGTTATGACAATCATTCCGTTAATTTTTGTAGTGAAACTACAAGTGCGTCAATTGGTGTTTCTTACACATGCAACGACTGATAATAAGTATAAAACATTTTTTTCGTTATTTATAAAACAGCCAATCTTCTACGATTGTTAATTCAGATAAAATCAGACTTCAACAGCTTTCTCTGGCTTTAAACATAAATATTTATGCGATGAAACTTATCCTCGTACCGGTTTCATCTTGGATCGCCAATCGTTATATAGATATTCTAAGCATTGTATAGAGCGAAAGAAAGGAAAGACTAGGCCAAAGGTAATAACAGCGACGAGCGAGAATCGCGTCTTATGAATAATGTAAAAGTCGGACAAATTTATTAATTGCACGATGCAAACGCGCATGATATTCCCGCGAACATGCAAATCAACTCGCGGGTGCATTATGCCTGTATTGTTCCACGTACCGTTTCTCGACCATATTGGACGTTAAGCGCATGGCGTAGATCCGCCTCGGAAAGTAAAGAAAAGCGTACACCTTAAATTAGTCAGATAAGAGTTTTAGCGCCCCGTTGCACCGCAATAGCCGTAAAACACCACACGATACCTTATTCCGTACTCATTTCTCGTTTCTAGATGGAAACGTACTAGATGGAAAATGTACGGTGTCGGCATTTCTCAGACGTGAAATTCATCAAGATTGCGATAATCAATATTTCCATAAAGAACAGTCGGTGTACGTGTAAGGCGTAATAACTTATCGCGGCGTAACTTGTTTGCGAATATACATATGAGTAATCGCATATTTAACTATTATGCCGATCTATGGCAAAGCAGCCTATGAATAAATGCAGCGAGTACTTTCTTAAATGTTAAGTCTAATACAAAAAAGAATCGCTACAGAAATTAAAGAAAAATAGCAAAATAAATTGTTCATTAATTAATTATAGGGAGATGGGACTCATATTTGTGTGTTCAGAGGGAAAATGGAAACTTCATTCAGAAGAAACGATTTCCCAACTAACGCTAGAAACATCGGCGTCTTTATGGTTTGCTCCTCGCAGCTATCGAGGCTTCGCGTACACCTCCGCCTCGTCGAAAGACATTGTAGGGCTTATATGGCGATCCGGCATAAATCAAAGGGCTAATATACTGCGGGCCACGGTAATGCAGCCGGCGCGGCGGAGGTCTTTTTATCGGCGACGTAAGACAATACGCATTTACATACGCGCGAGTGGAGGGTGTACGTGCCGCTCGCGTTAGCGGACAGTGCGAGAGAAGGGAGTGCACATCTCTCTCTCTCTCTCTCTCTCTCTCTCTCTCTCTCTCTCTCTCTCTCTCTCTCTCTCTCTCTCTCTCTCTCTCTCTCTCTCTCTCCCTCTCTCCCTCCTTTTCTCTTACTCTCTTTCTCTCTTAAGAGAGAACCCGCTTCTTCCGTTCGTCGCTGCCGCCGCTGCAGCCGCGCTCTTCCATGCCCCGCCGCGCTGCATCTCGCAAGAGCATATGGTATAGCTTATTGGAGCGAAGGCCGCGCGCGCGCGCCAGCGTAGCAATTACCGTGCTTTTGCCCGCCGGCTTCTGCGGATGCACCTCGGTGAGTCCGCCTCGCACGTCCCTTTCGTCCCCGGATGCAACTCCCCGAACGCGCCGCTCTTCTCCCGATGTTGCGTGCGAATGTGTGTCATAAACACGGTTGCTTTTCGTGATCTACGAAAAGTGGCGGTTGCAGATAAGGTTGTCGAGTATTTTTCGTACTCGCTCGGACACAGCCGTTGTCTTTGAAACATTTATCAACGATAACGATATATATTCTTATTTTGATACTTTTGAAATTGTTGAACATTTACAAAACGTTATTTCTAGAAGTTCGGAGTACTTGTTCGATAACGACAGTACAAGAGATATGTGTTCCGTGACTGTCCCCTTGGCATTCTCTCTAGACGATCAATTAAGCGGCCCCCGATTAACATCCCGCCGCAAGGACACAGAATCGCGGAAAGAAGGAATTGCAAGACGGTACGGGCGGAACTCGTGTTCTTCTCAGGAGGGTTAACGAACGTCCCCTCGAGCCGCGTTCGTACATAATGCAGGGAATGGAAAGAGGGAGCGTGTGGCGGTCGGATCGGGAGAAGAAGGAGAATGAGAGGTCCGAAGCGGGACTCGCGGTTTACGGGGACCGCGGGTTGACGTAGAAGAATTTAGGGGCGACGGCAAGAGCAAAGGCCCAGTGTGTTCGCGAGCGGCCAGATCCCTTTGAAGTCTAAAAACAATGGCATTGTCTCTTCAGTCTAGCGAAAGGCCGCGTCTCCCTCTTTTTCTCATTCACCTCCTCCCTTCTCGCGATCAGTCCTGCTTTTTAGATCCTTTTCCTCCGTTCTTGATTCACCAGAGGTTCCGCAGGGCCGAAAGGCCATGATCGGTAAGGGCAAACGAGAAATTTATATTTTTTCATTTATAATACATTATCAATATATTGAATTTTTATTTTCAATCGAAAAAAGTTTTTTCGGTCCTCAAACAAGTTTTTATATTATCTACCTTTAAAAATGTCCTGTGAGCACGTAACAAAAACATTTTACATTTCGCCATGATTCTAAGCGTGAAGTTATACGTTTTGTGCGAAATATAATGAGAATTTTTGTACAAACCAAAAACACAGCTACTACCTTAAATTTAAACGCCATAACTCGAACTTCGGCTTTCAACCGCGACGAATGTAAAACGCGCTACCGAATTCCAAGATGCATCTGCGTTACGCAGGTGCACTCGGAGTCGCGAATCTCTTTTTCTGGGTTCGAGGCTGCAGAGGGGTACGTTCCATCGTAGCCGAAGGGCCACGCGATCCATAAAGGCAATTGGGCCAATTTACATTTTTTCATTTACATGGCCGGTACCGCGAAACGTTTCGAGACAAGATCGCGTACCGCTCTGGTTTCTGCCTCTGGCGGGACGAGAAGCCGAGCGTGCGTGGATCCTGACAAACGACGCGATCCTGCGGATTGGCCGCGGCAGGAAGGCAGGAACCCCGGGCTCCGTTCGTTATTTCGGTGCGCGGCTTCCAGGAGCAGGGAATACGGAGATTCGGTTTGCCCGTCCGTCTGTTCGTCCGTCGCGGTAGCCAGACCGAGGCTATTAGGCCTCACATGAGATCGTCCTTCTTTTGTCACGGTCGGAATTTATTCGTCTCGATTCAGCGGAATCCCTTCTTGTCAAAAAAGAAGCCGACTTGTCGCGCAGCCTCAGACGAGACATCCTCCCGCCTCTCGTTGCCGGCGATTTTAAATTTCTGATACGGTAGCCTCGTGAATTGGCTTTTGCACACTCGACGTCACTCATCGATCCCGAAGATGTACTATCGAGCTGCTATTTTGAAGACAGATAAGATCTCAGTATATAATCGCGGATTATACAATTCGTACAGATATCACATGTCTGTGTGATTATTTGTGTGTAATAAAGAAAAAGCTGTTTATATATAATAAAATTACCTGAGATTAGAGAGATTGTAATTTTATTTTAAATAAATAGTTTTTATTGTTGTCTTTTTAACGATTTCAATGGAAAGTATAACTACAAAACTGTAATATTTAGGAGGCTCATTTGTAAAATAATTTCTTACACGTAGAAATGAGGAGAATTGTGACTGGATTAATATAACTACACTCGGATTAATACTCGTTAGCACGAAAGCTTATTTTGAATCGACCGACTTTTTATATGTGCGAGTAAGATATGTACAATTTTAAAGGAAAGACACTTGCTCACAGAATGCAATTGCAATATTTTTTACTGGCGACTTGTAGATTTAACTCTTCTGCGAAGATAGATATTCTCGTGAGGATTTCGATTTCGAAGTGGTGGTAGTACAAATTATAACACGAGTCCATGATCCTGCATGAATGTGAGATCATCGCGTCTCATGGAAGAGAGTTTGCAAAACATGCCGGGTATAAAAAGAGAACTGTACCGTCTCGTTGAACGAATATGCACCGCGCTCGCGATCCAATTAAGAAAGCGCGATTCGAGCGCATCGCGACGCGGTACCTTCGTTTCGCCTCTTAAGGAGCTGGCCGCAATTAATGAGCGCTCCGGACGGAAATCGAATTGAGAAATTCCGGCGGCGCGCTCCGAAGGCCCCTTCGCGGGGTTGGGGGACACTCGGGGGCCGGACGGTGGGCCCACGAAGAGCGCGTACATACGTACGGTAGCACGAAAACATTTATCGAGCGACACCGCCCTCCCGTCCCTCCTCACCCCCGCCTCCCGTCTTTATTGATCGTCGCAATTAACGGAGTGCGTCTCATTAATTGTGCCGCTGGACCTTAATTAGGAATCATCAATTCGTGAAGTCCGGTGCTTTTACGTGGTAGCTCGCCGTATATGATTAACACCGGATGGCAGGATTTAAACTTGGGACCGAGAGCTTGCGCGTCGTAAATACAGATTCTTGGGACATTCTTGGGCATTCTCGCGCAGATGGCTGAATATATAAAATACTGAACGAGTATACTCGAATATTGGAATATCCAAATCTAATTTTAATTTGAAAATTAATTTTCCTTGCAATCAATAAAACGTTTCATGCACTCGAATTCAAGTGTACAAACAAAATTGGTAGCTTATTTATATCGAACGTTTACAAGGACTGGTAAATATATTATCGGAAATCTTTGTGGAGAAAAATGCTGATGAGATGAAAGAAAAATTAACTTGGACTTCCACGTAATTAATCGTACACGGAGGTTGCGTTATGGTAGTTATAACCATGGTTGAAGCTTGGAAGGTTCTTTCTTTTCATCGCTCCACGACGGATTTACCCATCTTCTGGTTTTCGTGACTTAACTCGAGAATCGGCGAGATTGCCGAGCGCGTGCGATCGTGCGCGCCGCGTGAGCCCGTTGCGTGTGATTTCTCGAGAAGATCCCTCTCTGCACATGTCTACACTTTTTCCTTTTCTTCGCGATTTATATCGGTCGGGAGTATTTATAGGGGCGTATTAATCGCTATCGCCTGTTTAATAAGGTTACAGCGCGTATGCTCGCGGGGTCCGATTTATTTCGTTTTCGAAATTAGCGCCGTCGGCAGCCACGATGCGAAGCCTCTGTGCGGATATTGAAAATATCGGCGCGGGTAAAATAAATAATATAAATCAGTATTGTCTGTGAGAAACTGAGAGGACTAAGCACAGATGGGAAGGACGAGAGATATCTTTTTGTGCGCGAGCAAGGCGTCTGGCTACAGACTGACTTGCGCTACTGTCTCACCTGTATTTATCTTAAGAATTATCATAATTAGTTTTATTCTAATTTTATTTTGCTTCGACAAAAATAATATACTTATAAATTTATTCGATGTTGGAATTTTCGGAAAAATAAAAATAGGCGCTATATTAGTTAAAACTTCAGCAATCAAATTTAAATTCAGATATTAATATTTCTTAGCTATTTGAAAATTGTTTAACGTAGCAGCTTATTGTTGTTTCATATAATATTGTAATTTGTAATTAACGTATATAACATAATTATTTGTTTTAAAGTATTTTTTATTCAAAGTTTAATATAAAAAATACAGAAATAATAACACGTATTATGTAGGTAGAACATTAAAACCCACTCCCTTTCGCGATCAAAGGCAACTGAGAAAAATCGCAATGATGTAATGGGTAGTTCCATAGTAATAGGCCACAATTACGCGCGTAGAGCGCGAAAGTTCCCTTCCGATCAAAGTAGCCGATCGGCTTGCGGCTATTGCTTCAGATGCGGGGTCGTGAGTCAACGGCCAAGGCGATTCGACTTTTTTATTAATTAATCTAGGCCATTAGAAAAATGTTAACTTGCCCCAAGCAACCAAGTTAATTCCGAGTTAATTCCGCGTTAATTTCGAATAATGTACGTTCAATTTCGCATTTCTCATTTTTTACGTGAGGCTCCCATGCAGTAACACCCTAATTACGGATGGACGCCGCAAACGGCCGTTCCGCGGACGGCCGAGGCAGGAAAAGCAGCGTCGAAGAAGTGTCTTAACGAGTGTATTTTTCGCGTACAGGCTGGAGCGGAGGGCATAATGAATCAATCTTAACGCTTGTAACGGCGCGCACATCGCACGCCGCGCCGACGAAGGCAAAGCCGAAACAGTCTTGATGAGATAATGGGCACTTCGATTGTAATTGGCCACATTCACGCGCGTAGCATGAAATTTTTCAGCCTGCACGAGCCTGCCGGCCGTGCCGCGGCCGACCGGCTCGCTACTGCTGATGGTCTCGATGCGGGAGGGTCATAGTTCAGAGGTCCAATGCGGGGGTCTTCCGCACACACGTCCATATTAAGCGGCTCACTTTCACGCACCAGGATGCTCGGGATAAGCAAATGCAATTATCGTCGTAAAAAGAAGGCATCGTTTCGGCGAAACAGATGCGAGGATCGCGTTTCGGAAAATTGCTCGCAACTGCTGACATTGCTCGTCAGAAATTATATATTGTGTGAACGAATTGCGTTCCAAACGTTACATTCTTAGCAGTATTATTTTGGAAACTTAAATAGATTGTTTCTGCATTTTTTATCTTCTTTTGTATTTGCTATTGAAATATGGTAATGCTATTTGTAAGTCACGATAACACGGAGACCACGCGCAAGGTACTGACATTTGTGTGACTTTGTTTACCACGCACAATGCACCAGAAATACTCGGTGTCGTTGACTTTTTTAATTGATTCTAAAAGATCATATCTCGCTTGTTTTGCCAAAAGACGAAAATTCGTCTCGTCTTAAGAGTACGAAAGACTGTTAATTAAGTCAAACGTAGCGTCATAAAGAAAGAAGCTGGAAGAGATGAAGGAGCACTATGTATTTCTGCCCGAACGCGTTCTCCACGTGTGCGTCTGTTTTTCACTGTTCATACGTATGTCTTGCATACATGTATGACTCGTATTGTGCGGCTGCCGCGTCAGCTGACATTTGAGAGAGGAAAAAGAAAGGAAGGAAGGCGAGATAGAGAAAGAGAGAAAGAGAGAGAAACGGAGCTGCGGGTACGGAAAAGAAGGAAACAGCTCGCGGTAGTAGGAGGAGAACGTAGGAGAAGGAAAGAGAGGAGAGAGAGAGAGAGAGAGAGAGAGAGAGAGAGAGAGAGAGAGAGAGAGAGAGAGAGAGAGAGAGAGAGAGAGAGAGAGAGAGAGAGAATGCACGCTGGTCGGAGCCGGGTCGGAGGGATCGAGAGGGTCAGAGGTCGCGGGTCGTACGGCATAGCCCTGACCTTCGACCTTATCCCCCTTCCAGCTTCTCTCGAGACCCCGTGCAGACTACTACCAAGCGTACCTAGAGCCCCGTCTCTACTTCGTGACCGACTCGAGTGCGAGGCTCTCGCAACGGACGAGAGTCGCGGTCCGGGAAAAATACAAATAGGGACGAGAGAAACGAATTTTTGGACACTGCGGGATCTGTATTCTCGATGTGAGTGTGCTTGTGTCTCTGCGCATCGACCCTCAGTGTTTTACGAGTGCATCAGCTTCAGGCGCATTATGTCGTAAATGTGATACTGAAAAATAATACAGCTCTTGTGTGTGTGCTTTTAAGTGGGACGATTGGTTGAGAGAAAAAAAAGCTGGGTAAACGATCGATAATTTTATTTTTGAATTAAAAAAAAAGTGAATGTTATTATTTGCAAATAATTAATGAAAAATATATTTAACGACAACGATATCAGTTCACTGCGGGACGTCAAATAGTATCTTTACTAAAAAAAAAAAAAAAAATCAATTTTTCCTATAACGTCTGTACATTAACTGAAAGTACGGTCAATTTTACGTCGTGAATTGTCTATGTCATTAATGTCACGGGTCGTCGCAACGATGACGCGCATTGTCACGTAAGCGCGCTTTATCTCGCGCATTGCCGGCCGAGTTATCCTGCTAACTATTAACAAGAGTACGCTCCTTCTGATGCCTCGGCAATCGCTCGTAAATCGCCATTACTACACAATAACGGCGCGGCGCGCGTAATATTTTCCCCCCTTTGAAAATCATTATTGCACATTACGGTCGTAGCCCGACGGAGACAATGACGATAAATTATTCGGAGTGCCAGCGATAAACTCGTTTTATCGCGTGCACGTAACCGAGTTAGGGACGTTAAATCAACCGCGTTGTCGCGGCAACGTGAGCGGAATGCGCCGCGCGATGAAGACGTTCGATCGATTCTACGTTATACGTATCGAACCGCGTTATACGTATACGCTCTTTTATTCTATTCAAAATCGTCCGGCTCGACTTCGATCAATTCCGTCAACCTTTCCGACATTAAAGGCTGGGTCAAAGCTTTCACTCGACCTGACGGAACCTGCGCATATGACATTCATCCGTCGCGCCGATTATAAACGACAGCCGTACTCGTTATCGTGTGCCTCTCAGGGTCAGTGTCACGCGTTTAGTATCGATTTGCGTAGTTGCGTGATTAGTTACTCCGTTGCCTCGTGAGATGCCTTAACGGGCGTGCACGATCCCATTTGACGTTATAAACATGACGTCTCCCCCGCGTCTCGGGGTGCAGCTTTAATTACCTACGCCGAGCGACGACGTTCTCGGATAATCGTAAATAAAGTGGGAATGACGAGCAATCAAGCGCGCCTTTCCAGGAAATCGCGAGCAGCGGCCGTCCCGCAAATCGCTTAATGATCTATAAACGAATCTAAAATATAACGGAGAAAAATTAACTCGTAATGACATAATTCTGCAACACGCATTTGCGCCGTAAATATGCTTCGCAGAAGCGCGCGATTGACCTCGGGAGCTAATAACCAATTATTTGCGAGAGGTTCTACGTAAGGATCTTTTTATCAGTATTTCAGGAATCGAGCATTTTCTATATATCTCGCCAGACTCACAAAACGTTTACTTTTTCCGTAGACAATTCAATGATAAATTCAATTGATTTGAACAGTATTCAATGACATTTACTTGGTTGTGGGTGCCCGAATCCGATATTGTAAATACCGCCGTTAATGAAGAGGGTCGCTATCGCGCCGGTAGCCTGGGTTTGCATTACAATTACCGAGTGAATCGTTCTCTTGATTACCCGGCGAGGAAGGTTGCGTATACATCTCATTCGCGCGTGGGTGCATACGTGCGTAGGTATCGTGGGTCACGCGCCGGCTCACGTATGACCTTACACCACGGTTCGTTAACGGGGATCGTTCTCTCCTTCTTCGTCCATTCCGTACATCGGTGACCTGACGTGGGCGCGCGCTACGTGTCGCTAATTACGAGCAATCAGACGCGGTTGGTGCTAACATTATGTAAATCTGGCCTCGGAAGGACAGAAAGGTAGAAAGCGATTAGTAGATCATTGCGATTGAGACGGATCGTACGAGTATGGGGTTTTGTGCTTTTTTTTGTCATTTTAATTTAATTTAAGATATTTTAAAATGCATATACGAAAGATGTTAAAATTCTGTGCAGATCGAGCATTCTATCGGAATCCTAGTTATAAAATTGGTTATAAATTGCAACGAAATTGTCTAAAATGCAATAAAATGGTTGCATTATGTTATTATCGTGCTGAATTGCAAAGGGTTAACTTAATAAACGCGGCTATTTGATTCCGCTAGATGTGACGCGACGCGACGCGACGCGAAGCGACGCGTGGAATGATTTATGGTTTGCCTCGTTAGTTTTTGTCGTTGATTTCGCCGGAAACGCCGTGGCAGACATAATAACTGGAAAATTGTCGCGACACGTCATTATCCGCAGGTGCACGGAGAGGTTTCTATCCGAGTACTTCATTTCCTGCTTCGCGGAACGTTTCTTAACCCTGCGTTTATCCACCTGAGCCTGAAAGGTCTCGTTAGGTGAAACTCGCATAGAAATTACACGTTACTCCACGAACTCCAATTACAGGCCTCTTCAATCTCTTAATACATAGGAAAATGTAAATTAGGTTTCAATGTGCGACTCCATCACCTCCTGAATTATCATGCCGAGCGTAATTTCCTTAATTCTAGGATACTCTGGCAGATCATCGAAATTTTAAAGAACGTCTTGATAACCTGTAATCAGAGAAGCGGATGGTGACGTTTCGAGGAGTCTAAAATCAATAGTTTTCGGCAGCTTCGCGTCAAGGAAAGGGAAAGTATCGCAACGTCTAATATTCTACGCGGTTTGTAATTTCGAAAACTTGACAGAGATATTTAGCATAACATATTCTCTACATCGAACTTTTTGGTAATTGATACTTTGATGTTTTATTAGTTACTGTATGAGTCTACCGGTAGTTTTGATAATTTTGTTCATTTGGGAATTAATGTTGATGTTACGGATGAAAGTATGTTCGCACAAAAAAAGAGAAATACAAATCGGTATGCCTTCGCAGTTCTGGTTTTATCGAGGTAGCTCCTACCAACGCCGCCTCTTTAACCTCCACCACCTTCTTGAGATCCGCCCACAACGCGTGCTCGTTCATTCCCTTCGCTCCATCCCCGTGAGCTGCTCCCACGCCACGTGCTTGTTCCTTTCTCGTCTTTAGTCTTTCATCCGTTACGATACGTTTCTCTCGCGACGATTTCAGTCCTCGACCTGACCTTTTCTTCCAATCTTGTTTGTTCGGGATCGATTTCAATCGAAACGAGTACAAATCCTAATTATCCGAGAATTCCGAAGCCGTTCGAGGAATCTTGTAAGAATTGTAAGAACCTCCGCACATACCTTATGGCTTTCGGTGAATTTGACTGAATTTTTTATATATTTTAGTTTTTGGACGACTAATAAAAAAAAAGTTTCAATAGGTACAACTTTCTGGAAGCAATCTTCAATTCATGATCTTTGACCCTACGTGCAGATCGTAGTATTGTTCCCAGAGAGTTGAGCTCATTAAAACTTTTGATCAGTCATCTGAAAACTAAAACGTATCAAAAATTCAGCCAATTTCACCGAAAGCCAATTTCTATAACATAGATGCGGGGTTGTCCTTTTTCATGAAATGGTAAATAAATTTTAAAACTATTAGTATTTTTTAAAATTTATTGTTTTCACAAAAATATCAATATATATTATAATTAATTAATATTAATATTAAAAATATTATACATGTAAAAGTTTGCTGATACTCAGTCATCTGTGACATCCGC
Organism: Temnothorax americanus; assembly: GCF_048541705.1. NCBI lineage: Eukaryota > Metazoa > Arthropoda > Insecta > Hymenoptera > Formicidae > Temnothorax > Temnothorax americanus. The sequence goes on from NW_027509275.1 coordinate 2,592,373, forward strand.
GCATTGAGTCCAGCAAAAGTCGTGAAACTCTGTACGGAATTGCGGGACGTAAACGGGCGCGAGTTAACGCGCAGAAAATTACCGGCTGCTTTGCGCGAGCCGCGAGAATATTTGACTTTACGATCGGCGAGCTTAATATACAAATGCGGTATATGCGGACGTGGGCGCGGACGGCTTTCCTTTCGGGCTTTTTGCCCGAGTTAATGGGCACCAGGGTCGGGTATAGGTGTCCCGCGTGCGTGACACGCGCGAGCAGACGCGAAAAAGTCCTTATTAACGGGAACATGCAAGAATTGAGAACGGCGAGAGGGCGAGTGGCAAGTAGCGAGTGGCGAAGGGCGAACTTCACGGGAACGTCGATCGCTCGTGTTCGCTCTAATTCCTTTCGTTCTCAATACGGACTGTGCGAAGGCGCGTTGTTCGTGTGAGTCACGGTACAAAAGAAAATCCCATTATATCGCGAGCGATCGTTCCCGCAACTCGATTGTTTCACGGTCGTACGGAGCTATGCGGGAGAGATGGACGCGTTTCGTTCTCTCGACGTGTTTTTGCGTTGGAATTCACAGATCGATGGGTTTAACTGTACTTGTTTCGTAAAGTGATTTTTTCGTCTAAAAAGCGCACAATATCACGCATTGATATTTCGCCATAATTAAAGTTATAAATTGTCGGCGATCGTTTAGGTCCAGCAGTTGATTTTAAGTGATACATTACCTGATCGGCGATGTTGGATTATCTCGGTAAAATTATTTATGCTATTAAGAGTATTAAGCAAAATATCTCGTTCTTAGTTTTTAAAACGACAGAAACATCTTTGTCATTCTACCTTCTATCAACATTTCCTTTCATCGCTATTGTATATAATTTAGAAATTTAAATATCTGATGAAAACTTTTATCACCGAGATAATCCAACATCGCCGATCAGGTAATGCATCACTTAAAATCAACTGCTGGACCTAAACGATCCCCGACAGTTTATAACTCTAATTATGGCCAAATTTCAATGCGTAATATTGTGCGCTTTTTAGACGAGAAAATCACTTTACGAATCAAGTACAGTTAAACCAATCGGTCTGTGATATCTCTATCAGACTTCGCATTTGTCGTGATTGTGTTGTATGCTCCGCGTAGCAATCGATTTTTATTGCTAGGTTAAACATTCGTACGCTCTTCGTTCTCGTGAACCCTTTTCCGATTTTACACACCGGATATCGGCGAAACCTACGGCACATTGTGCGAATAGTACGGTTACGGCGCGCTTTATGATCCGGCGGGTAAGTGCACGAGGCCGCGTTCCTTTCTAGCGGCGTGATGGCAAAACCATCGTGATAAAGGAACGCAACCGCGGCCTCAAGTTTGAAACCGCCGCGCCGTGCCGCCAATGGTACCTGCGCGCGCGTTACCGGCCCGGAGCGTTACGAAGCGTATAGCGTAGCTTGCTTGCCGCCGCGGCTGAACGGTTCCGTGGAGAGGCGCGAGGGAAATCTGCGGTGGCTTTTTCCTTTTCGTCGGCCTGGGCAGGCGAACGTGCCAGGCCGCACCTAGCCTAGAGATAGTTTCATCGCGGCATAAAACAGTAATCTATGGCCTCTCGTATATATGCTCTCGCCGCGTAAGAACGAGCGGAATCTCGACTGCGCGCCGCGCGATCGCGTCGGCCTTTCCAGGCCGCGCGGACGATTATGCGCTCGTCCTGTGTGTATCCCGTCGTCCCGCGACGACGAGAAACGCAAACGATAAAAAGAGAGATGACGGTAAAAGCACGGAAATGACGATACGATCGATAACGATCGCGGTGAAATCGCGTTGGTCAGATATATTGCCTTTATCGCGAAATAATCATTTAGACTACGTTATATAGACTTGTGGACGTGGATCATATCATTTGTGAAAAAAAATATTATAAATTCTCTTTAATCATAAATAATTAAATAATTAAATAAATAATTAAATTATTATTACACGCAGGCTGACAAATGCGTTATTCGTTTTTTCAAAGTATTGTCGACCGATCGACTATATCATTTTATCGCTTTTGACCGTTAATTTTATATCGTTTGTAATTTTCATGTATATTAATTTTGTTTACACGCTGAAGATGACACAAAGAAAGTGTCGAAACGTTCGAATATGTATTGACTAATATATTTTATCTTATTGACTATATTTTGATTGCGCAATAATTACTGCGCGTGGCTCCGATATTGCCTCTCTCTCACTATTCCCTATTTGATTTATTCAGGAGAGCCTATATACTTAGTTTATTATTATTACACGCAGGTTGAAAAATGCGTTATTCGTTTTTTCAAAGTATTGTCGACCGATCGACTATATCATTTTATCGCTTTTGACCGTTAATTTTACATCGTTTGTAATTTTTCATGTATATATTAATTTTGTTTACACGCTGAAGATGACACAAAGAAAGTGTCGAAACGTCCGAATATGTGTTGACTAATATATTTTATCTTATTGACTATATTTTGATTGCGCAATAATTACTGCGCGTGACTCCGATATTGCCTCTCTCACTATTCCCTAATTCATAAATAATTGTTTACGATATATTAGGATATGGTTGTTTCTCAAATTTCTTGGAGCTTGAAGAATTGCATACGTTCGTTTAAGTGACTCATTGATCGAGTTTATTTTTATAAACGTTTTGGGATATTTCGACGAGTGTAATTATTTTACGCTTCGCATAGAACTTGATATCAGTGTAAAGTGGCATTAAATTTTTGACGAGCATGTTCAGCCTCGATTGGGATTTTGGTTTCCTTCCAGATCGATACAGAGGTAAGAAACCAACGTAATCTCAACCCCTTTTGCTCTTCTCTCTCTCTCTCTCTCTCTTTCTCTCTTCGCTCAGAAAAGATGTAGGATAGGAAAAATCAGAGATCTGGATTTCTTTCTTCCCGCTGATATGACGCAACAATGCAACACGTAGCACTCCGCTGCAACGGAAGCAACGTGCTTTGACAGGCGTAACGTCCAATTAAATGACGACTTGAAAGGTAGCGCGCGTTTATCGTTGATTATATTTATTTAATTATATCTTGTTACGGCCGCGCGAAACTGCGCTCGCTTGCGTGAAGCGCGGGTGCAACAAGCGGTACATCGGTTAACGCGGCCATCAGAAGAAATACCGTAAGATAGTTCGAAGGTTTCAGTGTTTTTTTTTTTTTATATTAAATGAGATTATGTAATTAACGATTCTCTATACTATTATAAAGCGCGTTGAAACACGCGAATAAATAATAAATGGAACCACACAAAATTCCAATATTCCAATATCAATAGAGTATTTTGTAGTTAATGAATGATTTTCGTTTTACTAGCATTTATGGATATAATGTTGGCGTTAGTCAATGATTTATCCGTTAACTACTATAATTTCCCGGATTTACACAGCTCACTCAACCGTCTTTACGTATAATGTCTGTCGAACTGTTTAAGCTATGAGCATATAAACGGGACAATTACATGGAATGCTGTGTTCTGCGTCTTTCCTTCGTCCTTTTCTTCCCTTTGCCTTCCTCCTTCGTGGCTATCTCCGATATGCATGGGGCTCTCTCGCGCGTCTCTCCTTTCTCTGATTTATCGACGTATTTCTAATCAAGAGACCGCGCGCGATCGGTAGAAGCTGTATTAGTTAACCTTGTCAGATAGATAGGTGGGGTACCTCCTGGCTGGTCGTTTCATGCTAAGTAGCCGCTTCGTGGGTGGTGCTCCAGACTGCTGTCTAGTACTCGCGGTGAGCATGGTATTCGATCGATCGATCGATGCGCGTTTGATCCCCTCTTTTAAAAGGAGTCCTTGATTAGTTATCGGAAAACGAGAAAGCTCAGATTAACGAGAAAACGGAAAACATTTTTTTTTCTTTGATACGGACGATTGAGAGTTAGAAAAAATTGTGGAAACTAAAGCATTTTAATGTGAAATTGATCTTCTGTTCTAACGCCCTTTTCTTTTCTTTTCAGGATCCGAGAAGAACGGCTATTCAGACGGCGGAGGCTCTTTCTCGTATCATTTCGGTGAGTGCTTATCTTCGATTGAATATCTTTTCCTGCATGCAACAAATATCGTTACGCAATCTGCATAATTCTCGATTTGTTTGTCGTCGTGCTATTTCTTCCGCGATAATTCGCTGCGATAACCGTAGCATTCGACGTAAGCAAAATAATGTAATAACCGCCGTTTCTCGAATGTCGGAAGTGAAAATCATCGTCCTACTGGTGCGGGCGATTATGCGGAGGCCGACCAAGTTAACTCTACGCACCGAGCGTGTATCGGACGTATCTATCGGGCGTGCTCGGTGCTACGTGCGTAGCAAAGTGATTAGGGCTTAACGATTATTCGCGGTCCTGCGGTGAAGTTAACCGGTCGTAGAAGTAATAACGCCGGACAATCTGGTCCGGCAATCAATGAGTACGTGTTTATGTAAATTGAACGAGTCGAGACACGAACCACGCGAGCGACTTTTGCTATACGGTTGCACCCTAGGCGCCGCGGAATTAGATGATTCTTTTATTAGCCAGCGAGAAAGGAAGTAGAAGAAAGAGAGACTATAATATAGAATTGCACGCGATCGTCTTCAGTTGCGGAGAGATCGCGACAGATCATTTCGCGCTTCACAAATTACACTTCCTTATTAGTTGCACAAGTATTTTTTTTATATCGACCCTAGACCCTCAACCCTTAGACTTTGTAAAACGTTTAGTTTTTTTTCAAGGAATGTAAAGAATGAAAAATTTGCAGTACGAAGCTATGATGGATGGGCAATTAAGTCCTGTAAACGTTGACTAATACTTATAACATACTGGCAACTGAAAAACGCGCTTTTAATGCAGCAAACGGTTGACAATCCGGTAGTTATAACTCTTCTTGATCGACGATTACTTGTAGTAAATTGCTGAGGTGAAGCGGCCATCTCTCTCGCGAGAAGGTATCATGTTTGCGCTACACAACAGGCAAATGTAAAGTAGAATAATTGTAGTCATTATTTTGTCAAACAAGGTTTTGCCGCAACGCCATTCTCGTGTCGATAAACGCGACGCTATAAAATTTTTAGTGCGCACGAGCGCGACCGTTATTGGTATACGCGTTTGCACACGGGTTTAAGACACTACCGGTCCGTTAACGACAGAAAATTGCAGCACCCGTAGCATTTGTTTGTCGTATCAGCTGCCGAGCTTATATTTGCCGTGCTGCGCGTTCGTTTGGCCAGAACGCATTGTAGGAGCACCCGCAGTAATAATAGGTATCGCCACAACTTTACATGGAAATTGTGGGTACTTTTCTCGTTACTCCTCAAATTCACGTCGATGCTTGCTGAAATCTCAGGATGGCAGATTGAAAGATTGCAGTCGTGTTATTGAAGCATCGCAACGTGATGTTTTACATAACGCACGCATTTTTGCACTTTGAATGATATTCCTGGTCGTTTGACATTTTATATCTGAATATCAATAACTGGATATTCAATTTTTTTTAAATATTGTGTAATATTTATCTTTATTTCTCAATAATCATTTACTACATTATCGAAATTACATTGAGCATAATAACGCAAGTTATAAAACACAAGCGTACTTTCATGATTCTACTGCGATTTGCTCCAATTTCGCGCCCTCTTATTTCAGCGTCGAGACCTCCTAAGGGTCCAATTTAATCAGTCCCGCTTCTTTTTCGTTCCACGAAAGACTGGAAATCCAGTTCACGAAGTCGACGCGGTCGCGTTCCGTCGCTCGGCGCGAGGTCGTACGACGCAGTTCGTCGTAACCATATTGGACGGAATGGAATAGCATGGCACGGTCGTTCGTCGAATAGGAGCCGTGGAGGCCGATCAATTATGCCGGTCGATTCCAGGCCACGAAATGTCAAGGCTCCATCTCGATGGAATTCTAACGCAGTCTCATCTTCGACGACGGCGCGTCGCTCGAGCGCGTCACTGCCGATGACGACAGTCGAGATCGTTACTACCGTCATGAATCGCGATGATCGATCTCTTCTCAAAGCCACGACTTGCCGGATGATTAGCGAGTCGCCTTGGGTACTCCAGTTACGTCCCGTAATATTCACTGATACGTTCTCATTTCTCTTAGGTCGTTGACAAATCGATAACGTCCGAGTTTGCTCGACTGTAGCTTCCGATCGTTCTTCATAAAATTAGATATATACGTAACATAAATTAGAATTACTCTCTATGATGCAAGGAATAAATATATTTATATAACTTTTTATACTTATCACACACATATATATATAAAATGAGAATTATGTGATTATGATTGATTAACAGTTAATATGCGCTATGGTTAATGTGTTTCTCCTGTAAACTCCTTCCTGATGCGCACACGATTATTCGGTTGTTAGCCGAGCACGAAGAGTTAATCCTACGCGACTACGGCCGATCCTCCGAACCAAGTTCGCGCAATCAAGCGCGATCTCTCTCTCTCTCTCTCTCTCTCTCTCTCTCTCTCTCTCTCTCTCTCTCTCTCTCTCTCTCTCTCTCTCTCTCTCTCTCTCTCTCTCTCTCGTATCAGGCGTGGCGTCGCGTCGCGTCGCGTCGCCTCCGCGAGGCTCTAAACAAAGTCTGTGGACGGGAAACGCGTCTTCACGGTAGCTATCGCCATTCACTCCGACTACGGCACGGCACATGCTGCGCTTCCCCACGTCCGCGACAAAGATGCTTGGCCGCGCAACGAACGGCAAGGGACGCGTGTAAGTACGCGCACGTACGCACACGCGTGTGCCGAAGTATAATAAACATAATCGCGGTAGCGCGCGATGAGGAGGCCTTGGCCGTCTCCCTTCGGTCGTGCCCGGCACGCCCACCGCTACCATCGCCGTACAAAGAGAAAATACCGCGCCGTGGCAATCAACGGTTTTACACCTGAGCATCTCCACGTAGGTCGGCTGGCCGGCCGCGGGAGCGAGCAGGAGCGAGAACGAGGACGACGCGATGGTAAAGAGAAAGCAGGAGAGGGAGCGAAAGAAAGGAGAGAAAGAGAGAAAGAGAGAGAGAGAGAGAGAGAGAGAGAGAGAGAGAGAGAGAGACGCGGATGCCCCTTTACTTCCTTCGTGGTGCGCCTCACCTCGATAGGCAAGACTCGGCGAGCACGATGTACCGACCTACCCTGAAGGATTATCGAAGCCTTGCATCTTTCGATACGCTCCCGTTCCTTCTTCTGCGGGCTCCCGTTGCGCGTCCCGGATCGATCCCGGCCGACGTGCGGCCTGCAGGATCCTGATCCTCGATTTGGATTCCGGTCTAACGGTCGTGCCGGGTCGCAGGGTTGGCAGATATCCCGGGGAATGCTGCTATGCCTGCTGTTTTTCGCGATGTCAGATAGACGAACGACACCGACGAGGATCTTGTACATGTTGCATTTAACTCGGAGTAATTTATCGGCATATCGATCGGAACGAAATATGAATCCGAATGGCGTTATACTCTCTACCAATGATTTTTTTTACTTATTTTGTATATACTAAGTATTTTTATTTAAAGTTTTTTAAATTTTCTCCTAAAACATCTAAACGCACATCAGCGAGGTTTTATATTTATGCAAATTTTATGTTAGAGAATCTCATATATTTTTCCGATTTTCGTACGCAACTTGATTCTTGTCAAGATTTACATTTTCTCGGCGCATCCAAGAATCGAAAAGAATTGAAAAGAGTGAAGAGAAAGAGAGAAAACTACAAAGTCTTTAAGCACAAGACATCGAGACATTCTCCGAGATGGATGATTATCGCTCAAGTGGAAATCTATAGTCCTCCTTTTGTGGTCCCATTGCGTGAACTGACGAGCACGCGATCAAATTTCAACGGCATTCCAAAGAGCCGATTCAATGACGTCAAATCATTTTTAGCCCAGTATGCGAGGTGTTTGGCTTTATGATTGCTTATTTATACAGTAGAAAATAATTCCATTAAGCTGCGAATGTATATCAAATGAAGTAATTTTCTTCAGTCCTCGTGTAGAGGTATGGGTAACTAAATATTGCAGCACACATTCAGTTTATGGACAATAAATCACGGCGTAATGATAATTGCGCCGTGATATCTATTAATAGATCAAATGCTTATATAATCGGACATTTCCGGCATACAATACACATCCTACTCTGCAATTAACTAATCTTATTACGTATCTCGTGATTAATATTTCTTTTAAACTTCTTTCGTTCATTTCTACGCGCTAAACAAACTTGCGAAAACGGATTTTCTTTTGCGAACGATCGACGCAAATGTGTAATTTATATCTTTTGTGAATTCATTAAGAGAGAGAGAGAGAGAGAGAGAGAGAGAGAGAAGCACGATTTTATTCTTTCTGTTGAAGATCTCGACGCAATTCAAAGACGAGTTAATTATCGGCATTTTTAGCATGGATAGTTATAGTGGATTAATAAAAAGGAAGTTTAATATATTACTTTATTCTAAAATTAGAATATTGGATCTTATGGCTTGTGTAGACCTCTAACCCGACGTTAAAGACATAAGAGTTGCTCTTTTTCCTCAATAAAAGTACACAGTTATAGTCTATGTTTTATAGCCCGTAGATCACCGCATAACGATAATTACCGCACTATATCCTTTAATCGATCAGCTGCGATACAGCCGGTCGCTTCCGGTGCGCGGCATATACTTATTGCAATGCGCACCTCATCTTTTATATATTGTAACTTACAATCTTATTCGCATTAAAAAATATTTTATGTATTAATATTTTATACATATCATTGCTTTTTAAAAATCCATTATCTATTATAATCAATTTTATATATATTTCAGAAATAAATCAATAAAACAAATATTTTTTAAAACGAATGTGAAGAAAACATTCGTATAAAATTCACAAATTATATCAATTCTATACGCGAATTCTACATTTCTAATCTTACGATTTTTAAAAAATCTTTTTTTAATTACACTAACTAGGGAACGCGTAGGGTTATTTGTTTGTTCTGAGATGGACATGCGCGCACACACACACAGACACACACACAGACACACAGACACACACCCACACACACACACACACACACACACACACACACACACACACACACACACACACTTTTAAACGCACAGTTCGGTAGATGAGATATTACCAAATTTATCAACATCGTTCATCCGCTTACGCCACTGTCATCGCCCTCCGCGAAAACGGATGCTGACGAAAGCGAGGGCCCTTTAGAAAGTTACCCCGGTTGCTGCGGTTGTTTGATCAGAGAGCCGTACGAACGAGTCGTTAGCTGATGGTACGTGCCCCGATCGCGTATCCCTCCCTTCCTGCCCCTTTCGATGCGTTTCTTCGCGCACGCATTCTTGTGCGCACACGCGTGCATCGTGCGCACAGCCGAGAGAAAGAAGAAAAGAAAGAGAGAAAAGTAGGAGCACAGATCACCGTCCGGGCACCGGGTGCATAAGTCTATACTTATAGGCTAGGTGGTAGATATGGAGCGGTCGATAATGATCCAATATACTGGTACATCCTCGTGAAGTAATTACAATGATGAGCGAACCGCTACCATCGGGCGCCCGAGCGAGCTCCTTCGGAGGCTAGGCGTTGAATCAAGACCCGTCCTCCGCTATCTCTCCACGTCTCTCCCCTCTCCCCCTGCCTTGCCCCACCTCATCATCGCGTCGACTTCTTGCTCCTTTCGCTGCTCTTCCTCGATCCTCTTCGCTTTACTCTCCTCTTCCTCACTTTACCTTTTTCTCTCCTTCTCTGCCTTCATCTTCTCTTCTTCTTCTTCTTCTTATACTTCCATACAGCCGCCGGTCGCTACGGTGCATAGCACCGCAACAAGAGCAAACATCTCTTCGGGGTCGTCACGGGGCCACGGAGTCACGGTGGATGGATCTCTCTCGCTCCTTTCTCGATCCTCCGGAATTATCACGGGGGCCACCGCGAGGGTTCACTTGGCCGGAAGTGCGTCATCAGCGGAATACGTGCTCGATGAAACCATCCTACGGACGAATCTCTAGGAAGGTACACGCCGAGAAAGTCGTAGCTCTGCCTCGAACTTCATCTGAGGTTCTTATCTCGATGGAGCCGCCGCGAGCGCACGGTGTTGGCGGATGATTAGCTTCGATTCGTTTGCGCTTGTATGCAACAGTGTTGTCATTGATCGATAGATCAGACGATCGTTACGTTGGTCCACGCGGATGGAATCGCCGGCGATGAAGAATAATTGTATTTTTGTATTAATACCGCGAGGATGTACGATGGGAGTAATAGAAGAGGAAACGAAATAAAAGATGAAAGGAGGGATTAACTCGTGGTGGTTGAAGTTAATTGCGAAGCGATAATTGCGGACCATGTTTCATGCATATGCATGGGATCAGACTACTGTTCGACGAGAAATATAATTTATTCGATAGAACTTAACTTGATTTTGACGGGGGGGGGGGAGAGAGGCTAGACGGTGATAAGTAATAATAATAATTAGCGATACCATTTAAAACATCCCGTTTATTTCAAGAGGCTCAAGCGATTATTTTTTCCAAAACTTTTTATTATATCATACTTGGACAACTCTTTTTATGAATTCGCAACATTATATGGATATAACATGTAATAACACGTTAATAGTTCTATTTTCTCCTCTTTGTAAAGTATTTTACTTCATATTGCGTTTCACACGTAAAGCTTTAATACAGATGAAATGAAATAACAGAAAAAGTACTTATAGCGTTTTAACAAATAATGATGAAGATATGCGTGATGGACACTCGTAAGACCATCGTCGCCGGTCAACTCGAGCGCGAAGCATCCGCTCTGGCGTAAGTTCATTCATCGATTTTTTGCCGCGAAGAACCTGCTGCGAGCTAGATCGCTCGACTCACCGGGAGCTGAGTACAGGCGATACGAAGTGTCTGATTAACGTTGATTTTTTGCAAGTGCCGACCGTCCGACGCCTCGTCACAAGCCTCAGCCTCCCCGGTCTTCTTTCCGGTAATTTCGATTACGATCGATACGGTTGTCGAACCGAGCCATCCTACCTCATTCTCCGCGATGTCACGCCCAAGTTTTTCGTGGCTGACCTCCTTCTCTGAGAATTTTCAACATCCGAAATTCGTATTTCTGAAACGATATCGTCGTCTCAATTTGCCTGCATTAATTAGCGCTCTCGTTTTACAGTGCCAATAAAAAAAGATTACAGAGATGGTCTAATTTTAGGAAAAGATATATTCCTGTACTTACATAAATGATGATCGCGCTTCGATGTAATCGTTGTAGTTGGAAGAGAAAAGGATAAGAAATTATGACAAAATTTTTATTTAAATATTATATCTAAATAGAAATTACACGGTACTTGTATGTATCGATTAAACAATGTAGTTGAATGATATTTGCTTCTTTGCTAACTTCAATACTTGCGCATCAAAGTTCTCCAGCCGTTAAATTCTCGGCTGGTACTGATGTTTTTAATATGTATTGCATCGCGAGCAATCCAGGGGCTTATTTCGTTCCCGTTCGAGCCTGTCATAATTTCCGTCCGCCAGGTCGGAGAGAACGGAGACGGTTGCGACGCGCGCGCGCGCGCGCGCCACTGTGAGCGCATCCGAGCAACAAGAGCACGCATAACGTAGATGCAACGCTCCGCAACACCGGATTGCCGAGGGCGCGCTCCTTCTCCGCAAGAACCGGAGGTGAAGGGGGCACATCGGAGACCACGAAGAGGGGCACCGGGGGACGGGGGACACGGGGGAAGAGAGGTCGACCGGGATAAACATCTGAGCCCCGCCCGGCACCCGAGGCTGCACCTCTTGTTGCTCTTCTCTACCTTGCCTCTCCTCTCCCGCTTCTTCTTCTTCTTCTTCTTCGTCTTCTTCTGCCTCTTTTTCTTCGTCTCCCTTTCTCGTCTTTTCCCGTACTTCACTCTCTCCCCCGCCCCCGACGACCGGCACGCCGGCATTATTAATCCTGGGTGCAGTTCGCGAGTGTCGATATGTAGCATTTCGCACGTCTCGCATTTTACGGCGTTACGCCTCTTTCTGGTTTCCTTAATTGTATTTCATTTCTAGAACTTACTCGGTTCGAGTCGAAACTTAGCTGTGCTTGTCTTTCGATGATTGCTTGTGTTATGACACTTGAGAGTACAGACGGGGTAAAAATTTATCGTTTTTACCGATTGACCTAGACCTGTGAAGTCCTCGGAGGGCATCTCGCGCGGTAAACTTTTTCCTACGTTCGTCCTCGAGTCTTAAAATCGTCGATCTGTATATTCGGTTCGATATTATTTTAGAATGGTAAAAAAGAAGTAAATATATCATGGTGGTAAAAAGCTTCTTAAGTATCTTCATCTAATATGCGAATGTCTCTAAGTTTCCATAAAATCGTTCACCGTTACCTACGCTGTTGTTAGCTTCTACGTCATTCAGAGTCATGTGCGATAACATAGTGTCGAGCAGAGATAGAAATCTGTACACACCGCTCGAACACTTCTCTTTTCGCACGCGATACTTCACTTATCTATTTGACCTCGCTTCCGTTCTTGATCTTTTTTCGAGCTGCATTCGATGAAGTTTACTTTAGCAAAGCTCACGAGAGAGACGCGTCTGTCCGACGCAAACTCCGATCTGGTCTACGTGTTCCGTTAATGCTGTAGCAGTAAGACGCACTTGACCAACGTTTTCAAGCGTAAAATGTGCATGTCCGTTTCGAAAATACTACTTTGGAGATTAGATGTTCGTTCATCGGCGTCTTGAAACCTGAAGATCTCTTGATGTTTTCATCCGCACGATGATTGGTATATTTTCCACCACGAGCACGTGTCCATTGATCATAAATATTTGTCATAACAATGTTCAATGCTATTACGTTTTTTTTTTTTAAAGCAAGCATAAAAGAAATTACAGCTCTGAAAAATTCGTTGTCTGTCGCTCTTGAGATTTATCCTGCTGAGAGTGAAATTATCACGGGATTCCTGCGTGGACGCACATATGCATTCTCACACTTTCGCTACTCCGAGGATTTCAGTCCGTTCGCGTATTGAATAGTTTACGGCTTTTAAATAAGCGGCCCTCACTCGTTCTCAAACAATTTGCTCATACCGCAGATTGCTCGTAAATAAAGATAATCTATTCTACCCGGAAGATAAAAATCGTTCAGTCTTTGCCAGTGGGGGCCACGGAACTGCGGGCAACCACCACCGACGGCTCGGCTACCTCCCGGTGCGAGCGAGAGGGACATGGCGATCGAGGGATCCGAAGACGGAGGGGGAGGAGGGCAGCGCGAGAGGTGTTCCACCGACTTGTTCTTTCCGCGGGTGAATGCTCCTCCAGTTATCCATTTTTACGTCGCTCATTGCTCGGATTTTACGAGGCAAAAATTATGAAATTGCACTTTGTGCACCGTGCGTGCCCTCTTCCTCTCACCCTCTCGCTCGTTCACCACCCCTCGTGCGCTGCGCTCCTTCCTCGACAATTATGCGTGCTGTAGTTCCGTCACGGCGATGAGCATCATCGATTTCCTCAAGGATTTTTGGTATTCGAATTCTCGTAGGGTAAATGTTTGACGAATCTGTGTCTTTCGATCACAGGATAATCCGAACCAATAGTTTTTTTATGCCTATCCAATAGTCAGTTGTCAATAATGTACTTGTAATAATAGTCTTTTATAATAAGTATAAATTCATTTCCCACTGTGTTTAATTCATATTCGAACTTTCGCTTTCTCCTCGTCGCGACATTCTTCAGAATTAATTCTTAATTCCGTTCTTAATGTCTAGATATCGCGAATGGGTGCGTGGGGAACACGTTTCTTCCTGAATTTTGTGACATAAATTTGATCGTTAGGTATGCCTTTAAATTTCCGCCGTTCCCAGCGTTCTCGTCACGTGCGTCATATAAATTATTGATCTAGCATCGAGAGGAGAGAATTTGACGCTTCTACCGAACGTGCCGCGCGCGTTGTCGGTATCACCATATAAATTACCGGTCTAATGCGGAGGATTTTATACGTTTCTACCTACGCTCTCCGCTTCGCTGTCGGATAAATTATTGGATTATATCAGGCCCCAAATTTCCGTGCGCGTTGGCGTACGGCCGATAAACGAAAATGAAGATTATGCTGCGTCACGCGGGCCCACAGAACGTCCGGCGAAATATTATAATATATGCCAAATTGAGCTGTAAATCGCGGATTTCGCGCGCTGAAAGGACGAGAACTGACGATATTCGTATTTCATCGGCATGACATACTTCGTTCTTTCGTGACGTCCGTTTCGATGGAAACACAACATTGAATAAATAATATATAAACAACATATTGTAAAAATGTAAAGTAACAGCATGTCATAATACTTTCCAACATTTAATTAAACACATTGTTTAGCGCTCGTATATTGCGAGTCAATCAACTCTCGCGGTCCTTATAGGAATATAAAAGTGATAAATTGTCACTGTATATCTTGCGAATTCGTGCGAGAGAATCTTCTGAGTGTCAGAGTCGTTAATTGAATTATTTATCATAAATTAGTTTTATCTTATTTGTATGTACGGCGGCGAGAGTATGGCCGATGATAAACAGCAGAACATTTGGCACGATATTTGCCGCAAAAGAAATCATCTGCAATGATGATGACGCGATGCAAATCTAAATGCCGCTCGTCAAAATTCTCGCCGCGGACGTCATCTCGAGCAGATTTCGCTGTGTACTTAGCATTTGCACGAGCTCATCATCGCTTTCGGTATTTTTAAAGCGGCTGAGATTGAAGCTGCGGCATGACTGACCGTTCCGCTTATATGTATAAATTTTTTTTGTCGACGCTTCCATTCGACACCTGCATCTTTCCTTGACCTTTCAAGTGCACGTTCATCCATCTGACCTTTACCACCGCTGATTCATCGGTATCTCGCGACGTAACCTCGCGCGGTATATAATCGTGCGTGTTCGTATTTATCATCTCGTTTATCGTATCGCGGCGGCCGACGATATTAATCGGCGCGAACACGGCCTTTCGACGATCCGAAAAACTCGGGAGTCTCTTTCATCTTAATTTACCGATCGCAGTCACGACGTCGGATATCGTTACTGCGCATCTTGTGAATTAAGTACGCGACGTTGGCTCGACCATTTTTAATGCGTTATATTTATAATTAATGTTAATTAAATTTTGCTATAATCTCTGTCGTTTTAAAACGCGACCCGCGTATGCAAGATGAAACTGTTGCTCGCTCTTTTTATTAGCATATAATGGTAATTGCGTCAGCGAATGAATTAGCTTCGCAACAAGGTAAATAAGATGCGGTATTTAATATTAATAAGTAATAAGACTTGCAGTATTTATTATTTTAAAATTCTTTTTTTTATTAATATTGCTCGACAGAAATTATTAATTATTTTTAGAAATTCTTCTTTCAACTGCTTTAATTACAACCCTTCATGCAAGAAGCTTCGAATCAGAAATATCGAGGTTGTGAAAATCAATGTCATACCTACTAGCTGGCTTTTTAACGCATATGATTATGCCCTGCCGATATACTGTACCAATAGTTATGCTGTTATAGATAATTGCGCGAAATGAGTTAGAATTACCGATAATTATACAGACGACGGACGTATCGCGGATGATGAATCGTTGAAAAATAGTATAAATTTCATACCGTTCCTTTCAATTAACGATCGAAAAACCGGGACAGGCGAGAGAGAATGATAAAGAGAGCATGTAGATCGAGGAGATATCGATCGGTGCCCCGATAGTTCGTTGCTTCCAACATTTCCTGCATTCAAGGGAAGACGATTCGCGGACGACGGACGTTGACGAGTAAATCGGTCTGGGGCAGCAAATGAATTCTGAACCTATCTCAATGTTCCGTATTCATTCGCGCGGCTCATTAGAGAACGTCTGTCGCTCGCGTCCGTGTGCTCCTCGCTGATACGTCATAATAAAAATTCCGTAAAGCAACCACCAGTTTTCATTTTTACGTCCCGCCCCGCGCGGAGACGTGCGTTGCTCGTCGGTTCATCCTATTCCTCTTCCACGATCACTTTTAAAAGAAATTAAATATAGCGCAGCAAATTACGCGCCGGTTATGCCTTGCCGTAAATCAAATAGCTAATAAAACTTCCATCGACCGAACTAGGAAAAATCCGTCAGGGTTATCGCCGCGCATCCCTCCGGCGAGATGATTCCCAAATCTGTCGATCTTGAGTATTTCCAAGGCGAGGAATCTATTTCTTTTTACGACTACGTTTGTCAAACGCTTAATTTTATAGCGGAATATTGAATCGGTCACGATCGCGCGCGCGCGATGCATTTGGGCCAACCTGTAAAATTTACGAACACTTCCTCGGAACATAAAAGAACGCGCGGCCTAATTTGCATATGCTACTTTAGAATATTGGCTAAAAAAGCGCTCCTTGACTTTATGGTTTTTCGGAAATGTCTTTCCTAAGATAACGCACACGCGTATACACACATGTACACACGCACGCACATAATGTTCGCTCTAATCGTCGATTTCGCATCGACTCATCAGCATCAGCAAGTTCGCCGATGCCAGCGCAACATTATGGCTCGGTTTGAAAAACACTAATGCGTGATGCTCGAGAGAGATCGCGGTGATCATCACGAGAGAAGCGCAGAGAGGAGTGGCAGAAGAGAGCGGCGCGGTAGACAGCGCGCGCGAGAGAGGTGCCGGAGAAGGGGGAGATTTTAGTGTCGGCCGGACGTTTCAATTAAATCGTCGAAATCATCATCGGGCACCGGTGCCCGTCCACCTCGTTCGCCATCGTCATCGTCGTTCGTCCCGTTCGTCGCGGTACTCGTTTTGCTGACGAACGTAAATTTCTCCACTCAACGGGACCGTAACTTCTCCGTACACGCGCGCACGAGCGGAGGCCATCGGGGTTCTCGTGCCGCACGCCAGAACAAGTCTATGAAATATGAGCACTTTTGATCCAGCATACCGTAATGAGAAAGGGGAATACCGCGAGTTGCTTCTTTTCCGTCGTGATCCCTCGGCGCTGCCTGCCGGTGCGATGCCGCGGATGCTTGGCTCGGGATCACGACGCTTTTCGATCGACTAGGCGTGATCGTTCTATTAACGGCTGTCAATAATCATCTCAAATATACATAGCGTTTATCCATCTCAAGAAAATATAATATATGATCGATGTATGTTTATGTAGTGATATTTATAGCTTGATTCTACGACAGACTGATTTTATTTTTATTATAACGGTATTACATGTATAAATGTATAAATGTCAGGGATCTCAACACTGTTAGAAAATTATTCACACATGAAATAATATTTTATTAATTCATGAATTGCAGACCATGTAATGCCATTTTTAATTTAATATACATTTGATATTGACGATATAAAATTTTTGTATGACATGACATGCATGTCACGTGAGACATGCGATAAACTTGATCGGGCGGTAGCCAGCAGCAAGAAGATATAGGAATATTATAAAGAGGCGATGCAGTCTAGTAAAACTCGATCCGGCTCACGATATACCAAAAGGAGCCTTGTTATCAACCGGTCCCATCTTATCAGGTCGGCGCAGCATCGCCGGTAAATCATCGGGGTCCTTGACGGGGCACCTTTAATTACCGGGCGTGCACGAGGGGAAAAAAAATATGAAGACGTAATACGTTATCCGGTTGCCTTCCTCTCCCGGGTGTCTACCGGTAGATAGAGAGGCCGGTCCAGTTGATGCCGAGAGGCGTTGCTCATAAATAATGAACACGTATTCACGAACGCCACCGGTTACTTCGTCTTTGAGGATGAGCCACGGCCAGATGGAACTCGCGTTTAGCTAGTCCGCGTCTGCGGAAAACTGCCGCGTCAGAAACGTGAAAACGTTTTCCGTCGTGGATATATGCTGTGAATACGGTATCCCGGGATTTTTTGCGGTGCGAAACGAGGCGCGCTCAAAGACGCGCGTTTCCTGTCATTCATTCACCGGGGAAAATGGATTTGAATAATAGGCGTAGGCTGCTTTACCCCGCAGTATTAATTTGCTCTGACAAGTCGTGAGAATGATGCATATTGTTACATTCGAATTGATTATTCGATGCTGGCGAGACGGTTTTTATCATGAAAGGTAACACATCCCGCATTTCTTATCGTGTAAATAAGCAGAAAAGAAAAGGAAATATGCGGTACTGATGACGTTTTTTTATTTTTATAATCTAAAAGTATAGACATTTTTTATTATATTTTAATAATGTACATACAAAGAACGTTGCAACATACAATATTTTTACAATTTTCAAAAAAATTGAATTTACATGTCGATAGCTCATGTAAAATCAGGTATTTAACTTTAGAATATATTTGAATATATTTGAATATATTTCGTAGTATAAGTTATCATTTACAACTTTCATCAAGAGACACGGTAGTGTCTCGCGCCAAGTACACGCGGAGCGAGACCGACCGTGACTCTTTTACGCGACGCGACGGGTTGCGAGTACCCGTGTTACTTACTCTATATCATCATGGCCGGCCGGTCGCGAGATTTTTAATCGGCTGGACGGCATCGCGAGAGCGCACTAATTAATTCCTACGAGTGGGTTGATGGACGCCGGTCCGGGCATATAAGGACGAGTCGTATCGATCCAGTCGAACGATTAATACATCCCGTTGCGCGCGCGGCAAGGTGCGGAGGAGGTCGACGGACCGTTTAATCGTCGATAGTTCTACGAGAAAGAAAATGGCCGAGGTGGTAATCGCTACCTGCGGAAGCCCGGCGATCGATGCCAGATAGGATACCAATATATATAATGCACCACGTCCATCGGAACGTTTCGACGAGCGTTCGTCGCTCCGTCGCTCGTTCTCGAATAATCTCGCGGAGCGGATATCTAAACGAGGAGCTCGGGGCGCAGCCTCCGGGCGGCGCGTACGGATATGTACGCACGTATAATAAACTCGACGTATGTAGAAGTGGAAGAGTGTTCTTTCTCTCCCGAGTGATATATATCGGACGCGATATATCGTCCTTGATGGTACACCTCGAAGCCGGGGCGAACTACTACTCGTTGCGCTGCCGCGCACTCGCCGCGCGGTCGAAGCAGCGTTTCGCCTTCGCGAAACAATATAATGGTTAACGTAACAAGCTTTCATCTCGGCTCTGAACGTTAGGTATCCCACTGCGGCACAAGATTCCGAACATGTCCGGACACCTAAGGCGACGCTTCCAGAATAATCTCCGGGATAATACGTTCCTCGCTCCGACGGTGTTATATAGGATTCCCCTGGGGTGCTGCGTAATTATTGTTAATTTAGATGGATGAATAGGATCTGACTTTTGAGTAATAAAAATCTGAATGGCGAGAGAATTTCTATTAGAGCTATTTATCCGACTATTAGCGTCCGGAGAAATTTATGAATGTCTTTACGAGATATGTTGATTGCTAGACAAAAAGACGAGCGCAGATGACATGGCGATATTTTGCGATTTGTTTGGGAGAGTCTAAAATATAATTAAAGTTATCATGGTTGATCCAGGCACCAGCAAAGCTTTGATACGATTACTTATGACGCAAGCTCAAAGAACTAAGACAGAAAATGTATATATTTTATGCGATTTAATACGATGCTATTTAAATGATTAGATACTTTATTTTCGTGAAATGATACAAAAATATCAACGATTGTCATTTATAAATATATAATGAAATTTCCTCTCTTTGCCTTTTGAAGTGCACACGTTTAATGAGAATCGCGAAAAGACACGGCAGAGTAGAACTGTTACAAAAACAGAATCGCGCGCCATCCAGAGAGAGCCAGCCGATGATATTGTTTTACGATCCTTGAAGAACTATGGGATACAAGCAAACGAGATGTTCGCGTCTTGTTTCAACTTGACGTAGTGTCCACCTAGACTGCTATACGACCGATCACAGACGCGAAGAAAGACGTAGCATTGATAGCTGGACATTGAACGGCGTGCTTGGAAGAAGCTTCGTGGGACAATCTACCGTCAAGTTCTATCAATGATCTCGGGAAGCGCCTGGAATTCAACGGCTTTCTTCCGTTCTGTCGCGTAAGTGGGTCCAAATATGGAACCCAGGCAGAGAGCAGCCCGATTGACCGTAATCGGTAACCGAAGCACGCGGAAGAGACCCGGTTGTCCCAATAATAATGTTAATTAAATATTTCTTTGCAGTAAACAATGGGAAGTAATGGTCCACTTCTATTTCGATCGCTATTATAATTTTTATGGGATTGCGTAATCCACCGATATCGTTTATATACTAAATCGTCGATCACTATATTTCTTCTAACTTCTCCCGCCGCGATTTCTTATCTGATCTATTTTGTATTCCTAGTTTTATATATTCAGAAAATAGTATATGTCTTCTCGGCTTTTGCACCTTTGTTTACGTTGTTTATCTCATATTTGAGTCCCAGTGGAGATTTTATTTATATTGCCTTAACGTAAACTCCTTTCGTGCGCCGCTTTTATCTTTGACGGTCATCATCGGGTTGTGCATCTTGCGAGAATCCTCTGGGACTCTTATCCTATTCTTCCTCTCGTTTTCATATTTATCTCGTCGCCATCATTCTGCGATGCGAGAAAATCATCTCGAATTTTTCCCGGGCGGAATCGCCGCACCGACACTGATCGTCGCGACAGGTTACACCGGTAGCGGCCGAGTCAGCTCTCTTCCCGAGGACTCCGTTGATTCCTACTCCTGCGTTCCACCACGACTCACCACCACCACTATCACCGTCACCACCACTGGCAACCACCACCACAACCACTACCACCACCGCCGCCGCGCCGCCGTCGTCGCGGCCGGCCAGCATCACCACCTTCGTTCATCCACCACCATTTACTTCGGCTACCACCTCCTTTGCCAGGCACTCGCCATGTGACTGACTCCCCTTCTCTGTTGACGAGCGGTGGGCCTGCCTACCTGCCGCCCGTTGCCCCGCTCCCATTACGACGCGGACTCTCGCGGCAGGTGCACCAACCTAAGTGCCACTCCGCTTACCTGTGTGTGTGTGCCTATCAAGGCAGAGCAGTGTGTCCGGTGGTCAGGTTCTTCCCTCTCTTTCTTTTTCTTCTTTTCTTTTTCTCTCTCTTTTTTTCTTTCTCTCTCTCTCTCTCTCCCCTCTCTCTCCCTCTTTCTCTTTTTCTCTTCCTTTCCCCGCTGGCTATCTCTTCTGCCGTCTTTTTTCCCCTATCTATCCCCCTACCTGTGTATGTCTCCATCTCTCTCTTTCTTTCTCCCCCTACTGTCTCTCTCTATCCGTCTATCCTCTTCGACATCACTTCACGTAGCAGTGCCGTGTTGTAGTGTCGTGTCATCCCGCGGTACGTCAACGATCCTCCCGGACTGAAGGCAAGGATCGACCGGGTCGAGAGTACACTCTGCGATTACCGGGGCCGGTCGATCGCCGGTCTACAGTAGGGTGAAGAAAGTGAACCCGCGGTCACCGTGAAGGTGAAGGGAGTGATATTCCCGATGGGACTCGCGTTCTCTTGACACCGACAGTCGGAAGTTCGTGACGAACGAGTGACTTGTTGAAATATTCAGATGCGAGAAATCTGCGGTGAATCTGTTTTTGACTCGATCGAGTAGGAAGCAAGATTTTACATTGGTGAAATTTTTCACGATGAGAGAGGACAAGCCTGTCGTGATTGAGCTTGTTCGTTAAGAATGAATTGGTAGATCTGGTGTAGTACCGTACCAACAATTTTTAATATCTGCATGAATAGCCTAATGATTGCGCTCCGAGTGAGAAAGATAAGAGAAAGAATCGTCTGGTGATAGTTTGAGACTCGATTGTGATCCGAGGTGATCCGCGCGATCCTGAATACAGCTATTATCGAACGAGTGGCAAGGTGCGCTGAGGAAGGGGTCATTCGGTGAAGGTGTCAAACGTCGGCGGCACCTCATTGACATTTCCGTGACATTTAGTGCGCGATTCGAGTCGAGTGCTAGACACCTTTTCGTGTAACACGCGTGTCGCTTACTGTTACACGACAGCGAGACCTCGCGACGGCTAGCGTGTCACAGAGAAGCAACGTGACGAGCGGGAGAGGACGACAGTTCGGTGGAAAGGAAGTGAAACGAGGGCCGGGCGAGCCGATGACGCGTCCTGCGTGCCTTATCAGCGGCGGAACCGGAGCGCGGTGACGGCGAAGCCTCATCCAGAGACTTATCTGTCTCTCGGAATCCTTTAGTTGCACGTGTACGGCGTAGAATACAAATAACGACCTGCGTTCTCGCAAAGGTCTGTCTCTGAACCTTGGTCGAGTGAACAACGTCGAGGTCCTCGACGAATCTACCTGAAACGTAAAACTCTGTTGCGAAGCAACAGGTGGTTATATCTGGAAGATCGCCGAACGAGGTTCTGCTGCGACTTTCGACAGGCAGAACCGGAGATTTTTCACTCGGTTGGAGGTTGACGCTGATAGCCAAACTGGACATTCTTACCGCCACGTCGGGAAGAACGGAGTGGAGATGTCCGCGGGTCGCTGAGAGAATGAGGGAGCTGGACACCGAGAGCCCTGTCGTCTGGCCGGCCTGGTGTTATACTGGTGAGTCGAACATTCGATCGATGATATGGAAAAAAAAATGACTGAATAAACTAATATCGCTAGCTATAACGATATCACGAGGCAATTTCTTAATGAAAATACCGTGAAAAAACTTCGTAAATTATTATATTGGCTGTCCGATCTACTTAATTAGGTTTCTCTTTAAGTTCGACCAGTTGTTTGGCCATGAACGCCTGCGGTTAATCTCAATTTATCATCGTTAGTTTTTCGTCGTCGATCATTCCGTCTAACATTCGTCAGTCGAAACTTTAATGAATTTTTAATGACTTTTACAAATAAGGGAATCGTGACAACAGAATCGTTTCCGATTGAACTATTTCCGTACGAATTAGCGATATGTCGACGTTCATGTTTGTTATTGTCAAATATTTTTTAAGCATCAATTGAGAGAACTTGCTATGTTTTGACGCGATGTGATTGATTTGCGAACGTGATGCATTTTGTACAAACATAGCTTTGTCGATTGTACCGGTAGCTAGTCGGCGAAATCATAACGAGTCATAGCGTAACAGGACGCAAATAACCGTAGCGGTTTGAGGAAAGTTATGAAACACGCGGCCGCGAGTAGGCATCACACGGCAGCTTTGGAATTCGTGCTCGATTACTTCGTCGACAGTTCAAATGACAGACGAAAAACAAATACCGACCTGGATAAAAAAGCGCGAGTGCGTGTCATGCTAGTTTTCTAAATGACTTAAATTATGTAACAAAGCAATTAAAATTCCTAATAATCTAATCACAACCGTGAGACAATGGTGAGATAATTAGTTTGATGACTGCGTTGAATAAACTCTTATGACGTAAAGCTAATTTATATAGTAAGAATATATTTATGTTTATCGCCTTGACACCATATTTATTTCTGTATCAAGATCACATTTTTAACTATAAAAAAAGAAGTGAAGAAGGAAGTACGATATCAGCATGAATTTCCAGAAAGTGACTGATACTCGGTTAAAAATACAGCAATATATGTTCCGCAGTATTCGCATGTTATATTTGCCGAGGTTTTAATTTCTCGGAAGTTGCCGTGCGATATCTCTCTAATGTGTCAATAAACTTATTTCGAGCACTATGTAACATGACTCTGCCATTGTCGAGTCACGCAGGATTCCACTGCTGTAAAGTTTAAAAATACTTTGATTTTAAACCATTAATAGGTTTGGAATATCGGTTGCATGCAAAATTAAGATAATCATGTTGTTCTTTTATTAATCTTTATTTATTTTCTTAGAACTTAATGTTGGTATTGTAATATTTATTGATATTACTTTTTTTCGCGAATTAGGGACTTGCAACTTTGTACTCTTTTTTATCTTTATTTAAGGAATATATCTTTGAATATTGTCTCATCAGCTTTAAACTTAATTGTTTCTTTTGACTTCATTTTCACAGAGCTTTTGACATCTTACGATTAAACCATAAATGATAATATCTATCTCACTACTTGGTCCCTAATGGATTCTTCGCGTATTTATAATATAGTAAGGAGAAACATGCGAGGGGAGAGAAAAAAAGAGGTCATAGGTTCCCTCGTGGAAAGTGGTTTTTTATCGCTTCTTATCAGGCCAGACTTCTTAATTTCCGAACTACAGTTGCCTACCTGCATTCGATGTCGCTCCTTAGCATCGTTTTGCCACGCAGAGAATTCGTCCAGTTCCGTTAACGGGGAGACGAGCTCCGAGACACGAGAACGAATCGCGGAGGGTGTAATTATGGTGCTCGATCTTGACAATTAGGAACCCTTGGGAGCTGTCGGTAGCGGAATAGGGGCCACT
This sequence comes from Temnothorax americanus, assembly GCF_048541705.1. Classification (NCBI taxonomy): domain Eukaryota; kingdom Metazoa; phylum Arthropoda; class Insecta; order Hymenoptera; family Formicidae; genus Temnothorax; species Temnothorax americanus. The sequence goes on from NW_027509275.1 coordinate 2,616,708, forward strand.
TAGCTCCCGCAACTTCCAGCAGCTTTATCTCGTCCAATCGCCTCGCGTTATTCGTCGGTGTCTTCTAATTAAGGGGTAACCCGCAGATTTTTTTCTACTCGGGATTCGAGTTGGCGAAAATGTCACCGCTTATTATCGAGCGATCAATTTTTGAATCTCCCTCCTCGGGGCTGGGTATCATCCTATTCTTAGTATATTAATTTTTTACTTAAATGAGACTAACGTTGAGAAATCGACACATGATTCGATACTTACCACTCAGGAAATCCGGCAAAAAATATCGAACGTAATTAACTCCCGTATCTTGACTGTGTTCTTGAAAATACGCGATCCGTCGCGAATCATTCGCTTAAAACACTATTTTTGCCAGTCAGGGTATTAATAAGCTTTTTTTGGCGCCGCACATTATCTTGGGGCCCGTGCGCGTTTGTTAGTCGGTTGTTCGGTTCTTGATTCGGAGTAGCGTAGCAAAACCGACATGATTTGGTGACAGAGCTGACCCCGCGAAACAGATTTGTTACGGTATAAGTCGAGGTAATGGCGAAAGACACTTTGCGGACGTGCCACTCCGGTCGCGACCGCTAATGTGATTACCGTTGTTTCGTAGTCACCAGGAAGCTGACATTGTTTCGCGTCGCCGCAGAAATCCATTTTCGAAATCCACGATTAGCGAGAGCTGTAATTATTACTCCGGAAAAATATTCCTAATCATCCGTTTTCACATTTGGAATTAACATCCTCGCACAATAGAAGTGAAGGAGTTTTGAATATTTTTGCAATAATCGATAATTTATTTGTTTGCTACTTAAATTATTTATTTTACTTCATCATTTTTTTTAATCAATCTGTTTTTCTTACGTAGCTAAAATTGCTTCTCATCTTTGTGTATTTCTCTTTAATTAAAAATTAAAGATATCTGTCACGCGTATGGAATTCTCCGCACCTGTATTCACGTCTTATCTCGAATTATGAACTGCGAAAAACGCTATCGGCGGCCTAACTACCTATTGATAAGATGATAATCGTTTAATCGCGCACGAATGGCGGAATCGTGGACGATAATATAAATATCCTCTTCGGTCTCTTAATCTTTGAATTTTCTCAGCGGTTACCCAAGACTCGTGGCTCCCGTGGAAGCACTCGCTTAGTTTGTCGAAACCGCGACGTATTGAAGCCGCATGGAGAAAGTTATAAATTATGATAACAATTATTGATGCCGTGCTCTCCCGCGACTCTTCAATTATGACGATATTATAATCATTAAGTTAAGTAATCGTATCCTTGGTTATCGCCGCTTATATTTCGATAACCTGAAACTAACAATCAACGTCATTATCTTCTAACGAGTATAATTAGCTCTTCGTCCCTCTCTCCCGGAGACATATCGTTATTCTTGATTTTGCCCGGCGGGTCTTTTTAGATCCGAGAAAATCTATGAAAAGTGTGTTCGACGGAACGGAGGGAGCGCGCAATGTTCCTGGAATCTGGAACGTCTGGCCGCACCGTCGAGGCATGGCCTCGTCACTTTCGTGACTTATCGTCGTCCAGGTCTTTCCGATCGGGTTTCCAGGAATCGTGGTTGTCGCCGGTCGTCTCCGGCTATCTTGTCGAAGGCGCCATGTAAGGTTTTCTCTGTCGGTGCATCGAACGGTCGATGGGATCACGCGCTCGCACAGCTTTAGTCTCGACCTTCGCCTTCCGTCGCGGAACACGCGACTTACCAGGCCCTCCGGTAGCCCCGTCGGCACGTTCTAGTCGTCGTCGTTGTCGTCGTACGGATTGCCATTGCCAGAGTTAAATATTGGCTGTCGCTCAAAATACAAACGCGATTACGCTCGCGCCGGTGACTGGTATACCCGCGTGCTGCTGCCATCGGCCAGCAACTTATTTATGGACCACAAAGCATCGGCCTCTGTCTCCGACTGTCGTTTCCTTAGGATCCTCTTTCCTCTGCCGACCCATGCATCGGGACCCGATCCCGGTAGATCCTGCCCGTAGTTACCAGCTCTTTTTAGTTTTCATTGTTTCCGACAGCTAATAAAGCCTGTCACTCCAAAGAGAATGAGCTGCCTCTCCTCGGTTCATTAAATGCGTCGCGTATTTAATTTCGGTACGGTTAGAGTCAAAGTTAGTACATTGAAGTGGAATGTAGTATAATTGTAATAATTAAATATAATATTAGTAAGGTAATTAGGTTACAGGTAAACATATTATACGTAGACAGAGCGCAATAAAAAAGTACAATTATCTTTCAACTTTATCACATGATTATTGATTTTATCTCTCTTTTTGAAATCGGCAAATATTGTTGTAGGTTTTTATATGAACAGATATTAAAACATAAAAATACCTAAATCAATGTGTGTGTGTGTCTACGTACTCTAATGTTATCAAAGCTACTATTTGATAATATCGTTACATCACGAGACCTGCACAAAATCAAATAACAGATGTTTTCCATTTCAAATAAAACTAGTGTATTCCTAAGATTATGAGACGAGAAAGCCAGAAAGGCTACAGAGAAAACGGCAGCAAAGAATTCGCTAAAATCATCCCTCGCTGTTGAAGAGACTAATAGACTCGCCATTATGACGGAAGCGGGAACCGCCTTAAGATTGCACTGCGAGGGTTTCTAATCGCGTTTTCTCGAGACAAAGGGCATCAGCCGTGGAAGAGGATACTACCTAGAGAGAGAGAGAGAGAGAGAGAGAGAGAGACAAGGAAGTGGTGAAAGGGAGAGATGAGGACGAGGAAGAAGGTGAAACAAAGAGAAAGGCATAGAAAGGGCGAGGCGGGTGAGGGGAAACGTGAAAAAGTGGCAGACCGCGTCGAGCTCGTTCGAGGTGGGAACAAAAGCCACCTCTTCTTCTTGCTCGTCTTCTTCTTGCTTTTCTTCCACCGCCCCGTCCACAAAGCTCTCCTCGAGAGAATGAGAGAGAAAACAGTAAGAAAGACAGAGGAAGGGGGAGGGGAAATTCCGCGCTACATAGAGGGATCGCTCCGGGATAAACCATTGTGACTTCTTGCACGTATGAAAAACCACAAACCACTGACGTTATTTCGCGGCCGCGAACACGGAGGGCCTCTCTTTCCTTCTTGGCCACGAGCAGTCCGAACCGCGTAGATAATACCCGAGAACCCTGGGCTCTCTCCCCGCTTCCTCGCTGGTTACCCTCGTCCACCTGGACCAGCTCTGTCCTTTGATTCGATTTCTTTTTTCGGCGGCACCGCAGAATCGCGCCTCGGAATGATGCTCTCGTTTGATCGACCATCTCGGTCGAATTGACCGCAACGGTGAGATCATTATGGTGTCATTTATCGGCAGGTGCGTACGAGGTATCGATTTGATAAACAGCGAACTGCAATTCACAATTGCCACAAAAACCAAAGTAGAAAAAAGTGGGATGCTACTTAAAGTTGAGTGCAACTACCAGCAGTTGTGTTAACATACATTTATGTAGCAATAATCATACTGAGGATGTTTTTAAAGAGCAATGTTTTATTGGTTCTAAATTATTAATAAAACATTGATTCTTGATATCTATTTCTACATTAATGAAGAGCGATGAATAGTCGAGACGTATTAATGAATAAATTAAAATTGAAAAGGCCGCGTGTATGCATAATTCGACGAAATTCAAATTTACCTACTGCGATCTTCATCTCGATCAGTCGACCTCCGAATCGCCTTCTCGAAAGTAAATGGATGTGATCCGCGCCTCTTTTCCCTCCTCTTCCTCCATCGCAGCGACACGCGCGCGCCAACGAGTCCTCAGGCACCCTGTCGTTCCAACAGGTGACAGGGGGAGTCCTTAATCGCGTCATGACGTTTTCATATCGGGAATCGCGCGAGTCACGTCGCTTAATTGCCCGTGCGAATTATTGAATGCCGGAGCGCCGGCCGATTGCGTTCACGGCACGCGTTTATCTTTCGGGAAACACTTCGGCACACTCGCGAATCGGAAGAGAGAGAGAGAGAAAGAGCGATGTCTACCTGACATTATTATTAACGCGCCAGGACGAGTGAGGACGAGTGGCGGGTTTACTGTCGATAACGAGCCATCGAGGAGAAGACGAGTTCTCCATTCAGACCAGGCCGGACGCCTCGAAAAATCTCAACCGACAAATGACAGATGGTCACGGCTCTCTACAACGGAGAGGAAAGGAATCTATCGCGGGGAAAGGAGCCTACAGATGAGAGGAGCCTGGAGCACAATAAACAATCCGCGGGCATTATTTGCCTGGCTGTAAAAATATATGTAGGTCGACGTTGCGACGTCATGACGATGACGATTAAGGAAATCTAGCCCTTTCTATTAAGTGTAACGTTTATTTATTTAACCAACACATTTATTTGCGTACGCTTCCTTGACGCATATATGATGGTTATAATAATGTTGCATTATGTATGGAAATGGCATTTTCGCTTTGCGATATACGTTCATCGGTATTCGTTGATAGCAACCTTTAGCGTTCGCAAAATATAGTGAGATGTTATAATATTTATATATATAATTTTATTGCATTGCATATATTAACGAAAAAATTTTCAAAATTTGCAAATTGGTTGCTCTTTGAAAAAGCGATGACAGATATTCTATTTACGTAAAAGATTTACGTAATAAATAAGCTAGCAGACGAATTTTAACTAAATTTGAGATAAATAAAGCAAAATAATTATCGGGTGACGATTAGCGGCAAGAATGCTCGTGAATTAAGATTAAGCATGATATTACTCCAATATTCTGAAACATCGGTGTCGATAATTCAAATAAAGAAAGATATTTCGATAATTCTACCTTAGCCCGCATGGTATCATTTGCTCAGGTGACCTGTGAAAACAGGTGTCGCGAAAATGGTGCTCGAAAACGAGTTACGTGCAACAGTCCATGCTGGATCGTCTCAGTTGCTACGTTGTTGCAAGGTTTCGATTACCATATTAAAGGTAGAGAGCTACTGCGCGAGCTTCTGCCTATTCCGATAAAGCACTTTCGTTCGACTTCCCCTAAGTATTCTACAATTTATTTCAAATTGAATCTATTTTCTAACAGTTCGGATATATCAATGTTAAAATGTTGCAAGATGATTTTGATCGTAAATATGACGAGTCATTTTAACAGCGCATTTTTTGTTACTCTCGAAACGTGAAATAACTTCCGCGATATATTATTAAGTTTAAATTCGCTGTTAAGCAATAATGCGAAATGTATGATATAAAAAGTTGTCTATCAATCAAAGACTATCGAACGACTTTTTGTCTACAAAAATAATTAAAAGAAAATTTAAAACAACAAATTCAAGATTTCATGTAATCAACTTCGAAAGAAATACAATTTGCGAAATTGTATTGTTGAAGAGGTTCTTGGTTAAGTAATTCCTATGCACTTTGTGCTTCCACACGCTATCGATACAATCCGCGTATCTAATGTAAAGGAGAAACAGGGAGCTCTCTCGCGCGGATAACATCTTTTGTGATTCACTGTCGCCGTTGATCTCCACGAGTGTGAGTAACATTTTAATCACGGCAGCAAATCTCGCTCGCGCGAATTATCCGGCGAGATCGATCGTCGTTGATCAAAAGGTGGTTTGAATAAGGATAAATTTGATGAAATTCTCTCAAATTTCATTCCAATTTTCATAATATAAAACGTTTATAAGCAATATAAAGTGCCACTAGCGTAATAATTTTAATTTACTACTTCAGATATTTATTTCCTTTATTTATGTATCTTAATCACGGATGACACGGCATTATACTCCGGATTTTTTTATAAAAAAAGAGGAAACTCCCAATTAAGAAAATATTAATCCATCAACTATAATTGTAAAGAGTGATTTACTTCTCTTTGAAATTAAAATCCAATAGTATTATCTTATTTGCTAAAAAAAATTCATTGATTTTGCCGTAAAACTAATCTAGACTGAAATTTTACTTTAATTTCTGATATATTGATTAACAATACAGAGCCATACGATCTTTGATCTGTTTAAACCGAATCATGTGGAAAATATGATTAAGTCAAAGGTCTTGGTAGCGTATATTTGTGTCGAGCTGTGCGATCGATGGTTTTGCGGTTCTGAGCATATTCAGACATCGTGTTGGCATGTCTGCCTACCAACTACGAAGCCTCTGGCGTATAGGTATCGTTGGTGGCGTGTCGGTATGACGACCCAGACGAGACGTCGATGGAATATAAAGCATCGTCTTTCTTTGCAGTGAATGCAGCCAGATAATCTGGCGCAGATTACAATTCGCTACGCGTCGAGTGCATTCTAAGGTTCGTTCGCGTTAGGTTTAATCGGGATACACATGTTTGGCTATGGGCATCAATTTTATAAATTAATATTTTTAGATGTTATACAGCATATATTTACGAGATATTTTTATTTTAAATATCATTTTTATTATTATTATTATTTGATCAAAGATATTCAGGACCAATATTTTACAATTAGTGGGGCTATTCGATTTAATATTTAAAGTATTCGAAATAAGCGAGAACAAAGAGGATAAATTATTTGAAAGATTATTCAAATTGGAATTTTTTAATCTAACAATTTTCATTTTAGCAGCAATCGCTAATCAGTGAAATCGATGAAACTTAATTGATTGCTTGTGTGAACCATATTCTCTTTATCAGGTCCTCATTATTGCATCATATAATCGGAATATTTTGCAATATTAGCCGTATACTATTGACTTATATTTATTTAACATTTAATTAAAAACCATATTGATCGAAGAAGTCACTCAGTCGACTGATTTGGTCGGGATGCGATCATGTAAATGCAAAAGAAAAGAAACGGCGATATAAGCGGCGATACACCGCGAAAGGTAGAAGCGAGCTAGGAAAGAGCAGAAATATAGAAGATCGGGAGAAAAAGGAAAAGGCATCTCCGTATAAAATAGAGAAAGGAGAAGGGCATTTAAGACTGGTCGTAGAAGACGACGCAGAATTCATATTTGTGCCTCCGTGCGACCTCCAACGAGAAACCGGAAAAGGCCGGAAAAAGCTTGATGTGCTCTGCCGGCGCCACCTTACGCTTGGCTGTCTCTTAATTTAAGACGTCGCCCCGCGAAAATATTCCACCCCACACTCGTGGGACCCCCTTTCCCCCCCCCTCCGTACGCCCTGTTCTCCCGGTACCCTCTCTCGTTATTGCACTGTCGACTATAGAAACGCCGTAAACACGTCGCGGCCGCCAGAGACGGGATAAAACGTCGGTTTTATGCGAAGGCGTTACCGGACGAAGGAGATTCTCCTTCGTGATAGAGACATGTTTTCAGGTATTACCCGGCCGTGGACAGGTACGGGCTCTTAGAGCGACGTTACGAGCACCTTGGAACGCAAGCTCGCTCTTAATCGGGAGACACCGGGCCCTCCGAGACGCCCGGAGCTTCTTACCGGAGGACGGCACATCCTCGCTTCTCGCCGGGACTATTTTCGTACCCGCATGGTAAAAGCTGCTCGCGCGCCAACATAACGAGAACGAAGTCGCCGGTACGATGAAGGCTGTACTTAGCCGTGTACTTATCACTGCTATTGCGTAGAAAAAAAAATTGAAAATGGGAAAAGAATTGAAAAAAATCCTGTAATCTACACTTGCGTTATTTATTCTTTTAAAAATCAATTTTTTTACGTGTTATGTGGCGATTCATATTATTCGACAATTTGCATTAATAAAATACTATTATATACATATTCAATCATAAACATCGTGACAAACCGGTTAACTGGTTAACGAGTCCGACTCAGGCTGCAATCATGCTCGTCGTATGTCCTTATATTTTTTTACTTATCTTCATCATCTGCCTGTTCCTTCATCGCGATCTAATGTCACACAATTTCCCGTAGCCCGTAGCCACTCCCGGCAAATAAAGTCAACCTGAGAACAAACTCGCTTTCGAACGCTTTTCTGAAACCGGTCCGGAATTAGTTCTCCGCCTCCTCGGAGGAGAGTCTCCTCCGAGTCGGCCGTCCCTTTTAGCAACGTAATTGTTTTCGAGGGGAACAAACGCGCACCGCCTCTTCTACTTGCACCCACACCAGAACGATGTCTTTTGTTTCCGAGGCACCGAAGAGAGCCTGGGTTCCCTTGGTCCAGAGGGAATCCGGAAGTCGGCGGAGTCACGTCGTTAATAAAGGCACGATGAGTGCCACGGTTTCTCTTTAGCCAAATGTACGTGACATTTATGACGAAGAACGATATCGTAAAGACATACATTTTCAAGCCCTTAGTATTTCTCTCTCTGCTTGTTTCTCAGTTGCTACGTGTGGGCGCTTGATATGATTGGATGAACGTAAACATAACGCTCTCCGATTCTCTGTTATTATTATTATCATTTTTATGTTTACCGCTTCTTCATTCTGTTTTTCATTTTCTTGTTTTTCCTCATCTATGTACTCAGGATCGAAGATAACGGTGGTCTTGCGCGATAAATGTTTGAGAATTCTTATACTTAAGAAAACATTCTCTGCCGAAATTAATTATTTTCTGATTTCGTTACAATTATTTTAACTTCAATTTTATTGAGTTTATTTTACTTTGTTAGATTGAAATTTAATAACAATAGGTTCTGGCATTTCTCCTGATCGCGAACATTTTTCGGACTTTAGGTAGCTTCAGCGTTACCTTACAATTCCAGAGAGCCCCGCATCAGTTCTTTTCCAGTTTTCGTTTTTCTCCCATTTGTATCACGGTTTACCTAGGTACGTGTACTCGCGCACGCGGTCTCGACCGCAGTAGAGTTTTCTCATCCCATCGTGATTGGCCGTAATGATCTGTGCGGTTTCCATCGGCGTGAAATATGCGACATTTACACACTCATTTCGTCTCTCCTCGATACGGGAGTGAGCGTTATTCCGTTGGGTCGTGACCTTAAACATTCGCGAAAATAGACCGAGTTGAAATTCATACAAGTCCTAATATTGTCCTAGAATCTAATAGAACGTTGGTCGTTATATTATACTACTTTAAGAAATTATAAGATACATAAATTATATGTTCTTATATTTTATACATCATTCTTATCCTTTTGATATATAAAAAATAAAATTAAACGATATTAAAATAAAATACTAAAGGATATCCAAAAGATAATTCCACTTTGTTGACTTCCTCCTGTTGACTTCATTCTTATAAGATCGGGCCAATGTTTTTTTGAAAGAATTTTCGGTTATTTTATTCGTAGATTCAAGCACATCTTCTCACAGGTCGCTAGTTTTCTTCGTGTTCCAACGTTGTCCTCTTTCGATTCGAGTGGACACAGGCCGGAGGTCAGTCGTTTGTAAAGTCGATGCGTAACCCGACCTGACTACAGGCACGTCCCGCAGATCGTAGCCTGCTGTTTTTATCTGGCCGTATTTCAGGATGATTCCACGCTTAATGCTCCCTCGCCAACCCGTCTCGCCTCTTACGAGGCGATACCGCGGCCACGGTGACAACTTAACCCGGAGATTGTCCACGTATGGTGCCGTGGCTGTGGCTTTACGACCGTGTCGAACCGTCAACTTCGCGGGGATGCCTCTTCGTGGCGCGTCATGTGCTGCGTAACTTTAGGAAATTTTAACACTTCGCAACAATGTGGTAATAACTCCCGCTATCACAGTAAAATAAGCGACGGGAGTATTAAGCGCGTCACCTCAGAAATAAGAACGGAAGATCATTGCGATGCAAAGCGGTAAAAAATAACAAAATCTTCATTAAATTTAACATACTTGAATATTATGCGTTACACACATATTTACACATATTGAGGAATAAGCTAGTTCAAAAACATACCGCAGGTATAAATAAAATCTTTTTACATAGTTGCGCCTAATGCTAGGTCTACACGGCGAGTCGTAAAGTCGTGAGTCGTAAGAATTGACCACGCACAGTCGATTATTCTCCTCAAATTTGATTGTGCCTATCATAACATGTAATTAGTGATTCCAAAAACTTCGCGCTTCTCCAATCATAATTTAGTGTGTAGCAAAAGTGATAGGTCTTTATGCAGGAACGCACGTGAACCGTGAAGGACAGATTCTACGGGCATACATGGAGAGCCTAAACGGTCGTGCTTATCGCTCGAGTTTATGATTCTGAAATACTGTTAAGTAGTACGCGTACCGCGAGCCCGTACCGGTTAACTGGCGGGAATTAGCAGACCATGTCTGCGCGCGAGGCCAGAATATTTCTTCAAAGAGGATTATTAGCTGCGCAACAGTCGAACGTACATTCTTAACGAACCTCGTGACAGTTTAACAGCACGGAGATATCCGATGATTTTATTGGCAACTTCCCCTAAATAATATTTCAAGACTTACGTCATTTCCTTGTTTATTTCAATCATGAGATCGAATTTTCCAGTGATTTAGTTTTATATAATCAGGCGCGACAACGATAAAATATTGAGTCACATTTTATTTACGATAAATGTCGATCCACTTCACTTTTGCCAGGAGGTCAATCTGTAAGAAATAACTTAACGTGTCGTGCAACTTCTGAATTTATATGCATACGGCGCTTGACAGATTCTATCAGCCAGGCTGCGGAATACTGTTCGAGACAAATCACGGTGCAACCAGATACCGGCTTTTGTAATGATCCGGACTAAATCATCGGCGGGGCGGTAATGGATTTCTGAGGAAATGGCAGCCGATTATTACCGATTAGATTGATGTGGCGCGGTGTATCACGTCATTATCTAAATTATATTACGCCGAGTCGCGCTTGATTTTTCACCGGTCTGAGTTATAGCGAATCGAATCGGGTCGACCTCGCATAGCGTATCGCCTTTTTGCGGTTTGTCGCAAGTATCGTCTACGGCTACATGAATCTATTGCCCTTTTTCGCGGCGACTTAGCGACGGCCGCGAACGAGACTTTATTACGAGACAGAACGAGAATAATTTTCTTCCAGAACGTGGCGTGGCGTGGCGCGGCGCGGCGCGACACATCAATACGTTTTCCGACGATAAGTGGATTCCTCGATCTGTTCACTGACCTTTGATCTCGTGCTCGGCGATGCGCGAATGTAAAATAAGGCGTTACCTTAGCGGGCAACCTCTGGCACTTTTGCCATCTTGGATACCGGTCTTGCGACAAAAAGACTGCGTTATATCGGCGGGCAGATTAATAATACGAGCCGTCGGCATTGGCGGCAAGACTGGACAGAACAAATATCGGATTAACTAATTAAATGGTATTTAAACCGTATAAAATAGAATTTTCCTCGATCGAAATGGGGAGGGCACCCCATTAACGGATCGTCTTAGTGCTGCGCTTTAGTGGAGCGAACGATAAGATCGAACGCGCACGAGAAAGACGGATTAATTGCCATCAGCGCGGAGTTAATATTGAGGTGGTAATATGTTAATAGGTCACGGTATCACGACATTTTATTGTTAACGTTTAATGAGATCACTGATATCGATCATAAAGGTTACGCGGTAGATAGCGACTAAAATAACGTAGTGACCTTTATGATCGCGTATATGATACCGAGACATAATGGCCAACGGCGTATAGTACAGTACTTTTTTTGTGACCTAAAGTCATTCCGTGTAAACTGAGTTATCTATGCGCCGCGATCGGTAAGCTTGTTTTACGCAACGACTGTCACAATTCCATCACATGGATGTTGTTTTACGAGTTTTTTAATAAAAATTATTTTTGTATTTTCATATTTACACAATTATCACACCACCACGCGTAAGTAGACATGCGTTTATTTTTCAATTAAAGACATAATGTTGTAAAAGATGTTTCGGGATAGCAGAAAATCTTTTTTGTTTGTCTGTTTATAAAAGTCTTTAACATTCTTCTCAATTTGAGAAGGTTTCTCGATAATTGCAACACTGGTGAGTTTTCCCTTCGAGAGGTGAGACGTTTTGCAAATGGTTGTACCTCGTTGAGTCTAAATCAACTCAAATCATATACCTCGTACATTCGCATACGCAAATACTCGACGCCGTATCATCGCGTTTCGCGGCGGAGACCCATCGCGGTAACGTAAAGCACGCGTTTCCATAACAGTCAACGCAAACGAATCTGGTCTGAGTTGCGTTTAACGCGCGTCCGAACGCAAGGTCGATCTCACACGCACGCAACACGGTATACAGGGTGTAGATACACGGCTCGAGCTTATTGCCTACGAGTGACTGCCCATCGAGCCGGTGAACCCCGATGGAACCCTTCTGAACGAAGCCTTCGAGAGAGGTTGAGCCAAGGTGGCGGCCCCGGGGCGTCGGGTCACCCAGATTTCAATCTAGATACAGCATTCCACGGTTAATTAGTACTGGCTGACTGGCCGTGAGCTCCGTCATTGGGCCGAACTCCTGCTACGCGCGTCTACTCCGGCTATCCCCAGCGTTCATCGTGAATCACGCGCGAGCGTATGCGTCGAGTCGGCCGGCTGCGGCTGTGGCTCGTGTGCACGCGTGTAGGTATATGCGCGCACACCGGTAACCGTGAGTCGTATATCTATCTATGTGCGTGTAGTACGCTGTTCGTTACGCGTAATGCTTCGCGTGTCTGTATTTGCACGGGCCGCGGTAGTCGAGTTCGACTCGTTGTCAGGCATGCGAGAAGCGGGCCCGATATGTATCTGGCCAACTGGTTCGTTTCGCGGCACGTCGATAATTTGACGGCACAAATATAAGCGGCCTTTATTTTGGCCAGTTTGCTCGGTTCGATTTAGACGATTAGATGGACTCGTAGCCCGACACGCGCTCGTGTTTCGTAATTGAGGTTTTATCGCCTGGCTCCTGAAACTTTATTTCAGATGTCGAGGATCTCTCTTGCAGATTTAGGTATTGCATTAAAATAGTTTACTAAAAGTGAGAATGCACGCGCGCTGGTTTATCAGATTTAGAGAAGAGGGAGATTTGGATAGTAATATACAAATTAATTTTGTAGTCATCAAGATTTTTATTTGTATTTTTATTCCTTGCAAAATTTACGATTTATTATCATGAGCAATGTCTGAAAGTCATTCACTTACGATCAGTTAGATCGTTATCTCATTGTCATAATTTTTCCTGTCTGCGAAGCACGTGTAATACTTGCAAAATTTATGGGCAGAATTTTTAGACATCCGGTATAATTCCGTAACGAAATGCGCCATGACAGTGAAGACAGTAAAGCGCAGTGAGTCATACGACAAGCTAGTTTGATACGAATCAAGTTATTCCTGCATTGTCATAACTTTCCTTATCTGTGAAACTTTCAGCAGAAATTCATATACGGCTCGTGAGAGTCGCGATTCTATCGAGTAAAGAGATAAACGAAAGCATATTTTAAATATGCTAATTAAATATTAATATTATTTAGGGTTCTTCAGAATTTGTTTTTAATTTTAATGATATATTTTCAACTAAACTAAAGTCGATTTTTTTTTAACAAGAACGACCAACATAAATATTATCTTCGTAATTTTTCGGTGAAATTTCATGTATTTATCGTGTACTTTATCGCACACAGTGCAGAGACATTATGCAACCGCGATAAATCTGCAAAACTCGGGCGATGTTTCTCGCTTGGAAGGCGAGGAAGACATATTGCGGTTTCGGAAGAAAGATAGAGCTCAGAGAGGAAAAAAAACGGAGTTCGCGGCAGCCGTGTCGTGCGCCAGGAAACGATCTCGAAAGGTGCGCGAAATCGAGAGACTTCGATCGATCGCACGACGTCTCGCGCGGGATGCAGAGAAATTTCTCACCGTCGCGTTTCTCCCTGTTTCACCTCCAGTAACACGACGGAGAGCAAGAGCGCGCCATCGCGCGCAAGAAAAAACGAAGATATACGCGCGACGCGCGAGTACTCTCACTCTTACTCGTAAACAGAAGGTTTCTTTACGCAAGCGAGGAAAACGCAGTATTTTATTCTTTCCGCAAGACAAAAATATTTTTCTTTCATTTGCGTCGCGCACTCGGTGTCATTCGAATATTAATTGATTGCTGAATTAAAGTTAGCGCTACGGTAATATTAAAAATGGAAATATCACGAGACCACAATCTGGACATAAACGGATGGATCACCGCCATTCCGAACGCAAGATTTTCAATCGCTGCTCTCGCAGTCACGCGCGATCTCTCGCCTAATCAAAATCGCGAATTCTGACCGCGGGAGAGGGGTGGATAATTACGCTTCTACCACCATCAATTACAATTACGGACAGGGCAGAAATCGCCGACGTAAATCCATCCCTGCAAAACAATAATCCTATCCCCGGTATGTAGCGTAGCCGGAGACTCGGTCGATCTTCAACGCGGGATCAAGATCTTAAGGACGCCCGGAGGTTGCCTTAAGGTCGAGGAAACAACGTGCAGGACAGACGGCAGCATCAGCAGCAACAGCAGCAGCGCACAGCAGGCTGCAGGAGCAATCTCCCGGACAATTAGCCCGCAGTTCGTGACGGGTACCTCCTCCTGGGTCCTTGCCCGATGCGCCTTTCTGCTTCTTCTTCTACTTCTTCAGCCGCCCCCTCGTCCTCCCACCTCGACTGACCAGGATTCCTCCTCTTTCTCGCTCGATCCGCTCCCTCCTCTCGTCGCGGCCTTTCCTCCACTTCTCGCGGCCTCGCCCTACCACCTTTCTTCTCTTGAGAGAGAGAGAGAGAGAGAGAGAGAGAGAGAGAGAGAGAGAGAGAGACGCGAGGGAGAGAAAGATGGAGAGAGAGAGAAAATAGGAACGAGAGAGAAACAAAGATCTGTGTGTCTCTTCTTCCCGGAGAGAGAGTCTCGGAGATCCTACACTCTACCTGCCGTTTATACCCTAATGACCTGGCAGGTGCGGCGCCGGCGTGCCCTTTTCGTACGGGGCCACCCGGTACGTGATGCATCCAATAAGGTCCGTGAGATCAAAGCGTGTCTCGCCTTAACGCATCATTTTCGGAAAAGTCGACTTCAAGCAGCTGGTTTGTCGTTCAGAGAGAAAGCGTTTGTCGAGTCCAGTAAAAGACTCCAGAATATTTTTCGTAAGAAAAGAAAGCGCTAGTTTGGAGATACCAAAAACATAAAAATTATTACATATATTATTGCATCAGGTTAAACAGATTTAGTTTAATAGTGTTGTACAACAATCACGGTTGTTTCTTCGCAAGCAACACACATGACGATTGAGAAACCTGTCGCAGCTGATCGTTATTCTTCAAAAAAATACGTTCATCTCATACGGTTTCTTCGCATTTCTTTTCGAGTTTGTAACCGACAACGACAGCATGTGCGGTGATTTTCGCAATACTAATCAATACGCCAACTGTTACTTTCGAGCCGACTGTGCATGCATTAATGCCGCGTTGTTGCACGGCAGTTTTGTATTGCGACGACATAAAGACAAATGATGCATTCTGGAGAGGGAATACAAAAATCTTTTTGAGGTGGATAGAGTATTAGAGGCGAGTTACACACGAAGAATAGCTCTACGAACTTTCACGAATTAAGTTCGTTACTGCATCGTAAATAGCGCGATTTCTTTAACGATACATTAGATATAATCTTAATTGGTTCTCGCGGCGATCCATTCCAAATTGGAATTACCTTCATCAATAGCAATGAAATATTTTATCCTTGAATCGTCTTACCGACGTCATGCCTGGGAATTTGTCCACTACCGCGGCGATGTTCCTTTCGTTTTCAATCTTTCTGACGATTATCTGCGACGCTCTTCGTAAATACATTCGCTACTTCTACTTTTTTTATTTGTTTATCTAAAGCACTGAATATTATAATCTGCACTGACTTGCACTTACGAAGTTTATACTGCTATCTATAAGAGGGCTTTAGAAAACTTAAGTAGAGGTACGATGAATGAGTAGTGAGAGATGAGTAGTAAATCTGATTATATAAAGTGAGAAACTCTCTTGAATCTCAACAAACGTAAAGTTACTCCCGTCGATCTGTGTATCGCCTCGTGGACACTCCTCGGGCTGTGAATTTCCTGCGAAATAATAATAAGGAAAGGGATAGCTATTTTTTCTTTATTTTCATCAGAGCGCAGTGGCTTCGCAGAAAAGCACATGACTACGATGACAAATTGACACAGTACTCCCAGCGGAGACGCCGCGGCGCTCGGTAGGATCGGCGGCCCTCGATCATTCAGGATAATTAATTATCGGCCGGCCACCACCTCCTAGGAGATCGTGCCGATCGTGGCGCGCTTGGCAAAAGCCTGAGAGAGAGACGTGTGGCGTGGGCGAGGCGCGAACGATCCATTCATTATACACCATCGGCGGCCTCTCGCGTCTCCTCTCCTGCCTGTCGTCTATTCCGCCTGTATTTCCCTTTCGTTATTGTCGCGTGCGCGCGCGCGCGCGAGTGCGAATATGGGACACGATCTTTCATTATCGCGTGCGTAACAAATCGTTTGTCCTCCGTGACCGACATTGCTCGAGACAGCTCCGTTCGTACCGGCGCGTGTCCCTCGTTATGTTTCCACGTGAGACTACAAGTCGCCTGACAGAAACACTTACGAATGTGTTTGTACGAACACAAGTGCCAAATTAAGAGCAGAAAGAACGAGGTTCAAACGAGTTGGCAATACGAAGCAAATTGCGCTTTATTTCCTCGCGCAATTGGATCAATAAGGCACGCTATATATGTACGTGTGAAAAGATTCCGGAGACGATTGCTTCGTTAATATGGTCGGACAGTTAGCGATCGCCACGAGGTGATTAATTACGAAAGGCTCGCGACGTTACAGCGCCGAGAAGAAGTTAGGGTTGCGCGCCCAAGACGGGAGAGAGATCTAAGAAGGAGATGGATTAAGAAAACGTGGGAGGTGTGAACAATCCATTAATTATACCGCACGTAAGCTCGGTTACGTTCCGTACTATTGTGCAATCTGAATGGTCTAATTACTCGTTAGCTTCTTGCGTCTGTAAATTTTATCGTAAAACTTTCGAATAGTATAGTACTTCGTCTGGTTGTTAGCAATTTTTATGTTGAACAATTTTTTTTGTACGTAAAATTTTCGAAATTCAAAATAATTACGATTATGCTTAGGATATATTGCCAGCTTATGTGCGATATTGAAGCGTTAAGGCGAACCTTTATAAGCTTCGAGAGAAATATAGTTCCATCAATACGTTTTGAATGAATCTTACGGAGATTTACTGAAAGATGACCATCGATCATTACGACGCACACGCAACACACCTCGAGCGGCAGTCTCCAGTTAATTTTCCACGGTGATCAAATCGATATTCTTAATTGATTTCATAATTCAACCTCCGCTGGCTACCTCATCACATCATCGGTGACAGGAAGATGCGACGCGGTAACAACCCAGTCGTTTTACGTGATAATTCATGGTCGTTCAGGAACAGTTTATCAGCTTCGCGAACAGATGCTACGTGCCTTAGTGTTTTGTGAAAAGATATCCCACGACACATGCTCACGTCGATAGCAGGAAACGGTGCGATAAAACACGTGTTCACAATGATTAGCTCTGCATTTCCATTGTTCCGCTGAACTGTGCTCTTTTGGCGTCAGTCAGCAAATATTCTGAAAGGCTTTGCGCGACAAGTTCGACATAAAAACTTACTTGCTCCAAATAAAATACAGTGAGTTGTTTATTATTTCGATAATTTCACGAAAGTTGACGTATATTTTTGTCGGAATCATTCTTCGAAAAACATTTCAAAATTTTAATAGCCAGTGAAAGTAAATTTAATTTAACTGCGAACAAAAATTCTTCAATTACATAATCCCTTCCTTCGAAGCAGCGCGAGGATACTAATGACCGACGACACCCGTGTCCTTTATCGCGATCTCCTGAACCGCCGCGGTCGAAGGAATTCGATTAGGGCAGATTAGTCCGGATGCAGGATCGTCGTTCCAGGATACTGCACCAGCGCGGTCGTGCGGCTCTCGGAACGAGACGTCAGATCGCAAAGACAAAGCCATCCATCCGAGCGGCCAAGAGGACGGGCACATTCCATCGCCTTACGAGGCGTTGCACGCACACTGATGTCGGGGGCCTAACACAGGGATCCACACACCATACATACGTACCGCCGCGCGCCGGGTTCGAACCTGGAAGCCTGCGGTTGCGTCTACGCCGTGGGGTCACGTGACCTCTCTCTTTCTCGAGAGAGAGGAAAGAAACGGACGAGCCGGGGTGCGCTCGGGGTCGTATATAGCTCGAACCTGCCCACCGGGGCCCGAGCAATCGTGAGCCCGAAAATGGGACTAACGATCGTCCAAAGTGCTGGTAATGTTCCGCGGCGTACGTCGATCGCGCGCGTGCATGCGTGTGCGCTCGCGTGCGTGTCTCGTTTGGCCGAATTTCGGGCATCGGGATGCCCGGCTGTAATTGGGCTGAGAGAAAGAAGGAGCTAATCGTAGAGCTCGATAATTCGTACGTTGTTGCAGATATTTTGACGGTGACTCGGAGCGATTCAATTATCTCTCGGAGCATTTCGGCCGCCTCGCGCCGACGTCGTTGAATCTATTCGTTCTTGGCCCGCGGCCCGGGTTATGTCGGGTTCTGAAGTTCGCTAGGTGAATAGGTAAATTTGATGAGTCATGGAAATTTGGAATGTGCATAGAAACTAATTACTAATTATCTAAAGTTGTCTCTCTCTTCTCTCTATCCTATATAAAAAAATTTTCTATATAAAAAGAATCGTATAGAAAGTTTTCTATAATTATACATACTCTTTTCTAGTTATATTTTTACAGTATCGAATGTCTCGAAACGTAGAAAAATTCAAATAGTCTTCAAAGATTCGAATTTCACAGTCTTTGCTTTTCTTTTTAATGCACTCTGATTACAAATACCTACCGATGAAACGCGTTACACTAATTGAAGGTTTCTCGAGAGACACACCATATGTATTAATCCTTCAATATCATTTTACAAGATGATCTGTGTATGCGTGAAATTATGAGAAAGGCGACACCAGCTATAGCGTTCTTTATCTTGATCTTCTGGTTTGACACCTAAAGGAATATCGATGTCAACGTCGTCTTGCGGTGAACGTCTTTTCTTTTCACTCGTCTCGTTGATCCACTTTTTCGTTCGCTCTTACATCCAAGCAGATTCCTTTTTTTTTTTTTTTTTTTCCCCGATATTCCTCGAAGAATCGTCGTCTGAAGCGCGCGAAGGGCTGAGGTTGAAGGAGGAGGCTCACGTTCATTCGTAAGCTCGTGGAAGATACCGACCTCAGAGCGAGAAATCTCCTCCATGACCTGAACCGGTCCGCCTCGCGATCGTTCTATGCGGGTCAGCGGTTCTCAGCTTTAGATGTAGCGGAATGGAAGACAAGTCAGTTAGAAAAAAGTGGAATCTATACATATACAAGAATCGATTATCTTTTTAAGAAATGACGTTGTCAGTATCTTTAATAAATTAAAAATCTTTCTTTTCTTTCCAAATCAAAATTAATTAGTGCGTTGTTCGAGCAATCATGAGTATGATAAATGACTGTCATGGCATAAGACAATTAAAAAGTAATCATTCATTATTATCGTGAAATTCTCCTGTATTTTTCTACAGAATAAATTCTATTTATAACTATCTTTTGTATATATGAAATTTTGATTATGTTTGCACGGAAATACGTTTGCAGCTCGCGTAGGCAATATGTAGGTGCATGATGTGATTCTTCCCTTTTGAAAGGCGCGAGATTAGTTACGGCGATGTACCACGCGGAGGTCAATAAGATTCACCCCAGATCCTGCCAATAAAGCGCGGCTCGCTTGAAACTGAATCCTCGTATCGCGTAGGCCGGAAGTCGTCACGGATGAGTGCGAGTGGCGACCGCGTTCACGAGGCGATCGATCAGCAATGAAAGAGAGTCGGATTCGATAAATTAAATTACGAGCCGCGCATCAAGATCGTTAACGTACGATTCGTCGTGGAATTGAGGATCGATTGGAAACGCGCGAGGGGCAGGGCAGCAGCATTGCCCGAACACTACCGGTGTTTGCTCTCTTGTTGCTATACACAGCAGTTCACTGGCAGTTGCGAACTATAATACCCGACACAATGTAGACTAAGTATGTCTAAAGACTTTTATATAATACGTTGTGCAACACGGTTACTTATAGAATAGGGGTTAGAGCCCGCAGTCTGTTTGCGACTGGCACGGTAGCTATACTTTCGACAATGTTGCTCTCATTCGAAGAAATAGCGAATCGCTATTTCTTATACGATATTATACGTCATACTTATAAACATACTTGTTTACACATCCATTATCTTTATAACGATTAATATTATTGATTAAATAGGACTTCATTAACAAGATTTGTAATATTTATCAGGCTGTATGAAGTGTCGAAAAGTACGATAAAGTAAACCGAGCGGTTACATTCGATAAAGCGAGCGTCGTAAAGCTAACGAATTTTATATGTTTCCGAGAAAGGTTAATGAGCGCGGGCCGTTCCATCAACAGTTGGCAACGTTTCGTACATTATTGTTTTACGATCGTTTCGAAGTACCCCCGATTTCGCTTCTTCCGTATCGGTGAAGAAAATACCCGCCGCAGTTGATCTGGGTGCGAAATGTTTCGGATGTTTTGCTCATCACCGATCCCAAATCAGAATTTCTGCGCATTTATTTCTCAAGTGATTCGTAAAAATTAGTTCGATTCTTGTCCGCGCAATGTGTCTGTCTGAAGGTACTTGATGGCTCGCGTGTCTTTAAACATTTCCTCTGAAAATGTGATTCTTTGCAACGAAGATTACTGTAAGTCATTCTTCGTCATACATATCCACGAATAAATAAACTGAGACAGTTTGAGTGTTTACTTAGGGTTTAAATATACTGTCCGACCTACTTTATACCTACGCCAGATGTAGCGTTACGTCTACAAAAGCTTATAGATTATAGCGCTGAGGCAATAAAGAACTTTTATAGATACACAAATGAAATGTCCATTCTTAAAAAGCAGATTATCTTATTTTATATCATAAAATATTTTATATTTTATTTTATTACACACACACACACACACACACACACACACACACACACACACACACACACACACACACACACACACACACACAAAATATTGTAATTTTTTAAATATAAAATTTCAAAAATTTTTTGCAACAACAGAATTGAAGTTTAAGTTCGTAGTCCACGGAGCAGAAATACATATCATTAATAAATTGTAAATAGCTCCATCCCGCAAAAGCAGTCACAAAACGTAGTTATAAGACTTACGTAAGCTATATTATATAATAGCGCAACGTGATATATCAGTAACTCTGATGCCTGCGGGCAAATAAAACGCGCGATCGTAGCGAATAACAAGCGAAAAGAAGAGAGAAACGTCACCGACCGGGCCCGCGACGCGGACGGATCACCTCGTCTTATATACCAGAATGCCGGTTTGTGTGCAGCCGCGCGCGCGCGCGTTTTGCCGCGGCTGTTAGATTGCGCAACGCAATCTCCGGCCGTGGAATCGTCGTCACCTTCCTCGGTGACACGTCACCTCTGACTCTTGCACCGCGACGTGCCGCCTGGCGAGGAGCGGCATACGTGCTCGCGCGTATCACAGCGCGTTTCTCGAAACGGTCCAATCTGCACATTGCTGCGTATCTGTTAGCGCGGTGTGGGCACGTATTTCTTTCACTGGAAAAGTCTATCTAAGATGCACCGAGACGAGGAGATAGGACTCGTTACGTTCTCTTCTTTTAACTCGCGGAAGCGAAGAAAAGACGTTTATATATACGCACGGTCGGTTACGTGTTTCTGCGGATAACAGAAATCTCAGTGACTAATATAGAAAAATCGTGGCAAACTATTTTTCGTCGCTGAGCTTATCAGCGGAAGCTGATAGTATTTCGAGTTATTTTTTTTGTACAAGTTATATGTTTCTAACTTTCTCACGAGCCCTCCTTGGCTGTCAAGGCCAAAAGGTCTTGTTCGACCAGACATTTGTCGATGTATTAGTACAATTTTAGTCTGAATGTATTTTTTGTATCTTTCACGGCATTGAAAATTAACTTAATTAATAAAAAATTCATTCACAGACACTTTTGCCTGAAACTATTTTTGCCGGAATATATTTTGTATTCGAATAACAGTAATTTTGATACACGCGCGCGTAGATCTGATAACAAACAACAAGCGTACGCATTGTGATGTAAACTGACGGGACACAAGCTTTCACGTAGAATTATTCTCCTCGCGATTTCCTTATAAACGGATCAACTAGGCTCGACCTTTGGCCATAATTACACGGAGGTCAAAGCTTTAATGGCTTGGCCTACGCAATTGTTCTCGAGAATGCAGCGTGCGTAAATAAGCAACGACTCGACCCTGACGCAGACAGCCTCTTGTTCGGTGACCATGCGTTTGGTCCAGCGTGGTTCATAGACCAACGACCGTGACGCTCACTTAAAGCTTAGCCGCACGTATTCCTCGATAGAACTTCGTGTTCTTTTTGTAAAATGCAAATCCTTGTAGAGGCCATGATGTGTGAACAGGATTGCGAAGAGCCTTGCAGAGTGCATTTTGTTGAGGACACTCTTGTAGGAAAAAATAGATATCTCATTTAATACAAATTTTTTTTCATGTAATAATTATATTATAAACGATAATAAATGATTTGATGATTTTAATGTTTTAAAGTTTAAAAATATTTTATACATGAATTTTAGATATAGACGCGTAATGACAGCATCAAATTCTGCCGTTAATATATTAGAAAGATACGAGTCGATATCTTCAATTAATGTCTCACACATTTACATATTCATTTAGTAAGACGTTTTATTTACTGTTAAACTTTTTTTTCTAAATTTGTAATATATAATCTTTATATTACCACGAAATGTTTTCGCTATCGTAATTTTTTCAGAAATCTATCGCGTAATTATATATTATCCGACATAGCGTTATTATAGTATCGTATAGGCTGCGTTTGTACACAGCAATCATTGCGCATTGGTCGAATAATTCACAATTGAATATGCCGATCTCTATCTTATTCATAAATGCACGTCAGACTTTTATTTTTTATCGCCTTAGGCACGGGCGTCTCCCGCATTCTTTCGCCGATTCTTGGACTTTTGTTTCAATCGGTATCGGTTTTGCAAAAGCGTTTAAACGTATTAATTCTTCCTTGTCAAAAGTAAACTGTCTAAATATTACCTTTTTAATATTATTCAGAGGTATATATATTATTTTGTATTCAGTATTTTATAACTCTAAAAAATGTAAATTTAAAAATAATCTCAATTCATGATACATATCCACGATATGATGTGCTATCTAGACATTATTTTATTCAAAATCAAGATGTCTATATTTCATAGAAGTGCAACTTTTATTTTAAATCGGATGAAGCCGGATAAACTTTTATATTTCTGTTTCAATATAATTAATTTCTTTGAGTAATTAATTCCTTATTAATTTATCATCTAATTGTTATTATGCAAGTTTCATACCATTGCTAAGTTGCCAAAAAAGAATTTTCATCGAACAAGGGTGCATCGGGAAAGATGCAAGTGAGAGAATGATATCGGACGAATGCATTGGGGAACAAGTAGATGTGTGTATGTGTGTGTGTGTGTGTGTGTGTGTGTGTGTAGGGAGAGATATCTCGTGCAGGAATTGTCGTAAATGTCTTCATCCGTAAGATATGAGGAACCGTGGGCGTTTGTAAGCGCACGGATCTTCACGTGGACAATACTTTCGGATATGTTAACTTCGTAGAAAGAGTGGGTGAAGGCGGGATAGAGACAATAGGGCATCCCGTACTCGAGATACGTGAAGACAAAATTCGTCGAAACAGCCGAGTTTCCTTGCGAAATTACTGAATGCGCGAAACAAGCCACTCCTCTCCGCACTATCGCGCACTCGGATGGATCAATCTCCATAAAAGATACAGAACTACGGACGAAGCGCAGAGCGATAAGTTTCGATTTGCCGATTCTGAGCTAAATTGAGTTGGCGGAAGAGTTAAAAAGAAACGAGAAAAGTACGTTTTTGAAATAATCTTGTCTTGTCTTGCGAGTTGTAAACCTAATGTAAAATTATCTGTCTATACTACGTATGGTTGTGTGGTGTGTCGCGTTTTTCCATATCTCGTCTAAAATATGGATTTTGTTCACGAGGTATCCTAACTTTTGACACGAGGTATCCTAACGCACGTGCTTCGATATCGATGTGACGTTATTCCATTTGAATCAATTCCTCTAAGTTTGACATTTCGGCATTATGTTATCTAGCTACGTTCTATTCGTGAAACGTGATTGCGTGTCGTGATACCGCTCACAAATCGTGTAAATTTCTCGCGTACGATTCACCAAGTCAGACAATCGGCTTTTCTCCACAAGACACACAGACACGTATGCTGGCCGGCTGTCTCGCTCACCGCCTCCCAGTCGTATTCCTGAAGCGGTGAAATTCCAACGAGGGGTTCGGAGCTTAGAACTCCACGTTGCGTGTTGGCGTTGCACGTGGGTTGGGCACCACGTTGAGCCCTCAGCACAATGATATATCCTGGGCCGCGTATACGGGAATAGGTCGAGACCCCGGTGTGTCAGAGGTGAAGCCGCACCCTGCATTGTGTCCTGCCCACGTGACCGCCGTGCAAGTCGTCATTCGTGTCAGCGTGAATCTGCTCCGTAGAGCCGAAACTTCCAACTTAAAGCCGGGAAACATTTGTCGCGCGTATAATTACGATTTTATAATTATAATTATGATATCCAATAATAATTCTTCCGATTAAGCCATTATTTTCTATCGATTTACACTATTATTTCATTGGATACAATTTTGATTAAGTTGTATTGTAATAATATATCGTTAGAAACGGGTCACGAGTTCGAAAGGTGGTGTACACCTATCAATCAGTGACAAAATGCTAACTCGATCAAATCATAAATAAATATATCATTTGGTTTAACATACTAGCTTAATTATCATGGGTTATTGATTAATTCGATCACCGTGTCAGAAGCGAGCTACACACCCTGCATTGTATCGCCTACGCAATTTCTCGTACTTGGCCTGGATAAATATATCGTTTCAAGTATCGCTCGGTTCGTAAAGGTCACGACTTATGTTACCATTTTCTGTACTATCCGTTATTGCGTGGCTGTAAAGACGTATCATTAGTCACAAAGCAAAGCCAATTGCACGTTTTTCAAGTCACTTCAGCTAGCTTCGTTTTTTTTGCACAATCACCCGGCGTTATACTACGCAAGAAACTAAGAATCGTTGCATTTTAATATCGATATCATTGAGATGAGATGAATTTTTTTACTTTTTATACTCTTTTTTTTTTTACAAGCTGATCGATAATTTTATTTGAGGCGGAATAAACGACCGCGATCGAGTAACAGCTTCTATAAATGTTTCGTTTTGTAAAGCAATCGGGAAATATAATTTTTTAACGTTTCGTGAAACTGCGAACATTATATTAACCAACTTTTATTATTTTTGTTTCAGGTAAGCAGATTGTTTTGCGTGGAGATACGTACGAGAGACACGCTGAGCGCTGAGAGAACCGCTCGAGCGCTCGCGCTCTTCTCGTGGAAATCGTGCCCAAGGTACATATACCGACTCGCCACGATTCGATCGCAACGACGAAGTTCGGTGGTGTACGTCGATAGCCGTATTTCTGTCTCGAATCACTGCATTTGTCGGCCGCGTACCCCGAGGAATTCTCACACTTTGGTGCGCCTCGATCGCGAGGAAATCTAAAATGAAACCCCGTCCGCTGAAAGTGCAACGCCTAAAGACACGTAGGTTGAGAGATTTATAGGAGCGTTGACCTTTCGCGCTTTAACGTGACTGTTTCGCGCTTTTTTTTCCATCGAAGATCTCCTTGTACGTTTGCGCATAAAACGTAACGGCGAAATATTCCACGGTGATTAAGCCGATGATCTATATGGATTAATAATTCAGCCGTACCGCGGCTTTCGAGAATATTATACGAATTAGAGAAGGATAGGGAACGTATAATTGCAGATAAGTATGTGGCGAACTATAAGCAAATAAAACTCTGAAAAGACGCGGAATATCGAAGCGCGTAATTAAATATTACGATCGGTAGCACACGATAATCACCTAATTGTGAGGGATTCGAGACTAAAGGGTCGAGATCGCAATGATAAATTGCGCGAGGCGATCGGTTTCAATCGTGTCCCTCTTACACAGTTGTTCCATAACATTTGACATGTTTGGTCGCAACGCTAATCACCACATCTGCGACGTGAGCCAATTATGTCGAGCAATACGAGCCACGCCAACGTATCATTAATATCACGTTTCAGTGCATTCCGTCGTTCTCGTTACGAACCGCGGACCGGAGGATCGACGGAGATCGATCGGAGAGCCACGGCACGTTCGTCTCGATCGTCAGAATTTATTGAGCCGCTAACCTTTCGTGTTTTCATCATTCAGCTCTCTTTATCCCATCCGTTCTCTCGCTGTCTCCCTTCTCGGCAAGTTCGATTCTCGTCATATAAAGCTATGACGTTACTCTTTTTCTTTCATTTTCCCTCTCATCTACCTCCATCGTTAGGGATTTCTTTCAAGAGACAGCAATTACTCCGCGGAATATAGTGTCCCGGTTCGTGAAATCTCCGATGATGGATTCAACGCATTGGATTCACGAAAGAGTTACGCGATATGCTCCCGAAATAGCGCCGAGACTTTCAACAGACATTTTGTGAATACCGGCGATTGAAAGATATTAGAACTATTATAGCTGTTTAAAACGTTCACACTTTTGTATTTATACATAGCGAAGTAATCGGCAGAATTCGATAAAATCTTACATGGTTTCTGATACTTTTTAAAACATTTAAAAAGACAAACGTCTTATTTTTTTTCTTAAGTTCTCAATTTTAATTACCTGTGATAACAAAGTTGAGGAAACGGAGACGTCAGTGTCACCCTGTGCAACTTGTGACATCTCCCCCAGGTTCACGATAAAGATGTAAATCTCCGTGTAAGCGAGGAGAAATACGAATACAACAGCGGCCGCTATTAATTCATGCATGCATTGTTACGTGTCAAGGCACGCGGTATCCGTCGGCAGATCATCGTGACGAGATAACCGAGCGAAAATGTTCCTCCTCTCGATCAGTAGCTTCCTCTCGCGAAGTCACACAGGACAAAGGTAGAAAACGCGAGTATATAGTTGCACAACGAAGAGTCTTTTTTCCAATCAGTAAGATCATCCGCATCGAAAGAATGTAATAATTTCTCTAATTTTTCGTAGACTCGTTAGGTTTTCAAAAAAATCTGCTATTTTCAGAAAATGTTGGTCCTTTATTCGAATGATAAAGTCTGTCATGAATTTTGACATGTTGCTGAAATTCTCTGCATTACTTCTCCGATTTTAGACTCAACATTGCGACTAGAAGTGAAAATAATTTAATGCTACATATTAATGCATCCTTGCTAATAATAACAAGCAATCTTTGGCCTTCTATTTATCTGCTCAACGAACGCTTCGGTGATAAACGCGTCTCTTTTCCTGCGACCTTTGATGCTCGCGTCCACGTCCTGGCAATAAATTCCGCGTCGTTGGGCCTTGGAACGCGGTTAACGCAGCTCGATGCACCGATACAATGGACGAATCGGCAAATCTCTCGTTACGGCCGGAGAGTTGTGCATACGAAGGCCGGCGATTTGTCGCGTAATGCGCGATATCAACGATCTCGAGGTCGCGATCACCGTGACCGCCGGCGTCAGACACGTGGTAACATATGTCTGCCTTCCAGTGAGAATTTAATTGCTCGGGCTTTCATTTGTCTAATGCCATCTAGTGATTCTCCACGATTTTTCTTGCTCGCGTAAGAAAGAGACTCCATCACATCACATAACTACTCTTCGTCTTTTCTGTCTCTTTTATGACTAACAATTTCTGTAAGCAATCTTGAAGATGTTTAAATTTGTGTATTTTACATTAGATTCATATAGTTTCGTTGACATTAAGTACATTGTACATATTTGAACGGACTGCTGGCACATTCCGATAGATATCAACTCTCAATATCAAAACGTGACCACGCTAGTATTAGATGCTTATATCTGATGAAGCGTCTTTGCTGTATCTATAATGAGACGACTTGCGTAATTAAAAATAATATTGATGATAGTATCGCGTTGAAATTCGCCGATTAACGGTTTCTTATCAAGCATCCGCTTCATAAAACCTTGTGTCCATGATGCTAGAACTGGTGTTTGAGTTTCGGTTTAAGCCAATATGAAACTGCTACTTGTATGTAAAAGCTGCAAGTTGATTAACGGACGAGGGCTTAACGGACATTTGATCGTTTGATCTCATTGGATGAGAAATTCGTGATAAGAAGTTTCTTTATATAGCTTGCGTGAACGATTTTGCTTAAGTTAAAACTATAATATTTTAAAAATGTCTTGTATTATAAATTGATTTCTAAACATTGTGTTTATCTCTTATGTGAATAGTCCAGACAGAGAAGATTAATTCCATATCATTTCAATGATCTGTTACCGGTTGTAATAGTTGTTATTCCTTCGATTTAGCTGGTAATTACGAGTTCATCGGCGGACCTACCAATTCTTCTCTCGTACTCTCGTTCTCTCGTGAAAAAGATGGAGGTCCCTCCATGTGTACGACGGGGGAACGGATAAAAGGTCGCTGGAATTCGAAAACTTATAGGCTAGTCTCTCTCGCACTTAAGTTTTTATTTGTCCGACCCTTGTAATAGAAAACAAATGCCGAGACGATGGTTCTGATTTTCCTCGGCGTTGTTAGTTGTTACCTGCATGGATCACGCACGGCCGAAGGCGCAGAAGTTCATTAGCGAAGTATAATCTGGTCTCTCGACACATTCCTCGCCCGCCGACCTTTGGACCACTCTCCTCTCCTCGGGTCAGGGAGAATTTCGAGACCCGAGGCTCCAGGTAACTTTTGTACCGGGTGTATTTGAAATCTTACGAAAGAAACCAGTCTTTCCACTTTACTACGCGTGATTTATTTTACGAACCGACGCCCGTGTGATTTCGACACAGTAAATCGATTTAGTCGCTTCTGCAGTTATCTACACGCCCACGCGTTACAGGAGCACTCAGTTTGCAAACCTTTTCTTTTGTACGTTTGATAGGCTTCGATTAATCAAACATCTCGAACCTATGACAGCATATTGACAAAAAGACTATATACGGAATGTTATATGATAACGATCTTTTGAAGGTCTCTGATGTATAATAAAAATCTTGTTTTTCTTGTTTTCATAAACCTAATTATACGGAGATGAAAGAACGATCATTTTATTTATGGTTATTTTATTTCGGAAAATTAATTTCCATAGTTTTAAAAGGATGCCAAAGCGGCAAGAAAAATAAATCGTACTTCGCAGTTACGTGACGTTCTGTAACACCCAGACACTGCCATTATTGACGGTTAGTGCCTTTAAAACGTAATCACGAGATCGCGTCTTTGAGGTTCGCGCAGTTCAGCTAGCCGTCGAGAAGCCTAATGACCTCGGTGATACGATAAGTCGCTAATTTACGTTAGTCAACGATATGGCCTGTCGTGGGTGGCCCGTCGTTCTACTTACATTCCTCTCTGTTCGAGAAGCAAACAGATGCGCGACATGCTCGCGATTAATTAGCTAGGCTACGATATCGCCGAACGAAACTGTAATCGGTGGGATCGGTCACGCTTTTCGGGATGTGGCCACGACCCGGGAGATTCTCTTGAACGAGAAGAACGATGTTCCTTTGGAAAAAAAAAAAAAAAAAATACGTGACATTTTACTCTATTTTCTAATTTGAATTAGTTCTTTCAAACTAGCGCCTATGAAAAATGTGTTCTAACAAGGAAATGATTAAGAAAATTACTGTGGTGCTACTGTGGTCTCGTAAATTGAATCATATCGTGTTACAAGATATTGATGAACGCCCGATTCTATTTTTCGGGAGAGCATATATTTTTCTGTCACATCGTTTTAACTAGATAATCAATGAAGCATTAATTACGGCAGAAAGTCGCGAACGGAAATCATAAAATCACAAAGGGAACCGGTATTCAACTGCCGTTACGTATTTTGTCTATGGTTACGACGTATTATCGCTTCGTTAAGAGCCCCTTTAAGGAGATACCCCAACTCCTTTACGGCTACGGATAAAAATCACAGGACGTGAAAGACACACGTTGTATCGTTCGGCTTTATTTATTCTCGCGCACGTAGATAAAAGCTCTCGCAGGGCCGAGCTGCAGGCGCGCGATCGCTCGCGTAGCCGTATCAATTGTGATCGGGCCGTGAACGCTGACGAAGCGAAATGTGTGTATACTCGCTGGCGACGCGAAATACGCGCGCGATCCGCGGCGAGGTGGCCGCGTGTGTATGACCGTCGGGAGTTATCCACAGGGTCACATAACCGTTTTCCGATGACACTCGGTGAGTAATACATCACTCGAAATGATGCGCGCTGACGAGCACACACACGGGCAGCTTTGCCGCCGCTCTCTATATAAGGATCATCCACTCGCGCGTATCATTAACTTTGCAGAGGTCGCAGGTCCTTCGGCGACGTTCACCGACGCGTTCGAACAGCCGGAGCGCGTAGCGTTTTCCCGGTGTCAACTAGGAATTTATACGCGCAATATATCCAGCCTGGTAGTCAGCGATCGCGCGGATGCGAATTTATAACAAGGACGCAAGAAAAAGACGAGGAACAGATTCTCACATACGTAAAAAGCTCGTCACTTTTATTAACAATAGTTTATACAATTTTCTCGCGTCCTGTGCGATAGTGTAGTAGGATTTTTCCATTCTTATATAACCAGAAATTGCGTTTGCGCAATATATTCTATCTACAGAAATTAGCAGTTACAGAGATAACGATTTATCGTGCTCTCTTAATAAAGATATGAAAAATTGGTGTATACACGTGAGGTATTCAAGGCCCCGTTGTTTACTAGAGCTCGCGGATACCTCTCACGCTCTATGCACGAGGGAGAAAACGGGAGTTAGAGATGACGGAGAAGGACGCCGGATAGAATCAGGTACGTGGGTCGGGCAGAGGCCAGGCTCACAACCGCGACGAGTCACCTGCGGTGTGACCGATGCGAGCCGTCAGCGAACGCGCTCGCTATCATCTCACCGAGTCCCTGGTCTTCTTCGTCATCGTGCCTAATGCTATAACTGCTTGCCGGGACTCGGTAGCGTACAGTCCTCCGCAAAAGTCTCCGGACTTTTGGACTATCATTTCATAAAACTGCAGACTCTGTAATATCGAAGGACGATGGTTGTACGAGGGGTACGTTAACGGTATATCGATGAATAATGCATTTAAAAATGCATTGATTTATTTCGTAATTTAATTCTTCCATCGCACTTCTTCCAATCTTGTTTTGCCCAAGTACTGCGTTTTTTTTGTCGTAGGATTTTGTAATGAAGTGATTTAAACTCTCTATACGCGGATGCGCTCGTGTTTTTTTCCTCAGCAACGTTATGTACGC
Organism: Temnothorax americanus; assembly: GCF_048541705.1. Taxonomy (NCBI): domain Eukaryota; kingdom Metazoa; phylum Arthropoda; class Insecta; order Hymenoptera; family Formicidae; genus Temnothorax; species Temnothorax americanus. The sequence continues at coordinate 2,648,118 of NW_027509275.1, forward strand.
GAAAGAATCGCCCGTGCTAATTGCCGGCTCGTACGGCGGTAGTCGAGCTCGCTACTATCCGCCGGCAACCTGTTGAGCTTCATTGTCGAGATGTTCCGTTCTTCCAGTCACCTGCGCCACGTGGCAATTAGCGGCATGTACATACGGCTGAGAGGAGAAAAATCGAACTCTGATGATGCTGCGAGTGCGCGTTAATTAACGGTCATAATCGCTCGCGATAAAAACGATTATCGTTGTTAGATTCGCGCTTTTCGTCGCATCCCACAACCAACTTCGACCTCGTAGCCTCTACAAATCGATTGCATTTAACCGTTTATCCCTTAGCCTCATTACGATTCCGCTCCTTCGCACAGTATTTTCTCCTTGCGTTTGTCAAAACACTTCTTAGCGCGGAATAATGAGAATTTAATAGCCTTATTATTTGTTACCCATCTATTTGTCAATAACTTCTTACGTTAATTCCCCGTATGTGCCTCGTTCATCCGCCATATGGCGAGATGCCATCTCCACGAACGAAAATGGAAAGCGCGATATAGGGAACTCGTTTATCGATGCCACGGCAAGTTATGCGCGAGGCTCGACCTTTGATCGAGTAAAGTACCCGCTTCCAGTCCGTCGCTTCTTTTCTTGTTCTTCTATCATCGTCACGCTCTGACCTTCTCGGTGACTTCGCAGGTGAGATATTCTAACGCTAATCGCTCATTGCGCGCGTGGTTGCCTTGTGTTTTATTTGCGCGCGACCTGTCACGTCTGCCTTTTAAAAACGTTCATTTAATTGTAACTCCAGACGTATCGACTTTAATCGGATAGATTTCAAAAATTCATGACATGAATATAGACTAATAAACATATATGTAAAGAATATATATATTTTTTTCTTTCCGTTTTACATTTTTGCAATATTGTTTCCGTATTCTTGCATTCTTGCACAATTTCTCGAGAAATTCGACTGACACGTCGAAGATATTTGTACATTTTATTTTACACAACGCAGCTACATTGGAAGCGGGACACGCAAAAGTTAACAGCAGCGCGAGTTGTCGCAAGAGATGACTCGTGGTCAGCACTCGACCTTTGGTCGGCTTACGTACCCGACTTCTTCCTTCCTTCGTTTATCCTTCCTACGTCTCGCGCGTGCTTCCTTCTCTTTGCCTTCCTCCCACATCTTTTGCGACCGACCCGACGCGACGACTCGCTCGCTCGCTCGCACGTGCGAGAGAGTCGTTCGCGCTAATCGCACCTCACGCACAAGGCGACGAGGTCACGGCGCTCTTTGTTTGTCATCCGCCCGCAACCTGCTTCGCTCTCTTGTTAAACGTACGTGTCCGGGAAGAAAAAAGACGGAGAGCTACGGAGAGAAACGCGGTGCCAGGACGTACGATGCAATGGAAGGTTTCCACCGCGTGTTCGACATGTAAATTCGATTTATCGCGCGAGCATTCTTTTCGTTACGAGAGAAAAACTAATTAAGTAATCTCTCTGCGCGTAAGAATATTTTCATTTTTTACACGAGACACAACACGCATTCACATTAAAAAAATAATTTAATTTTGCGAGTTTCATTCGCGTTATTTTTGGGGGAGAAAGAATCAGAGATTCATTCAAGAGGTCTTGTGAATATCGTTCCGGTTGGTTCGTCATCTTGAAAGTACCGTCGATTTTCATCTGACAAGAGTTACGTGGGTTACGTTCCACTTTTGTGATAAAAGAAGAATGAAATTTAGAGAGAGAGAAAATATTTTTTAAGATTTAAAGAGAAATTTTTCTTTGAAACACAAATGAGTGATGACCGAACGCATATGCATGCGGATGCGTTTGAAGAAATGCACGGCTTAGAGAGAACGCCGATTGAGAGACAACGGATGAGGAACGTGGAACAAAGTTCACGACAACGGGGACGGCGACGGCGACGGTGAAGCTGAAGAGGTGTCCGAGAGGACTCGGTGGAATGACCCCGCGGATCGTATTATAAGCGCGTACGTGTCCCTTGCGGAGGGTAACATATGCGTGATGGCCTCTGCGAAAGCTACGTCACGCAGGAACGCACCTTGACTCCCTCTCTCTCTTTCTCTTCTTTCTTCCTGTTCCTTCTGGACCTTTCTCGGTGTGTGCTCTCTTCTCGAGTCCCTCTGTCTTTCTTGCTCCCATGGGGTACGGAGGTCACCGCTCGCCCGTTGCCACCGGCGGAACAAGCGGCGGCGAACCGCAGGAAGAATATCTTCTTCTTGTACCCCAAGCCTCTGGGTCCTCGTCGGGAACGCGAGAGCCAGATAGAAATTCAGCGAATCGCGGGGAGGAATTAGCGAGAGATCTGAGCCTTTTTATACTCTTGATATCTTTTAACGGCTCATAAAAGAATTTCTTCGCTAACATAAAATTTAACGTTATTAACTCTGAAGCGGTGATTTGCGATTTCATAAATTGATTAAATTGTTATCTATTCCTTTTCAAGCGAATACATGTAAAATATGAAGAAATTATGAAAATTTGAATTTAGAAAATTTTACTTAAAAAAATGTTTGTGTGTGGATTCCAAATTGATTCTCAATTCAAGTTGAGAGTTTATCGAGTATCAAAATGGCAATTTTCAAGAAACGTCACTCTACGCATATAAATTAATGCTAGCGTGTATCCATCTGCCATCCTCTCGACACAAGCCTTCGTAGCGGCCGAGCGTACAGTGTCGCGCAACCTGACCTGCTTACAGGTGCGCGACCCTGACGGACGTACAGTGTCACCATCGCCGCGATGTCTTGGCGAGCGACCATAAAAGACCGTGCACACCGCGCATCAAGGGAGACGGGAAGGGAGAAACGTATAGGCGGATCGTAAAAACAGAAGATAAAAGGTGCAGCGTAATACGTGCGCATACGTGACTCTCCGTGGAAGTCGTATTGAAAATTTTCTGCTTGTGAAATATGCATTTGTACGCGCCAACAAATAGAAATGACGTATAAATACTAATTTCCCAGGGAGTCAAGGAAACACGCCTTTCGCTGTTCCACGCGAAATACAATTGCTTACGGAACAGAAAATTATTCCGTAGAAATCTGACACCCATTATTTTTCGAGCGTATTTCCTCTGCGAGAAGCAGAAGGAAAAGGAAATGGCAGGAAGGCGTAGGATGACGAGAGACTGAGAGGGCTGGACCTATAAATCATACTGGGGCGTAAGTAGGTACGCGTGAAAACGCGTAGTTAGAAGATGAAAAGCAGCGTACGAATCTCCTCTCTCCCGTCGTTGCACGCAGCGAATGTTCTGACAAATACAACGGGAGCTAATTAGTTGCAGGAATGCGTCGGCGCGCAGGTATCGCGTTCCTACGTAAAGTCGAACACGCGGTGACTCCTAATAAGACGCAATCGTATCGACGTCACGCGACCTTCGGGCCGTGCCATGGCGAGTCCAGCTATTGCCGTTTCTCGGCCGTTGCTGCTTACTTACGTTGCTGGTTATAAATCGCCACGTCCTCCCGCACCTCCATGAACCGTTGGCTATAAACGCTCGCGCCTCATGTGAACGCCATTGTGTTTCGCGAGAGGCCTCCCACTTGAAACAGCTGTTTCGACCATTCTCCGCACGACCAAGGTTACGCATCGAAGGGACAAAGACCCGTTTCACTAGGAGCCGCGGCCGTTATCGATCGGCAGACTCGGCGAACGAGAGGAAAAGTTCACACCGACACGTTACAATGGGAGAATTTATCCTTTACGATTCTTGTATGCATTTGGCTATCTCTCGCAGTTCTTAACACCTTTTCTTTGCTTAAGACGCGTACAGAAATAAAATTCGGCAACGAATCGACGACGTTGGTCGCGTCCTCGGGCATTGCCAAATGGCTAAACGACGCATCTGGAATTTCACTCACGTCACGTAACGACTTACGTCCTTGTCCTTGGTTACACATGTCATACCGCAAGATCCAATTCCGCGTCGCGGCAAGCACGCTTTTTTCCCTCTGAACACCTTTCGCGAGGGTGCCATCGCCTTAATATCCAGAGGTATCCTCTGGCGTATAAACCGCCAACGAGATCGCGGCGGCGCGGCGCGCGTACGCGTAGGTGTACGCACGCGTGCACACACGGAGTCCGTCGCGTGCATAGACGGAGCGAAGAGCGTGTGCGGCGCGGTCGCTACTACATTATGCATTAGTCATGATTACAAAGTAAGTGGCGAGCTCGTAGCGCGTCTGCAGTAATGACGGCGTATTTGCGGTGCTTATGATTTTCCACTTGAAATGGGCATAACCCGCTTTAATGGCGCGCAAGGCGGCCCTCCCGGTCGCGCATAACTTACGGCGGGTTTACAGCGGCCCGAGAGGAGATCCAGCAACGACCGCGTGGTTGCTGACGGCGTTGATCGTGTTAACGCCGCCGCGACAGTAATCTCTTCCTGTCTCTTCTCGGTCTTTCGCGCTCTCCTGGCCATGCGCGCGCGCGCGCGCGCGCACGCGCCAATCCGGCCTTTAAAGGTCGTCATGGACGGTAGGTATTATCCTTGTGTCGCGGTAGATCTTACGCGGGAATTAATTGTGAAGGACCGTCCCCCTATGCAATGAAAACTAGCACTTTTATACGACACCTTTTAAAGTTACTCATCTACTTTATTTTCTCAACTAGACCAACTTGATGATTCTTTATTTTATTTTTTAGGATATAAATATATGGGATGTTATTTTCTTTGACGGTATGATACGGAGAAGAAAAGTTTGATCGCTCCAAGAATTTTTGACTAATAGCTATACCTACTTGCTTGACTACAATTTAAATTATTTTGTGTAATCAGTCATAGTCGATAGTGATCGCATTAACGGTATTTATACTATCGCGATAGTATTGGTTGTTCCGATCTTCCTTCGAGCCATCTCTCGCGACTCGTTGAAGTCAATTACAATTATCGTTATCTACTACGGGCAATAAACTAGACGACAATAAATCATTATCGTAAACCAGTGATAATTAATGACGATAGTAACGAACAATATGTCACGTACATGTTACGTTACGATCTTATATCACATGCTTTTCGGAAGAACGATAGCTATTATCTGTTCTGAAATAATTTTATATTCCATTTTGTTATCGTAAAACATCAATTCTTGTAAAATTAGATAAATTATTTTGGAGAAATGTTTGCGCGATAATGTTACTGCAATGTTTAGTTCCTCTAATCAAAAGATTGAAAATACTTACGATAATTTTCATTATAAAATTATAACCGTTCAGAGTTACGACACGTTTCCGTTAGATGCACGGTACACATTTCATTAGCGGTAGAAATGAAAAATCGAAGCATTTTTTTATTTCGTAAGCGAGATGGGGTCGCTCGCGGCGCTATTGAAATCGCTTGACTCAGCATGATTGCCAGGATCCCGGAGATGATTCGCGCGTGGCGGAAAAATAGAATCGTCCTTCATTCAGCGGCTCGTCACGCGAGGTCGCGGAGGAAAAGTCGGGCGTATGAAACGAGAGGAAGACAAAAAGGAAAAGGACGAAAGGCTCCTCATCGCTGCGGTAGCTCGCCGCTCGGTAATGACGGGCTGCGCGCCGCGCGACGCGTAGAACCGGGTTTGATCGTTCATTAAGCGTCGGGCCGACCCCGGATGTGGACGTACGCGTCCGTACGACGTGCGTACGCGCGTACACTTCACGCATATTGCACACGGAGACCCGCTCGTTTCGCTCCGGCAAAGCGAATGTAACTATCCGGCCAGCCTTGCCGAGGCCGGGTGCGAACGGAAGAAACGACCGCGTGTGCGCCCGCATCCGGCTTTCAGCGGGCTGATCGAAAAGCCGTGGGAGATTCGATCTATCGTTGTTACGGTAATAAAAGGAAAAGAGTGTGAAGGGGAAAGTTGAACAGCGAGTCGACTCCGTCGTGTGAGGAGCGGATGCGGTATTAAATTCTTTAATCTGAGATATGATCCATGTAACGAAGAGTAACAGCAATTTTTCCAATATTTGATCAACAATATGCCGATACACAATAGAGCAATTTTTCATCCGTTGGATCTTATCGGTGTAGTTTAGTACACCAGTCAGTTTTTCCGTTCGCATTTCGACTTCTCCGTATCAAACGCGTTAAACCACACGTGTTCACGCATGTATGAGAACTCGCGCTGATGGATCTTTAGGTCACTCGTACGAACAATGCGTCGCACGGAAGCGTCGTATTGTCGTTTTCCGTTTCTATGTCGGAAATGGATGCTGGACCGATTCCCGTGTCGCGCGACGCGTTACGCAATTTCCCGATTCGCTTCTAATCTCGCCCGGTGGGATCGTGGAAAAATTCCCAGCTCGGTGAAATTTCTTAAAAGGCTTAACGCGCAGGAATAATTAACAGCGACCCGACGCGAGAGGCCCGGCGGCTTTATTCCCGTCTCGCGGCGGCACTTCGTACGCAACCTCGAAGGTCAATTCGTTTTAGTCGCGGTCGCGCTGGATAATTTATGACTATGCTGTACGCGATTACTATATGAGTTCCTGGTGTCCCATCTCGATGTCTTCCGATGGCTTTCTTTCTCGCGGGGAACCTGTCTCGCCCGGGAACGAAATAGTTAACCAAGCAGCTGCGCTAAAACCGGTAAATTATATACACGCGTGTCTCGAGAGATACGCGATATATCGGATGAAATCACACAGAGGCGATCTACTGTTTTTTGTGCGACGAGGCAATGGCTTGTCACATCGCTTTCTTCCTTTTCTTTCCCACATACATTTTCCACGTTATACTTTCTATTTCCTGTTAATTGTGCGTCGCGTTGAGTGAAAAATACTGACACGACGTATAGAAAGGGAAGTTTTGTTTGTAATCTTTTGGATTATGAACTGATCTATATCGCTTTGTCACCGGAACATCCAAGTGTCGCGCGTGGAGGTCTCGCACTTTCGTTGTACCGGCGGCGATGCAACAGCTCGAACCGCGGGCTTCACCGAGCGGGTGTTGTCGCGGGGGATACGTGCGCTGCACGTTAGTTCGTTTTAACACGTCGTTACGATATTTCACACTCGGACTTTGCGCAGGTCTCAGTATTCACCGCAGGTATCTCGCTGCTGCTAACCTCCCTCATTCGCATTTAACAAAGTCTTCTGGCGAACTTTTCAGGGCGTATTATTTATTAAAAACTATTCAGCTGTAAAATTTTTTAAATGCTATTACATACTATTCAGCTGTAAAATTTTTAGATGCTTTGTCTTCTGAACTCGCATTTGAGAATTTAAATAACCCTGTTAATGGTCTGACTTGGATTTTTGCAGAAAATTCTCATTGCATTGTTAATTTTATTATATTGTTTTATAAAATATTTTTATTTTCTTTATTGTCAAACAAAATCGTGTGACAATGAAGAGATGCTCTTCTATAACGTCTGTTTCCGTCTCTCACTTCAGATTTTAACTAATCTCGCGAGTGCAGCTGCACACATCATTTTCGCATGATTATGTAAATGCCATCAAGCCGAAGTTAAACAATAAAACGCGAACGATCTTTAAACAGTGACTTCCTGCCTTGAAAGTTCCTGAAGTGTCGTTACGATGTTTGTCGTACGTGCCATCGAAGCGCTACCGCCAACATAAAACTCGTCAAAAAACGTGAGAAAATGTAAGGAAAAAATCTTGTTACGCGAAACGCGATGATTGTAGAATCGTCTGTTCAAGAGATAAGTGTTGAAGTAATGCTCAATACACGACTTCTTATTTCTATTAAACAAAAATTTATATTCGAGGAATTTTTTTGAGATTCAAGGTTCCTCGTACGTTATGATTTCAACAACTTTATTAAGTGATAGTTAACGGTTAGTTTCTACGCTTTTCATCAACATGTATTTTATGTTCTCTCCGTTGTATATACGGTATAATTAATTGGATACTATAAAGTCTCGAAATCACAGTTCACAAATCATTGATTCGACAACGCCATGGAAATTCATTTAAAACTGATTAAGTTATATATTCCGAAAACACACCTCTCTCTCGCCGAACGTGTCATTTTAACGTACCTATCGCTGTACCGTTCTCGTTTATTAGTGGCTCAATTCGTCACAAAGTGACGCGTACAATGTTTGCTGTGTCCGCATACTTTCCAATTTTATAACTATTTGGACGTCATTTTTATGGTCGAGGTGCGCGTTCGATAGCATCTTCGAACGCTTTATCGCTTCTCGAAGGGCGACGCGACGGTTTTCCTACTATGGCAAACGGTGCCTAATGGAATTTTTATGGGCAGCTGTAAATATTTTAACTTGAAATAATGAAGACATTTGGCAGTGAGTGTCATAGAAGTGGCTTTTACGATCGCTACCCTCGGCCTGTATTCCGCTCGATGCCGCGCGGAGCTGCTTCCACAACCGGATTGTAGAATATAGCCCGATAGCAGTCCGAGGTTCGAGCGCGGAGCCTGTCGCGGAGGTGCTAACTCCACGCATTATAAAAATGATCGCCAGTGTCCGTTTGCGTACTTCCGATGCCGTCGCGTCGGTTTTACTGCGGGGACATTTGTATGTGGGAATGATTAACACTTGTTCTCCGTTATTGTGGATACTTCGGTAATGCCCGGACACAAAAAATCTGACAAGTAAATCGTTAACTAAAAGTCTCTCATACACTCGGTACACTGTGAAAGACGGTGAAAGTTATTAATCGTTTGAAAAATATTTGTCGAGGAATACGTGTTGACTGACGAAACGTCGCACTGATTGGAATTATAATCACGCGCGAGGGGAGATTTTCGTTACAACGAAAATATACCGATGTATAAAATATCGTGCGAAATGAGCTATGAAACACACAAGTTCTCATACCTCTTCTCTTCCGGCACCGTTGCTGGCACCGTTGCTCCGACACTGTCGCTGCATTAATCGCGGCCGATCGTATCGGCCGGTAAATTCGGCAACGCGGACGAGTTACTGCCTCCATAAAATTCCAGGCGTTTAACGATGACAAGAATTTATTGGATATGTTAGGCAGAGAGTGGACAGTGACCCCCTCGATTCTCCCGTCGGTTCTCCTCGTTCACCGCGGCCCGCGCCTTTACGCTGATTCGCTCCTCGTCGCCGTTCGGTTAGATACGCGTCTCTGATCAAGGCGGAAGATAATGGCGCCCGGGACGAGGGCCATTTATTGAGCGTAAATCTCCCGTGCCAGTGGTAAGCGCCGCCACCGTGTGTAATCGCGTCCTGTACGATTATCCCTCTCTTCCTCTTAATGTATTTCATTCTAAATTCCCATGTGTCGAAAGACGCCCGTTTACATATGGCGCGACGACGTTAGGACGCGAAGCGGGAGGACCGCTGCGGCGCGGCCGCGTCGTTATATACGAAACTCGAACCATCCCGAGGGCCGAGGGGACGAATGCGGTTGAAATACGGCGAATATCCGAATTTGGAGTCGAATGTATTCCGGCAGGATCGTCGCTCGGTCGTTTGAAATCTCTTAATGGCCTTTTAAAATCGTCATCGCGTCTTGTATCTCAGGAGATATGTAGCTTAATCCTGCGCGTTGGTGCGTATAACTCGATAAGATCGAGCGAGGATAAAGGAATATATTAGAGACAAAAAGATCCAGAAACTCGCGCGCTCTTAATACCTTTTAGAGAAGCGGACAGAGAAATCTGATATATCCCTTCGTTTTCAGGTGAGGTGTCGGGTGAGAACGTGTCCGCGGGCACGGGACCACGTGGTAGCAACCGTGGAGAGGCGGCGGATTTAGGTACGCACACGGAAAACAACGACGGGGCCACCCTGGCAGCGAACACAGCGGTCGACGCCAGGGGGGGAAGCCCTCAGGGCGCCCACCTGTCTGGTGCGGCAACCCCCAGACCTCCGCGGGGTAGGAGGCGACAGAACCAGAATGGTCTCGACACTACCCAAGTAAGTGGAGAACCTCTTTACAATTGTGTAATTAACACTTCTAATATCCTATACTTCGAACTCGCTCTTTTGCCTCTGATTAGGTACCCGATTTCGAGAAAGTCCACGACGGAATTAAATTTTGACACGGCACACGAAACTTTTACGCACGTAGGCAAACACGACGTTCGTTTTACCTTACCGTATTGACGTAGCGTGACTGTCGTCCGGAATTTTTATTTATTCTTTTTCCCCTTTTTTTCCTTCTTTCGTTGAGAAGAACGCGAGCTGCCGCGAGGACGCGGGATTTGTCGTACAAATTTTTCGAGAGAGAGAGAGAGACCCGCTTGGCTTCTTCCGTGAAGTGGAGTGTTTGAGCGTACCACTTCGGGACACGCGCACTGGTCTCGGGAGATATCCTCGACGAGAGAGTCCATCGCTCCTGTAGCTCGAGCGGTAGCTCGTACACGTGTACACGGAGAGTCCCGTTCAAAGCCAACCATGCAGCCAACTATGTCAACCGCCGTCGAAAGCCGCAGTGTCATCCCGCCGTTGACATTCGTCGACCTGCAGGACGCTTCTGTAAACGACTTGACCAAAAAAAAAGAAAGAAAAAAAGGAGAAGTCTTTGACGGCTGCTTAGCAATGCTTAGAGCTGCGATGATAAAAAATTGATCGTCATCGGTAAAAAGAATAGCCGGTCCATGACACGCAAGAAGTTTTCGTGACTTAGGTACGCGGGTTGTACGGAGTAGAAAGGTCTCGGAAGAATAGTAGTAACTCAAGAAATTAATCCTCCATATGTATGACGAGCTTTAGTCTGATTTATTAACTTTCGAGATCCACTGAAATCGAATTGAGAGAGTCGATAAATAAAAGTAGAAGAAGATTAGTCTTTCTTGCTGAGAGTTATTCAGGAAAAGATTATACATTGATTGTAATTCAATTTTTTTTTTACTATGAAATACTTTTTTCTTATAACATTGTGAGAGAAAAAACGTTGGGACTTAATTTGACTGCAAAATATTTATGCGTGAATATACGTTAATTATTTACTTGATATTGCTATCTTATTCGACGACGTATGCAGCCACTGCGATCGCGTAAAGACTAATTACATTGAAAGAGACGATTGGTTTAATTTTGAGGCTCCCTTGCTCGCGCGGTTGTCACGCCTTCGTGTATTTTCCCTATCGAGACCTGGTCGCTCGTATCAGTCGCGTCGAGCGAGACCTATTCGAAATGTAGGTGTATATATACGAGATCGTGCCCGCGCCGTGAGCCTGAAGCGGTCCCTTGTCAGGAAGAGGTCTGGAGGCGAGAAAGAGATTTACCGTGGCCTCTGCTGCAGCGGTCTCCGGACTGCGGCTCTCGGGAGAACCCTATTCTACGCCAATCGACTCTCGTTCTTCTTAGTGTCACGGCGCGCTCTCTCGCCGCGAACGAAGAGGAGTCAACTCTTACGCCACGCGTTGCCTTCATTACCATATCTCAGATGCAATCTGTTCCCGGGAATTAATGCACCCGGGATATTTCCCGCCGCCACGGATCTCGCCCGAGACATATCGTGCGCAGCTGCCGATAAGTGTTCCTCACAGTCGAAGGCGTGGTTCGTTGATATCTGTTTTGCGGAGGACAATTTTTTTCATGTATACGAACGAGACTCGCTTATTAATGTTAAATAGTCGAGCCTGGCAATAAATCGAACGTATGATAATGTAATTGATGATATAATCCTCATGGCCTCTTAGCCTATCACAAGGATTAGAATAATAATCATCATCGATAATTATTTGCATTGTTTCATTGTCTCATTGTTCAGTGTCATGTTTCATTTTTAATTGTTTGTAATTAATATTTGCTGCGTGTGTAACTAATTGTACGAAAATAGTCGCTTGTGCTAGTTTTCGATCAATCAATTATTAGAGTATTCTAAATGCATCTTTTTAAACATAATGATACAATCTTTTTAGCTTCAAGCGGAGAATGATGATGATGAGAGGCTAAAACAATTTTTTTCTTTTAAAGATGCATTGTTTTTGTACTGCGGCCTTCAACATTCAAACATAAAGCACAGCGGTAATAAAGATAGTAAAATAATTGTTACTGTGGATAAGATGAAATGAGCAATCTGCAGACGTCCCGATGACAACTTTACGCAAAGACACTTAACACTTTCAAATATTATTAACCTCGCTTAAAATAATTATTCCAGAATTTAAAGTTTGAATAGAAAATTAATAAAAATTGAAAGGGGATACTCTTTATGATAAAAGATAACAGAAGGTTTTTGTGACTATATTTTAAATAGCGTTATAATTATAATAATAATAAATTATATCAACTTAATTTTTTAAGTGAGTACACTTAATGGAAAAAAGCTTGCACACGAAACTATTATTAATTTGTCCTTTCTAGCGTTAAATGAAGTAGCGTTAAGTATACTTCTATTGCACCCGCTCCCGTTTGTTAACTGATACTTCCGTTTATACTCGTTCTTTTTATGACCGGTTAATTGCTCCGCATTCTCCTTCTTGTTATTGCATCCGGTTGCGCGCAGTGAGGTCTCGTTTAAAGAAGGGCAATCTATCGCGTTGCAGGTTAAAACAGAACGACTCACACCTGACAACAACTCGACGTCGTCGAGAAGCGTGACGCCTTCTTCGTCGAGTCATCCGGGCACGCCGCCAAATGCTACGCCCTTGGGGGGACCCGAGGGTCCACCACCACCTCATCATCTCAAGCACATGGAACAGATGATGGGACGAAACTATAGTGATTTCATGAGGAGTCTCGCTGCCAAATACAACAACGCCAACCCTAACGAGTACGTCCATCTCACTTTGTCGATCACTTTTGATTACTCGCAGTAGAATTGTAATTCCCATAAATGAGCTGCAGGATTAACATAATGGAAAGATACACGTTACAGTACTAACATCACTTTTGATTTTATTTTCAATTAAATGGTACATTGACGTGCCAATTAGAAATTGACGTGTAGATACTGCTTCATTATTGTGGTATTGAGTCTGCGTCACAAAATTTGTTTTAATGGTCTTGTATGATTAAGGAAAGAAGATTTTGCAAACGTTTTTGAATATTTTTGTCGGTACCTGACATGCGTGTATTGACTTTCGTCGATTGACGAACACTGTGAAACGTTGTAAAAGAATTAAGACTTTGAAGGCTGCAAATAGATGATTCGTATGATTAAGATTCGTAAAACGCAGAGAGTACTCGAGGGACTTAACGTACTCTCGCTTGAAACCGGTTGTCGCGTCGTACGTTGACTATTAAGTTTGTACCTTCTGGCACATAGGTTGGAAACAGATCAAAGGACTACTTAATTGCTTAGTTAAGTGCTGAACACAGATTCTAGCAATGCGAGCTTTGGTATTTGAAAAAGGTTCGGATTCTTTAATTCACTACGTGTCTGTTTGCGCCCTGCTAATTTAGTCGGCGTCTTGATGATCCGTTGAATTTGAAAATAGAAGAGGTAACTATCTTCTTGCTTCGCTTCGAGTCTTTTTAAGATATTAGAAATCATAATTTACAAATAACATTATTTATATCTTTATTACGAGTAATAATAAGTAGTCTTATTGTCAGTAGCATTTTCTACATTTGATGAAAGATGAGAAAAATACACTCGAGTCTGTTTGAAAAAATGTCTACGTGCGACAGTGATAGCAGCTATATATGTATTTTCTTTATATACATAACAGGAACTTAATGATCAAGGACGATTGATCATTTCAGTTACTTTAGCACGCCAAGAAACGGTTACCCTCCAGGTTTAGACCCGAGGTTTCCGGCCTTCAAGGCTGCAGCGACGCCGTTCGTTGGTTTGATGGCGCCGTTAGGGGCTCCGCAACCATCGGCTGTCCCGACGACCTCACCGCTCTCGAACAAAGATCCGAAGGAGCAGAAGCAGGATAGCCTCTTCGGCAACCCCGTGTTTCCGCCTATGATCGATATGTCGTCCACTCAGGCTCTTTTGCACATGGTGCGAACTGCCAATGCGGCTCAAAGCGCTGCAGAATTGGAAACATATCTCAAAGGCAAGTATTATAGGAAGTTACACACATTTTCGTACGGGCAAGAAATGATAGATATTAATGATATTATTATAATGGAAAAAAGAAAATATAATTATCTTTTACTTGCGAATTGTAAGCTTTGTATTTTTTTTCCATTTCTTCAATTTTTAATCGTTTATATATAATATTGGATTAATATTAAATTAATGTCTCGGTATTTTTATCTTTATTGAAAAAAAGAAAAATCAATCTGGATTGATCAAAGCATTCACAGATAAAAAAAACACGTTTTTTAAGACATTTTGTGCGTTATATTGTTATGTGTGTTTATGTGGTGTATTATTAACCGATTTTGAGAAAGATTAAGTAACGTTTCATTTTGTTTTGAAACATAGGCGCGAACAAAAGAGACGCGGGGGTTACGAGTCCCTTGGACCTTTCAAGTCCCGGCGGCTTTGCACCTCGCAAGCGGCAAAGGCCGGAAACAAGGAGATCCGAAAGCGTGTCCCCCAAGCCGAAACCTACCGCGAGACCAACCACACCTCCGCCCGTCAGGTGTCCGACTCTCTATGGCCACATACCTTGCGGCGACGGGCAAGCTGTGAATCGTTGGACCATCGAGGACGTCGTCAATTACGTTTCGTCGATTGACATCTGCGCCGAGTACGCACAGGTGAGTCAAAGAGTTTTGTCTTACCGCGACGCGGTTTTCCGCGAGGAAAAATCGCAGGCGATGCATTTACGTCATTGTTCGTGCACTCGATCAAGCGCGTCGGGTGAATTTTAATGCTTTTATTAAGGCGCAAGATTGCACAACAATTTTCTATTATCATTGAAAGAAGTATTTTTCTACAGATTTCTCCGCGAAACGTTTCTTATTTGAAACATATTTTATAGATTTAGAAAAATGAAAGGAGTGACCATATACAACGATACTTATTCATCAAAGTAAAAAAAAATTCGATTTCTCGATTCGGTTAAATGGTTGTATGAATCGTGTTGAACGCAGTCGCTATTTTTAATGGCTTTTGAAAGCCTACTCTATAATGGTGCGCGCTGTCATCCATCGCGCAATATCTTCCCGACTTCTATGTTAGTGAGGCAACGAAACGATCTAGAAGGCTTTGAATGACCTGGCATCAGTCAATCCGGACAGTCTGGCATTAGCGAGTAGGGAGAGACGGTGCGCTAGCTAGGAAAGTTCTATAATGACCCCTCGAAGTTAGCGTCGATCCTCCACCCCTCTCTAATTTGTAATATCTATACTTTCTCTTCCTTGATTTTTTCCTTTTCTTTATTGTCTCGAGGCGAAATACGCTCGTGCACATAATCTCGCAATAATATAGTTTTTGCGGACCACTTAACATTCGCTATCTCCGCGAAGTCGCGGGCGTGACCGTCGGTTTTCGAGAGTGTCCACTGAAATTATATCCACTCATCCGTCCCATTCGGCATTAAACGTTTCCCCTCATTTCCCTCCGTTTAGAAGCGCGGCATTTTGCTGAGAAGGCAGTAACGACCTTTCGTCGTAGAACTGGGGCGCGGTCTACTTTCCATATGGGTGGCCCCCTCTGTCCTCGCTCGCGCTCGTCGAGAATCGCGCGATGAATGGTTTCATAATTCGCGATAAAACGGCGAGCCCGTAATTACCGGGCTGCCGCCTGGTAGACGCAAATTGATTAATTACAGATAACCCGACACGCTTATCTCGCGCGTACACGATACGATCTTCCACTTCGTGGATCGGAGCGATGTCACGGAGCGGAGCTCTCGAACACCGCGCCACTCCTCACCGGCTTCGTGACAGAAGTTATTCCTCCGGCTGTCACATCGTTCACTCACACCTGACAGAGAGCAAGAACCATGACTCCACCGCGGTAGAAAAGTTCCTCATCCGTGTCACGAGTCGCAATTTCTTCTCTCACTTCACTTTGGGAAGTTATTTCGCAACGAAAAATAAAGACTCGTCGCAGCGGCGAGGTTCTCTCGCGAACCCTAATGATTATCCCGCGATAATTAAGATGGATGTAACGTCGATAACGAGCTTTTCATAAGTTTTTACATCGGTGCTTGATGACCGCACGGGACATCGATATACTTACCTTAACGAGGAGATTCGCCGGTATCCGATATCGGTATCAAAGTTGTCTGAAACCAAATTCGATCGCGTCACGATAGCCATATAAGCCGTTTCGGGAACGCCATCACCGCGCTCGTATCGCACTTTTTTTGCGTGGCGCGCGGTAAGTATATCCTTCGCGGGATAAGAATCGTTGTCGTGCGTGTGTCGTCTCGGGGTTCGCATAAAGTTGCACGCCGGCCGTTCCTCGGTATTCCACGGCGAGGCTCGCCACGACGAGGGGCAGCGGGTCTTTGAGCCGCTCTTATCTGTATACGCTCTCGTGGTTGGCCCTCGTCATTCTTGAATCGAGTCGACGGCTGATCGAAGCGCTTGAGGACCCCGCCGTCTCTTTCTTACGCCGACTCGCGCACGGCGTTCGGTTACATTCGAGTATTCATGAATATGCATGACGAGAGGTGGGCGCCTGCGAAAAAATTTACGGCCCCGACAGCCTGACGTTTCGAGGACCGCGACTGCGTTCGCGCGAGCGAGCACGCGCTCATCGGGGCCTAACGATAGCCGAGAATAATCGAAACTGACATGCCTCCAGGGACCCCGCTACACTTCTCGAGAGAATCAACGTTCGAGAGGAACCCTGGTACCGGCCAGGTCCTCGCTCGTTATAGTAAACGTGTACGCGGAATAATTTCTGATAATGATTTCACATGTGACTTTTGTGAATTCAGTAAAATTGATATGTAAAAACATTTGTTTTGTAATGTAGAATTAATTATGTAGATTTTTATACATTATACGATAGTGATAATTAAAGCAGCAATTCATATGTCTGTTCGATTATAAATGTCCGATTTAACGCGCGGGCACGCGAACAGATCTTTGATCTTCTCTTCGCAGCCGCCAATGAATGCGACTATAACGATCACGCGAATACGCAACATCGAGTCATTAAAACGTATAAAGGTGAAACCTAAACAAATCGCTTAAGGTTTATAAAGCGGAGCCGTAATATTTTCTGCGCACGAACGATCCCGCGATCGTCATTTACGTTATGGAACATCTCGTGCACGTGCCGTTCGATTCGTTTATCGAGTTACCGCGCTGAATTCGACTACGACGAGCTCTCGATCTCGTTGCTCGGCTCGCGGCAAATATGGCACCGCGACGCAGATGAATCCTCTTAGAATTATGGCATCGAGATTCTAATCTCGCGGAGGATATCGCGAACAGATCAACGGCGCGAGCGATCCTTTCATAGATCAGCTGGAATTATGGCGGCAATCCTTAGACAGGTATCCATACCTGCGATATTACTGCATTCACTTTCGTTCGAGCCAACAGTGCGAAACTATCTCGAAAAACGAAAGTAATTATTGCCGCAAGTCTTTATATATTCGATTGATACTTAGTAAATTGATTATTTATTTTCATGACAAGAGAGAAGTTGGAAGCTATTGACCTATTCTCTGATAATAATTATAATGAATACAGTTAGACATACAAATATAGTTAGACTTGCTCGGGCAATTACATTACTAATTGCGCAACCAATTTTACCTTATTAATCGGTCTAGCGATATTATGTTCGTTATAAAATCGTGAACTTATTAAAAAAAATGTGTATACGCATAACTGTCCATTTATATTTAATTAGCTTTTAGTCAGATTTGAAACCCTATATTATCTCTGCAATTTTATTACTCAATCATCTTCTATCGTCAGTAGAATCTCGGTGAAGATTTCGATGACATATACAGAGTATCATGCATTACGCAAACGTGAGGAATGAAAGTAATTGTACCCGTTTAGAATTACGAGTCGCCGATTGCGAGAAGCTGATGGGTATGCAACTTGTGGTAACAGGGAATACGTCGTGCGATATAAAACGGTCGTAGGACTCGAAACAGGTTCGAATAATTCAGGGTGAGAGGGTTAAAGCAACTGTACTGCACACGTAAGCGTGCCCATGTGCCAAAATCGTTAAAAAAATCATGAATGTGGCCCGTACGTCTTCCGCGATGCGGCGCTCATGAAGGATATTGCATCCTCGCGTCCTACGCATGCATACTTGTCCTTACGCGAGTTTCTCCATCATCACGTCTGTTCGCCACTCGCGTTTCATCGATCGTTCGGGACCAGCATCCGATTACGCTTTAACCAGCGTTTCGGATCGATTTCTATCTACCAGACGAGATGGGGATTGACCGAAGACTTTGAACGCCTTTCCTATTTATGCTCGATCGACATCTCGTTCGAGTCGAGCTGTTAACCGTTCGCCGTCGCGTTAAATCGTACATTTTACAGTTCCCGACCGTTTAAGAATTATCACGTTTCTCCCATCACGGATAAATTGTGCCCGATAAATCATGATAAATCGTGTACCGCCACGAGCCGCTTATTGACAGGAGGAAAATTTAGAATCACGCTCGTATTTGCGCTCATCTTTGAAGATATCGGGGGACCGGGTCCTTCTGAGATCTGAGATATTGCGCAAAAGTTTTCTGTCCTGCCTACGGCGAATCCTTTTCATCGTACACTCGCGCTAACAACGCGAGCTGCACTTCGCAATATCGGGACGAGCCGATGGATGGATATCTCTCCTTAGCTCGGAGCGTGCTACGCAGCGGCGCGGCGCGGCGCGGCGCGGCGAGACCCAAAGCGCGGACTTTCTAACGATTCGGCGCGAGGCATGATCTGACCCAGGTCGACCCGCCATTCTCGCTGGCTTAGAACTGGCGTGTAGCACCGTCACACACGTGAAGCGGGGCCTCTTGGCACCGGTCAATTAATCATTAATAGGCGCTAATACCCGCCGCGTATCGCCGTCGATTACGGACGTGCGCGTCGAATGATGCAGGACGTTCTCGTTCTAGATTCCTATGCGGCCTAAAGTCGAAACGCTTCCTCCTATGTCGATCAATCCGTAATTCCGTCGGCCACGCTTGATTCGCACGAAGGGTTGCCCCGACCTGAACGTCGGATATGTTTGGGAAAGGATTGTATGATGTTTCTATGATGGATGATCGATGAAATCAGAGATCGTTAAAAATGACTGTATTGTTGCGCAGATCGATTAGGTACTTCCTGTACAGGTTGCCCCAAGCTGTCTGCTGACCCGACCAAATTTCTATATTTGATTCACTGTCTGTCTGCAATTTTGATATTACAAATTCGAGTAACTAACGTTAATGCCAACGTTAAATTAATTGAGTTTAATGACAATGAGATATAAATTCTAGAACATCATTCTCTCTCTGTTCAATTAGTATAATTGCGATCTCTTGATGTATATAATCGACTTGTTTTTTTCAAGAGCAACATATAATTTAATGTTAAAGGCGATTTAATGAATTAATTAAGTTTATTGAGTACCTACATTCACCTGACAGCCGGCAACCGTCGGTTTTAGATAGCAATACCGCGGCGGCGAAATGCCTTTACGCATTTGATCGTACGGTAGACATACATCTAAACGTCTATAATGATAGCCCCGCGTGCACTTGTACGCGAGCATTTACACTATTTACGAAATTATGATGAAAAGCGTATCGACTTTCGCTAATGTGACCTGCTTACTCGCGTGTATCGTTCCGGGTACCTCAATGTGATCGTAGCTATATCGATTTTTTCGCTTTGCGATATTAATGGATCGTGTCGACAATTTAACGATTTCCAACGAATTGTATCCGGCTTGAATGTTAAAAGATAATATGCCACGGAAAAGGCGAATAATTTACAGTTCCCGATTTAAATTGATACTTTTAGATAAAAATTTATCATATATATATATATATATATATATATATATATATATATATGTTGTTTGCAGTTGTACTGTCATAAATTAATTATATTTTTAGAAAACTTTAGACGATCTATATTTATCGTCAACTCAAGATAGTATTTTATTGAAGACTCAGAATATACACGTATATAAAATATATGTTTAAACACGTATCAACGGCATAAAGAAATTAAATAAAAACACGATCAAATTATTCTGAAATTCATGACATAAATTATCGTTTAGTTTAGATATTAGATATTAGTTTAGAATCACATTAGATCGTTTAAGGATTTAGATATAAATTATACGTAAATTATTAAATAATTATTTTTATATGGATTTTTATCGCTTATTTATATACATAACTTTTTCAGTAAGAACTTAAAAACAAGATAATACTCGATTTTAATATCGCATACCGAAGTTTCACAAATTCATATACGTGGCTTTCGGCGATTAGTAATCTCAATTATTTGACAATTAACGATATCTCTGTATCT
Source organism: Temnothorax americanus (assembly GCF_048541705.1). Lineage (NCBI taxonomy): Eukaryota > Metazoa > Arthropoda > Insecta > Hymenoptera > Formicidae > Temnothorax > Temnothorax americanus. The sequence continues at coordinate 2,668,373 of NW_027509275.1, forward strand.
CCATTCAGGCGAATAAGTCCGAATTCGCTACGGTGCATGCGAATCGTATTTAGAAAGTAGCCTCTTATCGCGGATAGCGAGCAAACTGCCCGGGGATTTTCACGGAATCACTACGATTCGTCGATCGATTTAATGGTCAGCCACGTGGCCAGCGCCTATCTAATCGCCAAGAACGTTAATTAACCCGAGGGCCACGTGCGCGCTTTCTCCCACATCCTGCGTACGTATAGGCGTTACGGTACCGCATATATGCACGTGAACGTTGGAAAGACACAGTGCATTCTTACTTGGACTTAACGCCGTCTTTCACCACTTGACAGATCGCTACCGTGCGTTTAAAAGGCGCATATATGCCGATAGACCGTGAACCGGCCCCAGCCTTTATCTCGTGTTCTATCATTTATACAGAAATGTGCCGAGACGTGTTCATCAAACGCGTGAATTTAATTAGCGGCGACTAAGAGCAGTACGATTATAGGTACCTTCAGTCATGTTTTTATTTTTTTCTCAGTCGACCGAATCAATCTGAGTGAAGAACAAAAATCGCGATCGTACAACAAGCATTCATCAGACCGTCAAATTAAAAAAAAAAAAGATAGGCATTCTATTCGCAAGAAATGAAATGATATATGATCGAACGTTACAAACTGTTACGCAATTCGAATGATATTGGTGTACCAAGGTAATATATTTCCTTAATCGCTGCGCACGATCTAGCGACAACGTGGTTTATATCCTATTCTTTCCTTTTCGGTTTTCCTCTTTCTTCCTTTTTTCGCGCGTCGTTACCGATCCGATACCAAGCTTGCGGTCACTCGCATTTTCTACGCGGCCATCGAACCCCCCATGACTTTGATGTCGGGTTGCCACATATTCCTGGCTAGTTAAGTGCTGCCCGCATCCTGCACGCCGTTACGCATGGACATTGTAATTTCCAGGCGGTCGCAAGCAACGAGAGACAGATAGTGTGCGCATAAAGCAAGGTGTATCGACGGCCAGTCGTTCCCCGGAGTCGAGCTATAATCAACATTTTATTGGCTTTAGCGGCGTGTATTTTCGCTGTGCTATAATTCTTGTTGCTCTTCCTTGGCGATCGTCCCGGCATATCTCTTCCGGCTACCGCTCTCGTTAGCGCACGCTCGCATGAACAATGTCAGTGATTGAATTAGGGATAATGAAGCATGTCAGAGCGGTTAAGTTGCTCGCCAGGAAAGTGCCGACTTTTCTACGTAGTTGAATACTCGGCGATAATAATGTTAAAAGTTAGATATACACTGGCGATAATTTTAGTAGTTTTAAACACATTTTGAATTCTTATAACATTGTTAGGTGAAGCAAACACGATCATTATGTACTGAGCATTTGATAGCAGTCGAAATTAATTGACATTAATGCGGTTAATTATTGTTGTGCCTTTCACTTACGGATTTTCGTCAAGCAATCATATAAACATGTATTCGGAATATTATAATATTCCTTCGAAATTACAGAGCGCGATACAGGTCTTATAATAATGTCTACGGGTATCTTTGTATGTTGGTTTTCCTAGATTAAAGATCGGCAACTTGAATGTCGGCGCGAATATCCTCGACTCTATCGATTGATTTCTGCTATATGGCTCGTTAGAGCTATGACTAATTACAGCTCGTTATAGGTCAATGTTTAATTACACCGCGGGCAGGATTCCATCTTTGCTTTCGGTTTTATCGTCTTCGTGATCTTTAGAAGCGGCAACAGGTTTTCTCCCGGTGCCACGATTTTATGCACGAACACAATAATTCTTGCTCCGAATATCGTTGAACTCGGACGACCTCTTGCATTCACGAGCGACGTAACGAGAATTATCGATTTATATTTATACATGCACGCTCTGTACCACCGGTATATAAGCATAATTAATTGAGTAGTAAACTAAATTAATGCTCATACTGAATTTCATGCTGCACGAGCTGTCATTTAGTCAATATTATCGATCGGTGACGGAAAAAGGAGAGAATGAGGCAAACGTGAAATGCCGGCTGAAGAATATTAATAAGTGAGGAAAAAAAATAATAGTTCATCTTTCAAAAGGCCATCATGTGATATCTTTTCCTGAGCCTCGAGAACGTCTGTTTGCCGAACCAGGAAGTAAATCGCACGAGGTTTTTTTCCACATCGCATTGCACGAACAAACACATAAAGTGGCATCTCGTCGATCCTTAAATGTCATGTCCTTGCATTGCACAGTGATGTACGGATGCACGCTATTTTATTAAATTTCTACCTGTTGTTTTTTCTATGTCAGACATTTAGTCTGCACTGACATGTGAACACGCTTGTGAACACGCTCATTCACATTTTTATAAAAGAGAGATTCCGCGAGTCTTCGTGATTATTTTCTACGCGGAATACTTTGACGCGTTGATACATGACGTTAAAAAAAAAAAGATACAATAAGTTTATACCTTTTTTTCCACTTTATTGACAATTTAAAAGATACATTGCTCTTCTATATACAGCCTTTTAAATTCGCATACATAGATGTTTGTAGCAGGTTTCTCGTGCTCGTTCGTACAGAAATAAACGATAAAAATTCATACGCATTTTCAGGCCAATGCCACACAGCGCAAATCGAATAACGGACATCTCTCACGTTTTACGGTAGCGCGATCTCTCGATTTTATAAGATTTCCACCTTGCCCTCGCGGACGGAGCGTGTGCGGCGAGCACGTGTTACGTGCGTAAACTCGTACCGCATTTCCCCGAAGTGGATTCGCTTCGCCTCGTTCGCCACGTACCTATCTTGTTATCGTTTAAGGCTGATTACGAAACGCGGTAGCGCGCGCGGGCCGCTTTGAGGAGATGATTGCGCGATGATGAGGTCTGGAATCACGAAACATCGCGACGTGGTCGTCACGGCCGTCTCCTCTCTTTCTCTCCCTTCTTTCTCTCTCTCTCTCTTTCTCTCTCTCTCTCTCTCTCTCGCTCATCTTGCTCTAATCATCGACGACGTTCCTGCCGCGCGTTCTCTTCCTTCTCCCTCGATACGCTTCTCTTCGAGTTGCAGCCTGATGAATGACCGGTTTTCTATTCTCTTCCACCTGCTTTCTCTACACGTGATTCTCCCTCGTAATCGTCCGGGTGACAGATCTAGGTTGCCGGCGCTTGCATCACCTATCGCGCGATCCTGTCGAGGTAACTCGTGAGGCTCCTTTTCCTCCTACGGGAACACGAGATCCACGTCGCCTGCGGGACCGTCCACAACCACGTGGCCCGTTTGTCTCGCTCGATTCACGTCGATCATCGTCAAGGAAGTGCCGCGCTGCTCTCACCTTTCCCCGTAGCATGTACTTACGACACGCTCGTTATGGTCGCGCGAATCTTGCTCCTAAGATGACGACGCGACGAGATAATCCGCAACGACGTACATCATTTGCTTTACTGATCTTGTGTCAATCACTAAAACTGACTTAAATCCTAATCTTGCAAAAATTTTTTTATTGCGCCGGAAAAATTGTGCCAAGGAGAAGGAATTGAATATTTTCTTGCTCACGTTTTTCCGTCGTCTTGCTGAAGCCAATCGATTCAAGCCAAGCCAACTCTCGTCGCCGGCAAACGACTGGGCGCTTCCTTTAAAGGATTCTTTAAAGTGCCTGCCTCTGGTACGTATCGGCACGTCCGTCCTTCCTGTCGCATCGAAACGCATCTCGCGGTGCGTCCACGTCTTCCCGCCGTCGTTTCTCATCCCCCCCCCCCTTCCCGATCTACGCGCGGCTCTTCGAACTCGGACGTCATAGACAGCTGGTATCTTTATCGTATCGATTCGGCTGACAAACTGGGGGATACTGCAAGACGAATAGCCGATCTGCATGAGGTATGGAGTCGTGCGCGTTGCGATTAGTCAGGAAGACTCGGCGTCCTCGTGCTCTAATGGGCATCGTTAGCCGTTCAGGTAGTAAAGGAGAGGAGCGTGTCGGTACGCGGCCGGGATAGGCCGCTCTATACTCTAAGCCTAACTCGGGTTAACGTCTAGTGCAACGACACGAGGCAAGCCCGACGAGCGAGAGACTGACGAGAAGACAACACGGCGTATATATGCCCACGTCTCTGCCGCGAAAGCAGCCAGCGCATGGGTAAAGAGTGTCCCGGCTAATCATCCCACGATCGTCATCCGCGGCTTTTACCCCCTTTCATGGTAACGCAGAATATATGGTGAACGAGGAAGTCGCGTCGGTTTGATGAAAACGATACAACGTAAGACGTCTAATGAGCGCCGCTTAACCGCCGCTTAACCGCCACTTCTTGTCACGTTCTCCGGAATCCAACGCTATTCCCAATACTTTTTCTCTATCTTCAGTTTGATAATGGCAGATAGATTTTTATGGCTTTTACAAGCAAGTCCGTTACGTAACGTTTCTTTTTCTGCAGTTCGGATTTATGGTAGAAAAGGAAATTCGAAGGGGCTATTATTTAATCAAAAGCAATATTTTCGTGAACACGCTAATGTTTAAATCTCACGGATAATTAATTCTAAGTTTCACACATATGTGAATACTCTGTTAAATTTTCATTTAAAAAATGACATGGTATATATAAAGGTGTATGTAAATCTCTTTAAGAATTTTCAAAATCGAACGCACATGTCGATGCAGATTACTACCGTTAAAGTTCGAAACATTATCCTCCATCATCTTCGACGTTCTCCTTCGCTTACCCGGCCTGTCGTTATATCCAGGAGATCGGAAGTGGGTCGTGATACGGGCGCGGTAGCCAGTCACGGCGAAGGTAACGTTAGGTGGGGTACGCACGATCTCATTCCTTGCACTAGGGTAATGATAATTAATCCACCAGAGACCACTCCTTTCAGCCCGACCACGCCAACGGTCAACGCCGGGGCGCCCCTGTTGTTGTTCCTCCATCCTCCATCTCGTTCAACCTCGTGCCGATCTCTCCCTACCTTCTCCTCCTCCTTCTCCTCCACTTTGCCGACCCGCCGTTCTTCTCTTCCCATTAACCAATTAATAACGTCACCTAGTCCGGCGTTACCGTTTCTGTTCTCCTCGCCGCATTGACCCTGACGAACGGTACCTGCGAGCTAGGCCGGGTTCGAAGAACCCTCCTAGGTGATTATAACCCTCGAGGACGCAATCTCCCCGCCGTTGGGAAATCGCTAGATTGTATTAAAGATTGAGAGATCTTATCAACGCGTTGTGTTATGATTACGCAAGCGATTGCCAGTTATATATTATAACTATACTTGCGTGAAATCTAACAATAGCTACATACATTTCTTAAAAATAATTCTTTGGATAAAACATACAATGTACATATATTGTATTGATCGTCGATTAATAATCACTTGCGGTTCTCCAATACGAGCATGCATAATTAAATCTCTTTCGTCTCGCGGATGAAAGCCTCCTCGGGGGCAGGCCCGAAGCGCCTGGAAACAATTTTCTCGCAACAGCTTCAAGCAACGCGAGAACGTTGCGCGATAGTGAACAGTCGCTTATAAATTACAACTGTATCTTTCTAACCGCAGATTGAAGGTGATAAGGTACTTGGACGGGGGCATGAAAGCCCGACCGCTCTATGCGCTTTTATCTCACCTCTCGATACACACCTCGTGAGAGATTGTCGAGAGAGTAATGTCACGCTTGGCAATGGCCTACACAATTAACGTTACCCGTGATCCAATGTCTTTTTTCCATATGCAATTTTCTTCCGAGAATTTTCCCAAGATCGTGGGACGACGCGCGAGTCCGAGGGCATTTCTGCGGCGCGCGACGTGTTAACATAATTATTACGTTCTCTCTATCGTCCCTCACCCACCTCTTTCATCGCCCGACTGACATTAGCATCGTGACATTAGCGCGCGTCGCACTGACATAAACGAACGTTATGTCTCTTCTTGATTTCTCGATAAACGAACGAATGTGATTTAGAAGCAATAGTTATTTATAATTACGTATTCCATTTCCCGGAACATCGCTGTCTGCGAGTCACTGATGTATGTACGCGATTGTTTCGTAAAGAGTGCTTTTGATGGAATGCGACATCGTGTTTAAGTATTCCTCTCTATCGCAATCTTAACCGGATTATTAATCTCCGTCTGACGTACACGGTTTCGAATCGCACGATTGTACCGGGCCCGGAGTCAGACGCGACCGTTCGAGACCGCGTTGCTTCACGACGTGAATCAATCATATCACTCGCGTATGTATATGGGATTTTACTAATTGCGCAACCCTGTCAAATAATGAAGTTAATAACGCGCGAAGACGAGGAAGGGAATCAACGCGAGGGAGATGTAAACACCTTTTGTCCAATATATATTATTTGCCAGCCGAATTACGTAAAAGATAACGATACGTAATTACGGAATTATTTCTCTCGTGGCTATTGCACAATGCGATAATCGCATGCGCAGCGTCGTGTAACACATCGAGGTGTTTTGTTTCAATCCGCTCTTATTCACGATCGCTTTTATGCACGATCGCTGCACCGCGTACGACCGGTGTTCGCCGCTGCAGGTAGTACACATTGTCATAAGCGACTGGGGACGAGTCGAGCCTCGGACCGAATGGATGGTCTCCCCGCCTCCGAGTGTGCCGAAGATTTATCGCTCGCGCGAGACGTCTCGGGCCCGCGCGAGTTACAGACTTTCCCAGAGAAACGTATAACCAGACCGACGATGGAACCACAACGATTCTCCCGCTTTGTTTCTCTCGAGATCTATATAAGCTCGTCCCGATGTCGTGTCTCTTATTGCAGATTCCGTTGCACATTCACAGCGAGATTTAGTATTACCCGAAAACAAACGAAAATGTAGTCTTCTTTGCCACGATCGGCAATCGATTAGATCCTCGCGGTAGGGTAAGCGGGAATGATTAAAACTGGACGGTTGTGTCATAAATACAGAAATTATAATTGTATGTTATTAAAAAATACCGCAATGTTGCGTCCATCGCCATTGTCTTGATTCATTCTACTTATTTTTAGTCTCTGGTTAGCGGAGCAAAATTTGAATAATTCCTCGGAGCGTTTCGTGTCTGGATCGCTCGAAAGGCAGAGCAGCAATCGCCCGTGTGATTTACTTTTGGAAATAGCCGCTTTCGCGTAGATAAGAGCGACGATGGCGGCGCGCGAGCGAAAGAAGGCCGGCGATCGTGGTCGATCTTGGCGCTTGGAAAGAACATCTAGGATGATTGCGCGTATTTTAGGAAGGCTTGAAAACCGGTCGCTCCCTTATTTTGCCCTTATTCGCTCAGCAGGAAGGAGCCTAGCATCATCGTTCGCGAAGATAATGAAATGATTTAACAGAGGGCTGGGAGATATGCGGCCGAGAGCGATCGTCGGGCAGAAGATTTACCGTTCGTGTTAACCCCTTCGTACTCACACGAGGCAAGTTATCTCGCTACCCAAAATCTCGTCCGTCCGACATTTCGGATGATATGTTTTCGGTCGTGTGACTCTTCGGGCAAGAATACTCGATTCAAAAATTTAAACAGCCATGTGTCGCGTTAGACGCGAGACGTTATGTGGAAATGCGGACCTTGAACTTTCGCTAAAAATTCACGGCATCGCTCGAGTACTTTTGAGCCGTACTGTAGGATAAGATCGCGTCCGTCGGACCGAGATCGGTCGGATGCTGCCGGCGGGGACAATTACGCAGATGTGTGCCTTGTGTGGAACAGAAGAGGAGGACGCGCGCAAAAGCGTGTGGCGTGCGGGGTCGAGTCCCTCTCTTCAGCATTGCGTCCGCTTCTCGTAGCCTCTTTCGTAGTCGCGCGTGCGTGTTTTCGTAGACACACCTACATAATTTAACCCCATCCCTTCTGCGTGCGGAATTAGTATGCACTTCGACGAGCGATCATGTGCGTGCACGGTCAGCCGGAATCCCTTCTTGTCCTCTTCTTCGCGCGCGCGCGCCCGCGCGAGCACACGTGTATACGTCTCGTATGCGGACGCGAAGGAAATCCGGGGGTGTGCGAGAGGGGAACAGAACGAGAGAGAGGCAGAAGTGATTACAGAGCGCGAGCCTCTGGTTGCCCCCGGCGCGTGCGTCCAGATCGACCATCCTCTCCCTCGTACAATCCTCCCGGTTTCACCTTTCCTGGAACACGGCCCCCGGGGGATTACCGTTGGATTTCAGCGCGTCGCGTCGGTACTCCGGTATCCAGGAACGTTAACGCCGCACCATCGCGCCGAGATACGCTGGAAGTAGGACCCTCGTCGGGTCCGGCCACGTCAGGTGGCTTCAAGGACCTTTGCCACTTCCACATAAAACGCGTCTTAATTCCGCTGAAACGACCGACAATATTCGGGATATCGCAGCTGAGATGTTTACGGCACCTTCGATTGAAAAATGATAACAACATTGTAGTTTTTTTCATCGAGCGAAAATATACGATATAGTATTATTTAAAAGCGGTTCCAGAGCACACAGGAATTTTTTTTTGATGTTCCATGGAAAATTGATGTGGCGCCACGCGAAAACCAATCGTTATGTATCAACGGAGCGGGCCATTCTCGTAAAAGTAATGTTTGATATTAATGGGCAATAAGAAACTCAGTGCTGCATGAGATAAGAGAAAATGAGTGGCGATTAACGTCGGGATCGGTTACGCAGCGCGAACACGCGACAACCGCTTGTTTGTGGTTTGCGTTATTTCTGATGTGACGGATGGCCACGTTAAAGTCGAAACTTATCGTCGATCTAACATGAGGTTCAATTAAGGATGGAACGCGGGAAAATCGTGAGTGCTTTATTACGATATTCTCTAGCTCCCACGTCGTCGTCGTCGCTATACACGGCTATTTATGTGCGAGAAAAAGCGAGTTTATTGGACTATGAAGTTAGATATCGCGGATATATACAGAACGAGAGAAATAGCTACGCGCGGATGAAGTTGGTGGAGTGACGAAGGATGTGCCATATGCATAGATCTTATAAACGTAAAGTTTATCTCTCCTGCTTAGCGGTATCCCCGTGTTAATCTGCTGTTAACACTTCAGTTGCCGCATTTTATATTAATTTCATCGTTTTCTTATCTGCAATTAACAAAGAGACATGATTGGAGAGGAAATTATTTTAAAGAAATCTGTTTATCGCGTTTCTCCAAGATTTCCACTCAAGATTTCCTCAACATCCTTTACACGTTTACCCTTCCAAGTGTGCATGAAGCGTCAACATCATTGTGACGCGTCTCAAAACAAATGGTACTTCCGTCATATCGCATTCATGACTTGGCCCAGTCTCGTCAGCTTTTGTTCCGCACACGTGGTCCATAGGCCGCGGTGAAAACGCGAAACCATAGCGATCGCAATTAAGCGGCCGACGAGTCGTGAACCCGCAACCTCCCCGCGAGAGCGCGGAAATGTACACGCGCGGCCTCGGCCTGCCTCCTCTCTCGAGGACGCTAGGCCGCTGCGCACGCTGAACTTTCACCGCAATTAAGCTAAAAGCGCAATTTCTGCGGCGACCGCGTTCACTCCTACTGGGGTTAATAGCTCTGCGCAATATCGCGCGCGACGTAATTCTGCGGAATTCCGCGCCGAACGGATTTGGAATTGAAATCGGGAATATCGCGGAGGAATGCGCTTAATATCCACGCTTCGCGAGAAATTCAATTTAATTCTTGAGAACGATATGTAGCTAGCGGGAAACACTTCGCTTTAAGATTTTTCAACTTTATCAAGGATAAATTGTACGTCATGTAGGTCAAGTTGCTAAAACTGAATAGTTGTTTTATTTTGTGATGAATGAAATAGATTAAAATGTTCTGCAGAAAAAATTATCTTTATCATTATTTTCATTAGCACGTAGCGTAGAAGAAATATATAATATCTATATACCGCATTTACGAATTTGTAAAAATAAATATTATGAAAAAGGCTAACAATTCGGCTGATTGCAAAGCATAATGATTATATATTATGTTTAATACATATGTGTATGTATGATTTTCAAATTTTTTTTTTAAATTTAATGAGTAAAAATTATATGCGTATGTTAGAAACCCCACAAAATTAGATTCTCTCTGTTAGAGAAAATTTCTCTTCAGAAGAATTTCCTTTTTTTTTTTTCAAGTGCCGTTCAAGAAGGCACTTAAAACGAAGAAAAACTTCGCGACGCAACGCAAACGAATCGTGGTCGAAGAGTTAGGCTGAGTTTCCACTGACTCCAAAACATCCCATTTCATTACATTCTTGTGACGGGATTGAAATGGGATGTTTTGATTGGTTCAACTCGGACGACGCGACGCGTGACGCGCTCAGTGGAAACTCAGCCTTATGGCGTGACGAAAGAAAGGTTTTGTCGTCGAGATTTACGCACGGATGCACTCGTAACCGTGAATCGTGCGCCGTGGCCGATGGGCCGGCCATTATTATTACTCTAATCCACATCTGCATTGTCATTAGAGACCGGCGACGGCCACAGCTCCTTTAACTTAGTCGATACCGCCTCTCGGCAGAAAGACAGTGTTTCGTGTCACTTGCCTATTTAGAGAAAGCGAGGGAAACATTCGTTTCTCAGGGATTTCCGATAAAAGAATAGGGAATAAAAAATTCATGTGTTAAATCATAATTTAAGAATGACTATGAATTTGATCGATTTGTAAATAGCTACGATTTGATCGAATAATTTCTTAGAAGAATTTTGATACTATGAATGTTGGAAATATATATCTGTCCAGTGGACATTGGTTTTAAAAGAGTGAATTAATATAGGAACATATGTGTAGGAACAGATTAATTGTTTACATGCAGTCGCGATTTAATTTCGCAGGATGAAATCCCGTAGCTTCGAAAGTTCGCGAATTCGAGAGGAGCAGGCAGAGGAGCGCGCGCATTTATCGCTCTTTCTCAGCGGAGGCGTGCAATTTATCTCATGGCACGTCTTAATTTTTAACGACTTATTCCACCTTCATTATTGCAGCTGGCGAAATTAAATCGCGCTCAGGTGTGCACCAATAATTTGCACTCGCCGTTTGCATTTGAAAACGAGCGATGAACGGGGAGTTGAATTTTTCTGCCGTCAACCCCCGCGAGACTCCATCGCGTGTGTGCCTGTGTGCCCGTTCCCCCTTCGCTCTTCCTGTATACGATCCGGCGGATTTCTCCTCGCAGGTGCCGTCTCTTCTTATTGACTCCGTGTCCGCTCCGAATTGAGCAATTACGCGGCAATAATTAGGCCCCGACTTTATATCTCCGTAAATTACGGCGCGGTAGCGGCGCGGCGTAGCGATCGAGAGCCGAGGCGTAAGAGAGAGGTACGGAGACAATGGGGTCCTTCGCCGGAACAATGGCGCGGCCCCACATAGTTGGGGCACGGTTCAGCGCTATAAACAATACCGTGGAGGAGCCCGGCTGATAGGGTCGCGGGGTCAGCCCCTGTGGGAGCTCATGACTCTCTTTACTCCTCTTCATCCGCCGCCCCGCGCCGTCCCGGCTCCGCTTCTCCTCCTCCTCCTCCTCCTCCTTCTCCTCCCCAGCTCCCTCCTGAACGAGGTCACGAAATTAATTTTTCACCGTGCACGAGCTCGTACGAGAGAGGTCCCGGCGTGGCCTCACAGACCCCTGGGTTTACCAGCGTTTGCTACTATACGTGCTCGCGCACTCGTACACCTTCTTTGATATAGATAATTCGATGAGAATTTTTATTATAAGATATACTCTCATTAAATTCACTCAGGATCGGATCCACGTATCTTGAAATATCGGGATAAATCTTCACATCTTTGAAAATTTATTAATAGGGAAATATGTTTTGCAAAAAAAAAAGCAAATTTTGATTACAATCTATATTTATAAATGTTAAGAGTAAAATTTAAACTATTTATAGATGTTAGAGTAAAATTATTTTGAATCTTTATGTTCCCCTTTTAATCTTTAGTTTTGCTGATTATTTCAAGTTTCGCTCTAATTCACAAAATATCAATTATACCACAACTCCATTCGAATAGATTATTCGACGATCTAATCTCCTCCCGATCTGAGCTTTCCGCAATCTAGAACGTGCGTTCCGGTATCTTCGTCGCATTACACGGTCTCGCAGATACGTGTGTACCTGGCGTGGACCCTGCAGGCCCCTCGCGAAAAGGTCACGGTGAGGTCAGGTAATGACGGCCCGAACTCTGCAATCACAGAAGCGCGCACGCCACGTGGCTTTGGGGTATACGCCTTTAACCGACCTCTCCATGCCGGATCCAACGTCGAGAGACCAGGATCGATGGAAATACGCGATACGATGATGCATGGTTCTTTTGTTGTTCGTTATATGACTGACAATGAGACAATGTTTTCTGCATCAGCAATGAAGACAACAACTTACAATATATCGATAGAGTGAACGTTTATATTTTCATTTAATTGAAAATTTCGATTTTTATCCATTTATTTATAAATGAGCAATTACATGCTGAAGCATCATATTTAAATTTAACCATTATCTTTCTCTTACACAGCAGCGATACAAACTTGTCTTCAGATAAGCAAACTAGGTTTATTTTATATTTTTGTAATGATGTTTTGAAAAGAGGTGCAAATGATTTAAAGAAGTTATTGAAATGCAGGTCACGAAGCTTCCCAACAACGTCACGAGATTAAATGACTCCGGCCGTCGAGCCAATTCGAGAACGATAAGAAACAGAAGAGTTCCTCGAGTCGCGCCGAGTCATTCCCTTGTAATTATATGTACCGCATGGCCAATAGGAGGTCCCTGTATCGACAATTAGGGCATTTCGGCTTCCCATTTAACGGCCCCTCGATTGATTCGGATAAGCCCTGTAGCGTTTCTTCCTTCATTATCTTTTTTATGATCGGTCGCGTTGGGTCCACGAAGTCTGATCGAGAGTACGCGTAATGACTTCGGAGAGTATCGTTTACGATGCCGAAATAAAAAAATAATGACGCGCTTGCATAATTCAGAAAACAAATACTCGCTTGCTCTGTTAATTGGTTGTTAAATTGGGGTCGATGGTTTACTGGCGCTCTTTAATGTCATCTACATAGCATTGTTCTGATTATCGAAGATAAATCTTACTCTTTACTTTTAATAATCGATTAGTAATTATATTTCTAAACAATTCCCAGTTTACGTTATAAAAGAATGTTAGGATTAATTATTTTCTTAATAAAAACTTAAATTTAACGTATACTTTCCATCAAATAGTAAAGTTAAGATAAAGTTCTTGGCACATTCAACATGTTTCTCTTTCTCTCGTGACAAAGATAACACCATTAGTGATTTAATCGTATAGTTGGACATTACCAACGACTAGCAGTTAGTGTTAATGTTCTATGAAGATTAGAGTCCTTTTTCTTTTGGAAGCAACAAGTCTCACATACTTTCATTCTCCTTTAGATCGACAAAGATCCGCGAGGATGTCGGAACATTCAACTTTGAATCGCAGAATCTTTCTCGGCGCGTTCCTCGCAATTATCACGGCACCCGCATCGATCGTAATTATACACACGAGTTCAGTATCAGCAGTGCCAATCGCGAATGCATTATTCATAAACAGAAACAACACCCGGCGCTTGCCACTGGTTGTGAGTGTCGAAATGTGAACGGCGCACGACATAAAAAAAAGCGATACATTTTTCGCAAAAATAACAACCGAATAGAACGTTTCTACTCGAATCGATGAAATACGAATTGGTCTACTGAAAGCAAAAAGCGTTTGCCGATATTCGAGAAAAAAATCCAAGTTAAATTCTGCTTACTGTGAACGTAATAGATTATATCGAATTGAAAAGTTAAAACGACCACGTTTTAATTAAACTCATTATTTCGTTAACAAAAAATTTTTTCCGCATCTAAGTACGTGGAACGTTACAGCAGATAAGATCTCTTCACACTCACAATCAGCGAAGGCTTTGAGAAAAGCTGTTGGGGTTTCATAAATTGTGACGGTCGCGACAGACGGCGCGAGCGTTGCAGGGAAAAGCGTATTAATTAATTGCCAGATAAAATTGCCGTCTCGCGATACCATCTCACAATTCTCGCTTGAATCGTGCACTTTTATATCGCGGCGTGATATTAAATCACCAGACTCCTCTTGCCAGTCGCCTTTTAACTCTTCTAATTGAGTGATTAACAGGCAGCTCCCTGTTTCTCGTCTTACGAAACCGAAACTGCAAATACGTGGTCTCGTTGAAAAACGTTTAACGTAGTCTCGTTCAAAATGTTGCGCAGTAATACCGACGATTTTCATGGCGTAAGGGCCAATGTATTTTACTTTCTCTATTGTAAATTCGCTGCTGTCGCGATAATGGCGATGATTACACGCTGAATTCGAGTTCCCAAGGAAGCGGTTGTTAGATTCTGTTCTTCTTCGTCCATCTTCTCGCTGTTGATTTCCCTACAATTCAGAATACTTATTATTATAGATTACGCACACTCGTGCCGATAATATTGTGTTAAAAACGTAAGAACATTTCCGGAGATGAATCCGATGCCAAAAATAATAATTCCGTTCTGGACCGGACTTATTTTACTGGCTTAAACGTTAATTAACATTCTTTAATGACTGGCGCTTCGATTTAAAGCCGCGGACCAATTAGCTCTATCTCCGGACGTAACTAGCCTTATTAGCTTCTGTCTGTTCTCATTCACAAACGAGATAACAGATAATTGCGCTCTGCTTATAACTATACTACAAGTTTTGCAACAACCACTTTGCGATATCGCGCTGATGCGCGCTCGTCGTGCCATCCATTGGAACAGAACTTCCGCGTGGCGTGTGTTAGGAAGAGAGAAAAAGAGGGTGACTTGAGCGAGACGAGAGTGATGAGAATGCGTACCTCAGGCCTTCGACAGGATATCGAGAAAGAAGTTCGCTTGACGATCATCGGTCGCTCCGGGCTGCTGCGTGGACCGAGATACGAAGGACACACCTGGTGTGCGAGGACGCGGAACGACTCACTCGGCGTCGTCGCCGCGCGCTGTATCTCGCTCGATTTTGTTGCGGGACACCGTTTACGCCGGCATCACCCGCCGCGATTTTAATCCACGCGGATGCCCATTACGTAATTCCGCGCGGTTTTTCCTGGTCTGATTATTGCCGCGCCTCTTCGGCAGCGTCGTCCTCGTCCTCGTCCTCGTTGTAGTCGTCGTTTGTCCATAACTGCGAATACAGTTATTCCTCGGAGATCGAGTAATCTATTCACCCGGACACGATCCATTTCCTGCACGAGGGACCGCGCGCGATCTAAATGGAATCGGTTTCGGTTGCTGGGGATATTAGATCTACGAGAAATGAGTTTTGAATATATCTGAGAAAAAGTTTATAAGAAAACATTATTTTCATCAGTAGAGCCAAGTTTATTGTCTACGTAACTTGTATACTACGTAACTTATATTTATGTAGAAACGTTTTTACAGAATCGATATAAAATCAATGTTTCGGAGTTTATTTGCTTAATTGCGAAACTGATATTATAATAATTTAAATTTTCGTAATATCTCTTAATCCATTTTTTCTATCTTACGCGGTTGCTCGTATATAATATGAATGTTTTTTTTTTTTTAATTGTAATCGATTGGTTAGACGTGAAAGGCAATTACGCAAGAAATTATTAATATTTCCAGTATAAATTATTGCGTTTACATTCATGTTAATGCAGAAATTACAAAAATGTTACGGCACATATTGGTCTGCATAGCGTTTCATGTTAAAAGATATACATGAATACCTTTCGGGTTCGTGCGCGATAGATATTCAAAGCAGCATCCATACGTGCTTATCAATATTTATAACGAATGAACAACCAGCCTTACATACTAAATAGTGGTTTATTAAAAATAATGAGGTTGCATCGATTATTGGCCGTGTGCCTGCAGTTGGATGCTTAAAAATATGCTATGTAATTGTATTAATTTTCGAGCTCATATACTTTTTAAAATATCTCGTTGTGAAATTAATAATTGTATTGTTTTAATTTCCATATGTTAGTTAACGTGTAAATTTACTTCTCCTTTACTAAAGTTACGTTATAATATCAATGCTGATGCAAATTTTACGTAGGTTTAAATTAGTTTCATTGGAAATCGTTCTAAAGTTTATTCAACTAGAATACTTTCGTACTAAAGAGCGTACTTTCAGTTTACTGGAAATTTTAGGGTGCAGATCAATATAGCCAGATTCAGTGAGGCGAATCAAGACAGTAAGAGAAAGAGAGAGACCAATCAGGGCGGAACTATTACATTTTTAAATCGTGCTCAAATATTGGTCATGGCAAAAAAATTTATGAGATCTGTATGAACTATTTATTCATTCGCATTTCGTTCTTTCACTTCCAAAGTTAATCTCCCGGCATATAATCTCAAATTTTATTTATCATTTTATTTTATCAAAAACGTGAACATTTTTTTATGTAGATGCAATTCAGGAGAAATAAAAGTTTCAACATTATCTTGCTATGGACTTACAAGTCCGCCGTAATCGATACGAGCCTTTTTTTAATCCGTATTAAATTCTGTCGTGGACGCATGAATCTCGGGCGAGATCGCGTTCGAGGGAATGAAGGGGATGGGAAGCTCGGAAAACGAGTCCGGCGCGATCGGAAAGAGACAGGCGGCAGTATAGGCATTCCTGCACGTCATCGTGTCCGCCCAGTGGCTCCGCCGAATCGCGGGGGACCTCTTATATAATTAACCATTAAATTATAAGTTTGGCTATCGAACCGCCGGCGAGGCTCAGCACCGGACTAGAAGTAATTACTTGCCCCCGGAGGACCCGCGATGGCAGCCCCGGGAACGAGATCCACGGGGGGGGGGGAGGCGAAGAGATGCTTTCGTAAGATGAAAGAGGGGGAGAAAGAGAGAGAAAGAGCGCAGGAAGCGCGTATACGGGGTAGGGGGGTAGGGGGAAATGAAAAGGCAGCTACCTTACTTTGGAGCGCGCGGAATCGCTAGCGCGCCGTCGGGCTCTTTCCACCGGGAGAGTATAATGATCGGAGGCGGTGCGTTTTGCCTTTTTAATCGGCATTAATCGCGCCGGGGGCTCTCCGTTCCTGGGGACGCGCCGTCGTTATTCGGTATCGCAACGACCCGCGGTGATCTGCATGCAGAGTGCGTATGCATTTTTAATCACCGCGCCGACGTACGAGCGACGCGACACCGGCGTTTGTCGCAGCTTGGTGTTTATGTTACATCGGTGGCCGGTTATTACATGCGAGAACAGTATATACGCGTATCTTCCACCAGTTATGTATTACAATCTTATTTTGTTAATCGTCTCCCGTAGCGCATGTCTCACGAAGCACGCGAATGTATGATTATTGAAACTCCATTTTTCTCGAAACGCTTGTTGGCGTTTTGTTTCTATATAACATTGGCTGTATGTAGCAATTTATAAGAAAAATGGTATCTGATCCATTTAACACCGACAACTCTTCCCCGAAGCTCTCTAAAGGCCATTGCACGTAACAAATTTTTAGTCTTAATCGTAAGGCCGTAAGAAAATAGACCACGCACACTCGATTATTCTTCGAGCTCAAGGAGAATATAATCGACTGTGCGTGGTCTATTTTCTTACGGCCTTACGATTATGACTAAAACTTTGTTACGTGCAATGGCCTTAAGAGAACGAAGAAGAAATTCATCAGATAATAAATCATAATTTGTTTCGCATAATTAATGTGGCAAGGATTGAGTTGGTTTGTCGTGGAGAAAGAAGAATGTAATGTCAGCGATAAAGTAGCTGCCGCGAGAAAACGTGTTTCGAAATCATCGAATTAACAGTCGAGTATGTTAAGTAATGCGACGATACAATCGCGACTCGTAAAACTAATGGTGAGTTCGGGTCGGCGAGCGGCCGAGGGGAAGCGAAACTGATTTACTCGGGGCACGCGGCAACCGCTTTAATTCCTGCTCCGATGGAGCTATTATTGTCTCTGATTAATCGAGATGTCTGCGCGATTGTTGCGGATGATTGTGCTACGGATAAGACAAACGTCACGCTGAAAACGTGAGGGACATGCCCGCCGCGCACTGTCGATATCGACCTGGTCTTGCGGTAATTGTTCTTTAAAACAAAAAAATCACGTTTGAAAAAGAGAACAGGAAGAGACGTTACACGTTCCCTAGTACAATGGCGAGTGACGTGTCGCGGAATTGTCCAACACTTGGAGAGTAGCATTCTTTCGATGGAATTCTTTCTTTGTGCAATGCTTCGATTTGAATCGTACTTGATCAAACGAATATCGAGGATGCAATGCCGGGACATTCCTGACCTGGCAGGGTTTATATTGCATTAACCGCGCGCCGCGTTCGAGAGTTCAATCTTTTGTTTAGTCATCCAGAGAAAATTTGTCCTAGAATCTGTAATCGATTCTCTTTATTTTCTGCCGTTGTAATCTGCATACTTTGTTTTTTAGGACTACGAAAAAATGCACGTCTCCCGCTTAAAGTTATTTAACTATGTAATTAATGTAATTTTTAACTATATAGTTAAAAATAATTATTTTTATAATAATATACATTTTTTAATAATTCCTTGTTTGGAAACTTTATAGACATAATAATACGAATAATATTATGCTATTTTTATCTAATGAGTGTCTTTCTTGTTTGTTTCAGGTAAGCGTTCTTTCATAACCACCAATATCACCGTCCAATTTTAATGACAAAACATGTCGTTGGTCTCCAAAAGGTATTTAAGATATTAATAATTATTAATTAGAAACGGGTCTTCTTTAACGAGAGAAATATACATGAGAGTGAATAGTAATTCATTAAGATAAACGATTGCAGTTTTTCTTTATGTGGAAAGGCAAGGTCTCTTACAAAGTATAAAATCCAAATGAAATCCATATGTGAAATGCATTTGCATTAATCAGAATAGAATAAACGAGGTTTTAATTATGCTTAAAAGCTTACAAGAGCTTAATTAACGTTGTAAATATTATAATTATTCCGTTATCTCCTAATTGCGAACAAACTCGGCCTTCATAACTCTATTCAATTGCATTTACATTGATAGAGATCATTAGTGCTGCTATTGATACAGTTAATTAACGCAGAGTGACGGTAAGCACATCGAACGTATAAGATATAGAATCTCACATTAATGACCTGCGTCGACAGATCGCAGGAGAGAGTTTCCGCGCAATAAAACGCTTTTCAAGTTCGTGAATCGCGCGATTTAAGATTTAATCAATAACGTTATAATTATCCGTTCGCTCAAGGCTTAATGAAAGTACGGCGACGGATATACTTCTCGTCCCTTTTTTCGCGCAGCGTCGTAAAAACTAATAATCGACGTCATTAGTTCGGACGTATGTGTGTGATCTTGTGTCTGGCGTTGATTTATTGTCACGATTCGTGGAACGCGCGTTCAACAGAAATTCAAACGTGACAACTAAGAATTAGCGGCGGTTTCACGCCGTAATGCGCGAAAATTCTCAAAGAACATCTTTAATCGAGCTCCGGGAGGAATGTAAATCGTTCGGAGTAGCGGAGGAAGAAAAGCCTCGCGTCGGAGACTGTGAACGGGATAACCTTTGGCACCGCCTACTTTTGCCGCTAGTGCAAAAATTAACGATGAAAGAAGCATCTGAATACGTCCGCGCCGCGGTAATGAAACAGTTCCATAGAGGCGGCGATAAAAAAAACGCGTAATCGAAGAAATGTTCCGCTCTTCGGGGGGGATCATCTCTCGTATAGCGCGAGAGATAGTCGACGGAGATAAGGGAACATTGGCATCTCATGCTCGCGTGTCCGCCCATGTTCCATAGTGATTCACCTATCGCCTACTTTTCGGCTTCGGCAACGCGAATAATGCATTTATGACGAAAAGAACTAGTGATCATAGTCCCCGGGAAGGTGGGAAAGCCGATAAAATACGCGCCGAGATAAGACGAGGCGGGCAGAAATCTGTGAAAGAGGTACAAGCGGGAATAAGAGATCGGCGCAAAAAAAGAATGTCATACTGTCGATTAAATAACGGCACGCCTTTTCGTTATCGCGCGATATTCACCGGCGTATATACACGCGTGAAGGATGATCGACCGCCGGTCATTTATATCGATTCGAACAGGGCTGCGAGAGGAGGTAGTTAGTAATCTAAATACACGAGAGCCCCACGTCTTATCGCCAACGACGCGGTGCTTAATTATGCGCATTAGCACGATCGTTACTCCTTCATCATTATGGTGTAGGTTCGTGTATACAAAATCATACGACCATCAGGATCGATATATCGTTAACAAGATTGCAGCGCATGTTCCGACAGTGTAACGCAATAATCCGCTGTAAACGTGCGACGGGATAGAGAAACTTCAGTAAATTTTAGTAAATTGTAGCCATGAAACGCTAATTCGTCTAAATAAAAAAGATTTGCTCGTTACTTGTTGGAAGCGAGAGACTTGGAGCTTGGAGTAACTCGTGCAAGACGAACGAGATGTGAAAGAATTTAAATGAATTATTAGAATACGCATTTTGTGATAACGTGTTGTTGCAGCATATAAATAAAATTCCTTATATAATTAATCGCTTTGTAATTCTGTCGTCGCCTTTGTGATAGATCGCGACGAACCGGAGAAACTGAAATGGGCTAGCCGGCGCGTTTTCCGCGCGCGTTGACGCAAGATAAATGTCACGTCGCCGCCGCGGCGCGCGCGGAGTTTACTTTCGTTGATTCTCACGCTAGGTAGAAGAAGGCAAGCGAGCATCGTTGCAATGATTCGCGGGTCTTAACCTCAATTCCGAGAGTCATCGTTAAAATTGTACCATAAAAGCGAGAGCCCGAGGGGGCGAGGAGGTCAATACGGACGGTTTACCGTGGATGTGCACCGTCCGAGAAATCGCGCGGCCGAGGCCGCTGCCGCCGCCGTGCCGCCGCGCCGTCGTCGTGTTCGCGTTGTCTGTTGCGCAATACACGGTTCTCGTTTAGCCGCGCAATCGAAAATATTGCTGCTCTCGTCACGTCGGTCGATCGCGACCGATAATTAACCATATATCGTCCGGGCCGATCAAGAGCTATTCTTGTTGTCGGTGTTCCACTTTTCGCTCTGATTTCTAGCGAGTAATCGTGCTGCAAACGCTTGTTGTAGTCCATTCCTATGTACGTTCATCGTTACTAAATTACCATTGATTTGTCTTAAGTACCAATCAAATCTCACTTATATCAGCTTTATCGTGAAAATTTCGTAATATTGATACTTATATGTAATTTATTTGACAGCCATAAATGAGTAGTGATCTAAATATGAAAAAAAGAATGTATTACATTCTTTTTATATTTATGTATATTACTACTCACATTTAAATACATATGCATTTGTGCGCAATTCTTTAAACGTTATAATAAAAATCAATATAATTAGAGTTTAAATTAGGTAGTTTCGCGAGTGCTTTCGCGAGAAAAATTGTACGAATGTGATAAAGACAGATACAAGTAACATCTCGTGGAAACGTACACGCGTCTCTGAAATCGCTTCATTTATTTTGCCGCGAGTGCTCGGACGACATTACTGTAAATTCAGAAAGAGCAGCATACTCGAAATAATTACGGCCGATATATTTCGCCGAGGCAAGGTTCCCTTATCTTAATTACCCGTCGTGCCCCGTTCGCCGTAAACGGTCTCTCGCTAACCCTCGCCGTGAGGTTTTAAGCCTGTTGCCGGCGCGCGGTGCGCGCTGTAAATTCGTGGGGGCTCGCTTGCGTGCCCTTTACGGGCCCGCGCGCGTCCGAGTTTTAACGTCCACGGCACCGCCGCGCCGCGGTCCGCGGACATGATTGCATTTGCATTATACATGCCGCGGCTCGCGTACACAGATTTATCTGACCCTGGGGTTTATTTATCTGGAGTTATGGCAAACACACACCACTGACCGGCCCGAAGCCCAGCCAATAACGTATGGTAATGGACGGGCCCGATTGACTTTTTTTTCTTTCCCTCGCTCTCTCCCTTCCGCCCTTCCTCCGTCTCTCTCCCTCTCTTTCTCGTCGCGATCGTCTAATGCTCTTATTGCAGCTGGGAATCGCGGCCTATCACAACACGAACGATCCGTGAACCCTCGACCCCTTATGTTCTCCACCTTCTACCTTCCTCTAATACCGTGATCTTTCCTCTTCTTTCCTCGTCCGCTGTTTTCTCCGGTATTTCTGCACGCGCGCGCGTGTGTTTACTAGTCCCCCGAACTCTTTCGAAAGTCTCCTCGATCAGAATTGATCTACAGCATCATCGATAACTCTCTGAACTGCGGATATTCTGCGGCAAGCTATCTGATGATGCATATCTCTCGGATTAATAAATTGGTATTACTTTTTCTTTAATCGATGAACCTTAATTCTAATCGTTTTTTAAGCTTCTTTCTTTCATTATTTTATCTCATAATTTTGAAATTCTCTTTCGTTGTTTACGCGAGGAGATCAAATTGGATTGGCGGAAGAGGTTACAGGAGGAGAGCAAAGTTCTCTTCAGAGAGAACACAACGCGAAACCGCAGACTTCGCCTGCATTCCGCGGTTTAGGAATGTACGGATGATCGCGCCACAAACTGAAGCGGCACTGAAAGTATACCTGTTTGAGTTTAAGCCACTGCTGTCGGCTACCGGATAATACACCGCAAGTATAGGGAGACGCGTCTTAAGATATCATGACATACCAATGGATTCGTCTGTGTGTTTATAGACTTCTGACTATAAGATAAATGAGAGAGTTTGTAAAACCCGATAAATCAAAATCGACAATGGTAAGAGAGATCACAATCAATTGGGGATTGGAAATGAAAATTTACAGTTATCGATATCGATCTGTTTCAAGCTGAGATCGGTACAGCGATCGATAGACATACCGAGTATATTTTATTAACCCAGATATAGAACGGCGTAACTACGTATTATCAACCGTTTCTTGTTGACCGTTCGTCTCAGTCTTGATCGAGCTTCCGATCGAGCCGTTCGCCGCGGTGATTGTTCGGACAATTACATACGAGACAGCTGAGCGATTTACCGCTTTATCATTTCTCGGCCTATACCTTCCTGTTCTACGCGACCTCGCGCGAAGAGCGCGCGAGCGCTCTTTCGTACCTTCGACGTCGCTGCCATTAACGGCGCGATGTCGCGTAGGCCTTTATTACCCGCGCGAAATGACGATTCGCTTGGGGAAAAGGGCAGCTGTCTCATTACCGTGACGTATGCCGCTTTGTCGAAGGAACCGATACTCGACGAGCAGCCTGTGGGCGCATCATTGTCGTCTAATGAATCTTCTATACGAACGCGATGATGAATCTCCTATACAAAGCACGCACGATGATGTTTGCATCACCGTGCGCGTAAACAAAAATGATTTTATCCTTACAATCGTGTATTTAAATTTATTTGCTACATTGTGTTACGTAAACATTGTTATACAGCCGTGTAAAAATTCAACTAGGATATAGAAAAGATATAGAAACCGCGCAATTTTGCACAATTTCGCTGGATGCCATTGACGCGAGGTAAATAAGCTTCTCGCCGTTTAAAAGTTTTCATTACCAAGCGCATTTGTTTCTCATTTACATTCGTGAGCGAAGACACGAGTAAAAACGTAGTACAATGCGGTATCACTTTCGAAACACGGTACAACGCGGAATAATGGACTAAACGCTAACACCTCTCCGACGGCGGTGATGAATGCGCCGTGACTTCTCGCTGCGACTTCTCATGCGGTCCCTGAGAGCCCGTGTTTGTTCGCGAAAGAGAAGAGGGTGCCACGGCCGATGTTCGCGACGGCACAACCGGCGCTTTACACGAATTCGCGTGTAAAGTATTTCGCAGGATCGGGGAACGGGACAGTTGCGAGCCGCGCGGCGCCGCGGCCTAGCCGTAGCGCTGGAGGCTGACGTAACGACCTGCTCCCACATATACGTTCATACATCACGCGAGAGAGAGAGAGAGAGAGAGAGAGAGAGAGAGAGAGAGAGAGAGAGAGAGAGAGAGAGACCCGCAGTCGAGAAATGAATACATAAACCCACCTTTCCAATCCTTCGCGCGCGCGAGCCGAGACACGCCGAGTCGAGTGCCGTGCCACCGAAGTGAGATATTAACTGTACAATCGGTATCGCGCTTCACGCTAGATCGAACGCGAACCTCGCGATCGGAGAGCGTTTTCTTCATCGCGAACGAGAACCGGCCGCTCGATCGACTACCGAGAAGATTGTTTTGGTCGCCGATAGAGCACGACTCAGCTGACGAATTGAACCGCGTATCTTTCCGGTTTGTTGGGTTTGTTGTCTGAATCGGATCTCGCGTCTCTTCTCGAAAATTCTATCGCGATATTTCTGTGACAACATATACCATATATCTCGTAAGTTACCACAACGCGGTTTCAAAAATCTCGGGAGTCACAAATTTTAAATCCAGTTGCCTCATTTCAACATAACTGTAATTAAGAAAATTTCTCTCTGGTGTTTAATTGTAACTACAGTCTGAAGAAAGAAATAGCGAATTACTAAGTACGAACTGTTTTACTCGAGCTCTCTCTCTCTCTCTCTTTCTCATTGGCATTTTGATTTCTTCTTTAATAATTGAAATATCCCGACACCTGTGGAAATGGAAATAAATTTATATTGGTTCTTCTCGTCCACACGCACGTGTGTGTCCATTATATTCGCCTTACTCCGTGACATTTTCCCTCGACGTGGCGCCCGTCGCCACCCACGCCACGAAATGTCACTCGCTGAAAAAGACGTGATCGATGCTGCTCAGTGCTCGTTCCTTTCGTTTCAGTTCTTATAAAGTTTTTACGGCGTCTACGAAAGTGCGCGCGCTTGACGCTGGTGAATGCCTGTCAAAAGGATGAAAGGAGTACCGGTACACCTAATGTTACCGCACTCGCGACGTTAATGAAAGAATGGTATTTCCAGCCGGGGGGGGGCTCGTCTTGTCTCTTTGTGAGGCAATTAGGAGCGTTATGCACCGCATATATACTTTCGCGGCTTATTCATAGCGCAATTGCAACAGTCACGGAAGTTCTTGCGGTAATGTGCCTAACGCTACTCGAATATAAATTTCAAAAGGAGGAAAAAAAAGTGCGAGGGACTTAGGCGCGGAAAAGAATAATTTTTTTTTCTTCCCTCACGAAGCTATTTCGTAGATTTTAACGCGATCGCGCGATCGGGCTAATCGAGCTCGGCGCACGTACATATAGCGGCGTCTATACTTATTATATTGCACGTCTCGTTCTCGATGATAATATTGTAGTAGTCATGCTTGTCATGCCTTAACATCACAACGTTTAACGCCTAGTAATTTTAAATAGGTGGCGCTCTCGGCCACTTTATCCCTAGGATGATTCCCTTCTATCTTCATATTGTTTCGTTGTGCCGAAGCATCAATACGTTTTTCGAGTAGATTCCTCAAAAAATTTCTATTATTTCTATTATATCACTTTCAGAATGCCAAAACACGACAGGAGGAAACGGTCGAGATCACGCTCCAAAGACGACCATCGATATAAGCGAAAGCGTGATGACAAATTCACTGATATGCAAAATCAGTTAGATAACCTAAAAAAGGCTATCGAGACACTGGTACAAGTTCAAAAAGAACAGAGACCAGCAAATCAGTCTACAGAGATTGAGACTGATAATACTGAGATAATTGGTAAGTAAAGCTCCATACGAGCGATTTCTCAGTAGGGAGGTTCCTTTTATTTAAGGAGGTTAAATCTCAATCATTCCATACGAATGTTGAGAGTCGGCGTCCACACGACAATGACACGGGTATCTTTGTGAATTAGTTCAATAAGAACCGACATTCTCACAATAAACACAATAAGTGTTACCCAATTAACCCCTCCCTGTCTCCATTCTGCCGTAGCTACTACAGATGTCGAGAAAAAAGACTCAAATACTGAGGTAATCGGCGGAAGTATCCAGGAGAAACAATCGTCTGAAGATATTTCTGAGGAGCCAACATTAAGAGATAATGTTTTGAAAGTATTAGGAGTGGACTTAAATGAATCTAAATTCAAGAACGTTAAATATCACCCAGAACTAAAAAATACATGGTCTAAATGGATGAAGGAAGGTCTCCCAGAGAAAAACAAAAAAGAAATTATAGAACTCTACAATCGTAAAGGAGATTTGTACACAGAAGCACCAAAAATAAATTTAGAAATCGTCCCACTCCTCTCAGAAATAGCCAAAAAGAGAGACGAACATTTTGTAGAGACGCAGAACTGTGTTGGCACAGCCTTAGCCGCCTTGGGAGCTGCAGTCTCTATGCTCATAGACCCTCCAGAAGAGGGACTAGATGAAGATGTCTTCACAGATTACTTGAGCCATGCTGGTCAAATCCTGACAGATGTCTTTCATGAACAGTCGCTGACTCGGAAATCGTTCATTACCCCACAGCTTAATAAAAATATTAAACCCACTGTGGACGCAATGATTTCTGATGAGTGGCTTTATGGCAATAACCTAAAGGAAAAAGTCAAAGACGCAAAGGAGATCGAAAAGGCTTGCGCAGAAATCAAGGATAAAGCCCAACAGAAAAATTCGTCAAAGTCGAACCGGGGAAACTCCAAGTACCCACCTGCGAATTATCGACAGGTGGGCTACCAACAGAAACATCGACAGTTCAGATTCAAGAAGAGATTCTCCCAAAATTCGACACAGAGTTCATCCAAAAAGAACTCTCAGACGACGAGCCAATCATCATCCAAGAAATAAGCCAGGTAGACAAGACAGCAGGACGTCTGCGGTTTTTTGTAGATAGGTGGAGACAAATTACTTCCGATAAATACGTGTTAAGTTACTTAGAGGGATATCGAATCCCATTTACTAAAAGACCTTTTCAAGGAAGTTTACCAAAAGAAAAAATATTTTCTGACGAAGAGCAAAACCTAATGCAAGTAGAAATTGACAAACTATTACGAAAAGGTGCTATCGAGGAGTGTCAATATTGTGAAGGTCAATTCCTTTCTTCCTACTTTCTTGCTCCAAAGCCTGACGGGTCCAACCGATTTATTCTTAACTTAAAAGAGTTGAATAAATTCATTAATCCTCCACATTTCAAATTAGAAGATATCAGATCCGCGCTGAGTTTAGTATCTCCGGGAGATTATATGGGCTCCTTGGACTTAAAAGATGCCTACTTCATAGTACCTATTTATAAAAAACATAAAAAACTTCTCAGATTTAAATTTAAGCAAAAAGTTTTTCAATTTACGTGTCTTCCATTTGGCTTATGTACCAGCCCATATATTTTTACTAAAATAATGAAACCCATACTTAATAAACTAAGATTAGATGGAATGTTACTGGTACTATATTTAGATGATTTTCTTTTTATTCATAGTTCAAAGAACCTATGTGAAGCAAACATCAGAGAAACTATTAAATTTCTGCAAAGTTTAGGATTTATAATAAACTTCGAAAAAAGTTCATTAGCTGCTAGCCAGAGATGTAAATACCTAGGGTTCATCATAGATTCAGTACAGTTTACTCTAAACTTAACGGATAAGAAGAAGAAGCAGATAATCGAAATTGCAAATGAATTTAAGAAAGGAAAGAGTTATAGAATTAGAAAATTCGCAAAATTTCTAGGAATTTTAACGGCAGCTTGCCCAGCAGTAGCCTACGGTTTTATTCACTGCAAAAGATTGGAAAGACAGAAATTTCTAGCGTTAAAATTCAATGGTGGTAACTATGAAGGAAGGATTTATATAAAAGAATTTATGATGGAGGACCTTAATTGGTGGAAAACAAACGCAGCAATCGGGTCGAATCCTATAAGAAATCAAAATTTCTCTCTGGAAATATATTCTGACTCTTCATTATCAGGCTGGGGCTGTTACTGTAATGATATAAACACTTTCGGGTTTTGGAGTGAGGAAGAAAAGAAGAAACATATAAATTATCTTGAGTTACTTGCTGCCTTTTTTGCTCTGAAATGTTTTGCCTCAGACCTATCTCAAAGCGAAGTACTTCTTCGATTAGATAATACTACAGCTATATCATACGTAAATAGAGCAGGAGGTGTGCAATATCCACACCTTAGTGAACTTGCCAGGGAAATTTGGAAATGGTGCGAAGAGAGGAAAATATGGCTGAAAGCATCATACATTAGTTCAGCAGAGAATGTACAAGCAGACAGAGCATCACGCAATACTAACGTGGACACTGAATGGGAGCTTTCCCCATCGGCCTTCAAACAAATCGAAAAAAGATTTGGACCTTTTTTAGTAGATTTATTTGCATCTAGGCTAAATAGAAAATGTAATAAATTTTACTCTCGTTTCCCTGACCCTGAAGCAGACTCAGTAGATGCTTTCACTAGATCCTGGAAGAATGAATTTTTCTATGCTTTTCCTCCCTTCGCACTTATCCTTCGTACATTAAGAAAAATCATCAATGATAAAGCGGTAGGCGTACTTGTCGTACCCTTATGGCCCACACAGCCCTGGTACCCTCTTTTTATATCACTACTTACTGAACCTACCATCACATTCAATCCAAGTAATTCGTTATTAATATCTCCTTATAGAGACAGGAACCATCCATTAGCCCCCCACCTTTCATTGGTGGTAGGCAAATTATCAGGACAGCATTCTTAAGGAAGGGAGTCAGTGAAGATTCCGTGGATGTGATGGTCGATTCCATTGCGAAGTCGACTCTCAAACAATACGAGTGTAATCTGAAATGCTGGTGGGACTATGCACATACTAAAGGACTGGATATTTTTAATACAAAAACTTCAGACATTATTGATTTTCTTAATAGCAGATTTCAAAAGGGCGCAAAGTATAGTACGTTAAATACTGCTCGGGCGACTATTTCTTTAATCTCAGTATATGATATAAACAATGACGGATTGATCTCACGTTTTCTGAAAGGAGTGTTTAAACAAAAGCCAACTAAACCTAAGTACACTACAACCTGGGATATTACACCAGTCCTAAATTACATGGAAAAGCTTTATCCCCTGAAACAATTAAAGTTAAGAGAGGCCGCCGAAAAAGTAGCCACACTGTTAGCGTTAACAACAGCTCAAAGGCTACAAACTCTAGCGTTGATAAACATTGAGAATATCTCAATATCTAACTCTAGTATAAATATAAAAATTACGGAACAGATCAAAACGTCAAAACCAGGCAGTTTTCAACCTGAACTAATATTACCGTTTTTCAAAAATAAACCAGGTTTATGTGTAGCGTCGGCAGTATTGGAATATGTTGAGCTTACTAAAGGTTTACGAAGTAAAAATACAAATAATCTTTTAATTGCTACTGTGAAACCATTTGGAGCGGCATCCGCACAAACGATTGGTCATTGGATTAAGACACTTCTGGGCAAGGCTGGCATCGATACTAATCAGTTTACGGCATACAGTACCAGACATGCGGCAGTATCCACTGCTCATAAGAGAGGAGTGAATATTGACGCTATTAGACGAAGTGCTGGATGGGCCCCTGGGTCGCAAACCTTTTACAAATTTTATAATAGACCCATTCAAGCACCTAATGACCAGTTTGCGCGAGCAATTTTACATTAGAGATAAGATTTTTTTTTCCTCTTCTTTATGTCGTAAAATACTGTGTTTGAAAGACTAAATATTTTATTATAAATAAATAATTTCATAAAAGAAATTACTACGAATTATCACAATCTCTAAAACACTACAATATTATCATCGAGAACGAGACGTGCAATATAATTGCAAGATCAAACGAGCCCGCCGAAGGCGGGCGAAGTTTGATCAAAATTATATGAAAGTCTCGTTCGAAGATGATAATCTCCCACCCTTAATCTACCCAATTGAAATAAATATCTACTCCCACTATCATCTTCAAAATTACATTGTGATAATTCTAAGTTCGTGACACAAAACAATATGAAGATAGAAGGGAATCATCCTAGGGATAAAGTGGCCGAGAGCGCCACCTATTTAAAATTACTAGGCGTTAAACGTTGTGATGTTAAGGCATGACAAGCATGACTACTACAATATTATCATCTTCGAACGAGACTTTCATATAATTTTGATCAAACTTCGCCCGCCTTCGGCGGGCTCGTTTGATCTTGCAATTATAATTCACAACGGGCGAGCCGTTCCCTGCAGGAAGTACACGCGACTCAAAGAAAGCGTGTGTTTGACGTCAGTGAATGCTTGTCACGGGATGAAAGGGATGAATACTGGTATCCCTATAAATCGCCGTGGCTACAACGTTAGACGATAGAGGGGAATTTTACTTAGCGTATATCTCTCTCCGCAGGATATACCGGATAACATCGTATTAGTCTCAATTTCGCCATTCAGCAAAAAGCATACACGTGTCACAGATCAAAATATTTGCTTTCAAATGAGATCGAAACTAAAGCAACCAAATGCGAAACGCGTCAAATCGTGCACGATAATTCAGTTCTACATTAAATATGTCTTCGTAGCACATTTATATCTGACAAATAAATGCGATTCAGTAAGAGGGAGAGATTTCACTTAAATTCGATCTTTCTTTTAGCTCTCGAGCCTCCGAACTCGATGCACGAACCGTCGCATCTAGAGGGATCGGAATCGGCATATCAATATCTCGATACGTCGAGGGTAACCGCGAGAGAAGCGGGACGATAAAAAGACCGAAACGGCGGCTATCGCGACTCCTCCGCGCTTCGCCGAATATCTTAATTCCGGAATATCCGAACGCGCGGAATACCCGTCGCGGCAGTTTCTTTAAAATGCTGCTGGTGCTTCGAGCGAACGTCGGGCATTTGCATAATCTTAACAGGCATTTGCGAGAGGTACGCGTCGGTTTTATACGGGCGATATGCCGATGGCACCGCGATAGCGCGCAAGCGGTCGATCGGATATCGGACGGGGGAAGGGGGGGCCATTCACTTACGCACCGGTCGCGACCGGTCGCGAGGACGAGAAATTTAATCGGGGCGACGAAATAATGACAACTTGTCGGAGTAAGAGGAGAAAGCCGCGCGATGGTATTCAGCGACAGACGCTCTTTTCCCTTCGCCACCATGACCCATCGCGTGTCAAATTATTACGTATCGTACGCATAATGAGCATGAGCACTAATGGCGTAATAGAGGTATTGATGTTTTCACCTTTGACGTCTTCTCAGATATCTTACTTGATGTTTCTTATTTTATTGGTCGTTCTATTAATTAACGAACGACAGTTATACAGTTAGCACGATAGCCAGTATTGAATTAAACTCTGGACATAAACTCTGATTTATACAAATTTCCTATCTGAAAATGCTAGAGAAATCCACCAGTCTATATTTGTAGACATGAAGAAATATTTTAACCCTCGATTTTCAAAGTTCAACTAGCTGGTTGTTTCAAGGTTCTTTCATGGGCCTATTATGTCGACGGTTATCGCAAATTTCTTATCCTCGCTAAACATTCAAATTCGCGAAAGATCCAAGATCGTGACATTTGTTCGCTGAGGAGCGCTGATGAAAGAGGAAGTTTCTTTTGACCGCGAGCATATTTCTTGAAGTTCTAACGTGTCCGACCTTTACAAAAATTCGTCATTATATCCTCGTGGCGCGACTTATCATCCCGTGGACCCGTCGAATGCGCAATACCGCGTGGCGGGGGCGAGGGAACGCATACGTTTCTTCTGGTGGCGAACAGCGTGTAACACGTGGCAGTATCTTGTATCGGGGCCGTGGTCCCCCGCTGGTAACCGCGGTGTTTTCCCCTATATGCACGACCGCTGCCATTCGCTGCGATTGGCAGTGGTGGCCACGCCGAAGCCGAGCGGGGACACACCGAGGACGTCGTGGGGGCCTTACCGTGAGCTTCCCCTCGTACCCTCGTCTCGTGGCGTGCCTACGAGAGTAGATTTCCTGCAGATAACTCTCGGCCGCGTGGAGGTCCGCCGTAGGCGCGCCCACCTTCATGTGTGTGTAATAATGCGGAAAACGTCGGGGTATTTTTAAGAATACGCAATGGAAATTCGCAATAAAAACAGCATAAAAATAAAAGTTCCAGGGAGACAGTCTCTTCAAATAACATTTATTTATATTTTAGATCTTTTATTCTTCTTTTTATACATTGTGAGTTTCAAGATTTAATATAGTAATTTTGATATTTCTTGTATCGATGGACATCGAAAAATGTTTCGTCGCATCAGCAGATAGTCGTTGCACGTACGGATGTATCGTGCGCGCCTGATACTCGGGTTCACGCGAGGCCATTGCAAGGTTACCTCGCGAAGATATTTCCCTCCCCCCCCTCCCCACTTTCTCTATTTTGAACGCTCCGGTGCACTCTTGAAACTGTTCACTTGGTGCGCTGTAAGATCCGCTAGGTCTAAGAACTCATTGAAGCTCGTATTATTTACGTACGTAAGAATTTTTATGTAAACAGCCGAGATATCCTAAACAGTAGCTATTTCTCCGTTATAATTGTAATATAAATTGATAACATGATCAATCGTACCACTTTTACGGTGCGTTATATGTGTGAATAATCGCTCATAACTCCCGAAATCGTGTTATTCTTAAAATTAAAATGTTGATTTCTGATAAAGTCTAAAATACAAGGCAAATCTGTCGAGAGTCGAGATAAGAGAAATGGCTAACGCACCATGCGGGATACATACTTACATAAATAAGACATCAAGACGATCATTTGTTTACCGAACGCACATAAATTTGACGACGAGTTTTGTCCCATGCCGTCGGGCGTGAAAAATATATGTATGGAATTATATTAAGAGATTTGGCTAATGGGTGGGATGTATCTGTCAGGGAATTAACTGTTTTTAACAATCCGCATTTATCTTACAATAAAGATGAGATGTTATTTGAAATCGAATTTTTTGTAGCTATTACTTGCAGATTGCTTTATGATCCGCACTCCGCACTAATCAATTTTAATGTATTTATGATACAACAAAATGGATTACAGATTAATGAATTGCTATGTATAACTCTCATATTCCAACGTAGTATCTCCCAGTTGGTATTATCTGTTTATTTTTTTGCTTTTTTTATTTTGCGGTAACGTAAAAATTAATTTATTTAGTAATCGAAATTGCGAATAAATCAACTTCTTTTGATGGGCTTAGCAATACATTTCCATTTACACATTGGCCTCAGCAAGCAGAAGTAAGAAGGCCCTGGCTCTTCGTATATTCTCGATATTAATTGCAAGCATGCCGAATCGGATGGATTTATCGGCGCCGCTTTATCGCGAGCGGTGCACTAATAGCAAGTTACTGTGAAGGGACTTAGTGTGCCGCGGACAGGAATTTATCAGAAGTGTAGCCAATAACAGAAAGCGGTTGTGGGCAACGTACGGAGGCGGCAATTTGTACGCTGTCGATAATAATGTATAATCATCAACGTAATCCTTTTCTCGAACACGATACTTCTCGCTTCGTAGAAGTGAGATTAGTGTCGTAATGTAAGAAGAAATTGAAAGACATCTAGCTGCTTTTTCAAAACCATAAACCGTAATATACGATGATATGCTGGCGTACGGCATCACAGTTTCAGAATTGCAGCTCACGCAATTTAGAGAAAAGCCATTTCTCCATTGACTAATCGTTCGTATACAGCTTTTTATTATTGTACTACGTGAGCGCACACGCACGTACGCACATACGCACTTACCCGCTTGACCCTGAACTTTCTAAGCTAATTTGAATTCTTGGCTCGTGTTCGTAGGTGTGCTCGGACCTCTCGTAACGACCTCGCCTCGTTACTTCCGGTGAAAACTCGCGATTCGCACGCGACTCGAGAAAGTCGAATCTGTCCTATTATAAGGTGGAAAATCGCACAATGGGGCTAGATGTCATTTTCTAAAATGTGAAAACCATGAGATTCTTGGCTTTGTTATTTGCAATACCGAATGGCATAATGTTGTTGTTTCGCTCCTCTTCGTAATACTGACCGAGGCATGAGAATTTTGGAATAATCTGAGGCCTCACACGTTCCGAGAAATCTCCGAGACGGCCCACGCGAACGGAATAAATTCCTGTCGAAGTAGTCTCGATCGCGAGCGGAACAATCGGAGAAAGTATCGCGTACGGTTGCAAAAAAAAAAAAAAGGTACACGCGAAAGGTCGGTTCGATAACGAGATCGTGATACCACATTATGCAGTGCGGTCGCGTGGAGCATTGATATCACCAGACACTTTCTCTATACGAGTGACAATCGTTAAATCGCGCCTTTATTTTCAACATATTCGTACAGTGAATAGTTACAGTTAATCTATATATTTTTTATGATTAATTTGATTTCATGTTTCTCTATCTCAAAGCCACATTGATTAGGAAACGGAGCGAAACTAATTTAAAAAATCTCAACGAAAATTACATTGTTATACAGAACGACGGTCGAGTTGTTGCCGAACCGTTATCACGAGACCTGATGTACGCAAAATTTCGCGTTTCAGGGCAGGGCCAAGCACATTGCTCATACGCGCATCGAGTTTCCTTAATCGTCTTTTCCGCGCGGCCAACGCGCCAAGTAGGATGGCGCCGCGCCGTTTCGGATCGCCCTCGTTATCCCCTCTTGATTTTCATCGCGGAAACGTCACCGCTCGCATCGGGGCGAGCTGGCTCCGAGTCGTTCTGTTTCACCTCGTTCCAGCTCGCTCGTTCCCTGGGATTCGCGCGAGGGAGGGTTCCGGGGGGAGGACGGGCGGTATAAAGACGAGCACCGTGGCCGTGAACGTGGCTTCATTACCGGGAAACCTGTTAGTTATGCTAATATCGTCTTACAAACCCTTCATTATCGTTGATGAGCAATTAATACGCCTGCCTGGTCCCCTCGCTTGGCAGTGCTAATGCACTCTGAATGTCTCTCAATTACACGGCGACGTTGCCCGCGAAGCCGATCGAGATTAACGCTCGAGATCCGCTTTTCCCCTGCTTTCTTTCTCTTTTTCTTTTTTCTCCTTATCCCGTCTATGCGCCTCTGTATTGTCCAACGACGGTGACTCCGACATACATCTTTAATCGTACGTTTCATGAATTTATTGAATTTCGATGCAGCCTGGGACAGGATGATACATTTTGCTCGCGTGATAAATGCGATCGAACATCGAACGTTGAAATTGACGACAGCAACGAGGAGAAAATTCGCGCGAGAAACACAAGGCGCCGATGTACGAGGTCATGCAATAAAATGGGTGTGGTTGGCGTTATTGCGCACAAGTGCCTCGATACGGTAAAGTGGAGAAAAGGGCACACTTGTTGCAGCCAGGAGCAAATTCAACGAATTCAAGAGAGGGACAATCGCAAGATCTTTTAGCGATTTGGCAATGCATGCGTCTATAATTCGCAAGGGATATCGTCAAGCGAACCGTGCTGGATACTAAAAGAAAGAGACGTCGCATTTCGGGTGCGCGCGAAGCAGAAACGGAGAAGAGACACGGCCAGCGATACTCTCTGGAATCGGAGCGAATTGAAGGCGTGACGTAGGTACCCGGCGCATCCGCGAAGACGAAGAAGGAAGGAAGAAAGCGCCGGAGGAGGAACGAGGACGTGAGGCGCGATGGTCGGAGGGAGCCGCGCAACGGGGGGATGTTGATCTGGTTAGGTCGGTGCCAGCGAACGCGCCGCGCCGGTCGCGTCGGTTAGGCTGACCGGTCGCCGTCGGCACGCCGCGCCGAGCGGCCTGGCGCGGCCAGGCCGCGCTGGCGAGAGAGGCGCGCGACGACCTCGACAGGGCGTGGCGGGTCACCGTACAGTGGCGCAGAATGTCGGACGGGTTTTCTCCGCGGATCCTCGGCGCACGACTTTCGAAGACTCTATTATCCTTCATGCGCAATTAATAACACTATTTCTACTGCGGCTCCTCGTCGAAATAATCCAAGTTAAATCGAAGAAAAAGCAGAGTACGTTGATTCTAGAAATAGAAAATTTGTTTTATTTCTGGAACAGGTTTTATATTATTAAATGACAAGTAGCATTCACATTTTATATTAAATAATTGAGAAGACTTATAATTGAGTAGAATTATGCTAATGTAATGATACATAATTATATATACAATACTGTATGCAGAGTTGTACCTATATTGAAAATTATAAAAAAAATTTTTGTAGATAGAGGTATATTTATTCTATTTTATTACGTTATATATTTTTACAATTAAAAAATATTATGTATATTTTTTTCTCTCTTTATCTCTTTCACTTTCTCGTGTATAAAATCTTTGCCGATCATACTTCTGCTGCACGATCTTTCAACTACAGACGTGAACGGATTATGTAATGTAAGTATATAACACCAGTCGATCCATGAACGTGTTCATCGCGAGAGACAATGTTCACGCTTGTTGATCCATTACGGCGTGTGTCGGTGCGGCGCGAATCGCCGATTCTTACGCGCGCACCTTGTTGGTACACCGGCGGCATCGCCCTTTCTCACGGAACAATTCCGCGCGAGGTCGCGCGGTGGAACGAAAACACGCGTGTGGAATTTCTAGCGCGAGCCCGCCGACGCAAATTCACAACCTCGGTTCGTCCCCGTGTAGAATTCAGCGCGCGATTGCAGGCGGCGGCGCGCTCTGCCCTTCGCGCGAGCGCCGCTCTCCCATATAAGGGATCTCGAGAGCGAGCAACAACAGCCTGGGGACCTGGGGATCTCCTTCGGTAGCGGCCAACAAAAGTTGCAGCGCGCTCGCTTTTATTGGTTAACGCTTCATTCCCCGTGCGACGGCTCGCCGCGGTCGCTCGGCATTCATTCGGCAGCAATGCAACGTAATGTTACGCCGGCGATGCGTAGGTGAGATAACACGTGTAACGTATAATCCAACGCGTTAAAAGAATGGTGGGTTAGAGTTGAAACACAATGCGGTACGGTATTGTTTCCGCAGGATCGTGCAAAGGGAGGCGATGAGTATACTGGAACAATAGCAACTATACCAATCTGGTCCTAATTGTTAGCTGATTGTGAGCTTCTATTTCATGGGAGGAGGCAACGTCTCTCGATAAAAATCCCGCTTTCAATTTAAACGATGATTAACGCTGATCAAACAAAGAACTTGGTTTACTAAACCAGTTCTTGTTGCGGAACAACGTTCTTGAAAAATACATGTATTCGTAAAAGGAGTTGCGATAATTAGAAAAGGCAGTAACGTAAAAGTCATCCGCAGATGTTAGTTGCATATGCGACAGGACCGTTTGAAGTTATCCTGAAACGTCGCTTATATCTACCTGCCATTTCGTAACACGACAGGTGTAATAATGACTGAGACAGTCAGAAGTAGCTATGAAACGGACGCGACTTTTAATGGCAGAGAACTGTTAGGAGCTTGTCTTAGAGTGGTGTTACGCGGTAACTTTACGCCGTTGAATAATTAAAAGAAAAAGGAAACATTTTATGTGCGCCATAAATATTGTTTCGCCGTGACGCTATCGACGGGCGGCTTTTGAGAAATTTAAGGTTTCGTCCGCAAATAATAGCGCAAACGTCGTGAAAATTGATTTATGCATGATTCATCGTGCAACGCATATATGCGCTAATGCCGACCTGTGTCAGCTTAATCGATAAATTAACAGCTGTTGAGATAAATGTGAGCCAAACGGGTGTAACAGATGTTACCTCAATATCTAGTGCTCCAGTTTATTATAATTCTATTGCTCGAACCTTCGAACCATGAATGATCTCTTTTACCGGTTAATTGAAAGACTGCTAGGATTGCAATTTAAAATTACTATAATTGTTACAACTTGCTATAATTAAGCTAGGCCTAATTGCAGAGGCCTGATTTCGGGTCACCAATTCTTGTATTGCCTTCTACACCTGTGCCTCAGATAAAAAAAAGAATTCGACGATCGCCCGAGCGTCCAAGCATGAATTCTTTGAACTCACTGCGTGTAGTTTAACGTGACGTGGTTCCGGCTGAGTGATCTCTTAAAGTTATAACCGCGAGATTCCTCAGGTCGAGGATTCGAGCTCGACAAGAAAGGAGCCGTTATTTTTCGAGGATTCTCCGTCTTTTCCCAGGTCACGGTCGGATGCAACCTCGCGGATATTCCTGGCGAAGTCTCTTTATCTCGAGACGAACTGGCATTCGCTTGCGACAAATTTATGTCGTTTACCGTAGACAGCATGCTTTTCTAAGCTTATCTGCAGTGCGGTCATTCAAATTAACATGCAAAATTAAAGATTAAAATAATTAAGAAAGTATTATTGATCGTGATTATGGCGTACGTAAGTTACTAAGCAGTACTGCGGTTTCTAACGCGTTATCTACATTCACTTAATTGAACAGAAAATTTTATTATATGTTATGGATACAGCAGAGGAGCCCACGAGCCGCGATTTTAGCGAGGGGGCACGAGACGCGCAATAAATATCGCAAATCGCAACGCGCATTTATATCGTTACACGAACGTTTCCTATATGTTCGCCAATTTAAACTCCGCTTAACGCGCATCTTGGCCCGCGGGCATATCTGATAAGTCTACGCGCATAATTTAAGAAGAGGGCAGTCCTCCCCCATTCTCCCTCGCGTTCACGAGACGCAGTGACGCGCGAATAATTTAATAACACATGCTCCTGGAGCCGGAGCGCATTTTCGCGAGCTCCGTACCATTGCACGTCGGCGCACGACGAGTACGCGAGGGGGACCTAACATCGTGTTTGTGGAAGGTATAATTGATGCAGGACCAGCCGGGAGATCGCGTTTGCCCTTAAGAGTTTGGAACTGGGTGGAGAAAATATAGGTTGTCTTCGTTACCCGGCCTTTGGTGCGCGCCCGGTCGCCCGCGGTGCAACACGAGGATGATATATTCGCTGCAACTGCAGCTGCGCCGTGCCACGCCGCGCCGCGCCGCGCCGCGCCGCGCCGCATCGCGCGAGTCGAACGGCCATGCCGCCTCGGTCGTTTCGTGAGATTTCAAAACTGTCTGCTCCACGCTACCTCGCGAAAACAATGAGGCATCTTCCTCGTCAAGCTGTAGGTGGACACGTTTTTTAATGCAACTAGTACCAAAGTCATGTCGAATTTATAAGTCAACTTCGTTCTCCCTTTGGAATGTGAAATCAATAAGTTGTCAAATAAGACGCTCAGAAGAAGCTATCTTTTTATAATATATAATTTGATTGTGAATCGAATTTACAATGCGTATTTAAATAATTTCATAACAATTTGGATTACAATTGTACAAGATTATATATGTACGTGGGTCAAAAGAATTGAACGCGTGATGTGAGTAGCGTGATGGACGAACGGAAATGTGGAATTACTCTTTCTCTTAATAACTAGTTTCCAGTAACGTTTCGAAGGGAAATCCGAGATTTTTCTGCGCCGGCCAAAGACGGTCGTACGTAGCTCAGTTTCACGGCGTGAACAGTTTCTTGCGCGCGTCGTGCGAATGACTTAACTAATTAGCGTTTTGCGCGAGGCGACCGTGAAGAGGCGGCTTTTCTCGCGCGTGGCTGACTCTTCGTGTACTCCGTATTATACCGTTAGAACCGCGAATGCATCGAGAATCCGAAACAGTGTCGGGCCTATTTACCGTAATCAATGATTATGCGTTTTACTGTCGGCGATTATGCGAGCCTCATTGTTACCGCGAGATCTCCCTGGACTCGCGCCTAGCAATATAGATTTCCTGTTGCGCGATGAATTCCCTTGATATTTCTTCGCGCGATGCGCACGTAGATAAATCGTAGATTAGAAGTCGCTTGGCGAAACGGTCAGCGAGCACCTACATTCAGCCCAGCGGCGCATGAATGCAACACCTGTTAGATTCCAAGTTCACAACGCGTATTATTGCTAGTTGAACGATGATCAGTAAAAATAAGTTAATTAAAAGGAAACAATTGGTTGTGCGTGAAATTAGTACAATTATTGTATACGAAACTCTGTAAACTTAATTCACTTAAGGCTTGATTAATCCAATTTTGCATATTGTTTAGGCTTAGCTTCTTAGCTTAAAGGATTTAAAAGATGAATCCTTCACTTACAATACATCCAATATTATTGAAATCGATCGTCGTGCAGTACGAAAGCACAAAGATCGACAGGCGCTTCCTTCGGTGACAAATAACCCTCGCACTTACGGGCATCCTCCGAAAGCCGGCCAATTAGACGCTATCTGTGCGAGAGGAAGGAGAGAGAAAGAGGAAGGGAGAGAGAGAGAGAGAGAAAGAGAAGAGACCTGAATGCCCAGCGGCATGAATGCACGGCCTCGATCTCCGCGTCGATCCCGATCCCCCTCCTTCAACGAGGGAGCCCGACATGCGCGAAGGAAGGAGACCGGTCTGCCGTTGCGTGTGCGGCTCGCATTACGGCGCTGAATATTTCATTCATAAGCGGGCCCGAGCAATTACCGTATTCCACGAACGTGTGGTGCGCGCAAGGGACGTCCGCGATCGCGCTTACGTACACGCGCGTACCGCGCACGCTGCACCCCGCGGTCGTTGCAGCTGCAATTACGCGAGGCGTGGCCCCCCCAGCGCCAGTGAATGAAACACATCCGCGCTCCTATGCCTTTT
This sequence comes from Temnothorax americanus, assembly GCF_048541705.1. Classification (NCBI taxonomy): domain Eukaryota; kingdom Metazoa; phylum Arthropoda; class Insecta; order Hymenoptera; family Formicidae; genus Temnothorax; species Temnothorax americanus. The sequence goes on from NW_027509275.1 coordinate 2,708,779, forward strand.
TTCACCTCCTTCTCTTTTTTTCTCTTTGCCCCCTTCCGTTTCGCGTTCCGCCTTCGCGGCCGTCTTCCTCCGCTCTTTTTCTTCCTCTTCTCCGATTTCCTCCCGACAGGCGGACCAATATTGACTTTTTGCACGCCGACGGAAATAGCGATTCCGCCTTCCCCACCCGATCGTGTCTCGCGTGAGACGAATTCGCGGGATTTCGCGCGACAGCGAGGTCGCAGCTGCCGCGAGGGAACGATCCTCGGCCGCGATTCGAGCCGGTCGGAGGTCGACGGTACATGCGTACGTGTCCCGCTCCGCACGTGGAGGTATGCGTCGGGGACCGAGAAATATACAAAAGAGTAGCGTTAACGAACGGGCGTTCCGCACAACCAGAGTTTTAGATGCCGCGAATTCCAATAATATCCGTCTCTCCGCTAGATCTTTGCTTACAAATTAACGATCATGAAATAAAGACTCGGAGATACTATTGACAAAAAAATTAACAATTATAATTAGCATATCGTTATAGAGCGCTATTGATATGTCTAATCGAAATCTTCGGTATACATTAGGAAACATATAATTTTTTATCCAACAGTTTTCGACTCTGCGCTCTCAGGATAATTTAAAAGAGACCAACGAAAATTTTTTTGCTCGTCGCAGAGTGTATCGCTAATAACACCCTGTCACATTTCTGCTTGCAGAATTTCCGGGAGCACCGTATAGACGGTGCGGCACTGCCGCTACTCTCGGAGAACCACCTGACAGGCACGATGGGCATGAAGCTCGGTCCAGCCTTGAAGCTGCGCGTGATGTTGGCTCGGAAACTCGGTGCCTGCACGGTATGCTTGCACTGTGCCCACTGTCACCAAACGCCGCTACCGGCGTTGAGCGCAGCGGCCGCGGCGGTGACGCAACAGCAACAGCAACAACAACAGCAGCAGCAACAACAACAACAGACGCCGAGTCGGCGACCCAGCAGCACAGGGAACTGACAAACAATGGCGGAGACTCCCCCATTGAGGTCCGAGACAGCACCGGTCAGCGTGACCCTGGCGCCATCGTCTCCGGACCCGAACCGGGCCCTCAGGATAGAACGGCGCGTACCCCGCCCGGTACGCAAGCCGGAAGTCGTCTTCAAAAAGCCTATCAAGCAGTGACACGCGAACGACGTGCTCAATCGGAAGAAGACGATTTCGTATATCATGGAGACTCCGCCATGTTGTCAGTAATTAAGCACCCGGAAGAACTTTTAGAGATAGAAACTTAAACCGAGAGAGTTTCAGCCGAGATTGGACTGCAAGATATGAAAGAGAGAAAAAGAGTGAGAGGGAGGGTTCGATTAACGTAGCGCGTATAGCATATAGAGCGTTGAATACTCGAGAATGGAAATATTTTTGAGTATTCGATCCTTGATTTTCATCGATCATCAGGATAATCTAAAGCCTAAACTGTAGAGACCTGAAGTACTGTATTTTAGCGAAACTGCAAGCTTCGACCGTATCGAAGGATTACGTAGAACTTAGACGCAGCATGACGAAGGTATGTTAATTAATAATTGCCCATAATGAAACTGATGATTAAAGGATTGAGACAAACTCAGCTTCATTTTCGATTGCTTACTGAACGAGCAATATTTGGATAGAGAAACGGAGAATATTTTTGAAAATTCTATATGTATAGCATTGATAGAGTGAAACCGTTGAATAGTTACAATCGCGTGGAAAGACGGTCGGAGAAAGAATTTTAGCTGAATCACGATAGTGTACGTACATTGCTGCGAGAATAGATCTACGTATGATAATTGAAGAATTAGTCAAATAACGATTTTTGCACTTGAATGTGTATTTATTTTATTTAAAACTATATTCTGATAAATCTATTAGATAATTTGGCTAAAGATTTAATCTTTATTTGCACCTAGGAGATTGTATCAAATTCAATAGAAGTCACAATCAACGGATAAAGAAATGATGAATATTAATTTTCTTTGGTATTTAAATAACAGAAATAATATCCATATAAAAATATGACGGCATAGATCTATGTGGGGATTTGTAAAAATATAGGTAATTTTAAAATTTGTTATGATCTCTATATGGATTCAGTACTTAAATAGTCTATATTTTGCACTGTGAGAAATAGAAAATTAGGAATGCATGTTGAACGAATAACATACATTGTTCACATTGCGTAATATACGATTATCTTCCATCTTCTATCGATGAAAAATATATCAGGGATACATTTTTGTTTAAATTATTTATTTAAATATTTTATTAAATAAATATTAAATATAATTTTTTTTCCGCTATCCAAGTCTATAAATAAGCAATTTTTGTTTTTTATTTTTTCTATACTAACATGTTTAAAAATTTTTCTAAAATGTTTGGTAAACTAAAAAATAGAAAAGGTACTTTCTCAAAATTACGTTGATCGTTAAAATGGAATCAATATATTTGATTTTCTATTTGAAGGCGAGAAACTAATAGATAATAAATCAAACGAGTGCCTATCTTCGCAAAGTCTTCCAAGACGACGTTGTCGAGTGATCGTTCGGATTAATTTCCGATGCGCGATGGGACATTATATATTATTTTTGATTACTTGTGAGATAATCTTGATTGTCGATCGACAACTTTCTCGAACGGCCGAACTCGTATTTTTGTACGTCATGCGAAAAGTCGACGAAATGAGGAACCACTAACTCGATGTCGGAAAAGAGAAAGAAAAAAATAAAGAGAGGAGGTGTGCGTGAGAGGTACCCGTATACGTGTACATATGTCGGAACGATTGCAATTACGTGCGAGTGTGTGAAGCGCAAGTAAGTATAGATATATATTAAAAGAATACACGATCTATATATGTATACATAATCAGCGAGAAGAATTACGTGCAATAACAATAAATATACGTTTCGACGCGATAACTTTTAACTACCGTAGGAGATACGTACTTGCTCAAATCGTTGTTTCTTTTATATATTTTAACGAAGTTTTTTATATATGGATGAGAATTATTACGATAAATATACTAAATTATATTTTTGCTAATGTGCTCTATGTGCAGGAATAAGGATCCACGTGCGAGCACACACATACACGAAAGGGAAAAACATACACATCCACACAGAGACATCGACACGCGCGATACATGGACGCGCGACGACGACAGTTTCACGCGCGACGGACCCGTGTAGCTTTTTAGGAATTGTACATTACAGCGCGCCTCTTTTATTTTGTGTCCCCCTTAATCTCCAAGATTCATGCGACGTCAAACGTTTATTTATTTAGAGATGTAGTACCCGTTTTGCCTTATATTGTATTCACGTAACGATTAGGATGTAAATGGTGGTAGGGCGACGACGTCAAACTGCGCTTACATGTACCATTCGCGGAAGAAAATTTGCGTGGCAAACGAATGAATCGGTTCGTAAGATGAGCAGTATTTTTTAGATTTACACACACAGACAGACACACACACACACACACACACACACGCAAGACACGCATATACAAACATTTGTCTGAATTTACTGCAGACCATATAAACTTATAATTGTATGTACATATACACATGATGCCTAAACAGCACGTTCCCACACGTGCGCCCGCGCTCCCGAGTTTGCGTTTCGCTGAAGAGAAAGAAAAAAAGAAGACGCGAAAATACTAGAAACTGCAGCATTTCGAAATTTATCCAAGTGTGTTCTATTTAATCAGTAAGACCGATCAGAAGTCGCGATGAAAGAAGGAAATTCCTTCGTATTTCCTGCGGCTGATTACACAAGCCCGTTACTACTCGTAGCACAAAATTATCAATGGTAATTAAGCGCTGTAATCGCACGCGATATTACACTTGCTTCTATCTTACGCGGAATTGTAATTGTTGGTTGAGATTTGTTTACGTGCCTATTATTTATAATTAGCGATTACGCTAACTTTCGACATACATATGTATATATATGATAATGACGTAACGAAACATTTCTTCTCGTTTGACGTATTTAACAGACGCGCAACGCTCATTCGGCAACTTCTTCTTATTTCGAACAAACGATATCACTTTTTTTTTGTCGTATGACGAACTCGGGCGCGCTAACACTAATCGAGTTAGCGGCTTTTACTTAAACAAGACCACTGTACATAACGCTTAAGCATTTATTTATGTCGTGCTTCTACAAATACCCCGTAGTATTTTATTTAGTATCTTAGTCGCGAGATTCACGCTGTTAATGCGTAATTACGAGCGTTACGCATGAATCATTTCGTGGAGCATGTTCGTTCGATAAGGAAATAAGAACGGACGGGAGGAAGGAGTTTGAGCGATAAATGTGCTGACAGATTTTTTCAGCGAAGGATAATTTAACCGCACACATGGATTAGAAAGAGAGAGGTGCATGGTAAAACACACCGACGATAAGGCAATTTTTTGTGATATTTCAAGATTTTCTATCCATCCTTCGGTATATCTCACTTCCTCAAAACCGATCGATTTTACGGTATGTGTCCACCCCATCTCATCCGATCTCCCTTCGACTTTTTTGTTTTTCCATCGCGAGTCTGTCGTGTATTACTTACGAATAACTGTCATATCATGTATAGTAGAAATTAATGGTGAAAAGAGGAAAAACAGTACATTGTTTCTGTTAAAATAAACATTGTTGAAAAATAACAGGTGTACTCCACTTAATTTTACCGATATATTCTCACAAACATTGTGTTGCGTAATTATGGGATCTTCTTTGTATGAGTCAATCGAAACGGTTATTATCGGATTTGATAAAGTGATAAAAATAAATGAGAGTATTGTACTCTCTGGAATTCGATGATATAAATTGGATAAAAGAAAACAAAAGATTAGTATTGATATTCTAATCTATTGATACGCAAACACTCATATTTTATTCCTAACAAGTAAAAGTACACAAACAAGTTATATTTTAAATAGTCGATCGTATAATTAATCCGAAGTGCAATTAAATTCTTTTAATCTTATACATTATGTAGCATTTTTTAATTATACTTATATGCTGTATCATATGGCAAGCAATTTTTAATTCGTTCAATCAGATCTTTATGATTTTACCTTTGCCTGCAAAGAAATTAATCGTGTTAAAAGTTTGTTATAATAAGTAATTGAGACGTATTATTACATTCGGTTTAATTCCTTCAAACGTGATATTGAAAATTGCTATTAATATTCCAATTAACAATTTATTGGTTCAAACCTTATTAATATAAACATTATTTAACGAGAGAATATTATTTAAACAAATTCTAAAATTAAAAAATTTATAGAGTACGAGTTATTCTTTAAAAAAGGCCCAATGTAGATACATTATCATAAAATAAACGCAATAAAACGTTTTATATGAAGGAACTAAACGAACGACAAACAAAACTACTTACCCCTTGATGAATAGCGAGCACACCGTCTTCCTGGTTCAAAGGGATTTCTATGTACGCCTTTCTGTCTTGATCCACTGTTACGGCTTTACCAGTACACTTGTTGTTCTCCAAGTTCCCGGATATGACGTCGCAGTAAGTGCCAGGTTCCACACAGGTAAAGAGAGTCTGCTTCAAATCATATTTGTCACCATTGATCGCGATGAAGCCCGCGTTTCCGCGACAGAAGGCGATCTGATTCTGGCCGTTATCCCACCAATTGTTGACGTCGGTATTATTCGCGGCATTTCGGAAGCGCACCATGTTGTAAATCTGACGCCATCGATGCTCGCAGACCCAGCCGTTGCCGCAGGTATCGTCAGGATTGATGGTTGGAGATAGGAGATTGCCGGCGGAGTCCTGCGGCGGGTTGGCGTCGAAAGTATCAAACTTGAAGGAACTCATGATCCGCGCGGTCCCGTAGGGATGCGCCAGCATGAAAGCCACGGCCATCTGTAATGTCACTTGTCATATTGATTCCGCCCTCGGATAAAGATAAAGTAATTCATTCTCCGTATTTCTATATGTTTTTTAATTTCTCCAGTTTTCTCGAGATTCACTTGCCTTGTACAGCTTCGATGACTTGTAGGTGAGGATATTGGGGTTTCCACGTTGAGTATCGTGATTGTCGATAAATACCAGAGCATCCTGGGACGGTAACAGGCCCCAAGCTTCTCCCCAATTGACAAACCATTTCAACGGATTGTTTCCGTTCAAGGAGTTGCTGATCTCCATGCCGTATCGGAATTCCGTTACCGCGCCGAAAGAATTGTATTCATATTTGCTGATTGCCTCGCCGCCGTAATCGATTACCTCTTGAACTATATAGGGCCGCGCGTCTGAAGGGAAATGATGCTCGGGATTGAGATTTTTCAACCGAGAGAAGATCGTTTTTAGATCTTCCGGCCACATGTGTTTAGCTGCGTCTACTCTAAAATCCAGAAATTAGTGGGACTTTTATCTCGGTAAAATATGAATATGCACGTATCTTATTTAATTATGGCTTAACTGACTTAAGAATACTATACTAAAAATTTTATCGGATAAGCTAAATTAGGATAATATTTAATTTCCTTCGTCGAAAGGTGCCACTTTTTCGCGGAGCATTGATTGGGAAATATCGCAACGGAACTGCAAAGATTCTGCTTACCGAAAACCGGCGACTCCAGCGTCGACGGCTTCGTTCAAGAAATTGACGATCTTCTCTCTGACATATTCCTTCGACTGATCGAGATCATGCAGACCGACCAATTCGCAATTCCGCACATTTGCCGGGTCTTGATAATTATTGATGGCGCAAGGAGGATAGTGAAAATCGTATTGGGAATACGGTACCCCCGGATAGCTAAAGACATGAGTATCCGCTGTCGTACCGCCGGTACCATTTGCGTTAGCGTGATCACCGGTCATGTGATTGAACACCACGTCGACGTAAATTCTCACGCCGGCGTTGTTACATCTGCGAACCATCTCCCTGAATTCGTCCGGCGTGCCCGATCTCGTGTACCATTTATAGGATATAGGCTGGTAACGTTCCCACCATGGTCTACTGCCTACGATCACATTCTCTTGCATCGGAGAAACCTGCAACAATTTATTAGGATTCTGTCTAATCATCCGCTCTATAATACACGTGATTAACGGATTGTTCCGTTCTACTTAGTCGCGGAATTTAGGAAAATGTTTTTTGGAGCAGATCAAAACATACCTTTGTCAATTAATTAACAATTTCCTTGTTAGTTTCAACTCTCAATCTAACATTTAAAAAAAGATTATTTTTCCAGATTTTTCGTGAAATTTTCTGCGGACATATTTCGCGTCATTATCTCCGCTAAATATTTCTTATCTGCCTATCTCACCTGCACGCCACCGAATCCCATGGGACCGAGGAATCTTTCACATTCATCTGCGATGTCGTGCCATTTCCATTCAAAAAGATGTACCATCCCATCATGACCGGGTACGTAGTGCAGCTCTTTCTGAGCGGCTACCGTTGACAGGATCGCTAACGCACACACTAGCACTTGCATCATGCTCATTGATGACTGATGCGCGAAATACCAGTCTCGGAAATATATAACCACATCGGCTGCCTGCACGAAGGTCAGTATTGCTTTCCTGGCTACGAATGCGCGTGTCGTTTTAATGACCACTATATTATATTGTGTCAACTGCGCCGGCAAAAACACATTTATTGCACAAATATCGATAAATACCGATAAATACATCTTGCAAGTACTCTAATTAATTATTTTGTTATCTAAGAATTTTTATTGACGAATATTGAACAAGGTGGCAGCTGTAATAACAGAATAAAATTTGCATAAACAAGCGTTATCTGATTGCAGTTACTTCGGCAGAAATGTGCGAAATCAAAAGAGTGAAAATTTATTTAAGATATTTGTCGGATTCTCTCTCTCTCTCTCTTTCTCTCTCTCTCTCTCTCTCTCTCTCTCTCTCTCTCTCTCTCTCACGGGAACAGAATTTTGTGGAAATATAACTGCATGAAACTTGATATTTTTTTCACGCGAAAATATTACTAAACTTCTTATTAAATTAATAATAATACTTAAAATATAGTTACTGAATATTATCATATTTATTATTATGTTCTATAAAATTAATAGTATTACTATATTCTCTAATTTAAAAGAGAGAAAAAATAGAAAAAAGTGTGAAAAATGTAACACCATGTGACTTTTTACAACTTTTTGAAAGTTTTCATCGTTCAATCTTTAAATTCTCGTAATTTTGATAAACATGTCTGCACCATTTTTATATTAATGATGAAATTTATGTATATAATTGGATTATATAATTGACAAATATTTTTAAGCTGAAAATGTCAGTTGATTCAGTGTTGATTCAGTCGGAAATTGCGCAACCATGAGTAATTCTTTTCATATCACGCTCTTTTCTAAAACTACACCGATTGTCAGTTTCTCATTAACAAAACAAGTCACGGACTTAAAACTCATCAGAGCCGCGATTCTGTAACTCGTTATGCAGTATCGTTATTGTTATATTATTGTCATTGCGCAGCTTTTTTACCATATATATAGCATACTTGCGCGGCTATTGCACATAACGACAGCATAACGATGAGTTACAGAATCGCACTACAGATTAGCTGAGGCAAGATTTTATTAATTTAAGAAATATTATGTTGAAGTTGTGCACGATTGTCCTTACTCACTGAAGGAATGTGCAACATTCGATATAAGATCGTGATCTTGGTAACGATTTTGAATGAAGTTTATAAACAATGCACTACGGTGAAACCTTCACAAATATAAACAAAGCCGTTTTTGTGATATTGTTACACAAAAAAATGTTCACAGGATTTGATGTTTCGGTAGAATTCTAGATATATTGAAGTATTTTTTTAACAATATATTAATTCAGATAATTGATAAGTAACGAAGAAAATTTTATCTGTCTGCGGAAACTATCTTCTTGTCTCTTAAATATTACATTTTTTACTTGCCTATTCCAAATTTTTAATAGATAAATTATTTTGTGACAGTATCGTGTATTCGTGTTCGTAATATGTTAATTACGCCCGTGATTTATGGCACTTTTGCACTCGCGTAAATAATAACACATTTTTTAAGGAAAATGTTAACTTTAATGCGACACACTATAGAACGCTTTATAACTCGTGGACACTAAAGGGTACGGAAACGAGAAGTAAATAGATAAGCGGCAAAATCGTTAAGTCATGCGTTCGAATCACAAACCGGATCCAAGCAGTCTCCAGATATCTACTTGTTGACATTTGACGAAACGATTTTTTTCTCTCTACTTCCTCAATAGTTCCGTTATCGATCGACACATTAGACAATAAATTACGAAACGAAGACGCAGAGATGTAGCAAATATTATTACTCAAATGCAAAGAATGCAATTTTTCATTATTCAAGTGCAGTATTTAGACAACAGTGGTTACATAAGTTCATATTAGTCATATATAGATTCTTAAAATGTTGCGTATACAAGCTTATTATCCACATGTGCGTCATAGTTTCGCCTGCAAGCATACGAAAATTCAGATAATACTATCATATCTTTGTTATCTTTCTGTTTGTCGTTTTTTTTTATTGCACTGACCTGATTATGAAGAGCGAGCACACCTTCCGACTCGCTTGATAGAATCTCGACCGTAGCGGTACCATCGTCGCCAACTTGCACCGACTTTCCGCTGCATTTGCCGTCGACAACGTCTCCGGTTATGATATCGCAATATGTCCCCGCTGGCAATCCGGTTTGCAACTTTTCGCGAAGATCACCTTCGACGTTAAAGGCGACGAAACCTTTGCCGCCGCGGGAGAAGGCGATCTGATTCTTTCCGTTGCTCCACCAATTCTTCAGCTTCTCGCCGTTTACTAGATTGCGGAATTTGACCATGCGTCGAATCTGCGGCCATCTGTGCTCGCAGATCCAACCGTTGACGCATTCACCGTTGACGATCTCAGGCGAAATGATGCTGCCATCCGAATTGGCCGGTGGGCCTTGACTGGGATCACTAAACGCGAAGGAGCTCATGACTCGAGCATGACCGTAAGGATGAGCGAGCATAAAGGCTACTGCCATCTAAATAAGAAAAAAAAACAGGATATTCTAATATAGAGCAACTAAATCTCATTTATATTTATGATATTTGTCAAAGTATAAAAATCCACCTTGTACGGTTTCGGGTCCTTGTGCGTCAAAATGGAGGCTCCACCGGCACCGTGACCTCTCTGATTATCATGATTGTCAACCATGACTAACGCGTCTTTAGAGGGTATCAGTCTCCAAGCATTCTCGTCATCGAAATTTTGCAATCTCGCCAAATTGTCCTTACCACGGAACATATTACCCAAAACAATGCCATACTGGAACTCAATGACACTTGCGATATCATTGTACTCGAACTTGCTGACTCCCTCGCCGCCGAGATCGATGACTTCCTGATAGATGTAACACTGCGTATTGTTCGGATACCCGTTCTCAGAGGATAGGTTGTTTATTTTTTTGTAAATAGCCTTAAGATCTTGTGGCCACATATGTTTGGCGGCGTCGATGCTGCAAAAATATTAAAATATTTAGGTATGCCTGTATCGATATGATTGTGACTACTTTATACTATATATATATATATATATATATATATATATATGTATATATATATGTATGTATATATGTATATATATATATATATATATATATATAATATATATATATATATATATATATATATATATATATATATTCAGAATATATTTTTTAAATATATTTTTTTAGTGGAATGAGCAGAACAGCGCGAATAAAGAAATTATAATATTTTTATTTAATATAACACAGAGAAAACCGATGATATTACGTGATACTGCAAAACTACAACGTCGCGAATGAATTATTACTGTTTGAAAAATAAATCGTAATTAATTGATTAGTTTTATTAATAAAATGCCACGTGTCGTACAAAGTTGCACCGAGTAACTCGAGATTTTCCATGCATTTCGCCGCTCTTCCTCTGCAGATATATCTTATTATATAAATGACCGCCAATTCCGAATATCTTTTATTTCGTGTGCGGCACGCAGGCGGGATCGGTAGCTAACGCGGCTCCGGTCAGGGGTTCAACATCCCAAACAGTTATTTCCGCGCCGAATTATGTTCGTCGGCGGGAAGTTGGCTCGTTAATTAATTAACTCTATTCGGTCAATTAAGATTTTTACCGTTTGCTCGTGGATACCGCGAACTCCATTGAATTTAATCGTACATTCGCGATAACCACCTATATGTGTATTTGCCAAAGGCACTTCTTGCGATGCAACACACGGTGGCTGACGCGCCGAAGGTCAGAGTTCATTGCAACCCGGAAAATGATGCGACCAGGTAGCATTATTTATTTTAGTTTATTCATTCCATAATTTACTTGTGAATAACACGCGATAGAGAATTATTTTACTTGTCGCAACTCCTAGACCGAGTTATTTAGATTTAGGACATTTTTATTTGAATTGTCGCTGCATACTTATATTTGCCTTTCATTATAAATAAAATTTTATTCATGCTGGAAATAAAGTTAGTTACTGCCATCGTTATGAAAAGAATGCATGTGCCTTTAAAGAAACGAAAAAAAGTAAGAAATATGTATGCGTGGAAGAAAGGTATGTCGCAATTCTCATTAAGAAACAAGATTACGGCCTTCTTGTTTTCGCTATAGCGTACCTACTGTTTCAAATAATGTCACGTAAAATTATCGTACGTGCAATACCGATAATTTGCAATCGCGTTAATTTTGACACGTAAGTAAATTACTGCAAGTGAAACGTCGCATATGAGAAAAAGAATCTGGATGTCGTAACAAAATCATTGTTGTTGCTGTAATATAAAAACGAAATTTCGTAAATTACTCAATATCTCTTTTGCTAGTAAAAAAAATGTAGTAAAATCTTTCTGAGTAAATTTGGTAATTTTAGAAACACGAAATTGCTGAAGCAGAACAATCTATTTGTTGTTGCAGCGAAATTGTGTGAATCCACTACCTTATGACAGAGAGATAATCATTCAGTTATTATAGCATGTTATAAATAATATTGTAGCAAAATTATTCTCTTAGCTTGTCACGTGCGTTCCTGCCGTCCATGTAATAATTAACGGAACTTGCTATGGCAGAATGTAATATATTGTGCCATCAAACTTTCCCTTCCACGCGCACACCGTGACTTTAGCGGCTGTCACGATTTGTTAATACGCGCCATCAACGCCACATTCCTTTTCTCGAAATATATGTATATAAAACATTCGCAATCCCGCGGACGCGATGCGTAGCGCAGTCTCCAAGACGGCAGCGCGCCCCGTTATCATTCCCGACGCGTGTATCGCTCTTCCGCTTGTAAAGCCACCGGTTCGGTACGAGATGGTACCGATTTCGCTGCGGGTTACAATTACGAGCGAGGCGCGTAATTAAAAGCTGATGTCCCTCATTTATTAATGCTACCAGACGAACCGGCCTCAGTCAGTACCGCTCGGCACCGCTTCTCGTCCAGTTTAATGTTAAACATCATCAGTCTTCGGCGCATCCTTGATGCGAGAAAGAGAGAGAGAGAGAGAAAGAGAAAGAGAGAGAGAGAGAGAGAGAGAGAGAGAGAGAGAGAGAGAGAGAGAGAGAGAGAGAAAGAGAAAGAGAGAGACAGGGGTGGGGCCGCGGAGTGCAACTCACGAGTTTACACACTTCGGATTTTATATCTCATTCGCATATTTTGCCGCGGAATGCGTATCGACCGTGCGCTGATGTTGCACGCAGATAAGGATTATCGGCGAAACGCGATCGCTGTTGCGAATGACTTAATTTTTTGTATTTTCTGCTTAGTTAAGTTCAATAGTATATAGAAATTACGGACGACGGAAATAGCGAACGGGAGAATTCGTTCTCATTAAATATATATCTCGAACAACTCTCTCCATAATATTCCGTAACTCATTTAACATTAAAATTTTATTATATTCTATAAATTGTTAGTTCGCGTAAACGAAAATCAATCTATCACTTTTTCTTATAGATTCTCGATAAAAATGTCACACGTGATAAGAGCAGATTAGTTGAGAATAATTACCGAAAGCCAGCAGCTCCAAGATCGATGACCTTGTTAAAATATTTAATTATTTTGCCTCGGACGTTCGTTTTGGTCTGATTAAGATCGTGAAGACCGGACAGCTCGCAGTCGCGAACTTCCGTAGCGTTGTTATAATTCTGGATGTCACATGGAGGGTTGAAATCTTCGGACGTGTACGGGACTCCCGGATAACTAAGCTCATCTGGTTTTGCCGACGTGCCACCGGTTCCGTACGCAGGTTGTGCATTTCCTGACATGTGATTGATGACCGCGTCGACGTATATTCGCACGCCAACCTTGTTACATCTTTTCACCATATCCTTAAATTCGGCTTCGTTTCCAGATCGACTAATAATTTTGTAGGAGAGTGGCTGATATCTTTCGTACCACGGTCTATTCTCTATCACGAGATTCTCGTTTATGGGAGAAACCTACGAAAGAGATACGCAAGAACCTATATTTGCATTATATTTTTTATATGCAACACGCGCATTTAGCGCTATATGGAATTGACAGATAATAACAGATTAATATAAAAATACAGTGAATGTACTTTTATATTTATCTTGAAACTGCGATATTTTTATAATATTAATTTGCGCAAAAACAAATTTGACAAAAATTATTTAATATATGCAGTAGCTTTTATTTTCTTATTTACTTGTCCTCCAACACAGCACTCCGGCTCTGGCTTATTTTTAGTTATTTTGTGATAAGGTTCATGTTTCGAGTACTTTGATCTTATCATAGTAAAATTATTTTTCCATTCAAAATAAAGATGATGAAAGATTGAAAGAATGCATAGGAGAGTTGGGGAATTTTACACGGCTCAATATGTATATGAGATTTGGAGTATTATCAGATTTAGATTATATATAAATTAAAGATAATAAGTTAGCCTAAATTAGGCTATGTTAATGTAGATGCAAGCAAATGTTGTTGTGCAAACGGAAGCAAAAGAGTGACAATCGAATCAATAAGGATTATACATATATCATACATATAGCAATAGTTAATGTAAATATACTATACAAGCGTTTACTGTACATACTTGTACACCACCGTAGCCCGTCGGACCGAGAAAATCTTCGCATTCTTTGGCAATGTCGTTGAACTTCCATTCGAACAAGTGAACCATGGTAGTTCTATCATCGACATAATGCGGATCGTTATGGTCCGCAACTGCGAACGCCAACAATGATATGAAACCGAGGCTGAAGAACGACATCGTGACACCAAATCCGAAAATTGACTGTAATCGCTGTCCCGATATATCTGGACAATTTATAGGAAACTTCTTCGCTGATACGCGATGATTAATGAAACTATCTGACAAATGGTACGATACTCATGATAAATGTCACTAGTATTACTAGAGCAAACTGATAATCGTCATCTGCATTATATACTGCGCTACATTTGTCATTTCTTTCTGTGGTACTGACGCTATAATTGCTGATGGTCAAGGTAATTCCGTTGTAGACGGCAGCTGTTATGGTTCGATATGAAAAGCTATCAATTGTCACGCGACAAACAGACAATAAATGCAAATTATTCAGAAATTGTGCGGAAAAATACACACGTGTAAAACAGCTAGTGTAAAATAAATTCCACAAATTTCCTTTTGTAGGGAATGGCCACAGAAAGAATAATGTTCGTAATACTTTATTGAAGCGACCGTTATTTATTACACCGCAGGAATAATGCTCTGCCTCGCGGGTGGACTCTTCCGCTCGATCTCCGGGCTCGGTACCTCTCCTCGCATGCCGTCTTGTCTGTTCCCGGGCTGAGAGGACTCTGGTTCTCTCGGCCTCGGCGATCAGCGTCCTTACATCTATTTCACGAACTCGGTTCGTGCGATTTGACTTTGTCAACAATGACTCGCTTGTCGAGATAAACACGACCGCGTCAACGGTTCGCGCGTCGGCCGTTACCAACGTCTATGGAAAATCGCCTACACTTTCATAGATGTTAGTAAAATTTAAACAGGATTTAATTGGCTCTCTGTCTCGAGATTCCATATAATACAATTATAAAAATGTAATTTAACTGGAAGTTCGTGATAGAGTCAAAGAGTACAAAACATGAATACGCAAATTCACTCATAATTTTTTGATCGCAGTTTCTGTGTCTTTACAATAAATATTTAATTAAATAACAATATGTTCAATAAAAAGCGAGTTTTTGAATGCTAAATCGTAGTCAGACGTCATTTCTTCTTTGTCGTAATACATCTCAAAACAAAGATAGATTATTTTTTGTATTATAAGCGCAAGTTGTTTTAAATATTAAATTGGAAAAAAATATTGAAAAGCCGATATAGAATATTTTTATGCATTTTTATAACAGAATTCAAATATGAATTTCCCTTTGTCGCGCTTGTGATTGGTATTTCGGTGATGATCTGATGCCTCTTCGAAAGGCCGTTAACATCGACGAGGCAACCTCAATGGCAGATGGCACGATTGATAGATCGGGACGGACTAAATCTCGCGATATCTTACGTCATAAACGTAGCCGGGATGCAGGAAGGATAATTATTTGTGATGCGCCTGCCATCTGACGCTCGTAACGAGTCGAGTCGAGTCGATCGTGGGGAGAACAAGGTCGGCCGAGGCACGGGTGCGAAATGTCATGATAATATTCATCGATCTCTTTGGCGCGTAACATCTTTCGCTATTTATTTGAGATGATTTGTCTGTGCGATTTATCACCACGTTGACCACTCAGCATTCCCCGCACGGTAGATACTTACTATTTACTATACGGTAGAGCGAGTAACGTAATCCAGGTGTTGAACATGCGCGATATTCATATTTATTATTTACGCAAAAAAGAAAGAAAAGGATCAACGTCAAAGTAAAACGCGTACGCGTTGATATCGCCTTTTGTACTCTCGGAGAATTGAATTACCTTTTCCTACCATCTGGTAATAGTGTAATACCTATTATATATATATATATATATATATATATATATATATATATTTATTATATTTTATATATATAATTTATTATATATATATATATATAATATATAATATATATATATATATATATATATATATATATATATATATATATGTAGGTCCGGAAGTATGTTCCGGGACTTTTATTTTTGATATCGGTATATTCCGGGACATTTGGCAGTTTCCAGGACTGTCTTGGAAAAAATTGATGTCCTACGGCAATTTTCGGGACAGTTTTTTGAATCTGATTACATATATATGCGTTATATTCCAGGACTGTACATTTCAAAAAACGTAAACAGTCCCGGAACATACCTCTGGACCTACATATATATATATATATATATATATATATAATACGATCTCTCGCGGAGACACTTCAAAATTGTAAGGTAAAATGAAAAACTCCGCTTTGACATCACATTATTCTTTTATTTATAGTTGGACTGATTTGGCTACGGTATATCACAGTAAATAGATCGAACTTTTAGGTAGAGTTATACCGATCGCTAGCGAATTAACGGCGTGAACTTTATACATTTCCATATAACACCGTCTGTCTTTCTTCATTTCTGTTATAGCTTCATCTTCGAACGGAAGAAATGCGCTGTACGCTTTTTCATATAGAATATGTCCTACTCAGGAAGAGGGATATGTATAAAATCAGGCGCATAAATGCCATTACTTAATTAGTAAGGAAAACTTAAACTAAAGTTGCAACGATATTATGTATCTATATATTAAATCGAAAAATTTATTCTTATGTGCATTTCATCGCAAAGTAAGAATAAATGGAAGACTAACGGATGCTGTCATAATATAAAATTTGTTAAAATACGCAGTAGCCGAAATAATCGCAAATTGCTAAAGAACTCATTTTGAGAATTGACACGTTTACTGTCACTAATGATTCAAACAAGCCGCATAAAATTTTCGGCGCTCAAATTTCGAGCGCTTAAAAACAGAGACACAAGCGCAAATCATAGTTGGACGCGCCTGCACGTCGGTGATAATAAACATGTTAATTAATTTGAACTGATGCCATTTTAAACGAGAAGAAATAATCTCACGATACTTTATATGCCATACTTTATCCATACATTCAGCTCGATCGCACTGCGCATGATTGATCAATATAATAAGGAGTTCGCGCCGTTTAGGCTGCTCAACGATGCTCAATGTTAATAGTTTTTGTACATACATCTCTTACGTAAAAAACAATAAAAATGTCGCTGCATACAAACAGACAACGGTCCATAGACAAGTAAATATATATTCACATTTATAAACATATCTTTGACACATCTACGCAAATAAGCTGCACATGCGACAGTAATAAAACATCATCAGAGGCGACAGCTGCGTTTTTTTGGTTTCACGTTTAGATGTGGCTTGTGTTTTGTGTTTTGATCCATGCGTTAAGTTTTGCTTATAAATTAAACTGCTTCTATGATCTCTACCGGACTTGATATCTCTAACGTTACCAAGGAACGCGCGCGTGCGTGTCTTAACTTTAGTGCATGTTCTTTATTTGTAACGGACTGAAGTATAACTTATTTTATAGCTGCATGCACATCGATTACACCTCTAGTTAAAAACTATGGCGATAACATTCGTTTCAGAAATTTCTCTGGCGAGTATTCAGACTTTTTTTTTACTACCCGAACCGTGTAACTTCACTGCGATCTTTGGGTTTTCATGATAGTCGATGGTGCAACCAAATGGAAAAATAAATTTGTCTTGCGTCGGGTATAATAATGTTCAGGGAAGTGCCTATGGCAAGACATCAGACTCTCCAACAGTCATCTGTTACTGTCAAATCACGCCACGTAGCCCATCAGAAACGATATATAGAATATACATTCCGCATCTCTTTCTCTTGGCTATAATATAACATCAGATCTGTTTTCAACAAGCGTATATAGTATTTCTCTAATTATCATTATAACCATACACATTTCATAGTAAAAAGTTTAACAATAATGCAATTTCGTTGATCAATAACGAAAATGGTTTAATAAGAATAGTATGAAGATCATAATAGATAAAATTTATGATAAATTAGAAATTATAAAAAATAACAGTTGTACGAGGTAAATTATAGAATAGAGGCTAACAATCATAAAAATGCAAATAATAAATATTACGAGTATATAAGAAATTGCATTTTTAGACGCACGTATTAATTCATGGTTAATTATATCTGCCCGCAATGGTGCATCCATTTGACTGAACTGTATTGTGTGCCTGTCGAACGAGAAATAGAGAAAGCATGATGAACGAAGCGACGGATGCGTTTTTGTTTACATGCACATATTTACGTTTGCACAAATTTTACGTTTAACAAATACGTATTTCCTCTCGCAACAATAACACGAGTACGATTGTCTTCTTCCACGATCATGAAGAATCGAGCCTGACGGAATCCTCGGATTTATTATACGTAGAAGTGGCATATCAAGATTACCGAGATTGCTCGATGCACCGTTAAAGCTTCGCTTGCGCCGTGGAGAAGCTGATTACATGCACCAATTGACGTTCTGACGCGTGTGTTACTTGAGCGCGTCGACATTAGAACGTTAAAGGAAATGCCGATGCTTTCTCTCTCTCTTAAGACATTAAATAACCCCGGGATGTGCGGAGCGCAGTGACTGTATCTTAATGGCAAAACGCATTGCGTCTCGCATTCACGCGGTATCTTTCAACATGGATGGATAAAGTCGTAGAGCCGTATAGCCGCTAGGTCGCTCGAGACATTCAGACGGAAGCGACGAGGCGAATTATCGGAATTTAGAATATATGCGTTTTGTATAGCCAGACGAGATTCGCGCGACCCTCGTGCCTCAGCACTATCCTAATGTAAAGTCCACCGACCCCCTCGAGCGGCCGAATTCCCGGCTGCTCTTGACGCGGCTGCGGCTGCTGCTGTTGCGATTGCTCAGGCTGCTGCAACTGCGGCTTCTCCTTCCGTCGCTGTGCCTTTTCATCTTCTTGCCGCGCTGTTATCTCCATCTTTTGCTGTTGCATAAGCGACTCTTGGCGCGACACCTCCGCGAGTTGCGCTTTCTCACCTTGCATGCGCAGTTTTGCTCGCTCGTTTTTATCCAGCGGTTCTTGCAACTGCTTGCGTTTCTGTTGCTGTTCGTCTGCCTTCTGCAGTTGCGGCTGCTTATCGTCCACTTTTTGCTGTTGCTCTTTCGACGAACGTTTTGTCTCCTCTTTCTTTAGCTGCTCCATTTCCTTTTTCGACCGCGTAATTTGCTGCTGTTCCTCTTTCCCTTTTTCCAGTTTTCCTCGTGTTTCATGCTCCAGCTTTTGCTGCAACGGTTTCTCCTCTTGTTCTAGTTTTCGCTGCAACGTTTCCTCATCTCGTTCAAACTTGCGTCGCAGCTGCTCCTCCAATTCCACTTTACGCTGCAACAGCTGTTGTTCTTGTTGAAGTTTCCGTGTCTCTTTATCTTTCTCTATCTTCTGACGGACTTGCTGCTGTAAGTGACCTGGCTCCTTTTGTGGGCTCTTTCTTTGCGGCTGTATATCTTCTCGCTTCTGCTGTTCTTGCGGTTGACGCTGCGGCAGTTGATGCGCCTCCTGCTCCGCATGAGCACTGACATGAACCTGAACTTGAGATTCCTGTTCTTGCTGTTGCTCCTGCTGCTGCTGCTGCTGCGGTCGCTGTCGTTCTTTCTGTTCCCTTTCCTGCGCGATAACATCGTCTGCCGGCGTCGCTCTTTCGTCGGGGCCACGAATATCCTCGGTTCGTCGAGGCTCGTCCGAAACGGCCGCGGTCTGTGCGGCCGTGGCCTGAGGTTAGTTGCTACCATAATTTTGTTTCTGATCCCATCCAGAATTTTGTTTCTGATCCGATTCAGAATTTTGTTTCTGATCCGATCCAACGTCGGAGCCGCTCGAGCTCAAGGTCGTAATACTGCCTCCCGGATACGGATCCAACGACGACTGGACCGACATGCTGCGACCCTGTTTCTTCATTCTGTGGGGAGATAATCTTCTGGGGTCGACACTGGTTGGGTCTGCCTGCAACAAATTTTTTCATAAAGAAACTGATGGCGCAGTCACACCAAATCGTGTAAGACGTTTCATAATGCAGTTAACTGTGCCAACGGCATTTTTTTTGCAGTTTGAAACGAAATATATGGAAAAGCAACGCGCACCTGATAAGCCAATGCATTCATGATAATCTCCGGTGGCACTAATCCTAACGGATTCACTTCTTGCATCAACACGGTGGCCGGGATTTTGTGAAACTGGATGTACTCGATGAAATTACCAATTACATCTTTCAACGGTGTAAGTTGCTGGTTGTCGCAATACTTTTTACTCCACATTAGTGCGGCCTAAAAGTGAGAGAACATAGTTTGCGGAAATATCGTGTGAAAAAATGGCGAATAAATGTTGTTAACATATTTATGTCAGGCTTACTTGAAATTTCGTAAATTCATCTGCGCGTAGTTCTTCTCTAGCAAGGATCAAGCGGACGACGTGTTGCGGCAGTAATGTGAAGGATCCTAAATTCAGTACTTCATTTCCGTGCTCATCAACGAATTCCAGTACCTTCGTAAATAATTCCGTATTAATTTTAGATTAATTAGTTATAAAATTAAGCACTAAAGCTGATATCATAGAGAGAGAGAGAGAGAGAGAGAGAGAGAAAGAGAGAGCCTCTCTTTCTCTCTCTTTACAGTTAGATGCAAATTTACCTTTTGAACCAAAGTTTTTGTGCATTTATACTGAATATAACGCTCTGCTGATGCTAACAAAGCGCAGACCGTATCGACGGTTATACAACATTGAACAAAGCCCGAGCAGGCTCGTTTAAGTTCTTCCAATCCATAATAATCGGCAGCGTTCATTACTCCTGCGGAAAGAAAGTATTATCAACTATCGAAATCAAATTTCTTCATTCATTTATTACATTCAAAGACAAAATATCTAATGAGTACATAAAATTATCTTACAAACTTCTTCTTTATATGTGTTTAGATAGTGAAAATATCAGATAAGATATAATGACAGGAAATACTCGTCAGTAATGATTAATTCACGCGACAAATAATAGACATTCTAATTGGCTTGTTAGAGATATACATGTACTATATAAAGAATTGATTACCAAGCAAGGTCCTAGGCTGCAAAGTCACACATCCCGTATGAATGTACTCGATCAGCTGCCGGAAGACATCGGGCTCGAATTCCTCGATAATCAGCGTATGATGCTGATATGATTGTGGCTACGATACAAAAGTGAAATCTAAATATCTAAACGAGAAAACGGAGATGTTCAGATTCAAGCTTAAATGGAATACCCGTGCTAAGCGACTTGCATGGGAATCCAAGTAAAAGACTAGCGCAATAGTAAATCAAATTCACTAATTATGAGATAAGAAATTATATATTAGACAAGAGAAATATAATATATAGGTATTATATTTTTTTAATTAAGTGCAAAATTTTAGCTATTTTGTGCATCTAACATATTAAATAGAATAAATACTAGTATAACTAATAACCCAGCAAACATATTCAAGCGCTACGTCTGTTAATATCTTCTAAAGAAACTTGTATTTTCTACGTTCCGTTGAACATTCTATTATGTAACTTGTCTTTAAGATTTACGTGTTAATATCAATAATTACAACTTGTTCGCTTGGTTGAATTACGTGAATCAATATGATAGCTGAAATCGCTAAGTGAATACCGTAATCGTGCCAATCTACAACTATAATAAATTTGGCGACTACGAAAGAGAGTATAATTGAATCGATCATGCAGAAGTCCAAATATGGAATTAGCGCACAGTCCAGTCCATAATCGTATGAGTTACATATGTTTGAGTATACGACTCTCGAGAATCGTTCATCTCTCTTCGACGAGCAAAGGAACAATCAAGAGCGCTTATCCAAGTAAAAAGTCAAGGCAACGAAGAAACATCGACTTGTCAATACACAAATTTCAAGTGGTCTCCTACGAGAGCTCCTTTAAATGGTTTCGTGAGGCGAAATCGCAGTGCAGTGTACAGAAAAAAAAATCAATGAAGAGAAAAAAAGGAGTAATCAATTAGAAACATAGAGGGGAGGCAAGATACATGGGATGGAAAACGATTTTGATTTGTATGTAAAATTGTACGTTCAAAGTACCTCTTGGATGGGGGCCAGTTGCTGCGTGAACCCTGACCGCTACACGACACATACAAACGCACACTTACTATTTCTATCCTGATAAAAGTGGAAGATTCGTTTCAGCGACGGCCACGATAAATATGCAACGTATCCCGAAAGGAACGATAACATTGTCGCTTCAACAAAGCGTTTTGTATTTCGGCTAACTGAGATAGATATAACTTTCCTACTTAATATATTAATTAACAAAATAATGGAATCCAGTTGCAATATGTTTCCCTTAAATTAAAATTGCTCGATACAATGTAAAATTGACACGAACAATCGTTGGGCTTTGCATATCGAACGTGTTCGCCTCTTAATCTGAGAAATTGTCCATATCTATTTTATGTATGTGCTATTTACAAAATAATTATCGTCTCTTTCTGTCTTGCATTGCAATTAATATATACACGCATATATTGACTTGAAGGAAAATTGGAATAGGAGCTGCTATCTGTGATATCTTCTTCATTGCAATTTGATATATTGTGAATATTGCGCCATACTTATTTTTTTTTTTTTTTTCATTAGTCAATGTAAGCTATAAGTTCGTTAGTGATAAATTCTATGTTAACTTTTGTGTTAAGTACCTGTTGCGCAGCATTCTGTAAATTCAACAGCGGTTCGGAGCTGCGTTTAAGAAAGAGCCGTATTTTGTTTTCTCGCGCCGGCGGTTCTTTTTTACGTTGCGGGCTCGGAGTTTGATACAGCATTTTATGGAAGACTCTGTAAATTGAAAAAAGATAAAAATCTCTATTGTACTCGTTTGTCCCATGCGTATTAACTGGAAGATATTTTCTACACAAACTTGCTTCTGGCTGCAAGTACAGCTTTCACAGCGCAAACTGGCTCCCTGGTGTCACCGACGAGGAACGTCACGTCGCAGAGTTCCGGCATACTCGCCAAAAACTTCATGTCCTCGGCCAGGCCGGTTTTATTCTCGAAAGTCGAGTAATCCTCCTCGTCGGTCATCCCAGATCCTGAAGCCTCCGGCATCGGGCCCATGTCTTCCTGTTGTTTATTTCACGTTAAAAATAACGTTGAATCATCATAATTTCATTTTGGAATGTTTTTTTTGTCTTACTTAACTTCGATTTAATTATCTAATTCCGCTTATATAATAAATATGAAGATTGTTCTCACCGCGATAAGTATTAGAGTGTGCAATATTATTTACATTTATATATTTGTCATAAAACTGACATAGAAAAATTGCTCAATAAAATTATTATGTACACAAGTAGTGCGCAGGCTTCGATAAAAATACCATGGCCTTTTAATATTAATGCGCATTATACGAGGGGATTGTATAAAAAAAGCGACGCTCTCATCCATAAACTATTATTATTTAAAAGATAATTTTTGCCCTCCCTCCCTCCCCCGCTTTCCTCTATCGTTATGAGGTAATCTATAGTTCCAATACTTTTATTCAAGGCTAAATACGTGCACTATCAACAACTTGAAATAAACACTTCTCTTAGAAATTTTGCTTACGCTGTGGAGTGCATGCGGTTTTGTCGAGGAGAGAAAAATCTGCAAGCTCTGTTGTCGATAAAGCGTTTCTTCACTAAAGGACGTACTTTTCCTTATAACGCGTTTTCTACCTACAATGTAATTAACCTACTTGCTAAATTAAAAATTCGTTATCAAACTAGAAAAGTAACGCGGATATGCTTCTTAATTAATGCCGTCTCTATCGTCGTTACTTTTCAAATAACCGAGACAAATAATGAACATTTGTGAGAAACATACGCATGTATAGAAAGAATTATTCAGATCCTGTAACTCTTTTTCAATCTGGTCTTTGTTATACTATAGATACATAATTCTTTTTAGAATTAATTTTTGTATGTTTGTTTGTATGTTTGTATGTTTGTTTGTATATTTGTTTAAAAATATATGGATATAAGTAACTTATTATATTACTAAAAAAAATATCAGAATTAATTATTTTTATAAAAAAAGACTTCTTTCCAATAACTTTGATAAGTAATTGATTAATTAATTCTCTTACGTTTTGGAATGTTATTAAATTTGCAATAATTGCCAAAAATATTCAAGCGATAAAGTATTTAATTCGTGTTCTTCTCGCTTTTAATAATAGCCAGATTATTTGATGTAACAGTCAAATGTTCTAAATAATTATGCACAAGAAGATGTAATTATCTAACAGAGGATGAAAAGAAGAGAATAGCAAAGAGGGTTGGAGAAAAGTAAATGGGAAAAGAGTCTCAATAATGAAACGATCGAAGTGTTACCTGTTGCTTTGATCCCGGAGCCTCTTCGCTTGCCGGGCTGCTTTGGCCCCGAAAAAACACTTTTAACTCTCTTCTTAAATGTCGTCGGAAAAATCGACCGTTCGTTGAATCGAATGCACAAGAGAAAAAAACGGAAGATTAACTAATGTGAGAATGTAAGAATCGTGGAACACGCATTTGCAAAGACAAATGAGGCAATAAGAGCTGAATTGTCACGCGAAGATTAAACAGTTTTTCTCTCTCAATTAATATATATACGTAATATATTGATTGAGCACATCACACACACAACATATAATTTGGCACAAATCGAAAGTACAATCACAAATACAGTTGTCGAGAATTCAAATGCAGAATATAGATAAGGTGATTATACTTGGCAACGTCAAGCTAACGTGTAAAGTAGAAATTAATGCAAATTGCAAGGCAAAATTTATTAGACACTTTGACCGTAAGACAAGTACCTAGAGACCCGCGGTAACGAACTCGGGGAGCGATCGACGTCGCGGGATTGATCGCGGTGGTTTCCAGCACGCGTTTCCAACGAAACTGCCCGGACGAACGCCGCCCTTTTTCGCCGCGGAAGAGACTGGTGGTGATTTTGCCGCAGAGAACGACGCGCGTGAAACGTCTGTCCTGGCTGCCGTTCTCGTGAAAACTCGAGGGATACCGGACGCGTCGGGGGTTGCTGTCGCGAATGGATATACACTCGGAGAGAGAGAGCACACACAGGGCGAAGGCTCTAAGGCGAGCAAAGAGCTGGACAGACCCAGAGCTTCCCGTCGACGAGACGTCGGAAAGGCATCGCGGCGCCTGCGTCATGTGGGACGTCGACGCCACCCGCTTCTACGCCGGCTCGACCCGGAGGACTTTCTCCTTATCGGACGGGATAGTTTCAAGCGAAACGAATATCCTTGGACCGGGCGATTGAATATCGCTCGAGATCGAGAATTTTCAGTTCGTTTCGAGATGTTGCGTCACATACTTGTACTTTCGTTAATTCATGTCATTAGTCTCAATGTTTCGACAATACACTTTAATAAATTGTGATTAGCTTTCAGAAATTTCAATCTTGGACTTTTTACAGTCCTATGTACTATAAAATGTATAATCTCATATTTCGTCTTTTGCTTTAAAACATATATGTGACTTTTATCTTACATTTAATAACATAATAACTTTGTCTCTATAATTTTTCTGAGGGATAAAAGTTTTCATAATTCACACACTGAGCATGGACAATTTTATAATATAATGATATAGTTACGTAAAGATTCTAAAACACCTTCAATAAAAAGATTTATTAACTCCCATTGCTCCGTGAATTTTTCAGATGTGATTCTCAAATATCGATATTTTCAAGATATTGTGTATCACGATATTGTTTCCTTTAATGACCAATCAATAATGCGCGAATAAAAAATGAAGATAATGCGAATTCCCCCGTGATGTTTCGGCTCAATCCAGCAATATGGACTGGAATCATTCATGTTGTTGAAAAAGCTTCGTCTCACTTCGAGGCATTCCGCTATCCTTCTCTTCTAATCAATACTGGGCATCGCAACAAGTTGCAATGTGGCCGGAAGACGCGAAAAAAAACAGCCTGGATTTGATTCAATATATATTTATAGCTAGATATATTTATAAATATTCTTAACTTGATTTAAAATATTGCATGGCATGTAATAAAATTATATATATTATATGAGCAGATTTTATATACACACACTCAATAATAATTGCTTTTAAAAATGTAAACGATAATGTAATTACAAGCTTATGCATTTTAATTAATCTGATGTACTTTCCACTTTTCATTATATTTTTTACGTTAACTAAAGAGTAAAAATACTTTGAAATTTTTTCACAAAGGGGTAGTTTGCCATAAGTTAATTAATCCTAAAAAAAATTAATTTTCTTCATGAAAAAATTCGCAATTTAAAAACTCAGAATTAAATCATTTCTGAGCATGTACATTTCTAAAAATGTAATTCGAGACATTCGGGCTTCAAATCGCGCCGAAGCGACCCTCGCAGGACTTTTCCACCCTCGTTGCCCCCGAGTGGAGTCTCTCGGACAACGACGTGCGCCTCCTGCGACGACGACGACGCTTGCGCGAGAATAACGAGCGATTTCATTCTCGCTCGCGTAGCAGCCCCTCGATAATTGGTAAACGGTTCGATAAATAGGAGCGGCTGGTCGTAATGAGTCGGGAGCTTCATTAGCGGAGAAAATGTTCCCATGTCGGTTGGATCTAAAACATAAAGATACGCGCGTAGCCGCTGCCGCCTCTGTCCTAAAATTGCCAGGTCTGGCCGGAACGGCGCGGACGATCCCTCGTCCCGCGATTCCGTCACGAGGATTTTTCCGGTGTCGTTATTGATCCTTGCGGCGGGACCGCCTCGCCGTTTACCTTGCCCCTCGAAACAGCGAAACTCGTGGGTGGCTAGAATTGGGTCAAAGCTAAGCGAAAGCGTGTCACGTTCCATTTTCGCGCAGCGTTCTCTAAGCCCCGTAACGGAGTCCTATTTATACTCCCTCTTTCGAAAATATATCGCTTGGTACATTCGCTTCCATTACTGCAAAGATATTTCGTCATATACTTGTAGATCACATATTCTCCTGGTATACTACGACAGGGAAATTATGACGTAATAAAACTTAATTTAGGACATTAAGATTAGAATAGAAAAAAAGCACGAGGCAGGGTATTTTTAAAAACTATTAGTAACATAAAACAACATCGATTTATTCAACACAAATACTTGCACGTTATGATAGAGGTTTGTATTAATGATATAATAATGATAATAATATTCATATATACACGAAATAAGGCACGTCTGATATTATATTAATTAAATTGTGCGACGAGAGCGCCGTGCGCAGGGAACATGCGTCTTTCTTCTCCGGCGGTCGCGCGTTAGTCACGTTTATAATTACTATCAATCGTCTTCGTCCCTTACGATATGCAACGTCCTTACCAAATGTAGAAAATGTCGTATATATAATCTGTATAAACGATTCTGTCGATCTGCACTCGCGCTCGCGCGTCTGCTCGCGTCGGACCATTATGAACGAATCGCGAGGCGGATTCTCGCATTCATGCAAGATTATCCACGACTTGCACAATCACACTCCCTAAGCTATTCAACTGTGTCTCGTGTCTCGCATTGGCAAAATTGCGGCTTCGAGAACCTCGATTAATTCTAAAATGAGAATCGCTAGTTAGTCGTGTCTCTAATTAAGCACGCACTCGTACGCGGGCCAGCGCTCGCTGCTTTCACTTTCTCTCTTCCTCTGCGAATTCTTTTCCGAAATTAAACGTATTTAACGCATTCACACGGCCGCGGCTAATTACCACGCGAAATCGCAAACCCGGTTCGCGTCGTCGCATCAAAATTACAGCCGCGTAAATCCCTCAATTTTTAATATGACTCTTGAACATCTTATTCGGCTGATTTAACAGAGCAATGTACGCTTTTTCATAATTTCCGTCAAGAAAAAGTTCCATTTGTGATATTTAAATTTTCTTCGCTACATTTCTTCACATATAAAATTTACAATTATATATATATATATATATATATATATATATATATATATATATAATGTAACAAAGAGAAAAAAAGGGAATAAAGTTGTATCACATGATCAGATTCGTAGAAGAATTAATGATAAATACGAGTCAGTGCTTTTACAATTGTCAATTTCACTTTTTCATTACGCATTTCTGCACATAGCGGTACTTATGATTTTGTTGGCACGCAAAAATCATTTTGAAATATAAATATCTAAAGAATTTCAATAAAATTATTAAACCACATGCCCCTAATTTTAAATTAAACCTTTCTCAGGCAAACACGTTATAAATTTTTAAACACGTAACTAACAGGTAAAGATCCGTTAATGTATTTTAGATTTAAACCTTATTTTTATACGAAGACTGTATTATTCGCGTCAATTCTTAATCGCGCTCGTATAGTGATATGTAGCTAAAATTATAAGAAACGATTCGTGTTTCCTTATAAAAGTGTACTTTTCACGACGTGTCCGCTAGCAAATTTACACGGTCAAATTAATCGCTGATTCACGATCGCGAGTCGTTCGCAGCCGTCGAAAGCGAAGATGATCCGCTTACGATCAATAACTCATACACGTTCACACACTTAGTAACACTCTCTTAGATCTACTTAGGCGCTACTTACGTTCTCTGAACTGGCATCAAGATATTGTATCTTACACGAATGTATTATACAAATAGAATCAAACAATTAGTCTCTGGAATGTTTTTGCCGCTCTTTTCCTCTGCGCGTCCCTAATTAAACCTACGCGAGTTATCTAAATTAAAAACTAAAAAGAAAATATAATTCTCTTTTTGTTACGCGAAACGTCGCCGTCTTCGTCTCGGCGAGTCTGGAATGTAGACTTTATCTCCGAAGAGACAGCAGGAGACTATAAGCGATTGACAAATGCCATCGCGGATAATCGAATCGTCGATTAGGGATACGACGTCTGACGATTTCTTTAACGTGAGGAATGTGACGTTAGAGAGTGATTGATTGAAATTATTGCATTCGTCTTCGAAATACTTCTCGAATACCGAAAGATGCGTGATTAAGAATAACTTGAAAGTAAACCATCGGATGGTTATAAGATGCATGCTATCTTGTGAGCCGTTGCGTGAGAACAATGCAAATTATTCAAACGCAATTTGCGTTAAAGGAGTTATAATTCTCCTCGCGTATTTCCCTCGAACTCGCACATGGCACTCCAAGAGATAGCAGAAGGGTACGACTGCGCGGATATCGTCTAATGCGATCTCCTGAAATCATTCGGTACACGCAACTACATGTTTTCATTAACGGCGGTGCGCGTTCGTCATCTTAACTGCACCGGAGTTCGTCCCCGGTTACAGCGACCTTAGGATGGGAGTATTTTAAATTTGGCACTTGACCTTCCTAAAGGATAAGCTACGCTCAGACTCGTCGAAGACATTCTGCGGTTCGTTCTCGAAAATTGCCGGCGCCGTAACACAGAGGGAGAAAGAAAAATAATTCGCTATTCGTTATTCAGACGAATAATCGACGATTCGCCCGCAGGGATAGACACGACGCGTCGTTCCTGTGATAGCATCGAGCATCCCGCTTCTCCTTTGATCCTCGTGGAAGCGCAAATGATCAGCGAACGAAAGTGACGATCGAGAGCTAATTCGATGGTCGATACGATCACGTTCGTCCACGACCACGTCCGCGGGCCAATCTCTCGTAATACTCTTAATACTTAGGGCTACAACATCCCAGGCAACACCTCAAATCATAATCGGTTCGAGTGGTGCTCGGAACTTATTCTAATTAAATGCAGTTTCTCGAGTACAAAATTTTCTAAGTATATTATTCTCGCAAACATTCCGTTGCGTCGACCAATCTTCCGCTTTGTATTATACGCTTCGAGTTCGCCGATAAGAGGTCGATGGATCCTTTCGTCCTTGACAGTCGTTTCACGACGAATATCGAGGAAACGCGTGGAGTTTGGAGTCGGTCCACCAAGCGATCCCGAACGGTTTTCCGCGGGAATCATTTTTGCGATTTCTTGCGGAATCCGCGGGATTTATCTGCCAAAGCGGGTCTTGGCGATCGAGTACCGTTTCCCTGGCAGCCAAGATCCGTCGCCGCGCTCGGGACCGTGACCGCGATTGTGCGAATGACGACGCGAGAAAGCGCGGTATCACAGCTTCGATGGGTCATAATTCTCGAAGGACCATCTCTGTCTCGGGGCATTGGTCGAGCATTCCTCCATCACCAGTTGCTGCTTGTTCTCCGTGATCGCCAGACACTTGTCGCTGCTACCGTGCCTGATATGATTAGTCTAGAAACAAAAGAACGAGAGAGGCGACTTGAGTTTCTCTTCGAAGAGCAATTTAAGGCCGGTATTTTCACAGTCAGATTTTATATGTACGATCGTCTTGAGTTTATCTTTAGGATACGCCAATGCCAATGAAACGAGTCATACGGCATCTAAAGAAAAACTCGAGACGATTTTAAATATAAGATCTGACTGCATGAATACCGTACTAAATCGAGGATCAAGGATTAGCTTTATAAACTATTTGCTAGCTGAATTATTTGATTTAATCTTGAGATTTGCTCATGGATTAGCAAGAGAATGTTTCGAGGACGATTCATCACCTGAGGATTGTAGATCCATTGTTGATTCCCTTTACTTCCGTGGCAAGGATAGAGAATAACGTCGCTGCCGCTGTAGTCCAGGCACGACTCGTCTCGGCGGATTTCGCCCGTCTTGCTGAGCATCCAGTACTGCGACAAACGATCTCGATTAATATCTCCTAGGAATCACGGACTTGTTTGCGGCCAACGCGCGATTCTGACAGACGCCATTACGAAAAAAAAAAAAATTTGCACGAACAATCGGTCGAAAAAAGAGAGAGAATTTAATAAAATTCATATTAACACACGGGGATATTTCGTTATTGCAAAAATGTAAAAAAACTCAAATCGAAAGGCAGTTAATATGTATAAATTCCTCTCGATGTGTTTCACAAAGCACTCGCGCCCGTATTATCGCCAGTCCGCCGTCGAAACAATGATATTCACGAAATCGGGGAATATATCGGCGAAACGTAAATCGCGGCAAATGCAAAAACGTAAAATCGTTCGATCCGCACGTTTAATCTGTCGCATTGCGTGCTCGCGGGATGTGAAAATAAGCGTGACGTATCCCACCGGTGCGTGTATTATCATGAGCGCGGTGACCGCGGACGCGGATTTTCGCGTTACAGGACCGGCGTCCCCGATCGATTGCACGCGCCGCTTGTAAAATAACTTGTCCCGCGGACGATCGTGTTAACATGATCGAGCGCGTGCGACCAACAGTTATTTACCGCGGCGATGCGCCGCGCCGGCGCCGGTCCGCACGAAGGCGAACACGCGCGGCGGATCGGAGGCGCGTCAAAGCGATCCGGTGCGCGTAATGAGCGCCGGTCGACCGATAATTGAATCCGATGGTCCTCGAAATTGCGCTATTGCGCTTATCTGACCGGACGCCACGCCGCGCCGGTCGTTGCCGTTTGGGCAATTCCAGCTGCCTGGAGTGGCCAGCGCGCGCGCCGAACCCAGCGTGTGTCGCTCATAAAATCCCACCCCAGACAGCGCCAGGTACAAAATCGAAATATAATCTTTAAGACATCTTTAAGACGCCTTATGTCCTGATTTTGGACATGCGTGCTGTCTAGGACGGAAACTCGACGTACTGATCGCCGAAGCGAGATTCAGAAACGCGAATCCGTGCCGGCGTCCGCTAAAGCCGCGAGAGTTCATTTCAGGGAAAACGTTTAGAAAAAAACACGAGAGACGGATGGATAACGCGATAAATGAACGCATTATAATTCGCGCGGTCATAATTATCACTAATTTAATACGGCGAGCGGGCGCGGAATTGGGACTGCGGCTGTCAGAACCTGTCCGGTCGACAATATAGTTGTTTCGAAGTGCTTTACAAGTATAATTAGGGGATAGTGGGTATATACGGGGGATACCGAGAAGCAAGCATTCACCGCACACATGTATCATCAAGCATCATTAGCCATATGGACGACCCGCGTTCCATTCTGCCTGAAACTCTCACTCAAATCAGAGTACATTATGTCGCGCTGTCTGAAGTATAATACAAAGGTGTTACGTGTTATCTGACGCGCATCGCTTTGTTATATCTCGCATGCTTGTCCGTATGGTGTAACCGCGGTACTTCTTGCACGTTGTAGAAAAAAAAAAGAGACCGAGATTCGAAAATGACCGACGGCGATTATGATGAAGCCTCGCGAGAAACGCGCGTTTATCGGTGCACGTTATGTACAGCTTCGTACGATTACAGCGTGACATGACGCGACGTTTATATGATGATCTCCGAGCATGATAATAATTCTATGTATACAGCAGAGAGAGAGAGAGATAGCGAGGGTCCAGGCATACGCATTGTAGTGTCCCTGTAAACCGACCAGCCGGCGACCGCAACGGCTATCTCTCGCGATGCACTTGCCACTCCATCCGATGATACACGATTATTCATCTTCCATCATCCGCGATCACCGACCGATCCCGAATTCAGCGATGCGCGGTATCCCCGGCGCTGCGTCTCTTCCCCCATGCCCCCCATGATCGCGACTTTATCAGTGTCACGCGGATGATGACCGAAAGCGTAATTGCCGTGAAACCGCGGCTTAATTGCGAGGGTAAACAGCTAAATTAAAGCGGGCGCTTTACCGGGCTAAGCAAGCACCGCCCGACTGATTGTGTTTTTGGTTGTAACCGGTCGCCACGGTTGTTAAACGCCGGCATTTCGGTATTTGGCGCGTCCGTGCGCGTTGTTTGTACGTGAAAGACAGGAAAACGCACGTGTGTGTGGGACGCGCGCTCCGGTTCGTGTGGGGCTTTAATAACAGACCAGGCAATCGACCGAACGAGTGCAAGAAACAAGATAAAGCGCGGATTTACACGGTACGCTCGAGTTCTGTCGAGTGGAGCGCGAGCGTAAGCTCGCTAATAAATAAACGGAGGTCGCTGATGAAATTGCCGCCGTTGTTTGCCGCGCGTGTAATCGCTGTATTGTCATCGATGTAGGTAAAAGAGATGCAAAAAAGACGTTGGACGGTTATATCTGATTCGTGTGCTACATCTATTTGCGTAATTTTATCGGACCAATTACCAAGTTTTCGTCTGGAGAGTTAAAATTGTACGATAAAATGTAATGTACAAAAGATGAAGTTTACATTGTGAAAAGATAAAAAAAAAAAATGGATAGAAATGGATAAAAATGTTTAATGTGCATGCGTTTAGGATATTTGCGCCTAGATGCTCTCTCACTCTTGTTCGTGGGAGTTACGGGATCCCAAATCGGTGATTAAAATCTAAGCCTACTATATCAATGTGAGAAATGATGATAACACAGTAAGAAACCGTGCCAAAAGGCAGCGATTGGGGTCATCTCACAGAAGGGGCAGTAGAGACATGGATTGATGAGCACCTGCACCAGATTAGCGACGCCACTAATCGCGGTCGAAACGCAGGGCGATTAGTGCCGAGTTAGCGTGCACGCGAGCGCACATGCGTTCCAAGGATCAGCTTTTACAAGTCGCGTAGATTTACGACCCCGTAACCAGATATTAGATCAGAGATACGCCTGTCACACCCATCTATCGAACGATTAGGAAAGCCTCGAAAGATTTAATACGTATGAATGTCCATTAGTTGAGCGATTTACAATTGCTTTTAGTTATGAAAAGTTGTTGAAAATTCGATCAGGCTTCGCGGATGTACCTGATTGCCGCCTTGAAGGTGACAGGGATACAAGCCCACCGGCTGATGCAGGTCTTCGGTTTTCCCTGATGAATCTATACACATTCTGCTAGCGATTTGCCGTATCTGCGTTAGAATTCAAGAGAAATGTACACGGTTACTCTCGGTAGGCAGGTGAAAGACTCGCCGCGGCGTCGCTCGTCCAACGGCATTTCGCGCGAGAGCGCACGATTTTATCTTTCTTCGCCGTCTATTCGAGAATATCCAAGCAACCGGAAGCGCGAACACACACACACATGGCATGGCACGAGCGCGAGTACGATTAGGCACTCGGTCGTCATTGGGGTAACGATAACGGGTAGATATCACCGATGAGACGGAAACTCGATTTTCTAGTAATTTGGTATGTAGCTTCGATTATAGCTTTGCAATGGAATTATGGGACGCACATTTCGAAATGAACGATACATGTACGTTGTTTATTCACGCAGGATTATACGATAATAATTAGGCTATAGATACCGGCGGTCCGCAGCGACTAACAAGCGTTGTCGCTGTAATGTGGCCGAAGGCCAAAACGGTCGCTCTTTATATAGGACAATCGTAAATTTTACAGAAATAACTAGCTTTT
Organism: Temnothorax americanus; assembly: GCF_048541705.1. Classification (NCBI taxonomy): domain Eukaryota; kingdom Metazoa; phylum Arthropoda; class Insecta; order Hymenoptera; family Formicidae; genus Temnothorax; species Temnothorax americanus. The sequence continues at coordinate 2,743,159 of NW_027509275.1, forward strand.
AATAAAAAAGTAAAAGCGAATAGGATGAATTAAACAATATACTGTAGAAGAAACCCATTTTTATTAGCACGTAGTATAAAAGGAATATATTCCTTTAACATATAACATATATCCACTAACATATATGAATTTAAAAAAAGCAACAATTCGTCTAGTTGCATCAGTTGACATATATTTTCAAACTAATTATCATTCAAACATGTATAATAATTGCTTTGGAAAACTATCAAATACACTTTTTAATTTTAATCATTGTTCCTTCGAAGAATTTTAGCTAAATTTCTCTCACAGCTGAGATCTTCTGAATATTTATATATCACTGAGCTATGCAATCAGCATAAATTTTCGATCCTTTTATCAGATAAATTTAGAAATGTACTTTTTCTTTTGCATATGCAAACAGACCTTTTAGACTAATATTTGATTCATTTCATTCCGTCCATTTGCTAACAAAATAAAAGTCTATCTAGTTTCAGTAATTTTCCGATTGTCATCTTGTACCTATATCGAGCGGGATATGTTGCAAATATAGATAATTTGGTCGTTCACACCGCATTAAATTCTGTACTACTTAATACCTTGATTTATGCTTTATAATTCAATTTATAAATCGACAAATCGTATTAATCGAAATTTGATTACTTACAAAATCTTCTATTTCTATCGCGCATATTAATTTTGACACCGCGATGTAATAAAGCACGCTTACTCTGCAGTGAATATACTGCCGTAGCAAGCATTCGATGTCTCGAAATATAGAGTCAACACGTAGTTCCAAACGCCAGCGACAGCGAGGAGAACTTTGAGGCCGAACGTAAAAATCAAACCAAATTCAACAAAAATCGTGTTTCCGTTTTCAACTTTGCGCACGTACAACAGTTTCACACATCAAGCACGAACAGGCGTTTTCACAGGACAATGTGTTTTGTGGTCAAGGAAATTTTTTTCGGGGCGGATGTCTATTGTACCTGATTTCCACCCTGTCGATGACAGGGATATAGTCCACATGGTTTGTGCAAATCGGCCTTGCGAGCGGGCGAGTCCAGACAGGTGTTGCCGCCCTCGCCGAGATTTCGGACCTGTTTGTTGTTAGTAATTTTTTCGGACATTAGCGTGTATCCATTGCACCGTTAGTAATACCCAAGAATATATGTACATATTAATAAACAGATTACTGAAACAACGTCAGCGGCGTGGCATTTGGACATTTCTGTTTCACATTTACATTTCCTTTCGACTTGACATTTCATCACGGAACTTTGGAATAAAGATGGAAAATTATTCTCGATCGAATTAATTAAACGCGAATGAGTATTCAGTTCGAAATGTCAATGCAAAGTCGCTGACGCTCCGTTCTATTTTAAGATCAAAGTACATGAAAATACACAAGATGACATCGCCTTTGTACCTGTAAGATAATATAATTGGATTAATAATCTAAATGTAATAATAGAGATTGTGATTTATGAATCGGGCACCTCAGGTAACGAGATTCGTTGATTTGACCTCTCGCGAGAATTCTGAAACAGAGTATGAAACGGCGAAAAAGTTACGCTCTTCGTTGCACAATAATTCTTTTTTTTTATGCACAGATTCTGCGGCATGCCTGGAAAAGCGGGGACCGCACAGACCGCGGATTGCGTTCTCCATTTTTCAAATAGACGGAAACAAATTGAAAATGAGGTCTGCTCGTATTTCGTTCGGTCCGACGCGTGTGTTCGCGACCGAACCATACGGCGTACGTGTTTGCATGTGTGCACGTGTGTGTGTGTGTGTGTGTGTGTGTGTGTGTGTGTGTGTGTGTGTGTGTGTGTGTGTGTGTTGGGTGTTTGGAAATGTATGTACGCGTATGTACATATATGCGCACATGTGCCTGCGTATAACAGCAGGTGCATTCAGTTACGGCGCTCGGTCAGCAGTCCTGATTTCGCTGCATGCAAGAATTCTGTGGTCGTTGCAGTTTCAACGTGAACATCTTTATTCCCTCCCTTCCCTCTTCCCCCTTCCCCCCTTTTCCGCCCCTACCCTGTACCCTCGTCTTCATCCTCGTAGGAGTCGTCCTCGTTGTCGGCGTCCGACTCGTCGGCCGACTGGAATAAAAACTCGTGATTTATAACCGGGTATCCTGGAGGTCGATAAAATTTCCAAAGCTCCTGCTCCGCCGGCATTATTAAAGGCGGCTCGAAGGCTCTTAGTGAACTCGATAAGAAATGTGATCTAGTATTTAGACAACTTTACGATCCGAACTCGGAGAGTTGGAGAGTCGGTGTAATATATAATACCACCGGAGGAGTCACGTATTTCGGATATTTTCTGAATTTCATACCTCGTTATTCTATAATCCGAAAAGAAGAACGCGTCCTCCTTTATTTTTACTCCGGTAAATCCTACCTTCATCCATACGTGGGAAAAAAAAAAAAAAATCTTATACTGACGTTAACAACGATTTTTCAAGAATATTTCCAGGAAGATTTTATTACGAGCGCAGCGTGCAGAGATATATTATGAATGCCTTATTAAAAATCATATCGCGGGATGTGGGATCAATGCGAGATTGCAAGGGTTAACAAAACCGCGGCGACCGCGTCGCCTTTTTTATTATTCCACGCGGTTTTGCATAGGAAATCCATGCAGTTCGTGTAGAACGCGCGCTCAAAAATCGCGGTATACCCCCCGGAGAAATATATACATTCCTCCCCGTGCACGTACGTAGAAACACGTGCACATCCGAAATTATTCACGTCGTGTACGATTTCTGGACCGTCGTAGAGCCGTGTGAACTATAAATCCAGTCATCCCTTTTCCTCCCGTACGATAGGGAGGCCGAGCGTGATTTAGCCGGTTGTCCGGGAGCAAATAAAAAGTAAAGAGGCGAGAGGAAGACACACGGTAAAGAACGACAAAGGTGAGAAATCCGGACGAAGGACAGCATGAGAACATAAGTTTCGTCCCAACGTACGGACGGAATTGATGTTTTGTGTGCAGTACGTCGATGAAGTCTGAAATCCTCATCGCACACAGATTGCGAAACTGTCGATGGTACTTCGATGGCGTTAGCGAAAACTGGCGATAGCGCGGTAAAAAATACGAATCCCGAAATTCTTGCTTTAAAAAACCTACAGAATTTTTTAAATAAGCCGAATTATTTTGCTCGAGATATGTGCATTAGTCAGAAATGCTGGTTCTATGCGGCACGAGTATTGATTACTTGGTAGCGTTACAAGTAAGTTTTGATACAATTTTCTGGCATCTTAGTACATCAAAATTTCAGAAATTACCGAAAATTCTGGGACCTAAAAATTCATATCAGATTAATAATAGACAATTAAATGATTCAGGCGAATCGAGAGTGACTGCGAGATCTATTCGAGTCTGTGAATGATCTATTCAAGTCTGTCTGTGTAATGAAATAAAGATAGTAATGAGGGCTGCTATAATTGTACGGGAAAATGAGCTTACGTGCGAACGCGTGCTCCTTATTTTCCGAACAACGCGTGCCGACGCGACGGTCTCGATAATAACGTAGCCTAGGAGAGCCTATATAGGAGAACGAATGGTTGCGTGCGGATAATCCGGGATCGGCAAAAACGATTCAGCTCCACCGACACGCCGTGCAACTTAAGCGGCGAAATTGTTATTTCGTGTGTGGCACGAACCGCATTCCAAAGTGCGCGGCCGCGTAAATGCTACTTCGCGAAAATGCGCGACCATCCTTTATACATTCCTCCTTTTTCCGTCGCTTTTTTCCGACGATGCTTCCTCTTAGTTTCCCTATTCCCGCCCACTCGTGAATACCGGTGTCAGTGCACTTGGACAGAGAAAGAAAAGGAGGGAGGGGGATGGGCCGAAAAAAGAAAAGAAAAGAAAAGAAAAGAAAAAGAGTGAAATGCATTCCTTGCCTTATCCCGGGGAAAACGTGAGTGGATCGCGACAAACGACAAGGCAGGCATTGGGCGGTATAGGACGAAGTAAAAAACGGCGGGGAAGGAGGAAAGATTGGTCGATAGTATCCGAGCTCCCCGAACCATTTCGGATTCTGTTGCTTTTTATTATCATGTTCGATCGGAATATTGCCTTCGCGCGGCAGAACGCGTGTATGTACATACCGTGCGTCATGTCAGCAACACCGTGAAATTGTGATTCGCGAGAACCGTATGGTGTGCCATGACCAACGGCTTTTGTCTCGCGAACAACGCGACGGAGTGCCGCCACAATTTGTGCGCGTGAATACATGCGTGCGAAACACTACGCGGAGCATATATCTCAATGCCGTTCTGTCCTTCTCAACAAACACATCGTGCGCGAAATAAAACGTAATGAAATATAGGAATGCATAAATCCGGGCTCTTAATTCCTCGATAAAACACATTATATTGAAAATTAGAGCGAGGGAAAATAATAAATCGCCTAACCGGTATTTATTTTATGTATTATATAATTTTCGTAAGCAAAAAAAACCAAGATTTTTATGTCAAATTGCACTCCATTTTTTCAAAAAAGAGAAGTAGAGGAATGGAAATCTAATGTGCTAAATCTGCTAAATCATTTTTTGAACATTATCTTCTTTTATAAAAATGTATCAAGTATAAATATAGAGTATATATAAAAACGTATCAAAACAAGTCAGTTACAATGTCACTTTTTTGAATATTCTCGGAAAGTTATGCACGTGTGTGCATGATGTGATATTTAAGATATTTTAATTTTAATTTTAATTTTATTTTTTTTTTATAGAATGAAATACATATTTCATTCTATAAAAATAAAAATTAAATATATCGAACAAAGTATTTGTCACCGGACGACATATGTTAGTAGCTTTAGGTAAACTACTGTTTTAGCTTTTATTAAAAGCTAAAATATTCCCTGGATAAGGAAGTAACGAAACAGAATTTCCGGTACAGCGAACTTTAGTGCGCGCCCGGTTATCTTGTACGGCGCGCGCGGAGATAGACGCGGAGGACGAAGATGATCCTGATACGAGAAATTCAAGTGAAGTGTGAAGATAACGAGACGGGCCCGAGACTGTGCACGGGTGTGAAAAAGAGACGGCCGGGGTGAGAAAGAGCGCGCGCGGAGGGTAGACAGAGATAAATGAGAGTAAGGGGGATGGGCACGAGCACGAAATATTTGAGTCGCGTGACACTGTGACGCCTGTAATGCAAGCCGAGGTTTAACCCCGGCCGGGGAACACTACGATTCTCTACACGGCCACGGGGTTGAAAATGGGCGGGGATGGATGATAGAATGCATTATTCAATGCGATTAATCGACGACATAACCGAATGTCGTATCAGGAAACGCAACGAAGTATCTGTGTGCAACGTGGAATGTTAAAGTAATATAATACGTACATGCATATACATATATAACATACATACATATATAGTAACGTAAATAATGAGAGAAATGATCAGAATTATATAATCGATTTAACGAAACTGGACTTTATAACGGCAAGAATGACTAACGCATTGTTCAGTCATAAACGATATATCATCGCGGAGGTAAATAAGTTAAAATCTCACATTTTTGCTGAGATCCTGAAGTGACACGTCCTACTTGAGGTCCGCATTTTCTCCGAGTAAAAACTTGAAGGGGGAAAAAAGGCTTTGTGCTACAAGCGTTTTACTTTCTTCGCGACTGCGTTGAACATTGTGTTAAACACCGGTGCACCGGTTGCCGGGTTAATGCACTGTTGGCTTATGATAAAATTAAAGCAACAAAAGGAAATTGGGAGGAAAGTGAGAGAGAAAGAATGATGAAGTATGAAATATTCGTGTCGCGTGACGCTGGAATTTATCCGTCGGTGCAACGTCGTTAATACCGGTGCCTACGTACCGTGACTTTGTCACGGAGCGGCACGCTGCATGTGAAGAGAGTAACGTGTAACGATCCGCGCGGAAACGCAAGGTACACAAGCCGAGAAGGCGGATTTATCCCCCGACAACGTTTGCAATCATTTCGCAATTACGAATGCAGCGGAACAGCGAAGTGACACGGGCTGGCTAACGCGATGAAAATAAATTGTGAAATAACTAACAGTCTGCGCTCCTCCCCCCCCCCCCCCCTTCGAATCGCGTACATATCGAAACGAATTGATTAATAAAACACGTCAATAATATCGGCGGCGACGAGACGCCGATAAAAGATTGATTAAATGCGCGAAAGCGATTACTGAGACTGGAAACAGCCGCGAATAAATCACACGTGGATAAATGGCATGGATATCGCGAATAAATTTCTATATCTACGACGAGACGAGATCGATTATGCGATCATAAATAAATTGTATAAATTGTCGCCAGCATTAAATCTAATAAAATAACGAAGAACTTCGGTGTCCTATCCTCTCCGTTCTCTGACATATCTCGCGACCGAACAATTACCTGTATTTCTGTAACGGCGACAATATTGCCATGGGCAGCCCCGACGAGATCCGACCATCGTTCCACAATTACGGATGCACCAAGACGGAATACAGCGAAAGTAGGAAGAGGAGGACGAGGAAGCGGGAAAGGAGAGGGAGGGACAACACGACGGAAATAAATCTCCGCGTGATTGATCGTTCGCCATGAATCGCGCGCCCGAGCGATATTAATGCACTATCAGTCGTGACGGGTTTGCGCGGATGGCTCGCGTGTACCGCACGTGTAGCTTTGACGAGTCTGTCGCTCGTCGCCTCCGCCCGATATTTATGCGCTCGTTTTTTCGCAGCAAAACGAGGGTTACGAAAAAAAAGAGCAGCCGGCTCCGCCTGAAATTTCACGCGCGTCGGGATATAACCGCACGTTTGCTACTGCGTTTCCCGTTTCTTCTTCTTCTTCATTCGTTCGTCCGTTCTCTTGCTCCACTTTCCTAGTGTGTCGATGCGAGTCCGGGAAAATGAAGCACGACAGCCGGCACCATCGTGAAACCTGGCGTAGGGGCGTAGCATAAAGAACGATCTGGTTCCCAATTGATTAATAAAGTTTCGCAACTAGATATTTTATCTACCCTTGTCTGCATTTAACAAAAGTTGAGGTATAATCGGAATCATATAATACTGATATCTTTCCTTCTGTTTTGAAAAACAAAAATAGCACATTAGTCAGATATTTCTTATGAGTAAAACAATTTTTAATTATATTTCAAGATAATAGAGATATAATTACTTTTACCGTTGAAAAAGTATACAAATGTTTGATTAAACTCAAATGTCTGTTTATTTCCTGCTCTACTTTTAGTGTGGTTATATTCGACTTTGAATTGTATTTTATATTTCAAGATAAAAGAGGGATATAATTACTTTTACCGATAAAAAGGTATATAAATGTTTGATTAGACTCAAATGTCTGATTATTTCCTGTTTGTTCTACTTTTAGTGTGATTATATTCGACTCTGAATTCTATTTTTCTAAAGGAAACATTAAGTTTAACATCAATGTAAGACAAGGATCAGGTGTAATGGAGATGTTCGAAGAAAAATTCCCGGATTGCTTTTATAGAGAAGCGAAAGACAACTTCCTCTGTAAGAGGGTTTGCTTTGTAATCAAGTTACATTAGCAAAACCGATCACGCTGCGTAGTCTAAGAATTCATAATACTGATCTGCGGGAATCGATTTCCGATTGAATATCGGACAAGCCTCCATCCGCAATCCGATCGCGATTGCCCCGACCACGATTCACATTGTTTCGCAATCAAAGCGGCATGCTTCCAGTGTCGCGAGCTTGTCGACATCGATCAACGCCTCTTGCCGCTAATATTCAAGCCCAAGGGAATGTATAATTAACCAAAGTGCAAGATTTTTAACGCTTTGCGACACTGAAATTTAATTTACCGAAAATGCTTTGTATTTAAACATTTTTTAGTAAAAAATTAACCAAGGTGTAATAAAGTGAAAAAAAATATTACTTTTCATCATGTATCAAAAATATTATCTATACGGCAAATATCATACGATGAAAAAGATCCTCGTGACCTATATAGGAAACAATATAAAAGAAGAATAATTCGACTCTTTTTCGGTGACTCTATATATATCTAACTGACTACATTTCCTTTCACGAAGAGCCTTCGAATATCGTAATCCGACACCTTGATGGATCAAAGCCATGACAACGTAGTTAAAGAAAAAAGGAACCAACGGTTCCCTCGTCGTTTCCGCTTCTCCTTCCTTTATTCCGGTTGGTGGTATTTCTCGAGCAGCGTAATGTCAGCAACCGCTAAAAAAAGCGTTCAAGAGAAGAATGTGGAGTAGTCTTACCTCTCCAGAGGCGACCGCCTCGCCCGGAATGAAGAGTTCCGGGTAAACGTTGTCCAGGTACCACTTGAACGACTTGCATCCCAGTTTCTTCCTAAGAGCCTTTCGCTCCGATACGTCGCCGAAGTTCCCCTACAAAAGTGCAGTCGGATCATACTCACAATGAGACAAAGATGAAAAATATGGGGAAATCATGTAGATATTAAAATAATAATAAAAATTTAAAAACAAAAATAGCAATTTAAAAATTTATAAAATAAAAATTAGTACGAAAAAGATAGTTAAAAATAATTATCAATTAAAAATAAAACGATAAAGTAAATTTATGATTCATAGAATTTTTAGATCATCCAGAGTGAGAGAAGAATATTCTTTAAGAATTTTTTTCAGTTATATTTCAAATTAAATTATAGAACAAAAAAATCGATGATACAAAGTATATCGTAAAAAGAGACGTTGTCTCTACATAATAACTATGACTATATTTTTCTACGCAATAAAATGTAAAATGTTGTATTCAACATTAGACCGTTTTGGGATCTCGTGTCTAACCCAACCGTTGATATTACTACTGCGAACGTTTACTTTTGCCTAAGGAGGTAAACAGGTAGCGATTTATCTCATTATATTATGAAGCCATCTATGAGGACGACATCTTCGATAGATTCGATCATTACATAGAGCGACGTGCTTACGAAAGCGATTTATTCTCTACGCTTCGATTTATCTCGCCGATTGGATCTCGGCAGGAGAGCAGGGGCGGACAAGCATCAAGGATAAATGACAGATCGTTATAGAGGAGAACGAAAGAAACGTCCTTCAGGAGAGCGAGGACATGTGCGCGAGCCTTAAGGGCACTTGGCGCGTTTATGACCCTTTTTTACGACGAGTCTTGGTCTATGATCCTCTCCATCATCGTCCACCTTTATCGTTATCCTTCGTCCTATCCCAACCAACCCATTCAATGTTTACGAGAAACTTGGATTAAAGAAACATAGTCTATAAGTTATCAACACGCCGTGGCAAAAATGAAATCCATAGCTCACGTCGAAAGATAATTTATCATTAATTATATTATCTATTCTGTGACAGAAAGGGCGTGTGTTAAAACTCGACATATCATATTTCTCATAAATTTTCCGTTGTAATCGTTGCACTTCTACGTTACAAGAATGTTCTATTATACATTTACCTGAATGCTATAATGCTGAACATACTATATTTCTCTATTTTCATCCAATCATATAAAATCCTTCTCTTATTTTACTTCCCAACCCGAATTCTATATGTTGAGCTCCCTGCAATAACGCGCTACCTTGATTGTTCCCTCCCGTTGGATTTTCATGAGGGGTCGTGTACGAAAAGAAACTTATGCATGCGACACAATGCACAAGTACTCACCTTGTCGTGACCTATCCTCTGATAGTAGTACTTGGCGTACTCATCCAGCCATACTTCGCTCAGCCTTATGCTGTTCCTCTTGAGCACGTTCACGCCGCTGCGCCACTTGTAAGGCGAGCGTTTCCTGAAGATGTGACCCACGTGCGAGCACGGCACGATTTCCAGGGTGCCTGCGAGCGCGTCGGGTTTATTGGATTAACGTTTTCGGCTGTATTACGTTTGTACGCTCCCGGTTAATTTTGAAAATCGCGTAAATGCAAAGTGCGAGCAAAGCATGAAAACAAACATGGAATATTTGTATATGAAAATATTGATGCACTTTTTCCAAAACAGAGGAAAATAAAAATATAATACATAAATTTAAAACAATTCGCGTCGAGAGCAAAATAAAAAAAAAGATGATGAATTTTTCCGTATTATAGAAAGAGAATACAATGGTTTGAAACATTAGTTTCTTAAATTGGGGAAATAAGGGACGTTGAGGGGGGGGACTCTTTTTTTTTTAACATAACTCATCGTTCTTACCTCCACACATCCAGGTTTTAAATGATAATTCAAGATTCTCGCCGCCCCAGATGTCGAAGCCGCTGTCGTACGTGCCGATCCGTTCGAAGAAGGCTCGATCTATCGAAAAGAGGCCGCCAGCCATCGTTGGCGACCAAACGGGTTCGGCCGGGTTTTTGTGCCTCTTTCTCTCCCTCTCTGGCACCGCGTGCCAATTGAACTTGTTAACAAATGTTGATATATGTCAGAAATATTCGCCCGCAAAATGAGCTGTCGTAACTTTTTAATTAGAGATTACTAAGTTGATGTAGTTTTATAAAATAAGAGCATTTAGAAAATCATAATGCTGTCAATCATATTTTTCAGTTTTAATTAGCTTTTGTATACATTCAGTGCATTCTTTTAAATAACGATACATATATCAATTTTTTCCGCGTAAATAATTAGGCCGACATCACGCTGTCGCGCGCGACAATCAATTGCATTCCACCAAGACAGACGTATTCTCTACTATCGTTTCCCGATGCTCGCAAGAGAGCAGCAAGAAGATTTCGTTTACCTGGAGATTCCAATCGAATCCACCGACATTTACGCCGCCCGAGTCGCGCCAGTGGTATTCCAGGGTGGTGTCGTCTATAACATCGATCACCGGACAAACTACCGTTGTCGGATCGCGCGCGATGCGATCCAGAAGAGGTTCCAGCCAGCCCTCCGTACATTCGCAGTGGCTATCCAGATACGTGAGTACCGGAGCTTTGGCTGCCGCGGCGCCTAACAAGCGCGCCCTGATAAGACCCTCTCGTTTACTCGCCCTGATAATTCTCACTTTCGGATAATTCATCATATAGTCCTCCAACTGGCGCTTGAGATGAGCTGCGGAATGATTGATTTTCTTGTCATTCGCCATTTCGTGTGAAGAAGCATCAAAATAACAAAATAATGTTATTAATATATTTAAGAAAATATATATTTTATTTTGTTAACTTAAATATTTATATACATATTTATTTATTCTATTTTATATATTATATATCTTCCGTTGTTATATATATATATATATATAATTAAATAAACGCAGTATTTGTCACATCGTGTTAATATTTTGCATACTTTTTATAGAGAATGTCGGCATTTAATATTAAACGGTTGCATAATTCATAGCATAATCTCGTAATATATGACGCAGCGTTATTGACGGGACTTGTCGTCTTTAATATCAGTAGGATTTGCTCGAATATTAATCTCGCGGGACTTGCAGGTTTTGTCTCAATACCGTTGTTTGCTAGACCTTCGCCGATTTGGAATATAAGTTATCCGCAGGATCTATGCTTCAGCGAAGGATAAATGTAACAATAAAGTGAATCTACCAGTTTCCCCTGCAAGGTTTCTCTAACGTCGATTACGTCCTAAATGTCAGCTTACGGTTTATTTACGATGTCATTCGCAAGCTGTTGTGGCAACAGCAATCACCCGTCGTAGATTCATTCCCTATTTGCAATCAATTTAATCGTATTAAATAGAAATAACGATAATCTTGTATAATCACGTTTTCCCTATATGTATACGTACATATGTATAGATATATTCTTATATACGGATTATTATAACATTTTATCGTCAACTTGGTAAAAAGTGACCACGATAGCTGCTTATAGTTCTAATAAAGATTATGTACGCCCGACTAACCCTTAATCCGCCATTAAAGTATCCTAACGATCGACTAAAAAATGGGGATATATATGTATTTTACAAATTTTATATTTGATGACTTGTTTAGCAGGAAAATAATAGATAGCTTTATCAAATCGTAATAGGTATTAGAATTGCTGTTCGATTAAAAAGAAATGTATCGCTACAGCATTTTATCATTTTCATCATTTAATCTTTGTCTCACACACACACACACATTCGAATATAAATCTTGATTAAAGAAAAGAATGGTATTCGACACTGAAAGGCTTTAATGCCACTTTTGAGCGGATATTACGAGGCCTCGATTTGTTATCTCGCGTTATTTCTGACAATCGTAAGCGAGATGTAGATTTACGACGTGTATCCGCCTATAGTTACGAATCGCTGGGCAGCAATTAACAGATATTCGTGATTTATTCTCCGTTAGGATGGCTTTATGAGGGACCGTGCCACTAATCCTAAGCCTCTGCCCTGTAAGCTCGCTTAACTATGGATAATATAATGGGATTCCACGCGCGCGCGGATCAGCGTGTTTCGTGCAAGCGCAATGATTACCGGACGAAACGCCCGCGCCGGCTTGATTTTATGCATCCTTTGGTTGAGCTGCGCGCCTGATGAGCTTTAATAAAATCGTCATGCTCGACGTACTTTTGTTTCCATCTCGCTATCTCCAACTAATCCGTACTTATATTCCGTATCGATTCACGGGAAGAATTTTCCCGTGCCGAGATAGGAAAAATACAGATATCGCGGTACGGATCTTGCCGATAGTCGCGAATTGAGAAAATGTTTCTCTGGAAGTACGCTGTATAGTGTGTCGAACGAGGCGCGCTACATCATACTCGTTAGCACTCGAACGAAAAGAGATAGACCGTAAGAAATCGGAAAAGTCAGACATTTAATGTACACGCAACCGAAGCGGTGCGCGCGTACGCGTGGAATTTGCGCACGCGGATTCCACGCGCATTCCAAACCGAATTAATTTCTAATGAGTGCCTCGAACACACAGAGGCACGCATAAACCGGCTGTGGCCATTATTGCAGATTTCATTATGACTTTGCTGAGTGCACTATATGAGGCGTAGATAAATGGAAACGCTCAAAGAGCGCCCAGTCTGTCGCCGTCGAGAGCGCTCATAATTAACTCTGTAATCCCCGTCCCTTATATAAAAGCTAATTATCGTACGCGTGCGTTTTGTCGAGGGGGGCTCTAAAGTCCACATTATAACAATTATTACAACTTTCTTGCGGGCTTAATTAATCATTGAATTCATTTTAATCCACGTCTGCACGTTTTTTGGTGGACAAAGTAATATAATTCTTTAAAATATATACTAAAAAGAATAATCACGATACTATATAACATGTATAATCTATATCGTTGAAAAGAAATATACCGTGATAATGAGAAAATAATTATAGACATTAAGATTCTCATGAATTATAATACCTAGGTTGCAATAGTAAATTAAAAGCATGCAAAAATTCGTTTACCCCGCGCGCGCGCGCGCGCGTTCGCATTTTTTTTATTATCTTCGTAAAGAAAGAAGGAAAAACACGTATTAGACGCAGTGTTATAATCTCCTTCTGTGATAAAGCAATCAGCTGTCTATAAATATCACATACAAAGCTCGCCAGGAGATCACCGAAGCAAGTGATTATGTTTATAGGTTTAACTTCCAATCGGGACGAGGGTTTATCTTGAGTTTTTAATAAAGATTGCAGCAGCCATCCTAGCTATACCGTTTTCTCGAACCCAGCTTAATCTCGGACACCTTTTCTCTCAGGATTTTTATGTTCATCCGCCTGTACTATATGCGGTAGGATTCCACGCGATTACCGATTGCTCTTTTTATTCGACGATGCGACGATTTTACCGAAAAGTAATACGATATTTTTAACGCGGAAATGTGTCGCAAAATTTCGTCTATTTCGAAATTGATATTTTTTGTGTATCGGTGAGGCATATTTTTTTAAATATAACTGGCGTTTGTTTATATAAGTAGAGGTCTTTTTTTTGCTGACAGACATTTTTTAGTTCTACTAGTTTCGTAATTTAGATTTCGATTTAGTGGTTCGTTGCATAAACGTCAGTTTATACGAAAACATGCAGATACGTTGGAGCTATAATTGCCTTTTTGCATCCAAACAATGCGTACGGGCGTACATATTTGTTTCGCCAGCATTTACGAAATTGCGTGTTTCATATATTTCTATCAACTTCACGTACATGCCTTTAGGAGAGAAACCGACAAATAAACACGAATAATCACTATACAGTTTTTCAAGTTAATAAAGGTATCAAAACTTGTATAAATGACGCATATTTTTCTGGCGTAAATATGTGTATAGTTCTTCGTTTCGTCAAACGGCATTTACCCTATCTTTATCGTCAAAAAATATGAGAACAATTTCAAATACTTTTTCTTCTTCCAACAAGAAAAGTTCGACAACCCAAAAATTTCTAAAAATCTAAAAAATTGCAGAAATAAAGATGGGACCTAACTATCACCTATATATTTTCTGTTTTGGTTGACAAACGATTTTAAAAAAGAAAATATCCCTCAAGAATGAAAAAGTAAAAAAAAAATCTGACTTTCTATATGTTAATATCTCGGATACACTAAAAAATATTTAAAATTTCAGATTCTCTTTGAATAAGGAGTGCTTTGACCCTTAGAATTGTTTATCAAACAGAAAATTGCTATGTAATTAGATTCACATGTATTTTATTTCCGTAAAATTTTATTAGGATTTTTCGAGTTGACGAACCTTTCTTGTATAAGTATATCCCGAACATGTAATTTTCGACATAACGTATTCACGCCTGATTTCGGGAAACGAGAACAAGGGAGGACGTTAAACGTATATAGAGAGGTGAGCGGAGTTTGTATGAACCTCTCGTAATTTTCAGAGTGCGTCTGTAAAGCAGGCTGAGAGTTTCTCTTCTATTCACGTCGCGGCGACACAGTGGAGAGATGGATCGCAATTAATCGATCTATCGCGAAACTACGAAACACTGTCGCGATAACGAATCACCGTTCTGAATGGAGACACGAGCAAGTACGCGAATATAATGGCTCGCGGTTTCCGTTCGCGTTTCTGTGCTTACGAGTTTCCCCTCTCGGCGTTCTATCGAGGATTTTTCATCGCACGGCGATGAGAGCTGCCCGAGGATTTATGACACTACGGAAACGATATGCTATTCCGCTTCGATCGCGCAAAGAAAAGATATTTCGTTTTGAATCCAAAGTACGTGTGCAGTTCGAGCGATAACGCGAAAGTAACTCGTCTACTTTTCGTTTATATATATATATATATATATATATATATATATATATATATATATATACGAAAGAAATACTTTAAATATATTATATCGCGCTATGCGTTAGAAACGCAATTTACGTATCAATTTTCAAATTTTTTCCGATAAACGTATGGATTATTTCGCGCAATTTTTCAATAAAGAAAAACAGATAAAACCTGTTTTGAACCACGTATATTAAATAAAATAAAGGCTATTTTATTCGTCTATTGCGTGTTGTTGTAAAATTCAACGATTTAAGGAAAATAATAACGACATCTTATTAATTTTTCTGTTACTATTAGTAGAAAAAAAACTTACGCATGTCGGAGAAATCATCGACCAGAATAATTTCTTGTATGAGATGCTCCGGCGATCTATCCAGCACGGAATGCACAGTACGTAACAATACGGACCAAGCTTCGTTGTGGAAGCAGATAATTACCGCTGTAGGCGGGAGGTCCTTCAAGTATCTACCAGATTCCTTACACCTATAACACAAAGGCATCAAAACGATCATTAAATAAACTGTTAACAATCTACAGATAAAAGTCATATTATTGTTAAAAATATATGTATATCTTGTACGAATATTATGATTGATTTTGCCTAACAAGGCTAAATCAAACTATCGCTGCACTTTATTAAAAATGTAGATCTTGTTCACATTCCGCTAATGATATTAACGATAGGGAGTTGCGCGATATTGTTTTGCAGAACGAGGACGTGCACTGTGGATCAGTAGTGCGGCCAAATCGAGTTCTTGATTTGCAGACCGCAACAGGGATGATTACGAGAAACCGATAATATGTACGAGAAGATATGTGAGGAAAATACGGTAATGCGATTAAGGGAGGAAATGTTCGCAAACTAAACGCTCACGAGGTGTACGCTCGCCCGAAGCTCGCCGCAAAATGAATTCCAAAGATGCAGGGATTGCGACTTCCGGACCTAGTTAATTCACGAACGCACCAGCTGGTCGCCGACAACACGTCGTGGTTTATGGATACGGCAATCAAAATGTGTGCTTTCTTCGTTTCTTCGGAATATTCGCGAGAGCTCGCGTATTTCTACGTATTAACGTGTACTCATCAAATTTTATATGCGCGCATCGTATTTATCCAATATTTATTCTGATGCACCTCTATTCGTGATTTCATAGTCTCGTAATGCATTCATTACGTAAATACATTTCTATTCACAATGAATATGTCTTCGTAATTAGCTTTCCTATAAATACGTACGTTTCCATCCATGAGATAATTATCATATATTAATTCAAAGTATTCGTTCGTAATTAGCGTATTATACCGCAGCCGAGAATAAGTACATTGTACACGTTACGTTTGTGCGCGTTGCGTGCTAATGAAGCGATTACGAGAAGTGCCATTCAATAAACGGCCATAACTATGATTACCATCTGTGAATAATTTCAATTAACAGCTGCCAGCACGCGCACCGCTCACGAAATGTACGGTTTGCCAAATTTCCAATTTATTCTTCCCGATGTACCGAAGCGAATATCTACTCGTGAATGAGATCCCTTTCATAATCAGTTTCCATGTCAAATTGGAGGCGTTTGTATCAGATAAAATGTAAAATTAAATCTACATCTATACGTGTATATTTTATCATCGGCGTGTGACAAAAACAGGGCGGAGTATCCAAACATAACAAACATCAGTGAACATGAAGAGCGGTTAAGGAAATGAGACAATAGGTAAAATAGTTAAACGATAGAATTACGAACAATGATAAGCTAAATAGAAAAGAAAAAGAAAAACTTCTTGAAAACAGTAGTCAATCTCATCATTTTGCAGACTGGAGTATAAACGTGGATATACGAGAAGAAGATTACTGAAATGTAATATCTATATTTTGTAGATCTGCAGTAGAAATTGCAAGATAAAACAATATCATTGATTGAAAGTCGATAATATAATATACCAGCGGTAACGTAGAGAATAAGTATTTTACATTTCTGTCGCTGTGTAGTTTCACATTCACCCGAAATAAACGCTTAACAAATATAAAGAATAATAAACAATGTCACGTTGAATTCTACATAAATTGTCGCGGGTATTTATACGTAATTCGTTTTTATCTACGTACGTGATAAATTTAACTGCGCTGAAACTTAAATTGTAAATTGCAAGACATGTATATATGTAATTAAAATTTTTACATTGTGCGCGATAAAAAGGCGTACTACGATACTACAATAAAATAGCAAAGAGTGTTCCACTTTAAAAAAAGAGAGGTTTAATTCTTCTGTCTCAAATGACTGCTATATCTTACCATAAATTCGTAAAGATAACGATGCACGTCATATTAAGACAAAAAATTAATAAGATTAATAAAATTGAGACGGAAATAAAGGTTTTATTCCAGGCTAGAAGAGAGGCCAGAAATGTCTGTCTCAATAAATTTGATTCGCTTAATTTGAGCACGGATAACTGATTCCATATTAACATCTTTTTACATCTATTTTATTATTTAATAAACATTTTAATCTCCTTTTTTTCTATCTAATATAATGTACACGACGCTCTATGCAAGGAAGTTTTAATCTCTGGGTCTATTATTAAGCAATCTTCTCTGATATATTCGGTGTCTGTATATACATACAATTGTATAATTTATTAAATAGCAAAGTATAAATAAATATAGAAGTCCAATATATATTCAAAGAGAATAAGTATTTTACATTTCTGTCGCTGTGTAGTTTCACATTCACCCGAAATAAACGCTTAACAAATATAAGAATAATAAACGATTGTCACGTTGAATTCTACATAAATTGTCGCGGGTATTTATACGTAATTCGTTTTTATCTACGTACGTGATAAATTTAACTGCGCTGAAACTTAAATTGTAAATTGCAAGACATGTATATATGTAATTAAAATTTTTACATTGTGCGCGATAAAAAGGCGTACTACGATACTACAATAAAATAGCAAAGAGTGTTCCACTTTAAAAAAAGAGAGGTTTAATTCTTCTGTCTCAAATGACTGCTATATCTTACCATAAATTCGTAAAGATAACGATGCACGTCATATTAAGACAAAAAATTAATAAGATTAATAAAATTGAGACGGAAATAAAGGTTTTATTCCAGGCTAGAAGAGAGGCCAGAAATGTCTGTCTCAATAAATTTGATTCGCTTAATTTGAGCACGGATAACTGATTCCATATTAACATCTTTTTACATCTATTTTATTATTTAATAAACATTTTAATCTCCTTTTTTTCTATCTAATATAATGTACACGACGCTCTATGCAAGGAAGTTTTAATCTCTGGGTCTATTATTAAGCAATCTTCTCTGATATATTCGGTGTCTGTATATACATACAATTGTATAATTTATTAAATAGCAAAGTATAAATAAATATAGAAGTCCAAATATATTATTCAATCTGCTTATTATTTGCCTAGTATTTCATTTTTATTATACTTGTTTTAATTAAACTTCTATTAAAAGTTAATAAAGTTCGAGAATATATATAATCTATTTCTAAAAGTTTTTAAAAAATATATTTTATAGTAGCATTTATTGATATGTACGCGTGTATATATAAAGTTTTCATGATAATAACAGAAACGTAATATGATATTAACTGAAAAGACCAGAGAGTTTGTTTTCATATATATTCTCTAAACTAACATTTTATCAGCGTAAAACGTACGCTTCCTATGTTATCGTTGATTGCGTATCTGATGCGCCTTAACCATACATCAGATAAGCTTTTGACTAGAAAAGCAAAAGAGGCTCGCAAACGCTCGAGCTGAATCAACGCTATTTGCATTTGGATTCCTCTCATTCCGCATTAGTTTGTGTACTCAATTTTAGCAGTAAAGCCGGCGAAATTCTCATTTTCAAATGCGGAGCACTTGCGTTTTTAATTTTCAACATTGTCGGTGATAAATCCCGCAGTAATAACGGCTTCCACGGAGAAAATTCTGGTCGCGGTTTGTCATTATTATCGCACATAATTCTTGCAGCAATAACAGGTTTCTTAATCTCCTTTTCTATAAGTCATTTTTAATTCATGTTATGAGCAATGGTACTCTTTACGTTATACCATTAATAATTTGATATAATTTATGTAATTTTTATGAAAATTATAATGATACATCGACTATTTGATATATCGATGTATCAAATACTCGGACATGACTGATCAATGTAAGATTTTTCCAGTTTGTTAAAAAAATCTCTAACAAATTCGCACGTGTGATTTATTAATTCATAATGGTGCATTGTTAAATATTGAAGGATGAAATTTAAACCAATACCTTGAGTTAAATAATATTTTGTTATTTTTAACTGCCATGTGTGCGTCAAAATTTATTATTTTAACACAAAACAATATTATTTTAACTCCATTGATTTAGTAAAATTAACAACATATTGAGCAGGAGCAATGACGATTTATAGGAATAATTAAAAATAATTAAAATTGAGTACAATTTGATATTACGAATTTAACAGTGCATCCGGTTAAATAAACCTAAAATCGCAATCTTCCGTATATTGTACCAACGTTCAATTTATATAACAGAATAAATCATTCTATTAGCCGGACGTGGGGGAGAATTTGCCTATCAATGCGTATTTATGCTGCTCGCGCAGTTTGAAAGTAAATCATGGCAATATCGTCACAGTCATATATTAATATCGCGAGAACGCGCGGCCGCGAATATAAATCGCGCGGGCGGCACGACTCGAACAAAGTGGAAAATCGCTTAAGCCAGTAAACGCATTGATCGTTTCCAGTCGATTGACGTTCAACAGCGATATCCTCTTTCCCGTCGACAAAAGAGACTCCATTGTTGTGTGTGTGTGTGTGTGTGTGTGGACGGCGCACGGCGCGCGACGCGCGGCGCTCGGGACGGGTACCTCGAAATCAGCCACGGATATCGAATGAGAGAAGCGGCTTCTTCGCGCGTTCAGCACATTCGGCGATCACCCTTACCACCCCCTCATCGTCCCCATCCCCTGTCATCCCAATCGCCTAAACCCCGCGAGGCGTTGCACTCGATCAAACGCGTCACGTTTCATGCTGCATCCCTCCATCGCCATCGCGTCGCGTCGCCCGGCCCGTATCCCGGATGAGTGGAATTCTATTTGCAAGTCTCTTCGCCGTAGGCATCTCGCCTGCGGGGGATCTTGACTTGTCTTCGTACGCGGAAAATTGAAGAAATAGGCGTGCGCGAAGTGAATGAAAGTCAAATACCGTGGAAGTGAGTGCACGAGCACCGAGCTACGGGGAAACGACGTTGCGCTGTGCGAGCGAGAAGAGAATCAATTTCTCGTGCTCAAATTCTTCCTTTGTTGGCCGCGCGCGAGCTTTCATTTCCAATAAATCGTAATGAGAACATTCTCTGCGATTGCGTGTCCAGGTGGAGTCAATATATTTTGTCTAATTAAAATTCAAATGTGCTAAATTATTGCGACCTTTCCGATGAACCACTATTAAAAGTTAATAAAGCTTGGGAAAATGTAATTGTTTCTCAAAAGTTTCAAAGGAAAGCGCCTTATAATGGAATTTATTGATTTGCAGTATATCCAAGTTTTCATCTCATTTCTTTCGCCCGATACCGCAATAAAATGCGAGGAAAACGTCTTAAAACTCGCAAGGCTATTCCGATAGCAGCTGAATGCAGAATGAGATGTACAATCTAATTTAGTTTCCCGACGTAATTATATATCTTTAAAGAAAAACTTTCGCAAGGGTAGCATTGCAAAATATCTGTTTCAGCGTTTCGCAGAAAGATAAATGAAAGTTTCGTGAAGCTAAATTGCGGCTTTTACGAGGCATCTTTCTTGCCGTTCAAGAATCGTTTGTCTACGGATCTCCAGATAATGTTGCAACATCCGACGTCGACATTCCTTACAAATGTTTTTCTTGTCTTCTTAATTGTACTCGTACCTCGTACCACTCGTACACGTTACTCAATCCAAAAATGAATCCATCTATTAGCATAAACAATTAATAACAGCAAAACGATTAGCGAATTAATGACATTTTGTATGTCGTGATAACGATGCTCGTGTGGCGTCCGAAAAAGTAATTCGAAAAGTAATCCGAACCTTAGAAATCGTAAAACGGAAAAATTGGATACTTCGCGTTATCCCTTGTAAGTTACGCTATACATTTGGCTACATCCTTGGAGAATGGCCTCGAAGGGCATCTATATATTATATAGATATCCGAATATTCCCGTCATAACCGATGGATAAGGGCGCTGTTCTCGTACGAGATTACAGGACCATCCGGGGAGAATAGATCCACATTTCTATAAGAAAAATGACGCGGATAGTTCGAAATAGCCATCAGAAACGACGCGATCAAAATGCACGATCCACGTAAACTCGAATCTCGAATGATTTTTCATCGTTATACGAAAGTCGCGCAAGATTTCTCGTTGAAAACGCTCAGACCTTCTCATACATGTAATAATAATAAAATATAATGTAAATTTAAGTGCAATACAATCATATTTTTTAGCGACCGACGGTTATTCAAGTAACGAGACGCTTTTCGAGCGCGGAAAATCGAGCGCGGAAAAAGACGCGCGTTGCAATTTTCGGAATGTACTTTTTCGTGCATTCTCGTTTATTGTTTCGCATCGAGGATAATCTGGCGAGGTGGAAAAAATACAGGTGCGGTTTCAATTAGCCCTCCGCGACGAGAATATCGCAACTCGCGAGCTCTCGCACCCGCTCCGCGGAGTATCGTAAAGATCCGTAATGGCCCGATGGGGGCACGGACTTTCAGCTGTGGGAGTAAACGAGGATATCCGTGATGAAGTGTTTCTCACCTTTCCTCGTGTGCCTCGCGGGAAGTTACTTTGTACACGCGCGTGCACGTATACGCGCGGGAGACCGCCGTTAAGTTACGAGGGCTTTTGCACGCGGGCGTGAGCGGAATGCATTATAGCTGCATATACACGTTCCAAACGTGTCCGCAGTTAACCCGCGAATTATTGTCTCGTTTATATCGTCATATTTAATTTTGCGGGATTTCCGTGAGTCTGCACGAGGGCGGTTCCCGCAACACACAACGTTTACGTCGAAGCTCCATTCGCTGCTGGCGGGAATAAAAAAGAGCGAACGTCGTTCTGACACGCAAGCTATTTTCTTATGCCCTCGGTATTACTTAATAACATGGATTTATCTGTGCCATCGATTCTACTACTGCTTTCAAAGTGACGCTAAGTTAATAGCGACTTGTAGCTGATAAATGAGCAATATCGCGAATTTCCAATATGTTTTTCATACAAACGCAAATATTATGTAAAAAATCCTTCCGCAGCTCCCATATATGTTAATTTTAATTTTCATATAACGAGATAAGCGTGGTAAAAGTATAAAAAGAGTGTGTGCAAATCTCATTTGTTTAATGCGGATAAAACGAAATGTATAGAGAGTGAAAGAGACAAAAACGAGTCGAAATCTGAGAGAGAAAGAGAGTTTGCAAAATTGCGATCGTTTAAGTATAAAGGTTCTCCCGGCACGCGAGAATGCGCGTGAATCAAAGCAATCGCGTGGCACTCATCTGTTCATCGATTGCTTCACGAGGGAACTGATTGAAATTCAATCTTAACGAGACGCGCTTGACGGCGCTTTGACAGGCGCGCGAAAACGAGTGCTCTGCCAAAATGTAGGAGCACTTGCCGCCGGTGACAATTGTTGCGAGACCGCGCAGGAAGTTGTACGGAAAGCGCGAAATACGCCAGCATGGAGATTCCATATATGCGCGTGTCATAAAATCCCAAGTGAGCTTGGCTGCGCGACGACAGCTTTGTATCCCGATATGGCGCCAGCGACACACTGGGATGCCCTAGTGGGATGCGAAAGGAAGAACAGAGCGTCCTTGATACGTGATGGTTTCCAGAATTCTCGACTTCCGTATTCATATCAGATTTTAGCGCTAAACGTAACATGCCTGAGTCTCATGAGTGACAAGTCTTACAAAGACACACGTATACAAAAGACATGCGAGAAATGCATCTGCTATATAAATCACTTTTTCTAAATATATTAATAGAAATTACGATTTCATGATTTCGCTTATTGTCCTGTATTATATAGATAATACGTCGACCACACAAATCTAAAAGAAAAATTATTATTTCAAAGAAAAACAGACCGGAAAATTTAAGATACGCTTTGAATGCTATTACTCTATGAAATTTCACAAAGAACAGGTTAGAATTTAATTCGTTATTGCAGATTCTCCAGGTAATGTCTGTATAAAATAAAATGCCTGTCTCGCATCTAAAAATATGTTTCTCTTTTCCCCTTTGGATTCTGCGATCTATATCTATTAAAATTTCTGCATTTTATATAATTTACACAAGTTTTTATCCAGAATACATATCTCTTAAGTGATTGTGGAGAAGAAAACTACGTTAGAACGAGTAACGTTTCACCGGGAGCAATCGAAGCATTTTGCGCGAGCGTTCTCAACATTACTTAGAATAATATTCTTTCTAAACGTCTCAATGAAGTGGCGTGAGACTTTAATTCGACAATGTAACATACGGCTTTACGAGCGTCGCCGCTCACAGTTTCATGTACATACCTCGTAAAATTTCACACACAACAGTTGACAGCGTTAACATGACGGCTTTGTGTCTCGAGGCAGCAGTGAAGATAGTCTAAGAGATATAACGCGAGAGACGCCTACCATTTCGGTTCCGTGGATGCTCCTGTTCCAGCTCTCGCTGGTAACTCGCATATTGTAGTTGCGATAGTATATACCCCTCTCCGGATTTATGTTACTGTGGGATTTCTGTTGCAGAAGGAAAATTCCGCGCATACAGTCCAATCCTGGTTTTTCAGTTTATCACCGCCGGTTCTCCGTTCTGTACTATATAATTTTACGTATATATACCGCGCGATAGCGGAGTTTACGCGGTTGTTTCCACTTGCAGCGTCGGACCCGTAATACCGGTCACCACTACGCGAAATACAATTTGGTCAACTGTAAGTAATTAGTGGCTTGACAAATGCTTCGGTCTTGTTTAAAATGCGTTATATTTAGCTTGACATTAAATTACAATAACAATATGCACACAAAATTTCAGCGCATTACATTAAATTTAACGTAATTCTCATGTATTATTTTACTTTCCTGTTATACGAGTGAAAATATTTATCGGAGGAATAATGCGAGCTCTGCATGTGAGTTTAGAATAAATCGCGGCGGCCATTGGCTGACGGCTAGTGCGTTTCAATTAACCGGCCTTTTATAATTGTTAATAACAGTCAAGCGCGAAGCACTTTGCCGTTGGCAAATTATATATATTTCTCTTTATTAATTGAGGAAATAATTTCAAATGACAAAAAAAATGGAAATGCATGTGAATACAAACGAAATTAAATGTAACAAAATATATTAACGCTACGCGCATATTCGAGATAAAAGGCAAAAACAGAAATAATATATTGAACAGTTTTTGGATTAATACGAAAGTATTAATCATCTCCCTTCAAAAACACTCAAATTATTTCAATTGCAATAGTTATTCTGATAACACATGGTTGTGACAATTATTCATTGCAATTATCGCGGAACGCGCGTCTCTCGCACGGGGAAAAAGTGTGCAACGGGCGCGCGGGTGAAAAAAAATGACGACGCCGCGAACAACTAATTCAACGTCGCCGCGCGTCCGAATTTTTGCGTCGCATCGCGAACGCGACGGCGGAGCCCCGCCGCGTCGTCGGACGCGATCGCGAGAAAGCCTTGGAAGGGGATGATGGATAGTGTTTACCTGTAATGAGTAAACATCCTCACCCGCCATCGCTCGACGGTATGAGCTCGAGGGAGCGAGAACGCGTTCGTGCCGGCGCGACTGGCTCGCTAACAAGCGTCCTCGTTTGCATCCCATTTCTATACCTTTCGCAAAATCTCCTTGCACGCGCGTTATACCGTCAGCGCCGACGGAGTTAGCAGTCATTGAATTCGCGTTCGTGGAGGTGCACCAGCGTGGAGGTATACGCGACCCTCCACCTCCACGTTTGTATGCGCGCACGGGCGGGAGGAAAACACACATAGGTGCAGTGTAGTAACAACAGCGGCAGTGCGAATTGACGTTGAATAAGCGATGCGGTACTCGCGCTTTACGAGATACGTTTGCGATCTATGATTAAAGAGTATTTACATGAAACAGCAGTTATATACAGCGCATATCGTCCAAATAAGTATCTGAAACATTAAACGATCTGAATTTTTTAAACGCCCGATATCCGCTTTACATATTTTAGATTTTTGGTAAAAACAAAATACAAAAATAAAGCAACAAATTAATATTTGTTTATTTATATTTTATCTTGTCACACGCACGACCTATTTTAGAGTACTGCGGCATATTAACTCGGCGGCTCTGAGCGACGCCTACGCGCATAAACGCTTATTTCACGCATTTGTGTACACAACCGGCAGAGTAGGTTTACGTCGGGGATTATCTCTGAGCTTAACTACTGCTGTTTTCAGAGACAATAGAGGGAGAGATGTGGCCGGAGCGTAGCGGGCTTTATGAGCCTGATGCATCAGTAATATGCCGGTCGAAATTCGGCTGCTGATATTCCCATCTCCAGGCGGTATATGGTAATTATCGTATTGTGCAAATAATGCCGCCGTTATGTATTCAAATTGAAACATCGTCCGAATGTAATTAAAGCGGACCACTGCCGAGGAACGGGCGGGCCCGGCTGAGTTTCGCGTGGCGCCGCGCCGTTACAGGTGCGCATAAAGCCCCGGATGGACAACGGCTGCCCGTGCATACATCTCTCATCGCGTCTCGTTACATACGCAATTGTTAGCCGACGTTTCGGTAATTGCGGCGTCGATGAAATACCCATCAGGCGCGAAAAGCGCCGAGATAAGATCGAGGCTGCTCCGTGTGATACTATTTATACAATTGACAATTTATTTATGCGCCATCACGCATCTGCATGATTAATTGTTGATTCACATGAGCCGGCCGCATTCGGCACAATACCCCACGCTCCAATATTAATATTATTTGGTTTTCCGCTTACGGCGTTCGCGCTAATTTGATCGTGCGTTAAAGCTTATTACGTAATTACGCTCCAAATCTACAAAATTTATATCAGTAATAAATATTATAATTTATAGTATAGTAATATTATATATTATCTTTATTAATACAATTATTACTATTTTAATGTAATATTTGGTAATTGATTTCAAAAGGCATGCGGAGCAAACAAGCATAATGTCATTTATAAAAGTTTGTAATCGAATTTAATAACAATTCGTCATCACT
The DNA here is from genome assembly GCF_048541705.1 of Temnothorax americanus. Taxonomy (NCBI): domain Eukaryota; kingdom Metazoa; phylum Arthropoda; class Insecta; order Hymenoptera; family Formicidae; genus Temnothorax; species Temnothorax americanus. The sequence goes on from NW_027509275.1 coordinate 2,769,614, forward strand.
TAATTTATCACCTAATTAGTACGCCTTTAATTAATAACGGCCAAAAGCGTTGTATTCAACGAGTTATTGCTCGCAGTATGGCGCGTACCAATTGTATACGTTACGTGATCAATTTCGGTATCTCACGGTCTTTCAAAGAGAGAGAGAAAGGGTGGAGAGCGGAGAAAAGAGCTCTCGTTATCCGTTGTCCGAAACTGTCACCGGACTGGACAAGCTCACATAATTATCGGCATCTCCAGACAATGCCGCTCGTTAGCCACTGTGGAACTATTGCCCAAGACGGGTTCTCGTTCGCCGAAGGCACCACTAACCTTCGCGAAAACCAGTATTTCCTTGCTGGACGTGGTCCAAGTTTCTTGATTGTTTAGTGGACAAGCAACCTTCTCGCTTACCTACTTTTTCCAGCTCTGTAGTTTTTTGCCTACTCTCTTCGCTGTCCAGAAGATGACATCGTGATCATTACGTAAACAATTAATCGAACATTCTTTAATATTATATTAAAATTTTAATTTATTAGATATATGAAAATCGCTGCTAAAATAAACTGCAACGTTTTCGATTAATTAAGCGGGACAAATATAAAAATATTGAGATCGAGAGATTTTTCATAAGGTATCAAGCGCAGAATCGTAGAATTTAGATTCTCTTCAAAGGAATTTTCTCCGTGCAATGTACACGCAGTAACGCATACTCAAGTAGACTCAAATTTTTCTTTTGTATAATACACACAGCTACATTGCAAAATTTGTCCCGCAGCATTTGAATCCATCTGACGAATCCTCGGTGTCAGTCGTGGTGTGTCTCTTCGTTGGGAATCCAACGCATTGTTTCGGCAACGAAAATAAAATAATATAACGGAAGGCGGGGGAACAACATCGCGAGGCCCAAGATTTAAGTGCGAAAATTTGTAACGCGGGAAAAAAAGCTTCCCCGAATGCCGGTGTACACATCGTCCGTTACTACTGCAAGCTGCTGCCGCCGCCGCCGCCGTCGCCGTCGTTTCACATCCATCTCGCTCTCAGCCGCAATATAGCCGCGAATTAATTGGTCTTGCCCCATGATTAGTAGGTCCGACGGAATTACCGCGATGCCCCGCTGTGATTAATATCCTGGTGTTGCCAACTTTCGCGCACGGAAGATTAATAACGGCGAAAACAGGAGTGCGGGAGAGGGGTTCCGAGCGGGAACCGACGCGGGCAGAAGGGGGAGGCCCTCTCATACGGAGAGTTTTAATACAGCGACGACGGTTTGTCACCGCAGAATTTCGCCGTCCGAATTCCCCGCGTTTCCTTGCCTCTCTATCGCGCTCGTAGCCGGCATCCGCCTGTGCCCTGTCACGCGCAGGTGGAACCAGCGATGTGTTTCGATCGGGCGCGACGTTTATGCGCGACCGAGAAAAGTCTCTCCTGAGATTGTAACATTATCTGGCATTACGGCTAGACTGACGTATTTCTGCATCCTTATGTAGAACATAAAAAAAGATATCGAGAAAGATATGCATAAAAAAAAACGAACTTTGACATTATCTTGACTTGAAATTAGTACACGTGCAATCGCCAACGTGTTCGTTAAATATAGAAAATCTACCTATGTTAAATGTGAATGAAATGTGAGATGATAAAAAAAATTAAGGTCACATAAAATATGATGCTATTACGGCTCATTGGACATTATATTCACGGTTTGCGACATTTTCAAGATGTTAAATATCCTCGCAATCTTCGATGATGACTATTAGAAATGTAAAGCTGAAGCTAAGCTAAACGGTTTTCTGGATATAAATTAAAGTTCGTTTGATTTTCACGAGAGAAAGTACGAATGGCAGAACTTTCGCACGTTTCGCGAACTTTCACGGATCTAAGAATATTTATGCATTAGTGCACTTAAAAAAATGATAGTGAGTAAAACACAAATTAAAAAAAAAATATTACCGGATTCCGAAGCCAATTTTACCAAAGTTTCATTTTTATAAAAAAGTCAAAATTATATATTGCGAAATAATGCAATTTAATTAACGCGGTTACAGCAGTAATTTAACAATGACAGCATTGTATTAATGTATTTTTCACTGTATTATTATTTCCTTACACATCCTTCAGCTTTCTTTTAAAGTTCGATGAATGTCGGAAAAAGCTCATTTTAAAGGTTGAAGCAGGTTGAAGCGTACAGTATCGATTTCCAATTGAATTTAAATATCCTTCGGTCATACTTTATAATCGCAAAATTATCGGATATTAATTTAAATATGCAAATGACTTTTAAAATTTTCTAGTCCTTTTATGTAAAAGTAACTTCTATTAATAAATTACCTCTCGGTCAAATTGTGTAATACATCTGATAAAAGTTTTGAAACCTACTTATTTTTGTAATTATAATTACGATTTTTTTCTTAAATATTTTAACAAATGTAATATATGTAATATGTAATATGTACATATATAATATTTTGTATAAATCTGCCAATAACATCCATGTCATTTCTCTATATAGCTCTCTACACTGCCTAAATAAAAAAATTAAAAAATAAAAAAAACGGAAAAAATATATCGTTAATTGTTTTTCCTGTTAAACAACGTGCATTGCCACGGTTTCAGCGGTTTTCGGATCGCCAACGGGGCGAAATTTACATTAAATATCCTTTAAAATTGAAGCTGCGAACAAGTTCTAAATTCACGTCGGCCAGCCCGTTCTGGCCAAACACGCAGATGAATTGATCCACGTCGCGTAGGCCGACGCAGCCGGTATTCAGACACACGTAAATTATTTCGTGTCGTTAACGCAGCCAGTTCTCCCCAATGACGTTTCGTAGAAGTGCGGTCAACGGTGCAAGCGGTAGCGTTTAATTAACGTATGCATTATACCGTTGTAGAACGTAGCGACCGCGCCGGTATCTGCAGACTAGAAACATAGCATATTAATCATAAATGTGGGGAGATTCCGATGCGTATCCCCGACACGCGTCACACGGCGCCAGACTAACTCCGCAACGCGCGAAATTCATTCGCGTACTTAAATATGCACATGATTGGATTAATGCGGATTCCAACAGAAGTTTATAAATTGCATCGCATCGGGACCGCGGTATGTATGATGTATCGTCAATATATGTATGCATAATTCACATAATTCATGTTTGTATTGCTAATAAAGCTCTCATCAAAGCGTATTATGACCGTGGATGAATTTGTACGAATAAATAACTACACACACATATAATATACATATGTATATGTGTATAGCAGTCAAAATGAAGAATTTCCTAACAGGACACGTCATTTTGGGACATATTGTTTTTATAACTTTCGAGTGCACCGTACCGTAAAAACAATACGTAGTGTTAACATTTGCATCTTGTAAATCTCCATATATCGGAAGTATCAATCTTCTCCGTTTTAATATGTTATCCATGTTTCCAAAATAATCAGACGAATGTCGCTAAATCAATGTCGGTACGTTAATTAATTCCTCGACAGTGAGAAAAATAAATAACGTCAGCAACATCCGGTGGCGGTAATCGATATACTGGCATTTCCAAGTATTGTACCGTGCAATATGTTGCAGCAGAACGACAGTTGAAAAAAAAAATAGGTAAAATTAATTAAAGACAAGCCATGCTTACAGCATGCTCATTTTACAATACGGACGACAGCAAATATCAATGAGGATTTTAAAGCTTTGCTGTATAATAAACTATAAGGCATTAAATTGATAAATATGGAGGCAGAAAACATTATATTATACATGCGGCAGAATTTCGGGAATGTTATATTTCATAATCGCAAGATAAAAATTCATACTCGCAAGATCAAAATTCCGATAGAATCATCTATATGAAAAAAAATTCTGTATTATTATGCTATTATTTTATAACATGCATACATTATAACTTGCAAAATTCCAGTAATTATTCACCGATAAAATTCTTCTATCTGCATCAACTTTTATTATCTCTGATCGTTGTTTTACATTTTCTGAAATCACTTCATCAGTCTTTTATCTTGACTTGCTCGACAATTATTCCTACATAATTTAGTTTTAAAAGATATCTTTATATTGAGAAAAAAGTCAAAACATTGATAAATACTCTCAAAAGGAAACAGTAAATTAAGAATGTTAATTTCCATCAGGCATACTCGCATTGCATATTCACTTCTACGTATACACGCCAGTTTATTCAAGCATCTATAGCGACAGCAGATCAGTTGGCTTAATGCTAAGTGTCGATGTATCACTGTCTCTCGAGGAAACCTGTTAATTACCGAAGACGGCTCATTAATAGCGTCTGTACCATTTCTATTCGATATCCAGAAACGTCGATAAGGTATGCCTTTCGTCTGCACATACGTGTGTGTATGCGTACAGTGTACGCGCGCACGAGAAACGTGTCCAATGCAATTTCCAGTTTGATAAAAGCGCAACACCAAGAAAACGCGGTCAACGACCGTGGCATTTTTCGCTGCATCTGCTTCGACATTTCCGATAGCAAAAGCTGCAATGGGCATTGTTCGGTCAAATTTCTTCTTACCAGTTAGTTGCCTTAGTTCGTATATGTTCTCATTTGCGAGCGATATTATTTATCGCCGATATTGTTCGTCGTTTGTGTTCTGGTGAGGCATGTTTGGTATCGCGTATTGAGAAACGAGGAAGCGGAACTCATGGAAGAGATCGATGAGAAGAGAAGAGACATTAATTCTAAAGTTCAGATATCTTTCTCCGTTTAGTCCCCCGGGGGGAAGACCGGAAGATCAAAAGATTACAATATATCGACATCATCGTAGGGAGACAGAAGATACAGACTCAAAGGTACAGTCGTAGACACGTAATAAGACTCGCGACGATCCCGAGCCGAAGTGAAACTTACTTCTGGATTCTACTCGAAGAGGAGCTTGATAGCGGCTTTTGGATGAATCGGTCACATAATACACACTACTTTTTGTTCCACCGCAAAACTCTTTATGTCGCAAATACGTGTTCCGCTTAGCAATACGGAATTTTGAGAAATCCAATTTCGTGATATTTCTAAACGTCACTTCTTTTGTACCGTTTTGTACCTGGCTCGCTGTGCCACAACTCCACGCAATCTAGAGATCACATTTATATTCGATTTTTGACAAATCCGGTACTTGCGTAGCATATCCGAACAATGCGTTCGTGCATAGAGCTTGTGAGATCGATTTTGCTGAGTCGACATCGCTGGCGGATTTGCGAAAGTAAGAAATGACTCTATTCCACATTCCACCCTTCTTTCCAAACTCTTGTTATCTATTGGCGTGTTCCTGGATGAAGGTACTAGCTTATACGCGTTTACAGATTTAGTAAGCAACTATATAATTAAAAAGATCATTCAGCTCAGCACATGCTGGCAATATAAATAATGCTGTTATTAGTAAGTTAATGCATACGCAAAAAATTCAAATATACTCAATAATAAGTACCATGTAAAATAAACGCGAGTGTATAGATGAAAGTATATAAATTAATATACTAATCATTTATGGTACTTTAGTATTATTAGTATTTAGTATTATTTAATTATACACGTTACTTATAGTATCACAGTAATATTATCACAGTAATAGTTTAAAAACAATTATTGTTTAGAAAGTTCTTCAAAATAATATAAGAAAAATATTAAAGAATGTCGCATTTAAAAAGAATACTTCAAACAGGAGAAATATATATACACACATGTCACCAATAATGTTATTTAATAAAATATAATTTGTATGTTATATTGTTCATAATTTAAGCCGCATTTCCAACTTACATTTACAGACATTTCCGGTTCACGGATCAATGCTTGCACGAGCATAATTACGTTATTAATTCAAGCGGAACGCAGGAAGGAATAAAGGGCAGAGAGGGAATTACGAACACTAAATCCGGATCAACAAGCTGCGCGATCCCTTCGGTATCGACTTACCGCTCGACTCACGATCTCTCGGCGGCCACGCCATGTACAAACATGTGCGAAATTGTTTCGGTAAAGACAAGGTGTACTGTACATCCGTGCGGTGCGCGCCGCGACAAGTTCGAACGAACGTTAACGAACTTACGAAATTGCGCGGGTGGATCTGATGGTTGTATATTAGAAGCATGTCATCGTAGTCGCTTACCACGGCCACGAAACGTCGTCGTACGCCGATGTATGGAAATTGTTCGTGCTCGTTAAGCGCGTTGACTTACGGACGGAATTTAACGTCGTCGCGCAGGACTACGCGACGGAATTTCGAAACGAAATTACTTCCCCTCCGACTCGCCCATAGCCCACGTTAAACTTGTACAACTGCGGCTCGAGGCTCAAAAGCGTGTGACGCCGGGAACTTTCAATGAGATTTACCGGAGTGCGTAAAATTCAAGCGAGTACGGCCCTCATTCTCCATCGTCTACTCGACATTGAGCCGTCTTATCGAAACTATTTTCTCATTTTCAAGATTCTATGATATTACGGTATACGCGCGGTATATATATACTCGTTTCGAAATGTCGATACGATTAGAAAAGTTTCGAAAAAAACTCCGGAAACAGAAAAAAAGCTCCAAACACGAGAAGAAAACTAATGCACAAACTCGGCGAGTTTAATTATTGCCGTTGCAAACACGAGAAATGTATTACGTCCCACAGTTATGTTTCTATTATCACGTACAAACATATAAGCTACTACTCCAGTGCAAAACTCACGGATTATTTGCGATCCTCGACTCCAAAAAGAAAATTCTATACAGAGATACGAAAAAGCAAAAGAAATACACAAAAAATATTAATATACTTAGAAACGTCGCGACACTTAAATGAAAGTCCTCGACCTCCGAAGTATCCCCTATTTGATGATTAATCTCCAAGCAATTACGAACAAGTGCGGTATTATCCAGAGAAAACGTCTTGCTTTTTATTTATCTACATTGGGGCAATTCGCTCTTTTTATATTTCCTCTTTTATCCCCCTTTTCCCCTTTCCTCCCCCAGCATCCTCTCGCGGTCCAATTTCATTGTAGCTGAATTATTCTCTCCGAATGCGACGATGAAAAGAGGGTGGCCAAATGCGCGATGGCCTCGTTTATTCTAGAAAATAAATAAAAAGGGAACAGTCAGCTGCATATTTGCCATATATGCTGGCCATCGTTCTTCTTCTTTCCCCTCTTTGTCAGACAAAATGGAGTCCATTTTTGTGTTGCGCAATTTTCTTTGAGATTGGCATAGCGCGATACGAGGAACGTATGGCGGTGGACCACAATGAAAAAAAATTTCCCTGTTTCATGGTTTATGATGTGTTGCTGCCGAGCACGGGAAAGGAATAAACTCCGCACACATGCGCGAAAGAATCTTTTTCATCGTCACAAAAGAAGTAAATGACGTTTTTGACATACGTCCTTTTTTTGTTTAAAATACACGACATACAATAATTATTATAATTAATATAATAGCATTAGCAAATATCGAAGAAACTGATATACCTATCATGCGTAATACAAATAAATGTTATAAGCGTGGACATTAGTAAAAATGCACTGTAAATTAATAAAAGTACACTTTGCATATACAAATTCGCAATTTTACACATGTATGTAAAGTTATAAAATAAAATTGCACACGGAATGTAGTGTTTTTTTTGTGCGCAACTAAATGAACCCGAATATAACGGACTACATTTCAGTTTTGAACAATACATATATACCTGAAACCTTTTGCGGATGAGGGAGTTTATGGTTTCAATCGCGCAGGATGCAAGTTATAATCAAGCGTCTGGCGCTAATAGACGCAAGAGTGCCTCGAGCAAGGTAATTCGCAAATTGCTCCTCCTTGTCAGCGAATATCGCGATTTAATTTTCTCGCGAGCGTGCTTTATCTTCGGGCTTTATTGTCGGAAGGAGTGCTCTCGGCTGCGTGCGTTGCTTGTACGACGTTACGGCGCGCCGGACGGAAGCGGCGCGGCGTTTCGTCCGTGATTTTTCCGCGAGGTCGCTTCATAAAATCGTCGACGGAGTGATCGGTCAAAGGGGAACAAACGAGCGCAGAGTACACAGCGCGCGCTGGTTGGAATACAGAATAAAAATATGGCGGTCCTTTGAATCGCGCCATCGCTCGGTAATCGGGGGGAAAAGGTCAATGGCACTCGTTATCAAATAACCCGAAACTCCTCTCGATGTCCTCTTCGATGACAACCAGGAAATACGAGCGTTCGTGTTGCCATGAGTCGTGATTTAAAAATCTGATCTCTCTCCGCGAGAAGAGAGAGAGAGAGAGGAAGAGAGAGCGAGAGAGACAGAGAGAAAGGAGAGAGAAAGAGAGAGAGAAAGAAAGAGAGAATGATTTCTCGCTTTCGTTCGTTTGTATTGAGAGCGAATTCCATTGAAGTTGCGCGTCTCGATTAAGCGAAACGATCGCTCCGCTTGCGCATCGTCGATGAGTTCCAATAAAAATCAGCCGGCCAAAGTAACGATGATAGTGTACGAGTTGTAATTACACGCGTAACAGCCTCGAGAGCTGCGAAAAATAGAACGCGAAATAAAAGCAACTTCTTGCCACTGGTGAAGTTATTAGTCCAGTTACCGAATTCCTATCGATGTTGATTATATTAAGTTGCCAGTTAAGAAATTTTTCAAATTCTTCCGCATTATAATGTTCCGCATGATATGGAATATTTTATTTCACGCGTTCGCACATATATATTTAACACAAACGTAACTTAATCAATCGTACATGATAAGAAGCAATTTGATATCAAGTAATAGAATATATACTCAATATCGATACATTTCATTTGTGATAATCAATCAAGCGTGATCAAACGGATGGAAGAATCTATCAAGCAAGCACTTTGCATCATAGGTCAATCCTATCGCTTCGCAAGAGCTAATTTGATTGCTTGATACATCTTCGCTGCATTTCCACGATGCTTCTATATGGAAAATGCTGTAGATCTATTTAAAAAGATTTTAAAGAAACTCTCGAGTTGGTCTTCTTGTAGCGGAAATTTTCAAAGAAACTTAATTACGAACAGATTTTATACTGTATATAAGAAAAATTTTATATCGATATTCTGCGACAATTCTGTTAAAAAACTTCTCGTCCAACTTTCCTTCCAACGTTAAATATGTGATGCATGTATGTAAACGGTTTTTAGCATCCATTATAAGTTGATACGTTATAGGAAAAGGGAAGGAAAAAATAGAAAGACAGAGAGAGAGAGAGAGAGAGAGAGAGAGAGAGAGAGAGAGAGAGAGAGAGAGAGAGAGAGAGGAAAGGAAAAAGACAGGAGCAGGTTTCGTAGTTTTTAACGAGATTGCTGTTTCTCACGACAGAGAAAAGTTTATTTTTCTACTCTCTTCGCATGCACGTTATAATATATAGCATCTTCTATAGCTCTGCAATATTCATCGATATGATGGACGGAAACTTTAAGTAAAATGTAATCGGTACCCACGATTTATTCGAGTCCAGTATTAAACAAAATTAAGAAAAAAATTTTAATATTAATTTTTAATTTTTAATATTGCGCAATTGAATGTATCCGAGAATTTTTGATAATTTTAAGTTGTTAAATATATATGTTCAATTTCGGATATATTAACGTGTCGGGCCAGCCGCTAATTAATATATAATCCGCTCACACATAAATTCCGCAGCAATTCAAATTACGAATTTTACTAAAAAAAGACTCGTGTGCTAATTAAACGTAAACTCCATTGACCTAATTAGAATGTAACGTTCGCAACGCGTTACGAGGTCGCATCTCGTTACACGGAGCATCATTGATGACGGATTAAAGCAAATTCCATATTTGGGACAATTAGTCACATAATCGTGTTACCCTTCCTGAACGTCGCCGCCTGTATTGCTCAAATCCGAAGTTAATTAATCCGCGCCCTTTGACGATGATCGCATATATACTGCTGCGTTTTGACACGCAAGTTAACGGATCTAGGAACATTTCACCAACTCTCGATGAGCTTTTAAAGCCATACAGTACATGAGCTCTCGACGAATTTATCTCTCTATAGTGCTCTCTCACTTTAACAACTTCCTATACAACGCATTATACAAGACATTTGACTAGAAAGTAATTAAGATCGAATATAAAATTAGTATCTCTCAGGAGACAAAAAAAGAACAAGCAAAAATGGAGAAGAAATCGACGCGTAAAAGAACGATCTTGACTGTCTTAATTGATATTATCATAATTAAATCGTCAATCGCTGTTCGTTACAACTCGCAATTTGTAATTAGTAAAGAATTTCTCTATTCCGCTCGTCGTATCTCGATTAATACGTTAGACATTCTTCTTGATTATTCTTGATTGAGTCTCCCTTTTGTACATTCCACATGATGCACGAGTACACATATACACACACATATATACATCACGGTATCCTGTAATTAAAGCGACACGTGCTCAAAGACTTCGCTTCAGCTTCATTGATGAAGTCCGTCGAGTGTTCGTCGCTTTCCGTTTGATCAGCAAAGTACGTGAGCCATGACCGGGATACGAGAGTACGATCATTCTACTAACCACTACAGAAAATGTAATAACTATTGCTCGTGCAAACACGTAGCACCGTACACTAAAAAATATAGAAATATAATTACCTGTTCGAGCATTTTACCTTACTTTTAATTTTTCGCTCGATGAAAGTTTCATTCTTTTACTCTACTTTATTAACGATACGATGTATTGCATTAAAAATTTTTGCCCATAGTTATGCAACATGCTAACGGTACATCATCAATCAAATTAAAAAACAAACTTTATAGGTATCTTGCATTCCACCAATATTTTAAATAATTTTTTAAAAATTAACACACGACTGCAATATATTCTGATATAAAATACGATATATTCCCCGATGAAAAATTTTGCAAGTTACACGAAACGTCTGAAATTCTACAACATGAAACAAAACGATATCCTACGTGGTTGTAAAATTCGTCCTTATCAGAAGATTCAGGAAATACGATCACGAGCGTAACCATCGTATAGTTCCGGAAACTTTCGCTACTCCCGATTGAGTTGTAAAATCCGCCGCGATAAAATTGTCCATTTTGCCGGAAAATATCGTTCCCTTCCTCTCGTAGCCACCGTGTTCTCGCGCCCCCTTTTTTTATAGCCAAGAAAAATAATTTTTCGTTCCTTCGTAAAAAGGAAAAGTCAGCTGGTACAATTGGCGAACATTGTCCAAATTTTGCGCGAGTTTCGCACATACTATAGACGGAATACTTGCGCGTATCGTTCGCAAAATGAAGAAAACCGTTAATCAGAAGATCGTTAAAAGTTCGACGAGAGAGTTTACGTGCTCACCCTTAATAAGGCGTTACTTGCGATGTCTGGCATCGTGATTGGCCGGCAACTGCTAGTCGAAACAATATCAGCGAGATGCCTCGACTGTAATTCTTCTTTCTTATCTGTGAGAAATTCGATACTATTCGAGAGCGGATATAAGCTATCGTTTTAGAGTTTACTACGCGATTGTGAGACATTTGCGGTATATGATTTTATAACTAAGTAAATAATATATCGTATTAAAAATGTAGTGTCGACACACGGAATTCACTGCTGACGTTGAAACAAAACTTTATGAATTTGTTGGATCACAGACAGAAAATACTCGGACAAATCATTCCATTTTCCTATTAAATATAACATATGTATCATCTCGTTTAACATTGCTGCCAAATGTCATACCGCGTTCGTAACTTGAGAAAGTATTCTAAGAGTACAACCGCGGAAAGTTTCTTCCGTGTCTGCGATATTTCTCCGCGAAATAAAGGAAATTTGTAATAAGGGGGTCGTTAAAACTTCAACGAGACTCTTCTTTACACTCTTGTAACGAGTCGTGAAACTTATCGCAATATTTAGTTGGAGTATCGCAATTGAGGTAACCACGATCTGTATATTAAGCATCCTCTGTACAATTCCGTGAAAATAGATTTCGCTCGTCTTCGAGAAAACTACAATATAAAACATTTTTTTTAAATTGTTATATCGAATGTAAAGTATACGAAAATCCGGAAGAGACATTCTGTAATTCAAGAATCAATCACAAAAGAAAAAGAAAAATATTATCTCCTTTTATTATGTTTTAATATGAGAACGTTAATGAAAGAATTAAACTTTTTATTTTCCAAAACTGTTCTGAGAAAATCTTGTCTAGGGAATTAAAAATATGAAGTAGCTGATTATATTTTAGAAAATGCATCAAAAAGACAAATTATTATACGTATAAAGAGTCTTACTTTCATCGAACATAAAGACATTAGCTTGAGAAAAAGATTGATTATAAGTATCATCGATGCGCATTAAGCATTCCACGATGAACTGAGATTCGTTCAGTCGATGATCCACGTGACATCTATACGCATAGACATCGACGGCATCCACAATAGCATCTGTTTTTCCCGCTAAGACGGGTAGGATGCATCTAGCTTACAGAATACGTTTTTCCACGATGTATGTTGAATAATGGAAGGATGTCAAGAGGTTGTACCAGCAACGAGAAACCGGGAGTTAAAGTCGAAGAGACGAACGAGAAGAGACGGCGAAATATCGAACCGGCGAATTTTACTATTTATTTATGTCAACCTTTCAAGCACTATATTATTATATAGAATTTCGCGAATCTGCGATAAATCTTCATATAAAAAAAAATTTGTTCTCGAATTCTCCCAACTGTGGACTAATTTAAAAAGTTGGATTATACGTACATGAGACGTTCCTGCGTTTACACAAAATGTAAAAATGTGAATATATGTTGTAACTTTTGAAATATTGCGTAGGTAATATTAAACTTATTACATATTCTGATGCATTTTTGCGCGCATAATCTTCATTTTTTTTTAGAATCGTCTCAATTTGTGTAAAAATAATGTTCTCTTTACATAGCGCTACGCATTTTCCATATTCAATTCTGTTCAATGATCCCTATCGCCAATCAACCGGAAATACGATAAAATTTGTCGCATAAATGGAAGACTTAATGAATACGGATATGCATGCGTATACACATACACATTAATTGGGGCACCTCATAAATCGCTCATTTACCTTGCAAATCGTGTTATTCACGCGGCCACCGATTTGTCGCCGCGGGCTCATCAGTTGCAATCTGTTTCCCCTGACCGTTGAAGCGGAATCGGTGCATTTTTAATTACTCCCGTTGGATCGTTAGAAAACGTGAGATTGCAAATAATATAATGTATCCCTGTTAACTAGCAGACGTCAAACAACAAGTGCACCAAATTAACGACGTATAATTATATTGTATATTGTCAATGAGAATGAGAGAGAGAGAGAAAGATTGCGCGGCATCATTTACGTACGTAACGAATTGTAAATATAGCAAAGTCATAAAATATTTTCATGAAGGTTAATCAACGATAGTTGAAATCGCGAATTTATCATAAAATTGTACGAACTACCACTTTTCGTGCTGAACGTTAAACGATATGATAAATTAACATCGCAATGTTTCAGCATATTGAAAAATAATAACCATTATGTTCCCCTCTCCATATAAAACAAAAATGTTAAACATTATTCCAGCACTGTTTATTTTCAGATAAATTTCGATCATTAATTCGAAACCACATTCAGCATTAGTTTCGAGTGTACACACAGTGTAGAGAAAATATCAATAACTGTCTGTAATTCCTCAAAGCTCGAAATCTCTGCGTGTGCGTAAATTGCGATCAATTAAATATTCGTGTCAAATTATCGACAGATGCAATTTTTATTTAATTCGTGATATGTTACGTCTGGCGATTTGTTAAGAAATATAATATTCTCTTTTCAATTATTTTTACAACTTGTTAATATAATTGGCGAAAATGTTTTATCAGCGAATTGCAAAAATAATCAAAAATACATGGTTCACGCTGATACGAACTCACATCGCAAATCATTTTTTTCACGCGTCGTATATCGTTTCAATAACGTAACAGCACTTTATAAAACTCACTTTAGACAATCTGTACTTAGTCAGACTTCAAAACAGAATTTTTCTATATATGTGTACTTACACTACGTGTACTTTTAATACATACATTTTAGGAATGCGTGTATTTATAATTTCTCAAATGTTTGTATCATACGGCACATAAAAGCATAAGAAAAATTCTGTTCCAAATGCAAAATAATTTTTATGTGAATTGTAGATCATCTTTAATTTATAATCAGCAAATTACCTTACATAAATTCTACAGCGAACAGTCTCGACGACCAGTAATGCATGATATAAACTCAAGAATATTTTTACTTTACGCGATAAAAACATATCTGTATTAAATGCGTCAAATGCGTTTTTACGGCTTCGTTTGCGCTCCATAATTTTCTGAATCAAGAGTTAGCGGAGTTAGTGCAGGAAAAGAGTCACTGACTCACCGTGGATTAACTCCGCCGAGACGGAAACGGATAATTCTTTTTCAAGCATCATTGGAAATGGTGTATAACGATGCACCTGGCGGTGGAGAGAAAAGAGACAAGAGATGGGGGAGATGAAAAAAACCGTGAAGATGGTATATGTCCTAAGTAATTAGCTAATTAGGGATATGCATTGGAACTGTAATCGGAATAACATTAATTCAAATCAAAAAATCTAGTACACGTCGTAAATGAAATAGAGATTACGGATAATGTTTACAACATATAGACAAATAGAAATTATCACACAAGGATAAAAAATATCAAATAAAATATTGTTGTTCTTCGTAAAGATACAGTTTATTGATACTGCGTAAAACACTGATGATAAATCCTCTATTAAATAATAGTAAGAATGGTAAAAATATACAATTAAATAAGTGTACTTTATTTGTTCGTATCATTAATATAAACGTGTAATTTCGACAACGGAAAGGGATCTGATTCGGTATACTAATATAGTTCACAGAGAGGGCCCTTATCTTCCTCATTCCCCTTTTCGAAAATCTCCATTTCTGCCGGCTTTTACGAGGCATTCGCAGTTCCTTGAAGCGTAACCACGGCTACTATCGTTTTACCTGCACGTGACGTGCACGCCTCGTAAAACTCAATCGGGCAAAAGCGAGCGAGTGAGCGAGCGAACGTCTTCTCGCGAGAAATTCAACAAGGGCAATTTAACGTGCCCGTACATGAACTGTGCATGACGTTGTCTCCTCCCCGCTTCAAAAAACTTCCGCGTATCCGCTATACCGGTCCTCTCATCCAGGCCAGGTCTATAATTATTGCTACGCGTTTGCGGCTAAGTAACCTACTTAAGTAGGTTATTAAGGATTGGCCGATCGCGTTAAATTACAAGTTTTATGGCTGACAGTTCGAATCTTGCTAGCAGTCGTAATTGAAAACAAAAATATCGATGTATACACTCGTGCGTACGTTATTTAAAAAAAAGATGATTAGGCAATCACGCGATCCTCGAGAATATCGGATCGCGTGAATTTCGGGCACGGACGATCCCCTTCTTTCTCACGAGCGTAAGCTAAATGTCAAATATTCAGGAGTTACATAGAATGTTTGGAATAGCGTGTCGCCAAGAAATTTTTCCCATTTGAAACGCGGGGCCGGCACGCGATTTCGTTCAATTAATTCACTCTCCAACCTCTAATTTAGTAATTACCGAGAGTGCTTTAATAGTCATTACCTCATATTATTCGAGAGCCACGAGAATTTCGCACTCCCGCATAGAAATTATTCTTTCACTTTCCGATGAGTTCCCGAGTAGTTTGGACAATGGGACGGGGCTAATTAACGCTTCTTAAGCGACTTACAATGAGCCGAATTAAGTTGTTATTAACGGCAGGCGACTCTCCGATCGGCGAGTACTGCTAATTGCTTATCGTGAAAATAAGAAAAATAATAAGGATAATGAAGACAAAGATCGGACACCCAGACAGATATCCATTTCTGAAATATCCGGCCCCACGGGCGGGTAGACGAACGGAAATAACTTTCAGGAGTTCGCGAACGAGGTCTAACGAGAAACCCGAACATGAATATTCCAAGTGGATCGAGCAGGAATCGCGACCAGTTTCTGGTTCTGTGGCGTTTCTCGTAATGGCGTCCCTATTTCTCTCTCCTGCCTTTCCAAACCAGAGATTTCGATCAGTTTTCACACGGTTTAACGCGATAACCAACAAAGCCGTACGAGCCGTAGAAAAAAATCGAACGATATAAAAATGATCGGTCAGAATCGTCAAGGAATTTATTTCAATTTTCGTCGATCGTACTCATTGAGGGATAAGTCTGGGGATTACAGGTAAGTTTCCTTTGAAAGAACACGGGCCAATGCCGGCCGGGCACAACGGCTCTCCGTAGAGCGTGAGATTAAAGAAAGGATTCAACGTACCCACACCCACTCACACATATATCCACACAAGCGTGCACACGTGTAAAAGTGGACATCGGATCTATTTGCGGATACGAAGCCGTCCTTATCGCGTCCGCCCGTCGTGCCGTTCCGCGACCGTCCACGGCGATACGAAACGAGCATTTGCCGGCCATTCCGACAGGACCATTATGACCAACGGAGTGTCACGAACGCGTTCTCTCCCCCTTTCTTTTTCTCCTTTTCCGCCTTTTCTCTTTCCTCCTTTTTTTCCCCGCGGAGGCGACCTACTTCATGATATGTCGCGCGAACGAAACCATCGCGAAATGAGATGGAAACGGCACGTAGAAATCCAGAACACGTGAAGGAACGTGTATCGAAGAAGAGGGGGGAAGGGAAAAGGGTCGATCATTATGTGAAAATCTTGCGGGAGCGTGTGACGAAACGTCGGAGTGCAATACTACCGCGGGTCACGAAACATTGGCGTCCTGTTACGTCGTCATTTCGCAACGCAGACGTCACCATGCGCAAATTCTCTCCGTCTTCCACGATAATTATAAAACGTTACGCGTATACGAAGAGTCCCAGATTCTCTTTCTTTCATTCTCTTTTTTCTTTTTACGTAGGTAGATCGCATCTTATTACTGCTCGCGCGGCGTTAACAGAGTGTGTTAATGAGAAATAAATATTTGGCAAACAGCTATACGTCGAGTTACGCCCGCGCGGGTCATCGGCATCCATAAACCATCGATCATCCCCGCGGCTGCTTGTCGCTCACGGCATTTTCGTGCGTGGCCGCGTTTCTCGTGTGTATCACCGCGTTAATTTCATTATGGAAATTCGCGCGCGGCTTCCCGTGCGACTCTCCGCGTTTAGATTGTCGCATGTAAAGCAGCGTTAAAAGAATTACCCCGTATTCATCCGCCTCTTTCCGCGTGCGCCCGCACGTGTGGCCGCACGGGAGAGAAGAGGAGGGACACGCGACGAGCGTTTCCTCTTCCTCCTACACGTTCGCGCTATGATTACCAGCACACCATCGCCGGTAATGTCGCTGCTGCCCTTGTTATTTCTCGCTGCCGCGGGGATTAACCATGATCGATCGACGGAGCGACGAACGAGAAATCGCCACTCCGGCGATAATTATGTACACAGCGCGCCGTGCTGTAATTGGTTGATGGTGTAATCGCGGATAATGGCGAGATCGAAGCGCGAACGTTATAAAATTAATCTTCCAGCGTCAACAATCGCGACGTAGATTGTCGCAGCTTTCATTGATTTTAAATTGAACGACGGCAATATATTTTCAAAAGGTAGGGAGTTTATTTTCGATCTGTAAACCAGAAACAGAGTATCCGCATAAATAGTACAGGCCGCAGACTGAAAATGAATATCATATATAAAATGAAACTGTAAATAAGATGGAAAATATTTTTACGCAAAAAATAACGCCATAAATATTCGTTCATTAATGTATCAAGTAATATTTTTCGCAGACCTGATATAAATTTGAAACTAATAAGTCGATTTATATTTTCCCAAGCCTCGTTTGGAAAATACACTTGAAATTACTGACTTGCATTTTGTCGCAACGAGATTTGTAGCGAGAATACATAAATAATGTAAGAAAACGTGTTTCATATTTTTCTGCAATTCTGTAAACATCCAGCAATTACGGAAAACGCAGAATACTATCTCGCAGATCACTGTAGTTTCCACATAGCGTAGCAGGACGTGCATAGCAAGACATCCTAATTTTGACACGAAAGTACCAGCACGAACAAATAGCACAATGCACGTTCTCCAGATCAAATAACGAAGGCAGGAACATTCAGCCGTTCCTTCCGCCGTCTCTCTCTCTCTCTCTCTCTCTCTCTCTCTCTCTCTCTCTCTCTCTCTCTCATTCTCCCTCTGCCAGTGTTTCGTTCATAGAAATAAGAAAGACACGTTTTACGCATCGCAAAGTCCTTTTTATTCACCATACGTATCTCGTTTCTATCCCACTAACGTTCTTCTAGCTGTCTTATCGCGTCTTCTCGCTCCATTCTCCTCTCTTCCTTCATGCGCGCAAATAATAACCACCCTTCCTTTCGCAAGTCTTTCAACCAGGGCAAACTTCCTCTTTCTCTTTCTATCTATCTATCTTTCCGTTTGCATCCACTTTGCCTCTACTTCTGGCCGTTCGCAATTTCGTCCACAAGTGCGTGTCGTCGGGCGTACGTAAGATCGTATGCGTCCTTGACAGCGCGCGGACTATTGTCTGTCCTTCTGCCTTAATTGGACGTTTCGCAAAGTAAATTTCCCGACCTAACGGCAGATAATGCTAATTAGCCGGAGTCTGGGTTAATTCTGCGGGTCTGAAACTGTTTGAAGCCGCCTCTTTTCCTCCCCTCTCCGTCCCTTACCATCACTCTCAGCAATTTACTTCGGGAACTTTGCAAAAATCTTTCACCGCATTGCTGATATCGCCAGACGCGATCAATGTTCTTTAAAAGATAAATAATGAGTTTCGCTATGCGCATCGTCACACATTACCTTTCTCTAGCGCATTATTAGCCATTATGTCATTTCATCTAACGGATATTATCTCTTATCGGAGAGCACATCGATTTCTGTGAGACAATTTTAGTTGTTTTCCAACATTAATTTTTACAATTTTATAAAACTCTCACCGGATTCATGGTCGAAAAACATCTCAGTATCATATTTACTCTATCTACATGTTGTTTATTAGTAGTTTCACATCGGACAGTATTTTATCCAGGTTTTCCATCAGCAACAAAGCGAATAATTTCGCAAGCCGTCAAGTGGTTGGCGAATACGCGAACTCTAACGCGCGTAGAAAACGCGGTTTCCCGCGAGGGAACAAAAGAGTCCGGCCACCCTTCCTGCAGTCACCCTTAACTCGTATCTCGACGGAAGCTGTCTGACAGCCGGCGTGGGTCGCAACACTTTATTCTTTAGCTGGCTATCTTGATTCGTCCGCTCGCGAATCTCCGCGATCGAACCGACCAATCCGGTAACCCCCTCCCTCCCCTCCTCCGGTCAACCGTCTCGCCACCCCGCAAAGCTTCGGATAAGGATCCTCGCGATACGGGATATCCTTGTCAGGTTAGCTGGTCTCCCGTCACCCCCGTTACTCCCGGCCCGAGCCCGACCCCTGCCACTCCCGTCCGCCGTCCGTCGCGTCTCGAGAGGATTTCACGATACCCGCTCGACGTGGCCCATCGATTTGAAAGTGTCTTCGAATCCTTCGAAATCGGGGTGCGCGCGGAGTGGTGAGGCGAGAGAGTGCTTGAAACAGGATTCAGGAAATCGCACTAAATCCAATTACCTCCGAGACTCCTGGAGGTGATGTATACGAGACATTTCGCGGTGGTTGTAAGAAAAAAAAGAAAGAGTTCGAAGCCTGTACCGATTCCTGTGTCGGAATTACGGGCTTTGCGGTATTTCGAGCGCCGAGCGGCGGATATATCGGGGAGCTAGACGCGGGAAACTATGAAGAGAGAGAATGCTTCGAACCCCGAACGTCGCGACCGTATCTTTGACGAGGAGGCGTTTTAGCGGAGATTTCAGGAATGCGTCCCGAGAACGCGGATTGTCACCGATGCGAGTATCGAGAACCTGCGGCGAGACGGAATGGCGAAACGCGATTATGAACTTAATGCAATTAAACGCGGTAAAGAAGAGAACGGTATACGAGTTAAGTTTAGAGGTAATGGTATTTATTAATGCCGTGTCGCGACGGACCATCTTGAATAATTAGGATAATTGACAAGTTGTGATTTTATATGCAATCAATTGCATATAAAAAAAAAACACGTGCATAGCATGTACCTAAAATAATAAGGTTTCGCCAAATTATTGAAAAAAAAAACCCATTTTAATTTTACTCCATTATTATCTTAATAATGTGAAGAAAATCAATACAATCAGTGTTAAAAAGTATCTGAGAATCTATTTTAAACTTACTCACAGTAATATTTTCAGGCATAATATTAATTACATTTGTATACTGATTATTTAATTAAAAAGTAAGCAAAAGAAAAAACGTATTGCGTTATATTTTAAATTAATATTTTTAATTATTTATTCATTTTCAGGATAAAGTTCAAAACCTGTGTTCTGAAAGATCCACATACCTTGTTAGGAGTTAATAGATCATAATTAATGAAATTCCCTTTCAAGCACATTGCTTGAATTTCTCATAAAACAGTTTATTCTACACATAATGGTCTGTATATTATATTTTTGATAATATTAGCTGGTAAAATTATGGAAAAATTATATAATCAAATTACCCTAATTGCTACACGATAAATAAAGTCTGTTTTAAGTATAAATATAAATAATACTTATATTATAATTCTGTATTAACAAGAAACATTAATTCCTGATTTTTTAATTTATTATATCCTAGTTTTTTCTTTCTTTGCACACACACACACACACACACACAGAGAGAAATGCCGGTTTAAATATATTAAAATATATTACTCTGGAAAAAATATAAAATGAGTATTTAACGTCGACGTACGATAAAGAAAGGCTATTAAACGCAAGAGAAAAGAACGTATACTTTCTTGTAAAATGAAGTTGCGGGCGTACTCATTTTTTACCGGCGATCGCTTTTGTTTTCAACGATCTCGACATGAGCTTTCAGCGAAAACTTAGATGTAAATTTTACTTCATGACATATTCTTCCCCGACTTAAAATTGATTAAAATCCATTTCACTCTACATAGCTCATTTCCACTGTGTAGTTACGCTTATGAATGAAATAAAAGCGATTCTTCCTCAATTTGCTACGGGAATAATCTCGGATTATGATTAAACGACGAGGCGGACGCGTTTAAGTGATCGACGAATAAACGTCGACTAATTTCCCTTAATCAGCGTAATTGCGATTCTAGCTTCCTCCCTTTATACAACCCATTGTAATCGATATCAGGGCGAAGACGATTAGCTTATCTTTTTGTTTGAAACAAATGTCAAACAAATTTTGCGAAACGTGATGAAACGCCGATAATTGAGTTGTTACCGACTTTAACCTTCGATAAACGAAGGCGGGATCTCGATAGCTGACACACAGAGTCTTACTTAACGATCTTGAGCGCGAGATCGTAGATGTCGATCATCGTTAGGGCGATAAGGCACTTTCACTTAACTTAATCCTCCGGGGTAATGGGTATTAAGATGAACTAGTTCGTTAGGGATAGAACGCCATATTGGAGAAGACACAATCTGACCTAGCTGGCGGCACGATCCTAAACTGAAAGTGTAACTCACCTTACCCGTTCAGACAAGTAAGCTCCCGCTCTGATTTTTGCCGCTTTGTAAAAAGATACAATATTACTGCTACCATTAATATAATTTTCAAAAAAAAAAAAATCTTATATAAATCCATTTACTCATCAAATTTTTTCTACAATTAATTATTGCTTTTCTATCTCAGCTAAAAAAGTAATATAATCAATGTATTATGTACTCCGATTATATTAATTTTATTTTATTAATGTTATATTATAATTTTTAAGTTAATTATATGTTATTATTCAGTTATTTAGATAATTATTCATTCATGATGAGTTCAAGCCAGAGAGAAAGAAAAAGAAAGGAACAATACGCAATTTTCTACATGCAGAAATTTTCATGATAAAGTGTAGCCATAAAGCAAAACCCACCACGCTCTAGTAAGTCGAGCCGAATAAGTTCAACTAGTCCCTTTGCTGGACGGCTATTTTTCGCCACAGGGCAAACGGCATCGCGATGGTGGGCACAAAGCTAACTCTCCTCTCCACAAAGCCGCATCGGGCTCGGAGAGCGTAACGTGCAACGTGGCGCCGTGAACACTGAACGCGAACATTAGCTGGTAGTTAGGTAGCGATCGTAAAACTTGCCGGGCCGTTGGGCGGCCGGAAACCGTGGCGTATACTTTTCGCGGCGGCCGCGTGATAGACACGCGAGTGCAGAAACACGGCTGAATCACGGCCGTGGGTTCGGGCGTGCCGGATGAGCGGGAGGACGCGGAAGTACAGGGGACGGTCGTCCTCATGAGTGCACTTTGCGTTTCCCAGAACGATATCCAATCCTTCCTCGTCTCCTAACTAGGCCGCTTCACTCCCTCGCTCAACGTTCTTATCTACTCCCGCCGCGTAACTCGAAAAGTTTTCCTCGGTCGCAAGTTTCGCGGCGCGCCGCGCCGCACCTCTTCCGCACAGCCGAATCCTGTGTACCTTACGCGAGGGCTCGACTTATTCGCGGGTAAACTCGAATCGGGTTTGCGGCTGTTCGCGAAGTAACTTCGCGAATGACGATTATGCGTACGATGGAGGGAAACTCGTATTCGTTCAAAGTTAGGTATGTGAGCGATACGATCCAGAAATATGAAGCCTGGAGTCGGTACAGAGCGTTGATAACTGAACGGGCGACTCGAAAACTCTTCGAGATCGCCATCGTCGCTACGATCGTATTTATAAGCTTAGCGCTAAGCGATAATAAAAACTCCGCGAACATCGACTGATCCGACAGTTTCGGTACATTGCCTGACAACAAATTGCGGTAATGCCAGCAACTACCTTTGCTGGCGGTCCTTTTCAACGTCCTGCGCGTCCATTTCGCTCGAGTATCTTCGCCGGGTCCGGAATACGTTTACGTGAACAGCAGTCGTTCCCGGCATTCCTGCGAAAGCGACGAGATCCCGTGGAAGCCGCTCGGGCCACAATGGATCCTCGCGAGCGATTTTCCAACCAGTGCACAATGCCCCCTCTATCGAAATCGTTTTGCACTCTTGCCGTGGTTTGGCTCCTATGCCAACTTATTCCTTTCGATCCGGGAATGTCGCATCAAACTCAGGGATATACGCAAACTTTCTCTTCTACCTTGCAAGGAATCTTGTTGAAAACTGCACTCTCTTCCTTTCTTCAATAATTTAGATTCCAACATATTATTTACTCACAGTGTGTACGCAATCCTTTACCTGTTTGTGGACATTTACACACATTTGACGTCTATTTGGCTCATTTGATTATTAATTTTGCTGTAATTAGCTACGAGTTTAAAGAAACCGATACTAATATTTCTAAATCGTACCAGAATTTTCGTCGACATATGTATATATTAATAAAACATTTTATCTTTTTCTTCTTCGATGCTGTTCCACAGTCCGAATCGAGCCTTGACTTTCAATGTGAAAACGCTGCAGTTCTACGTGGACTTTGGCTTCCTCATACGTCTCGTTATCACTTGTAATTTTTATGAGAAAATGTTGTAAGCTCCTGCCCAACCTCCGCTCTGGAAGACTGAGTTTATTTCAAAGTTTATTCATTGTTGTTGTTATTGTTCGGAGATTTCTGTTATCCAAGAAAGCAGTACCGCGCGATTTGTTTATCCCTGATGGTTATCTTGAAATTAAGTTTATGTTTGGGGGGTACTTTGTAAAATATTTTCTCACTCAAAACTTCATTAATATTGTTATAAAATATCAACGATACATGCCTAATATCTTCGATATCAAATTGTATAATAAGACAAAGAATTTTAATTTTCACATGCCAAACTATAATTGATAACTGGAGTATTATTAAAAGTACCATATGGTATTATTGAGGATTAACAGTTGCGGGATCACCGGAGCGTATCGGCAGAAATAAAACAAATACGAAATGGCCATTGTTTGTCGATCTGACGAGCGGTGAAAGCTAACGGGATCGTTTCCTCGGGCGTTATCTGAACGTCTACCGAAAACCGATTCTATATCCGCGATAATGGCAGAATAATCAATCGCGGCCGTCCATTCCGTTCCGCTCGCCGCATTCGTATTGCAGCGCCCGGGCGAAACCTCGGCGCGTTCGAAAACACGCGTCTAATCTAATCTAAGTGCGGAGTGAGCGCGTGTGCGAGATGGTAGGCAAACTAAATAAAGCCGGGCCGACTCGTAATTGAAAAATATTGGCGCCTCGCGTTAACTCGCTTAGGCGAATACGGAAATCAAGCGGCGAAACCAGCCGGATCCGACACATATTTTTTCATTACCCTTTGCACACGTTCCCACCTACGTGGCCGACGGCTCGCTGGAGAATCGCATTCGTGTTTGCCCGGTCTTTTTCCAGACAGAGAAAGAAAAAAAGTAGAAAGAGAGGCGGCTATTGATCGCGGCAATCGCCGCGTCCACCAAATCTGAAAATCGATCCTACAGAAATCCATGCGTCCGTCATTGTGTCATTGATATAAAACGAGAAATGTAATATTTTAACAGAATTTTGACAACGCGAGGGATTAAAAATTTTATAGTAACAAACATTCAATCGGGCGATGAATAAAGCCAGAGAAAATTAATTTTGCTCGGAAATCTCGGATAAAATCGGAGAGAATCGTATTTAACTACATTACATTTCGAAATAATTTATTAAACTGCGCACAATTTGCACAATATATCGATTAATGTTCTTCAATAAACGACATAATAGACGCTGCCAGCTTCAGCAATGCGAGCTTCTTCCAAGAAATTGCTGACTGAACCATATTGCTCATAAGTCCTCGTTAAACTCTTTCTAGATATCGCTTTTTACCATCCGTTTTCTTTCTTTTAACCTAGCTAAAAAAACGACATCACCAATTTTCTCTCGCCTTTTCGACGCTTCGAAAAGCGATATACTCTAGACAAGAAAACTTTTCGGCTAATGAGAAACGGACCGCGAAGCTGACTGTAGGAAATTAACCGTGGAAAACTCGAATTTTCATCGTAAATTTGTTCGGAGGTTTAAGGGGATTAAATCTTAATTGCGACTAGATGAGAGATGGCGTAAAATACCTAACGTGCAATAATTTATACGTTATCACGTAGTTCTTAGAAAATTAAGCACTTTCGGATTTTTCAAAATTATAATATTATTAGGTAACATTAACGCGATGTTATTTAAACAAAGAAACTGAGAAGAATTTTAGAAAACAAGTTAACTATTTTATTACCATATATCGTGAAAAATATAGACATATATTTTTTAAATTTTTATTCAATGTAAAAGAGATAAAGAGATATTGTAATTGTAATGTTTTCTATTAAAAATAATGAACATTGTGTGAAACATTCAAAAAAAATAATAAAGGTATAACAACTTGTACAAAATCAAATACTAGAAACACGAGGGTGCTCCTCGCTGTTTGGTAATGTGATAATTAAGTAAAAGTCCTCGCAAACGAATTTCACAGTCGTTGAAGGAGCAGCTTATTAAACCGAACGTTTCGCCATTTGCATATTTAAATTTCCATTTCCGCGGAGCTCTTGCCCGGGCAGAGCCACCAGGTTAAATAGGAAAACCGCGAGAAGCGACCTTTTATCTCATTTCGTATACCTCTTATCGCCAGGTGCATTGATCTTTCCTCTCCTCACCGAACCTTCTGTTTACCTTCAAATCTATGAGAATCAATCTTTGGACTTGTTGAACGGTATCATCCAAGATTTTCTTCATTTGATATTCCTCATTAAGATATATTATTAAAATAAAAATAAAAATAAGTAAAGAATATCGTTAGATTTTGTAAACGGTTTAATACAGCTTTATATATAAATAAGCAACTATTTTTCTTTATTTCAAATATTTTTGATAACAATTTAGTGAAAGGTTTATTGTACCGACAAATGGTTTATCGACTTTCCATGTAATCCTAGTTGCCTACAAGATTGAAACTTTTTGTACAATAGTTCTGTTATATCAATTGTAAAATTAATTAAATCATTCGTTACGGGAGATGGTCCTCTCCGTTATTCAGTGAGCTGCACCAAGCTGTTGAAGGTCGCTTAATTGAATATTCAAAAAACAATATGTACCGTGGCGGAGATAACGACCACTTTAAATGATTGGCCCACCGCGGTAATTACAGTCGCCCTCGGGTGTTTAAATTATTAATTAATAACCACCGACGCGTTGTACCTTTGTTAACTAACGCGATCGTAATCGCTAATTATTTCGACTCTGTGACCGCTAATTCAATAAAATCCAGAATTAGCTCGTTTTAATCGTTTAAGCTGCCGGAAATATAATTTTCCGAATACGGTATAAATAAAACGGCACAAACGGAAAAAGTTATATCCCATTTCGCAAAAAGCCTATGGCAATTATTTCGTGTCGCGCTCACTGAAAAGGAAATGTTTGACAAGAAAATTGTGAAGTTGCGTTAAAATTAGAGACACGTACATTTTGCATGAATTCGATACGAATGAATACCGCTACCAATACATCGAATTATTATTCTTTGTGTTGCCTGCTAATTGGATAAATGTTTCCTTCACTACCTTTTCCCTTTGATCAATTTATTAGCTTATGTAGTCGTTTAGATTTGTTTTATTCCACTTAATAAAGCGATGACGTATCCTTATAAACAATACGCAATGTATTTATGATCATTCGATAGATTTATACAATAAAATGCTTAATAAAATTATGATTATTTATCCAAGTTTTTATCATTTGAGATAATTGCTTTGTATAATGCTTATGATATTAACATTACCGATTCTCCTTAAACAATCCTTATGGCTCTAAATTAGAGACACTTGTTCGTAAGCGCATCATACAGCACACCTGCACCGGTGTGGCGGCACCTTTATCCAAGCCGTTAGTTACGGATGCGACTCGCGGTGTGTCAGCAACAACAGGCACCCGCGAAGTTTGCCCACCTGTCCTGATAATGTCGGTTAATATCATGTAAATTGTAATTAATATTCATGGGGTTAATTCGCTACCGCGGCCGGCCCGACGCCGCTGCTGCCGCCAGGACGAAGTTTTAGCGAAAATTTACGGTCACCGCAAAACATATTTCGGACGTACCGCAGGCATTGTATAGTTACGGCCCTACGACCCGGTCTCACCCGAATAAATCACGACGATCTACGCGACGAATCGTAACAAAGTTATCAATCTGTTGCTTGATATAACTTGTAGAATTAGGCGCGAGTGCTAGATTACACTAAAATAATAAAGAAGTTAAAAAAATAGATGAGAAATAAAAAAATGCGGCACAAAAATAAGATATATGTGTTCAAATATCTTGAACAATGTAGAATTTCACGCAATAGCCGGCAATAAACGTATATTATATTCATATTGCGATGCGGTATTAAATTTTAAATAGCAATCATTTAAATTCAACGAACACATTTACCCACGAGAAGGAAACGTTTAACGTGATTGAGAACGAAAAAAGTGCGCCATGTTTTAATAAAATAGTATAATTGAAAACTTCCCAACGGGAAATTTCAGAATTCCCGTGTGACGTAAGAACGGTGACGATGCAATGTATTAATTTCCGGTAACGCATTTTCCGATGATTAAATTTCCGAACTACGTCGCCTGCGCGCTCTTTTCGCTGTAGACTATTACGGTCAACTCGCGCAACAAATTAGGCACAGTGCAATTAATTAAACAACACGTAACACGTAACACCGTAGTGGGTACCTCGCGCAGGCAAGCGGACGCGAACGCTCCCCCATGAAATTGCATTTGCGACGTAGACGGAAAATAATTTGCAACGTTAAGAAGAATTCGGAATAGAGGGTCATTAGCATAGCTTGGACGCACATATAGCGCACATATACGTTAGCGAGGTTGTTCTTCTTCGTTCAAGAGTGATGTTTACATATAATAGCCGCGCGATTAACTTAGTGCCATAATTGAAATAATGGCGCGATGAAAATTACGTAAGGGATTGCGTTATATTACTCGAGAAATGCTTCTCGCAACACCATTGCATTACGCATCTCATTCAGAGAACGAGAGAGCACTCTCCCCGGGCGCAGTTGCCTCATCAGATAAAACGTTCCCCGCAAAAGCCGTTTTTAATATCCTTCGTGATCGTGCGCGTTGTCCCTGAATAAATTGCACTTTGGTACGATGGAATGCAAGACTAAAGAAAAGTAATTTCCGATCGTACATGATATCGACATTTAACAGAAACTTTATTAACAGGTATATTCGATGTCTCGTCTGCAACGCTCTCGCAGCAATGGGAATGAACGCAATTTTAGTTGCAGTCATCTTGTCTTTTCACAATTACGATAAATAAATGATATATTCATTACCAAGTAAATAAAATTAAAAAGTTTCGTATTTTATCGACGAAATGAGATAAATGATGTAGGTATCCTTTTTTAAACGTGTAAGATATTTTTTAAGAAGAATATATTTATCGAATGCGATTGTCCTTCTAAAAAAGCGGAGGACGTCTGGTCACGTTATTTATAGACAAAGTCAATAAACTAGCGAATTCAAGAATCTCGCTATTAAAAAAAAAAAGAAGCTGATTTTATGATACCGTGGTAATTTACGACGCAGCTGTTGCTTCGCGAACGTATCCTATACGTCGCATCTGGATTTGTCGTCGACACACGCACTCGCAAGAGAAATTACTAATTCAAAGCCACTCGTACCAGTTACTGTCTCTCGTGATTCGTTTCCGCGTACATATCGGAGATGCTTTATTCCACCGAAACAATCCCCTCTCAAGCGAAAGGAAAGAATGGGAGGATCGGATCGGGATAGTTGAGGTCGCGACATCGCGACCTCTGACCCGCGGTATTTTACCAACGAGACCATCATGTTATGATACGACCACCTCCGCAGTAAAGGGAAATAACACGCGGGACATTTACGGTCATGATTCTCCGACGCATTACCGCGGCCTATCTGTCTCTATCGGCGAAAACGCTGCTATACTCTGTGGGTGTCTCGGGGATAAGCGCGTACCATACCCTTTTTATACCGGATATAATATACCCTCCAGAGATGTTCCGTTACGTTTAAATGCCCGTTTTCCCTTTTCTTTTTTTACATTCGCTTTGCGCATATTTCTCGTTTTCTCTGATGGCAAATATCACACGCTGACAAACGAGCCCAACCGATCGCGTCTCTGAACGTAATAAAATCGCACGTGTCCTTTCCAGAACAATTTGCGATAAAACCTTCCGTTATTAGAGACATATCGTTGGTAAGTTATTATCTCTTTCCGAAAGAAAATAAAGGAGGGAAATATATTAATATCAAACAGCAGCAAATACATCGTTAACTTTGATAACTTAATGCAAGCCAGAATTATATGAATATGACTCACCATTGATCGCGTGGATCGGGCAGGGATCTGTGTACGGAGATTAAATCACTGACATACTGATTGAACGCGTTATTGAGCCAGCCATCGTCCACCAGTTTCTTCGTCTGCGCGGACACGTTGGTCGGCAATATCACGGGTCTGCCCATCTCGCCGGGTGCAACAGCATCCGGATCCCGTGGTACAGCCAGTACTCCACCACCTAAGGGATCGAAAATCACGAATGAGTGACATCGTACAAAGGTGTTGGCACGAGGAGTTTATATATTATAAATTATGTCTATTAATTGAATTGTGTATCCATAATTTACCTCATCGTCAAATTAAATAGATTTAAGATTAATCCTTTAATTAATTAATCCTTTGTTGAATATTAAATTTTTATTAGTGTTATAAAAATTACTATTGTTATATCACAAACTTCGAAAAAATTTCATAAAATATTTTTAAATAAGAAATAAGAAATAAAAGTTACATACAGTTTAAACAATTTCAGTATGTTTCTTACTATAATAAATAATATTCTTTTTTAAAGAGATTATATGCTTTCTTTTCAATTTTATCTCATTTTTCAGTCATTCCATTCTCTCTGGTATAATATAGGATCAAAATTAAAACTTATAAATTCTTAAAAATTTTTCAAGACCAATAATCGGAAAAAGGAGACTGGCGGTTAACCGATATTACCCTACTAACGGTAATATCGAAAAATCATTACATTCCAAAGATTAACGACATTTGTAAGCGCAGTCTTATATCGTGAAAAGAACTCTCGTAATTGAAATTAGAATAATGCTAATGAGAGTTGAGAAAGGCATTATCGCGCTGCTTATGCGTCGGCGAGATAGAAAGGCAAATGGAGCAATACAGTGATTCACGCCAAACTCGTGGCCCCGCTCGTATTTTGTCGGTGTTCCGGTTTAGTTTCAGCTAATTCTCGTTTCGCCTTCTCGTTTTGCCTGAATATCGGGAGTATGATGCTTAACGTCAGCGCGCGAGGAGAAACGAGTCTACGACAGCGGCGGTGCGACGACGGCGCTGCGCCGCAGAAAAAGAGCATCGGGAATTGAATTTTCAGCACATCCACATCCCCGCCGGGTCTCGAGGTGCACCGTCTAAGAGCTTTCTCGCATAAACTCCGGTTTTATTTGCCAGCGCCATATTGCCGCGGCATAGCTGCTAAAGCCAACGAGGCAAGTGTCCTCTGAAAATAATTTTATCCCGGCCGACAAAGTTCGGCCCCGGTGTGTACGATGCGGCAATAAAGAGGACGACAAATTGCTTTAGCGCCGCGACCCGGGCCGCCACGAAGTTCGGCGATGAAACTCGCGTCGTGCATCACGACCGCGTTCGCCGTTACGCTACGGGCTTTTCTTAAGAGAATCGCCGGCGGCGGCGCCGGGAAGTCTCCTTTTCCCTCCGTTTGCGTACGAGCTGAGCGCGAGAGTCATCTCGTTCGTTCTCGGCGCTGGAGCACACGTTACACGCCCGTGGAATCTAAATTCATTAACACGTCATTCCGGGGCGCGCGAGCATGCAAAGTTCCTCGCGAATGCGAGCTCGTGAGAGGCATCAACCGGCGAGAAACGACTAAGCTCATCATTCAAGATCCACATTTACAGACTCCCTTCTAATACATATGTATCGCGCTGTTCGCTAGAGCGCAACGTCGACAATATCGGGATGATCCGCGCATGCATTATAAAAGCCCCATTTCGTACTTTGCGTACTTCTGGCAATAAGAAGGTGAACGCGGTGGGTAAACTACCAAAGATTCCTTATTGCGCCCGTGGCGGTGCCCGAGAGAACTTTCGTCTTTGAGGATCCTTCGCGTGTACAATCATACCTCGCTCTGCGTTCTTCTTCTCCGCACGATTTGCCTTTATTCCTGCTCCTCTTGTGCAATCGACACGCGCACAGGCAAGAAGCATAAACGATATAAGTAATGAGTAAAAAAGGTTTAAAAAATTTATTTCAAAAAAAATTATTTTTTTCTTCTTTCTGTCGAATTATCGGCAAATAAATTAAATTCTCAACGAATAATTCTCTGAGAGTTGATTATTTATATAGAATTTGTATACAATTTGTATCTACGGCAAAATAGGAAAATATGTTATAACTGGTACGTACGTAATAAATTTTTTCTTTTTTACTTTACTTGAAAAACGTTCTCGAAATGTCGGACATGTTGAGCCACAGGTAGCTCGCGAAGTGATCAAACATTCTCGAGTATGATTCATGCACAGACCATGCATTCCAAAAGGGACATCTATCAGCTTATTAAGACCTAACTCGCACCTAACCCGCGCGTGTGTAGGGTGTCTACCTATTAAGCCGTTTCCTAACAGACGTGATTCATGTAGCAACTCACAGTAAGTACGCCTACGTCGCATCGGCAAGAGATGAAGAAAGCAACTTTAATCATACCTAATAAATCTTCGTGTCGAAGATAAAACGATTTGCCTTCTAAACAAAATATGCGCCCTTCAAAATATGTTTTCTTTAGCTATATTGCAAAGCGATCATTTTAATTTATATATCATTCTTAACAATCTCACAAAATTAAGAGAAATTAATTTTCTAATGGACTGAATAAATAGAAGAAAGAAAGAAAGAAAGGAAAACAATCTCGTTGAAAGTACCTTGCTCCGGGCCGGCCTGATTGATCTTCGCCTTGTTGCTGATCACATTGCCGGTCGTTTCTTTTCTAAACGACGCCGCGGGCGGTACAAATCCGTTCGCCGCTTGCTGCGGCATCGCGACGCCCGACGGTGCCAATCCTTGAACGGCGGCCGCCGCCGCCCGATCCTCCGTGTAGAGCAGGAAACAGACGGTCACCCACACGGCGGTCGCCAGCACCGCCACCTTCAACCACAGCGACCTCCTCCTGGGGAAACCCATCCTTCCGCCGCTCTTCGATCCTTCCTTTATGCGCCTGCTGCGATCGACACCTTCCCGTGCTGCGATTATCGTACTTCTCGTGCGGCCTCGAAATGTCGTGTTACCTCAGCAACATCCTCTCGCCCCTCTTCAACCTTCCTCTCGGTCGGCTCTCGCCGTGTGACGTCGAAAGGTCCGGGCACCTAGGCTAGTTCCTCCTTTCTACGCGATCGAGGACGCTAATTAAACGCCCGAGTAGAGAGAAGAGATCCACGGTAGACGCGTTCCTTTCACGAGCTACCGCGCCAGAAATTTCACAGCGAAAGCCTCGGCTCCGGAGAACGATTCTTTATCCTAATCGAAATGACTGACAATCACTGACGTGCAACATCGGTAACTTTCCGTGATAGTAACATGCGTTATCGTCCGTTTCGGCGAGGCTATATTCTTCAAAGTTGATCTCTCTCGACGCCGTCGCGATAGATCACACGAA
The DNA here is from genome assembly GCF_048541705.1 of Temnothorax americanus. Taxonomy (NCBI): domain Eukaryota; kingdom Metazoa; phylum Arthropoda; class Insecta; order Hymenoptera; family Formicidae; genus Temnothorax; species Temnothorax americanus. Next base: position 2,802,382 of record NW_027509275.1, read on the forward strand.
GTGAGATAAAGTAGATTTCTAAATTGTGCGAAACTAATGTTGTAGCTCGAGATATACCGTGGCAGACATCTACCGAGTTTTAACGACGTAATGTGATACGTTTAGCAATCGATATGTTGCATTTGATTCTCGCCGTTACGTCAACGTAGAACGGCGAAATGGTCTTGCATTAATATGAATTATCGTCGTAGATTGGATATGATTTTTATGTTTTAATTAATAATCCGTATATGTGCGTTACGATATGTATTTTCGGGTCAAGCAGTTTCTCAACGTCACCGCATTCTCGTACCTGCAATCATAAAAAAGGCAAAAATATTAATGGAAGAAACGTCGATATATAACGACTAAAGTTCAATAAAATATTGAAAAGTTCCAACTTGTTACACACACAAATCTGATCTACTTATTAACTATATTTTCAAAAAGTGTTCGCGTGTTCAAGATTAAAACTTTTACGCAAACTCGCATTAGTAAACTTATGTTTTAGTGTTTTAAAATTAAAATGTATCGCGCTATTTCATGTACAAATATTGGATTTTGTTTTGAAAATATTCAAGATAACAGTTTACATAATTTTCATAGTGTATACGTAATTAATCGTAGATTAATAAAAATTGCGGTGCCACGATCCTATCTATTCTTATAAAATTCTGAATTAGAATCGCTATTTTAAGTATTTAATTTTCGACATGTTGAGAGAGAGATGAGATAAATTCTATCTCCTTAATTATCAACTATTCGAGGTTCCAAGGTGTCAAAACTGACACAATAACGAATCTCTCTGCATGCGATATATTTAGTCTCGTCGAATAGCTTCCGTTTCTTTATTTATTTAGCGATTCGTCTGGCAGACTCGGGGCAATTTTGGAGCAATTCGTTAAATCTGATTTCTGGATTCACAAAAATAAAACAAAGATTTTATATATAAACTTTTTTGTGATTATACATTAAATATAAATAAAGATAAAAACGCTGATATTGCAAATATACTGAAATATACTCTTCACGATTTATTTATCTTACTAATAAAACGGTATTATTTAAGAGATAACATATTTGGAAATACGATCGACCAGGGAAGTTCTCAATTAAGGGAATGATTGTAAACTTGCGCGTTCGTTAGATATACGATCCAAAATTCAGTGTACCTAAAATACGTTCTTGCGAGTAACCCAGCGCTAAGTAATCGGAAAATATGCGCGTCCCGGGGCTTTATTAACTTTGTGTTAAATTAGGAAATTAGGAACTTTCACACGGCGTGGCGGTGTGGTTGTTAATGATGTTAGGATAAACGATTTATACGAAAGTAACGACGATAATATCGATGATCTTGACCGTTAGCCGTTCGATACTTGTTACCAAAAAAAGAAAAACTACGAATTCGCGATGAAACAGATCGACAGAAAGGCAACACGTAGCAAATTGCATAAATTAAATCGACGACGCGACGCGACGCGATACGGTCATCCATCACTTTCACACGTCGAGCCTACTGTACGAAATGATTATATTCCCGACATGACGCGCGATCAGGCGCAGATAAGTGGACGCGCGCGGTACGACCGTTGCATTATGCGCAATGCATCGCCCCACGTGGAAAAGTTGGCTGTCGCCGTGTGCACGCAATCTCGCGGATTGTGCAAAGTTGTCTGCTCGTATCGGAGAATCGAGAGCTGCATTCGAATGGACCGAAGCCTGGCGGGATAACGTTGAAAAGGCCCCGCCACGCGCGCATCTAGAGAGAGGGTTCGGGTTCGGGGACGGGACGTGAAAAGGTCCCGGGCGAAGGAGAAGCTCGCTCGCGCGTATCACGCTCTCTTCGGCGTGCCGGAGACGTTTGCTATTCATAGGCAGAGAAAGGCGTGCATTCACGTTTTAATGTCGCATTTCGACCGTAACCATATCGCGTGAGTCGCGAAGATGCGCGCTGCAGCGGATGCATCGAATGGCGATGCATCGACGGACGTTATGATGGGAGAAGTGCAGTTAAGCCAGCAGCTTTTCATCGCCGAGATTGAGCGCCACTATTCTCACGGAAAATTGCATCTGCATTGCATCCAGTCGTCTTACGAATAACATCGCTCGCAGGAGAGAGAAAAATTTAGGGTAAACTCGGGTAAGATGGCCAACCTATGTTTTCTTTCAATCTAGCCATGAAACATCGAATGAACATGAGTTGGCCAACATGAGTTTACCCTATGATGTACATTTTGGTTAAGTTTAGTTAATTGTGGTGTTAATACAGTTATTAACGAACACATAGTGAAACGTGAGATGTGTAACATTTTGATAATGCCTAGCTAATCGCGCTGTTAATTATATTAATAAAACTCGAAATTCCCTGCTCTGGAGCTAGCGACAGAATAAAAAACTGCGCATTTCAGATAAAATTCATAACGAGAGAATATCCTGAAGATAGGAGCAATTTAATTTTTCGTAAACAAAGATTAGAATTGAGATATCCGCGAGGAACAATCGCGCAATATTACGGAGATGTCTTCTCGGCATTATAGAGTAAGAGAACTCCGCAGATCATACTATCTTTCTCAGACGGCACGAGAAGCCTTCCATTTCCAGCGAGTGGAGGGAACATTGTCTCGAGTAGACACACGTGCGAAAGCAGTGTGTGCTTTGGAGAAACGTTAGCGGGAGAGTAGTCTGGCTCTGCCAGAACCGTACGTGGCAAAGTGGCATGGTCGCTTTTTAGTGGTCGTTACTATCGGAGACACTTTTCCGTAAAAGAGTTTACTACTTCTCGTCTCTAAAATGCTCAGGCCGATGTATCGGTCTGAAAAACTTTCCTTTCCTTTCCTTTACGATCTGGCAGTAAATATACTGTGAGAAACATAAGTGTGGCATCTCCTGTCGTAGCGTCCCAGCAATATTAAAAAAAAAGAGATAAAGGGACAAAAAATTTATTTTGTTGCGAAATAAACTGCTCCGAGAGCTCGAAAGTAAGTCTAAGTCTGTCGCTAACGCTGCGGATAAGATTGAATGAGGTCGGGCATAAATAAAGAATCAGCATAACTAAATGGTAAGAAAGAACGATCGCAATATGAAAAAAAATGTATAAGACTGCGGAAGGCGGATTTAATTTACTGCAAAAATGAAAATAAAAATAGCAGCAAAATGAACTCTCGGAATGAAACTCTAAAAGAGCAGAAACAACTGACACACGCTGTACTGCACGCTGGCGGTTCGACTCGGGATTGAAATATTCCTCGGACTAAAATATGCTTCTTGTTTCTTTCATCGTATATTTGTATTACAGTATTTGTATCAAATATCGCTTTGTGTAAATACTGTAAATAATAAAACTGATTGAAGACATAGTTTCGCAATATTATCCGACACAAGTGTGTTTTTCTACCCCAATCAATGAAAATATGTCTATGCATGTAAAAAGCTAGATAAGAGAGCAAATGAATTAGGTGCATTTTGATTGAGAACGCTGGCAACGTCAGATGTGTACGTATGGTAAGACGGAATAGAGTATAAAAAGCGTATATTTGTCATTTGTAAGAGCTTGCTTTCGTAAATTTCGTAATTTCGCAAGCGTCTCGTCGCCCTGCTTTCGTGTTAACCGAAGTTAGATCGAGCTGGCTACATGGAGATAACATCGAGCTCGCGTGTCACTGTTTATTTGGGTTAGGTTCTATTTTCGCTACCGGTCTACCCCACCGACACAAAACGAGAGCACAATGGCTGGACTCTTTGCCCGCCGTTAAATGAATCGCTTAGGATAGGAAGGTGAGAAACGTCTGAGAAACGCTATCGACACAAGATCCACGTAGGAAAGATGTGTCAATCAACGTTCGATAACATTGGCAGCATGCGTATGCCGACGCATGTTTCTGAAGTAGGGAATGTGGATTTATAGTTAGGCACAATGATCATTCCGTTTTTCATTCAAGTCACGCGCTTTATAATGTTCTGTCCAAACATAATTCTTTCCTCACGGTTGAAAGCGAAATAATATTATGCCCTTCACACATATGGCTTTCTCTTTGCTTATTCACCCTTTCCTTTTGGTTCTGTAACAATGCCGTGTTTACGTAATAATTCCATATTTCCATGGCGCTGAACACATCAACTAGCCTATAAGAGTTACATGCATAGTTTGCCACTAATTTTCGCGGTAGGTAAAATCCATCGTGAAACATACTCGACGGATTAATCAAATATCGACCGCTAATAGCTGCGTGACAGAATTTTGGATTTTCGCTAAAAGCGTTTCAATGTATTCTGTTTTTTTTCCCTAGCGAGTCAGTTAAGACCGGAAAACCGTGCTTTCTTTTCGGCAAAAGCGCATGAAGCTATGCTGTTTCTGACCATGTTGACAAACGTCGTCGTGTACGACATTTAAATATTTCTCTATACGCGCTCGAGAAACAGGAAGAGAAAGCCGGGAAAGCTGGCGGACACGCGAGATAAAAGCGGAGAGAAGGATATCCGCAGAATGGGACAACAAAAACGACATGCTGGTCCAACATGCGTCAAACCAGGAAAATAAGCCGATCGGAATCCCTAGCGGTGATACCGTGCGAGCGTGCGTGGGATATACAACAGCGAGCACGATGGAAAGGAATCGCGGGGAAGCGATTTCTTCAAGAGAATTTTAAATCTGCAAGAGCCCTCAAACCAATAACACTTGTATGCGAGGTAAGAAAGATCGGAGAAACAATTGGAGAAGAGAAGTACTTCATTCTTGATGCACGATATATTGCTATCAGTATCAACTCCTATTTACATTTATCTAGAAAAGAGTAAACTGCTTTCATCTGAACGGTTTCGCAATCGCGCGCACGTAAAAAAAAAAATCCTAAACATCCTAAACGGAAAAACGATATAATGATTTATAAAGAAATCGACAAATAATAATATTAATAACGGCATTACTAAAATATTCAAAAATCTTTTCGCAAAAGCGCATTCTAATATTAAATGTAATTAAATAATTGAATTAAAAAGTGGGAATCCTATATTTTTACTCTTTGATTACAATAAATTATTTATAATTAAATTAAAAACGTGTATCTCGTGAACAGAAACATTTATTTAATTTCTTACCATTACATGTCCGAAGCCCATTTTAAAAGAATGATAAAATTCATAATTTCACGGTATAATTTTTTTAAGTAACCGCCCGAATAAATACTGAAAACCATCGCGCTTTACAAACACCGGGATTAACGTTTATGGTTAAATTTCCGATAAAGCGAAAATTTGAAATTCCATGCCACGCCGCTTAGCGATGGAAATTTGCATGAACGTTACCGCCGTTATACGCCCTTAAGATGCATCACTTCATATATTATGCAAAACTCAATGCGGGATCTGCCTGCATGCCGCAGAACGGCGAGCGAAAGGAACATATTCGACGGCGAAGAAATTTTCCGAGCTCGACGGCGCACGAAATTGCGTCGCCGGAAACGACCACGTGTGTCGTGATCTGATAATCGGGAAAATAATTGTGCCATGTCACGGATTACCGAGGCGCGTCGCGCAGCGAGCTCTCAATCGTTAGAGGGAAAGCTCTACTTTCTTTCCGCTTATTACTCCAATTTTTTAATATTTTGTTTGAAATACTTATATTAAAACATATGTATGTATATTTGCATTTATATAAAAAAAGAGTAATACTAAAGCTCGAAATATTTCACGTGACGCAATTTTCTGAATTTAATTAAGGCGATGATAATCCAAAAATTAATATTTCGTCTTTTCAGAATAAAGAAAGATTGTACATTTGTCAATGACTGAAAAAAATTTATGCTATCAATGCCATTTTGTCGAGCCAAGTTTTCTTTGATGCGGTTCATCTTAATTTTAAAAAATATTAAAAAAAAAAACCGATATGCGGAAAACACGATAATACGGACCGTGTAATATGTAAGAGCCAAGAGCACATTCAGCGACTCGGGTATTACAGAATTGCGACTGGTTCGATAACGGAACGATTTTACGATAATCTCAGGGAAATGTGGACATTAAATCCCCCCACTTCCCCGTCCGGAGAACGTTGCCTCATGCAGCAATGGAGCAATAAAGAGTTAACACGGTAACCGCTAATGGAGTAATGGACGTTCCGAGCGTGCAGACATCGGCTGGACTTCCGCCAAATGAATACGGTCTTCTCGGGAATATTGCCCGACACTATCTGTTCCTATCTTTTTCTTTATCTTTTGCGGCGAGTGCGTTCGTGTGATCACCTATTTCTCCTTCGTCTCGCCGCAATTAGTTGTGCAGTTCTTGGCAATCTGACAAAAAATGCCATCTCATTGAGCTAATATTCTCAATAAAAAAAAAAGATAGGTTTTAAATTTATCGCAAAGTACCGTAAAATCCACGTGTTTCAGTGACGGATACTGATATACGAAAGGCGTATGATTTAAAGATTATGATATTAAAGTAAAGAGTAAACACGTGTACGTGACTATGATTGATTCGCTTTAAAAGTTACGAACTAGCGCTAAACTACCGTTAAATCCTACCTACGATGTTACAAGGGATTTAGTCCGGCTTATGATCTGCTGTACTACTTGTAAACTGCTTTTAATCATTTTTGTTGTTTCTGTGAGGAACTGGATTTAAAAAGAGGCAAAAAATTAGTTAAATTAAGGTTAAAATTGATTGACGCTGAACTGACCATTAATAATTTAATATCAAAACAATTCGTCGGGAAATATTAGTGTAGTCTACCAAACGAATTTTTGGCGGCGCGCTAATCGAGCCTCGCTAATTGTTGTTTCATTTGAACGTACGGTTACGTGGCCGCAATAATCTTCCATCACGCTGCTGCCCAGACCATGTCTGATCTCATGACAAATGACCGCTTACCACGAGCTCCAATTTCGGTAGGGTATCCCACACACAGTACACACAGACAATCGCTTTAGGTAAATCAGGTTTGGGCGCGATGCGTGAGGAGTCAGGCGCGTCTCTTTTCGTCAGGTCAGAGGTCACGAGGCCATCGTAAGGCCGTAAGAAATCATTACGTGACTGGAGACCCTTACAAACCTGTCGACGCGCTACCGTAATTCTGCGCTAATGGCAGCCGGGCAAAAAGTGCTAACGATTTTTCAGTCAACCGGGACGCCTCGTGGTCGCCTTGCAGTCCCCCGATTATGGGCAATCGTGGCCTGGATTTCCGCGATCGATCGCTCAAAAGTTCGGGAGTGTTCGGACGTTGTTCTAACGTGTGGTGCATAGAATCTATTCTATTTTCAGTTAGAAACTGAATGGTAATTTTTAATTAGCTGCAATTGATCGTTTTTCTTTGTTCTACATTTCGCATATTACTAGATTCTAAATTGCACTGTTTTATCAATCAATTTGTTGACAGAGAAACAAGAAAGTTATTAATTTTAAGTTTTATACTTCAGAATATATAGAGAAAAATGTTACTCCTGAGTGTTTTATAATATAAACATTATTTTAAACTTGTTTTAAATTATTCTTTATAACTGGACAAATATTTTTGTAAGATAATTAGAATCGACTAGGATCTTAGCGATGGATTTTACGGCTCGGTGGAGACTCGGTTCGGGTCTGCCGAGCGCGATGTTACGGCGTGGCTAATCAAATTTTCACCTGTAGAACGACTCGCGCTCGATTTCACAGGGTCGGGAGCGCCGAAGCTCCTCGAGGCCAATACTAATTAATTTTCAACAAATTAACGCCTGCAGGTGCTCGGTGAGTCGCGCGTTCGAACGCCAAAGGAAACCGCTACTGTTGGGTCGTGGTGGGCTTTGCAGAGTCGCGCGCGATTCAGACACCGTGAGATCGCGAGAGACGCGCTCTGTATTTATCGGCTCGCGCTGCAATTAATGGCGCTCGTGTGGTATTGGCGCGTCGCGGAGCCGCGAAGTCGGAGTCGGCATCGGGCCGAATCCGAACTCTACGTGGAATGTTTATGAATGAGAGAATCGATACGCGGTTCGCGAAGCATGTGTCGTAAATCAAGAGGCCCACGAATTCAACGCGCGAGATAGCGCTTCCGTGTACACGCGTTTTACGCTCGACGGAACGAAATCGGCTTGCAATAGGAGTAACGTGTCATTATATCACCCACCGATCGAGGTGCGAGCAAAACGCCTCGCGTAAGGAGAAACGGCGAAAAGTCAGTCGTTCGCCCTTCGAGAACTGTCATTAAATATTTGCGGTGACGAATGGCGGCGAAAAGAGCGGCGAAGGAACGGGACGAGGCTCGATATCGCGGGGAAAATTGTCACTTTTCCGAAAAGCGAATTTCTGAGGGTTCCGCTGTCGTTTCCGCTGGCGTAAGAATATCAAGCGTTTCGATTGACACATCTCGCGCGACATGCCTGCCGAATCCGAGGCAGAAAATAGAAAAGTGCAGCGGTTACGCAACATTATTCGCGAAACGAAACGCCACTTCTTATCTTTTTTGGTTTCCGAGAAAATTTTCACGTCAGTCACGGAGATTACTTCTCGAATGCACGTGAAACCGAATAAGAAGGGGGGGTAGACAACGCGTCGTGCCCGTTCGCACAAGATGGCACGATCGGAACATCGGCGTCCCGTTTTGATTACTCGCTGGACCGCAGTGATAAACGTGGCGCGAACTTTGCGGCGACCGCGTCCATGTTGCGACCATTGGACGATCTTTGTTAGATTTACACATATATGCATGTAACTGGTGCCGGTCTGCGCTCGAACAGTCGACGTGGAAATATAGCGTTTACACAGCTGCCATGCAGGACAAAGCGCCTTTTAATTAACGCGCATAGATCAGCCTCAAACAGAGACAGGTGCGCGTCGCATCGAATCTGCCCCGGTATATCAGCGGCACCGACATTATTTTCATATCGCGCGTGTCACGCACGAAAATAAAGTGGCCTTTAGCGACAGCCGATTCCATCGTTTCCCGTGCTAGAGTCGTAGAAATAAAATCAAGCTGCGTTACTTGAATCTAAAATTTTAGAATAAACGTTAATTAAGTAAAATTTGTTCGATCCTTCCTGAAACATTTCACATTATTTTGTTATACCATCATCGTAATATGCTGCCAAGGCATTCGAATCCTGGTACTAGTTGGCACTAGAGTAACAGGAAACGTATAGCTCCGGGGAAACGGCACCGTTACAAAGCCGCGATTACAGCCGCGCGTTTCTCCAAAACGCCGACGGAGTACAATCCGCCGACTTTCCAGCTGGGAAAGGAAACATTTGGCGTAGCCTGGTCACGTTTCGCCCAAAATACACGTCAACTCGTAGCGCAAGCACAAGTCCGAATTTGCACCATTCGAGTTCCAAACTACGCTCGTCTCAGCCAAATGTTTCGCGTTCCTGATAACCGAGTGACCCGCACTCATGATGACAGTGAGCGCGGATACGCGAACGCGCGCGCAAATTTCGCCGGGTAAACCGAAGTAAACTGAAGCGCCCGCGTCGCTGAAAGGACTGCGAATTTGGACTCGTCGAGCGTATCGCGGCGGGTCCCTTTGTGAAACGGACCGTTTTCGAATGATGTGGTAACAGCGTCGAGTATGCCGGCGGAGTTAGAAACAGATTAGAATGTCACATGGCGCACGCACGACTTATTCGCCGAGTCACGGACCATCAACGAATTGTCGGAATTAGCTTACGCTCGTCAATGTTACGGCGGAATATTAAACTGTGTGCACCATGGGGCGAGCATGAAATCAAAGCGAATAGGGTCGTATTTTATATGAAGGAGCATAAAGTAGAGGCATGAGAGAGCAAGGAAAAAAGAAACGAGAAAAAGAGAGAGAGAAAGAGATAAAAAAGTAACGTTCCTTGCAAGAACAGCTTAGAAAAAAAACCTCGGGGGGCAAATATTCTTGGCGTATCTACATCGCTCGCGCGTACCGGTGCAATTTTTTTACATTAGCGGCTTCGTCGCTTTGTCTCATCCGCGCGCGAACGAGAAGCGTGAGCCGGAGAAAAAAATGCAACACGCGCATGGCGATGGTGGTAGCGTGGCAGCGACGTTACGTCAAGACTTGGATTCCTGACACAGCGTTATATACGCGCCTTTCCGCTCTGATACGCGGAGAAAGCCGCGCATTCGCGCGACCATTGTTGCCCTGACGTTCTGGCGAGGGAAGAAAAACGAGAAGAGTGGAGAACCTGCCGTTTACATCCGTACGTAGGCAAAAGACCGGGGGAAGGAGAGGGAAAAACGGGAGAATGTGGGGTAGTCTCTACGTGGTACCAGGCACCTTCAGGGAATACGTCGTAATTCCGCAGCGCGCGCTTGTCAAATCCGCATGACTTAACGCACACAGAAGACGCGACGACACGACGGCCGAGATGACTTCATGCGAGTCAAGCACCGCGGAAAAAGAGAGATCGTGCAAGATTGTTTGTGTTATCGACGGAAAAAGAAGCGGTAAATCGAGAAAGATGTGTAAATATACTACACGTCAGACGTGCGACACATTCGTCCGAGTCAGAAATGCCAAAAAATGAATATTTAAATGCCGAAGCATTTCGTTAAGACATCGCGATAAGATTCACATATTTGTGAATGATTATTAAAAGTATAATAAATCATTCTTCCTTTTTATAAATTCAATAAATACATTTTTTTAAGACATTTAAAATCAAAATACAAATTAAAAAATAAATACAAAACTTAACCGAACTATCTATCATATATTTAATACATATTTATCGCAACATTAATTTAAATTGCTAGAACCCAATTTGCGACAACTTAATAATAAAGTTTCCTCCTTCGGATGGGTTATATTGACAGGCTGTACATAATATCGACAGCGAAAGTAATAATCTTCTACAAACAAAAATCTCATCGAGTTTATATAGCTTAGTTCGTAAAGAAAAGCAGCGGAAAAATCTGACATTGCTCTACAGCCTCGCCCTGACGTACGTGTTTGTACGAAGGCAAACACAATCAACTTCTAACAGCGTAAAGGTGCGAAACAACCGGTGCATAGATTTTATAAACGAGATGCTCTAGATGAATTCACAACCAGGTTCGCATAGATAAGTTATAAAAAATCTTACAAATCAATTTACGAATAATATAATAAATTAATTTATCACGAACAAAGCAGGAAACAAAGCGATCTGCGTTTAATTAAGCACGGAAAGAAGATCTTACGAAGACAATCATTTGATCTTTGAATATAAAAAATCTCGCAGTTAAGGATAATCTTGGCGTTGCGAAGACAAAATGTAAAAGAGAATAGGCGACAAAGAGAAAAGAAAAGAAAATAAGAGAGGAAACGATAGCAGCCGGTGAAACAAGCGATTTTCCTCTCGGGAACGACTTACAGTCCGTTAGTCACATTGTAGTATTCTGTAGCTTAGAGTCTGAGCAGCTACATCTGCATGATAGCACGAAAACCATTCACAAAATGAAAACGAAGAAAAAAAGACAAGACAAGAACAACAAAAACAACGAGAAGAAAAAAACAATTGCGTATAAAGTCGGAGTGGTTATCCTTCAAATTATTCTCATTGCCCTTTTAAAAAAAATAATGTTAGATATTAAACCAAAACGCTTTAAATAAATAATTTTATAATCGCTTATGTATAAACCGAATATTTATACCTACATTAAGAAATCTCACATATTTGCGAATTATAATATATTATTACTGCATATATATCAGACTTCAATCATTTTCTTGATATTGAAAATTAATGTCGTCAAGTCTAACAATTCAAGTCAAAATATCAATCCAACTCGTCTTGAAAAACAGAGTATCTGAAATAGATCGCGCATTTAATACCATATACGCACATCAATAATATTCTCCGCGACAATTGTCTTGGAAAATTGACGAAGTTTTTTCCCGACGTTGGTTTTAATATTAAAGACTCTCCATGAGAGCGACGATAATGCTTAAAAAATTAATCGCGTAATTCCTTAGTAAAAAGATGCGGCAAAGAAACGGAAGGAGAAAACAGGCGCAAGGCGCCTCTCGCCCCGTCGCGCCGCGCCACCATCATCCATTTCTCCACGAGAAGACGAGAGAGAAGCGAGGAAAGGATAAGGGTAATTAATTAATCCGGATGAAGGTACATCCCCCAAGAACTTCCTGTCTCGCCCTGCGCTCTTTATTACCTGCGTGAAACAATGGCGCGCGTGCCCCTGAGGGCTCCGGGAAATACTCCTGGGGTGATTCGCCGCAACGAATGTAGCACACGCGCCGCTCGTCGTGGATTTGCATAAAGTTCGAAAAGTTTTCAAATAAACACGGCGAACACCCCGGCAAGAAAACGGCAGCAGTTAACGGAACTTTTCCATTTCCGTCTCTCGCCGTTCGTCTACGGAAGTGGAGCTCGCGCCGCACGACTTCGCCGTTCGTAGATCTGGCAAAAACTTGAAACCCCGGGCGGTCTCGTGAGAAACGATTCGCTGCTGGGAAATCCCTTAATTATGGTGTAAGAAATGCAAGCTGTAAGAGTTAATCTGTCCGTTTTCGCTACAACCGTGTAACGATGGAGTTATTTCTGCGTCTTTTAATTATCACGTGAAATTGAAATTAGTACACCCGACTGCTTTTGAATTATTCAAACGCTCCAAATTATATTTTTGTAGTTTGAGAGAAGATTATAGAAACAAGATCAATTCAGGTATTATCTCTTCTAAATTCACGAAATATTCCAATATATTTTTTTAAATATAATGTCGAGTTAATTAATAAAATTTTTGTTTCAAACATTCGATTTATGAATTTATTAAAGCACGTCGGATTAATCCATCACAACTGCATGCGTCTAAATCTAACTCTATTAATTCCTCATAATTAAATGAAATTTTCCATACATTAATTAAATTAATTAAAGTGTTTATTAACAATGGAATTCTGACCCGTATGTGGCTCAGAATTAGATAAAAGATCAAATATTAATTTTAATTAAAAGTTTTTTAAGTGACGCATGCAATAATTAAAAAGTTTCCTCTTTTCTAGTTGAAAAGAAGATACAATGGGTTTAAAAAATGTATAGTTTTTCAGAGATTCAATCTAATATCTAAAAACGAGAAAAGTAATGAGTCATGTAGTGTGTGTAGAATAATCTAATCTGTTTTAAAAAAGATATTTTAAGAGTAAAATAAAAAAAATGGCACCGTGTATAATTAATATATTATATACGTCGTATGCTCTTCTGCGAGTGATCTTTAAATGCGCGATTAGCAGAACAAAATATCGCGCGAACAAAGTTTTAACGAGTTGAAACAGATGTGTCTATGCAAATCGGAATCGGCGAGATCACAATACACATGAGATCGCACTGCCATTAGCGGTATATCGAGCGACGGCAGAAATGCTCTGTAAAAAATTTCAATCTTATCGTCGACCGTGAGAATATTCCTCGTATTCTTCTACTGTCACGCACGTTTCCCTTTGGGAAGAGATATTGCTTACGATTCTCCTATGTAAGCGTCATCATATGTGATAGCAATGACACACTCGCGGAATAAAAATAACGGTGAAGTAACAGAGAAAATATTTCACGATACTTTATTTAATTGACATATTATTATTGCCACGTTTATTTAAACAGTTTTTATAAGTTCAATTCAATCGTCTCTATATCTGCTGCTTATATAAGATAAAGTTAAAAACAGATAAATCTATTAACGTCTATTTAATCAATATTTATAGAACCGAATATGAGACGTGGAGACGGAGCTCCTCAGCTTTGTTTAAGTTGATTAAAAAAAATGTTTCGCTTTCATTTTTAGACGCACGATCGATTGTTATCGATCGGCTACTCCAGCGCACAAATGACGAAGAATGCGACACCCACGCGCATTCCAAGCTTTCTTTCGTGCGGCTCACCCACGCTGATAACCTACGCGCGACGCGTTACTTGGCCGAGGATCATGCATAAGCGTTTACCGAATTACGACAGCATTCAATCAGAACTCCTCCGTAACGGATGCGGCGAACCCCAACCCCGATCGATCCCACCCGCAAGTTTCTCCAAGGCCATCAACTCTCGTCGAAACTTTCGTAGTCAGGAATCTCCGAGAGGATTCCTCTCCGGTAAGGACGCCCTTTCAACAGGTATACTTCTCGCCTTTTTGCGTGATGCAAGATCGTCTCGCGGATTACGACGGGATCGTGCCGCGACGATATCGACGAAGTAAAATGCCGCTGGATTGATTCGCCGTGTCGTTACAGCGCTCGACTGATTGAAAGTACGTCGATAATCGCACGCATGTCTCGCCATTCTACATATCAAAGACGCGATTTTATTTGCGATACGTGCGACACGCGAATCGACAAAACTCCTCGCGACGATTGAAAGGTGCAGCGTGAAAATTCGTACATTATCGTCCGAAAGTTCCGTAAGTAATTTAGCTAATACGATGAATACACTATTAATCATCAACATCGCGTGTCCGACACGTACCTAATTAAAACATATGTTGAAAGGCCGGGGAGTAAAACATAATCACCAGTTTCGTTAAAGAATGATACTTATTATCGTTTAATTCTCACACTGCCATTCTTGCTCTCTATGTATCACTGATAATAAAATGCAAATTCGGCGAAATAGTAAATAACATCAGCGAAGGAACCGGGTCTATCTGCCCAGGTACAAAATTATAAAGTTCTCACGAAGGCAAGCCAAAATTTCGCGGTTGGCGCGACGTACGCATTAACGTCCGTGGATGAGTTATCACCGTGAATAACATTATACCGAGTTCGCCGAGTATTATTTCCGTACCTACGTATGTATGTATATATATGTACGTACGTACGTACGTTTCTCGTACCTCGCGCTTCGTACTTCGCATTCCGTAAGATATAATGACATTATTACGAACTCCTGAGAGGATACTCCCTATTCGCATATAAGGGTTACAGACGAACACGCGAAGCGAGCTATCCCCATCACGCGGATTTCCGCACGCGTGTTTCCGCAGAACGAGGAACGATCGCATGAGCGCGTTTTTATTATATACGATAGAGTCGCGTCCGTCCGTACGTGCGGTACATCGCGTACACGGAATAGAGAGGAACGCAGGATCCCTGGATTGTTGTTTGACATTCTAACGGAACGTATGCGCGGGGGTATTTAATTAAACCGACGGTCAGAATGAAGCGAGGAGAAACGAGGGCCTGGCCGCCAGCCAGCCTTTCTGACCGACGCGACGTACTGACCGTGTCGTGTCACTTTAACGTTTTGCGCCGGGGAGAATATACGTCCGTTTGCATTACACTCCGCGGTAATGCCTCGGATCCCTACACGATATTCATAGAGATGCTTAACACGCAGCCGACTTTTTCCCCTCGTCCTTGCTATACGCGCATAAAACGTCGCGTCTGAAATTAATGTGCCGTACGCAGATTGTCGCGTTTTCGGGGTATCACTGTCGGTGGCGCGATCGAAATATATATAGTTGCAACGACGACACAGATCACCTCACCGATAGGTCCAATCATTCTTAATGGCCGCGTGTAGAAATAAACGGATGTATAACACTGATATGTATATGCGTGACGAGAAATATGATAGCTGCATAACTGTGAAAGTATTCGCGATTAGTTTTGAAAATTTGATGATTTAATCTTTCACGGCTATATAGAAGATAGTAATGAATGTTCTCTAGAGAGTTTCACGTACATACTACTGGCACGTAGGCTGAAAACGTTGCGCGTATATCGACTGCAAAATTGCAGTCATACGGCAGAAATTTATGTATTCGCGATTCTAAATTAGCGAGGTGCGTAGGTTTATGTGCATACTTATGCATACGTACTTATGTACGTGCACTTAATGCTCGAGCGCAAACAGTATATAGCATTATGTAAACTTCCACGAGACAAATTTGCCTTTTACGAAATGAAATGGCTTGTAAACATAAACAAATCATGACTCCCTTATATCTTGCATTCATAACATGCATGCTCGTATAAAGAGATTGGAAAATTTTACGTCTTTTTAGCAGTATTTAAAATTTTTACAGTTATTTTGAGAATATAAAGAATATCTTTTAAAGGATGTGTAGAATACTTTATACCTCTTGAAAAAAATTTATAATAAAAAAGATAATAATATGTCGTATTATGTGATAAAATTTATTTTTTTAGAAGATTTCCTTCGATTCACTCGCTTCAATAAATATATTGATAACAAAGATAAAGGCAATTTGTCAGTGATTTGCAATTGCACAGCAAATAAGTACGATTCGTAAATATTAGGTATATCGCTTACGTTTAAAGGTTGCCGGTAGCAATTACTATGCTGTGTCGAGGTACGATCGACCCATGCGTTTCCGCTGGATTAATTGCCCCTAAACGGGGCCAGACGAGAGCGAAAGGGGCGCGGAGAAAGGGAAGGGACGCTTGTGGGGTGAGTGAGCTCGTGGGCGCGATTAAATCACGCTCGTTAAATCGAAGCGGACGGTGCGGGTGCTGCAAAAATTGGTTGGTGGCCCGTTTATTCCGACCGGCTTTAAAATCGGCACTATATGACGTGGACGAGCGATGAAAAATTAATGAGCCCACCGGTTGCCACAGTCGGCCGGCCAAAAAGAGGGCGGCGCAACGGTGTGAGAACGGAGAATGGCGGATATCTGCGATAACAGTTTTCCGTCCGAGTACTACGTATCGGGCTTTTTCCTTCCTCTTTTTATAAGTCTGACCGCGATGGAATTAAAAGCGTCGAATGCGACTGCCCGCGTCGAGAGATCGGAGGTGTGTTAAATCCAGATGGTTTGCGACATCCGCATTAAAATTAATCGACTTCCGACCCATAAGATTGCGCGCGCGTGAAAAATTCGTTTTTACAATATTGATTCCCATTAATTATGAATTTTAACGATAGAAAGTGAATCTTTTCTTTCTTGCACAATATTATAATTTCAACTCTCTTTTCTGGTTGTGTGCAGAAATATCTGATTTATGGCCGATTACACTTTGAATTCCGTTATGCCGTTCCAAGGAGCTTCCTATTCATTCCCCAGCAAATTTCTATGTTTTTCTGCTTCCGCTATTGGCGGAACAAGTGAATAACTTTCGACTCGATTCCCGATGAAGTGGCAAGCTCGATATCAAATTGGCGGAGTTCGTCGTGGGATTCGCCCGATAGAAAATTTTTAATGAACGTCACTAGGGAAGATACGAAAGTTACGGAGAGGCCAACGAAGCGAGAAGAGTCCCCGGTAATCTCCGACATCTTGTTACAGCGCGGTGTAAGAAAGGCGGAGACCAACGGGCGTCCGCATCGCGCCGCGACCTCCTCGTTCAATTAAAGCGTCAGCGTCCGCGGAAAACTTTTATATGAATGGTTTTCATTACGTCGCGGACTTATTAAGGGCGTCTTCACGCGGGCATTAATATCCCCGTCGCAACGAGTTTTGTTATCAAGCGCGACCATTCAGCCCGCAGTGCACCCAGCACCGGCAAGCACGGTAGATACTGTTTTTTAGCATCGGCGAGCTTGAAGGGACTGAAATCCGTGCAACTATACTGAGATTCTTCTCTAATACGTACCGCTCGTTGCTCGTGGCTTCCTCCAACTACAGAATTTCTTGTTTTTGAACGTAGTAAAAGCCTCTCGATGTCAGCTCCCGCCAAGTGTGCGCTGGTCAATTATATCGATCTGAAAAAGGAGAAAGGTTCGCGTTACCACAGAGGCTTTGGAAGGATTTTTACTACATTGAATAAAAATATATCGCGTCGCCGATAATATTTTGTTCCGAATAAGAGGCGGAAGTAATTCATTTTGGTATACGTGTGATATTAAAGGACTGAGCAACAATGGTCGGTAATTTGCTATTCGGAGCCACGCCGCAGAAATGTATTCTTGCGTGATGATATATGCATCACGCGCGGTAATCGTACGGTCGGTTACATGAGCACATCGCTATACGTTCGATTAAACCGGTGATAAAACAAATCGTGACAAATTGCCAGCGAGATGTAGCAGTCCCGTGCCACGCAATTGCACCAGCGATGGTTTCACCGAGTTAAAGAACGAAAAAACGCCACAAGGAAAGCGAACTGCATCGAGCCCGGTTGCATCGTAAATAAACGCTTTTTACTTTCATTATAATATTATCGTTCCTTGAATAATACACACGTATAAAATACGCATTCAAAATTAACGTCTCTATAGTTTCAAAGTAATATGTTCCGCGCGAGATGTTCTTCAAGTAACGGCGATTACAACGGTGATACGGCAATCCGTACTCCGCAACGTGAAAAGAACATCGGGCGCAGAAAGACAGACGGCACCGGACGTATGCCTGCGCCAAAGTAATTTCCGTGTGGCGGGTGGCTTCCTGATTTCGCAGAGTGCACACAGCTTCCGCGGACTTTCTGGCTGTAATGAAAAATTGCGTTTGCGCATGTCCCATCTCTTAAGTACGTCCAAGAAGCTGATTCTCCACAGCACTAACACCGGCACTCGCAATGCGCGTGTGCCGCCATAGTTGCCCGCCAGACTGCTGTAATTTCGCATTGGTAGAAGAGACGGAGAACTTAAGAGCAGCGGCGGGGAGAGGGGACGTGGGAGATAAGACAAATGGAGATGACGGAAAAGAAGCGCGCTCCGGCAAAAAAGATCAAAATTATAAAGACAGTAGACAGTACAAAAAAAATGCGTAATGTCCTCGATGCTGTACCATACGAGAAGAAAATACGTAAAATACAAACACATTCCGTTGTTCCTTTTATGTGATCCAACAAGAAACTAGAAACACAAACTTTCAGCACAAGAAAATGGACCACTGACTGTGGTCGAGCTCAGCGCTAAGTACCTGGTGGTAATGAACGAGTGGTTGCTGGTAAGTACTTGGTAAGTATAGAAGTGAGTAATGAATATTGTGTCCTTTGCCGTTCAACTTTCTTCCTATGGTAATTGAGTACAAAATGGTAGCCTTAAGCCATTTCTGCTTTCGCGAAGGTATTTCTACAGTTACTTAATTTCGCAGTGTCGTTGCATATGCATGACTGTCATTAATATCGAAAACGCAAAAAAGATTTCAGCAGAGATTGATATGATTAAAGATTGATATTTCAGCACAAGTAATATAGACCATTGAGAATTGGAATCTTTTAATTTACTAAAAAAAAATGACACGTGTAATTGTTGACAATACCGTTAAAAGAGCAAGGATGTATGCGTTTTCCGATAAAAACAGCTTGATCGTTGAGTCCGTCATGGAATTATGAAATTCTACGCAGGAGTTAGTTTCTTGTTGATTAGAGTTTAGGTATCCCGAAAGATCCTCATTCGCGGGAATGCGAGTATAAGAAAATGCACGTGCACATCAGAAGTTAATTCACTAGTCTTCGGTATGAAAAAGTCGGATGCTTGTCGGACTTGTAGAATAAAGTACATCAATCTTTTCCCATAATATACTCCCTCGATGTGATTTTATACTTGTGCCTCTCGAAAAATAACCGGCTACTCTCGGAACAGTTATAGAATTGTAATGCGTCTCTGCTGGAAATCTCATTAACTTTTAATTTACGCAAATGTCATCTGGACAAGACAGCTGTGTAAGCTTTTTAAAAATGGCAAAATTGAAAAAAATAAGCAGTTTGTATCTTATCCGCACGTGTGTAATCTCACATGCCTCTTATTACGCCTCCTCGTTTCCCTCCGCCTTCTGCGCGCCGGCACGAGTTCGCGACGCGCAAATTCGTGCCGCAATTTCGCCGTAATTTAATTTAACGCGGCATCGTCCGAGCAAACTTTCTCGCTTCCTAAATCCCGTAGGAGCTCGCTGTCGGGCACAAGCGGATGGATTTTTATCGCCCTTTCCCCATCGAGCTACTGCTCCCTCCCCTCCGTCCTCTCTTTCTCCTCCCCTCCCCCCTCTATCTAACTCTCTCACTCACTCTAATTTACAAACTGATTTTTGATGGAATTGTGAAATTGGAGTTGGACGAAACGCACGAAGGGAAAGAGGGGTGATTGCACAAGGCGGAAGCTTCATTTCGGATTTAGAGGCAAACATATTTGCCGGATTCAATTAGAGTATAAACTATTTCCTCTCTCTCGGCGTTGAAACCTCAATATAAATTCTAGCCCGTTACGCAGCAATCCCGGATTATTATCATTATTATTATCCGATAAATAAATTATTATGCGCGACGTGCTATTTCACTCTATATCTAATTTATTCGCTCACTTAATTCCCCTTAAAATACTGCAGAGAATAAAATACTGCACGGAAAACAATTTTTAAGTCATATTTTTGTGGTTATTCTTGACATTCCACGCCACTTTCATTACTTTATATTTTTTTGTGTTGCGCTGCCTCGTTAAATCGTTTCGTATAGCGGATTTGTGTATCGGAGAGTATGCGTGTATGCGCGCGCGCGCGCGCGCGCGCGTGTGTGCGTGTGTGTGTGTGTGTGTGTGCGTGCGTGTGTGTGCGCGCGTGTGCGTGTGTGCGCGCGCGGAGCTCTCTCAGCTGCATTCGCACGATCCTAGTAATTTGTCGCAGCGGTGCATTCAACGCTGCGGATCGAAAGGATTAAAAGCATCTATGGATACACGAGCCGGATCGAGTTGCAAAAGCAGTTTGTGTTAATAGCGTGCGATCTTTTCTGTTATCATCGGTAAGCTGCGATCGATAAATCATATATCGCGCAACAGCAGCGGAGCGCAGCAACATCCGTTTTTAGAACCACCTAGTTAACAGCTTATTAATGTTGAGTTTATGATCATTGTTCCTAGGCTAGCTGCACGCTATTCGCAAATAGCTACTGTACAGTGCAAATATAAATTAATACTGAAGATAATATATATAACTTTTTATCTAAAAAAATTATAAATTTAACGATTATTATTTTATCACTGTGTCAACGACTACTTTAATAGTTCTATTATATCTCCGAAAATATCGATTATCGACTATTGTAATATATTTCTGTAAGAAACATGAGTCGGATACCATTTGAGAGATGGTATTATTAAAATTGAATAAAGATTAATGATTAATATAATATAAGATCAAGTATTTTTATCCAAAATTAAACGATTTTTTACCAATTATTCCATATATATATATGAGAGCAAAATAGTATAAAAATATATTTTATACATGGATACTGTTTATTTCGTGGTAATCAAATAATCTTAGAAAATAAATATAATTATAACGTATTTGTCTCTAAAAAACATTCTAAACTTTTTTGTTGATTTCACAGCACATTGACTATTAATAGGCCCATATTTGAGTATTTGCAGAATGGATCCGTTTCCCGTTTTCATGTCATATCGGAAATACCGTTTCTTGTCTCTTCCGTGTGATTGCACTAAAGGTATTCGCGTCGCGCGATTTTATGGATGGTACAACGGAAGCGCATGAAAGCACGATGAATACGTTCGATGTGCATCGAGAAAATGCACGCGCGGACTGGCAGGGCAAAACAACGTGATGAAATCAAATTCTTTTTATAGTTTCCTGCGATTTTTTTCCAATTTTTCGAAGATCGGTGAATGCTTTCTAAGCTATATACAAATCATTTTAGAGATGAGGTAATCGAAGATGTTATCATCGCATGTATTTCATTCTGATTAAACCAATATAATTTCTAAAAGAATTACATTTTTTATCTTGCAGAAAAACGTTATGCATTCAAAATATCTTCTCGATTCATGTAAAATTCGACAATAAATTTACAATGTATTTAAAATTAACGTCAAGTGATTTAACGACTATAATTGTTGGGCAAACACCCGTCAATGTTGTGCTTCCTCGAAATTTGCGCGAGCGCTTCCCAAGCAAGTTCCCCAGCGTAGAATTACGTCAACGGAATTAACATTCGTCCGATAGACGACAATTTGTCTTTGCGCCATTAAAATTCTTCGAGGGGTTCCTAGGAGAGTTCCCCAACTGAAACATCCTCCAACAACTCGGTTGGAGTAGTCGAGTCCTCGAAATGTCGCAAAAAGTTGGCCGCGATGTTAATGGGTCGGTACGATTACGTGAACCGCAAAGCAGCACGACTGCACGACCATAGCCGCGTCGAGAGAAGCAAAGAACAAAAGTACCGTTATTCCTTGCGCCCAAGATGCAGCAGCGATACTCTCGGCTCCAGGAGCATCATGCCACCGTGGACCAAGTTCTCGCCGTTGAATTATGCATGATTTCCTGCCCTCGGCCGTCGCTATAGCCGCGCTAACCATCCGCGTCACCGCCACTTTCGCCGCGCCTTATTTAATAATCGCGACGAGATCTCTCTAGTACTAGAAAAGCGCGGCGACGATGTTGTGGGTGAGAAACTTACGTGAGCTGAGTCGTATATTCGAATATGTTATCTATCGGACAAGATCCAAATTGTAAAATTGAAAGAATATGGAGAAAGAGAGAGATAGGTTGCATTTTTTTAAATTCACTATTATTTAAACGTCCTTCGAATTGTATAAAAATCAAATGCTTTTATAATCCTTTATACCTTTACATACATACGCCCTATATGAAATATATTCTTTTAAATTTAAATCTAAATATGACGTTTAAGTTCAGATTTCTTTATTCCATATTCCGTACCTCGACAATTATAAATAATTATAGCCTGATTACTTCCTGCGGCATTGAGTATTAATTGCGGCAACACGAGGACAACAAATAAAAGAATTAATATAATTATTTGCATGAGCTCGTACAGAAATATTGTTATTGCAAGTGTCGCGGCAGAAACTACCAATAAGCATGAATAGAATTTTCCGAAGCTGGACCGGTGAATACAACGAGCCTTCCAACACGAATATGCTTCGAAGCACCATAATACCATAATCAGCCGCCAGGATGCAAGCTCCGTTGATGCTTGAAACTTAATCCTCCGCGTCGTTATAAGATAACGGCACTCGGCATCGCGTAAACTTCATTGTTCTCGGGATAAACGCCTAACATAACAACGCCGTTACATCGTCGCGTTTGCGTCGTTTCGACACGATTGCGTTTCCCGTAAATAACATCGATCGTCGCGCTGATCCGACGCGACGCTTGTCCGATAAATTTATTTGCTATAAGTGCGGATCGATTAATAAAGCTCTTAGACATATACGCCCCTTCTTCGCGACGTGATAAAAAAAGATTGCTCACGAAATGATAGAATAGACTAAACTAAAAATCGCTTTTCATTCTAACACATATTTGTTTTTTGTTAGATTTACATAACAAATGTGATAATAATTTACATAACTTTTTTTATTGAAGAAATTGTGCTAATGATAAATGAGCTTAATAAAAAAAAACCGTGAAGCGTTTTAAAGAAATGTACAAAAGATAACATTTGTACTGTTTGATATTATTAAGTGAGCATCTTGACAAATATTCACATAATCATTTTAATAATAATAATTTTATTAACCACACTCAGCGTTTTATTAGTATTTCAAGTAGCGGAAAAGCTACTTGTAAAGCAAAGACGCTGCAAGAATTCAAAACAACTGAAGTGGAATATAAGATAAGAACGCGCGCAGTGGAAAATGCTCTTCGAAGTAGAGAGAAACGCGATGTACAATATATATATAGAAAACAGGATATACTAAAAATTTAACAAAAATATGAGAAATCATAGATGATAAATTATGATAGTGATTCTCTAATAACTACGTCTAATAACTAATGGTTAATAAATTCCAATAAAAAAGCTAATAAATATATTTATGGATCTAATGTAATATTGCATTCAGAAATATAAAATATTTTCAACAATAGCGACA
Organism: Temnothorax americanus; assembly: GCF_048541705.1. NCBI lineage: Eukaryota > Metazoa > Arthropoda > Insecta > Hymenoptera > Formicidae > Temnothorax > Temnothorax americanus. The sequence goes on from NW_027509275.1 coordinate 2,826,051, forward strand.
TTCTGAAAAATTAATTGTACAATATTAACATAAGATTTTTTGCCGAAATAAAAAATATTATTCGTTTATTCAACTTAATTGAATATTACGATCTAATCGGAAGAATTGCGAGATTGTTGCTTATATATGTAATTAAAAATTAATAAAAATATAACAAATACCACATTTTCTAAGCAATTTTTAAACCTATATAGTTATAATATGCAAAATTGATGCGTTTAAGCTTTTCAAAATATGCATTATTCAAATTTCACATATCTCGTAAAGTATCCACGAAAAAGTAAAACTGTAAAACGTTTCTCTCAGAAAAATTGGTGTCCCGCGACAAGGGTGCAATCGTCCCTCGAAAGCCAGTATTGTTAAGAAGCAGTAGAAATTCTCTATAGTGACATCACCATCCGTTGTTATGCTAAAATTAGAAGTCAAGGTAGTGTAGGACTGGATGAGAAAAAAGAACCAATTGTGCTTCCTATGAATAAAAGAATGAGAGTCGCGGACGCCCCCTTGGGTGAAATAAAACTTATATATCGACAAAAATTTACTCTACCCATCTTCACCTCTCTGTCGCTATTTTATCATATGTGGCATAATTTTTTTATATTAAGTAGAAAAGAGAGCATATGAAAAACTTAGAAATTAATTCCAAGCAAACTGATTAAAGAAAGTTCTTTTGCCTTAATTTGTATTGGCAATCAAGAGTTCGATAATCCTTAATATTTCTTGCAGAAGAAGGAACAACTTTACAAGACTTCACAACTTTGGCAAATATTCCATTAGCCTAAATACGTTCTGTTAAAAAACCGCGAAAACGTGATTGAATTTATAGTCGGAGATGTTATCGGAAGAGCGAAAAGAAAATCGCGTTACTGAAGAAAACAGAAAAGAGACGGAAGAGAGAGAGAGAGAAAGAGAGAGAGAGAGAGAGAGAGAGAGAGAGAGAGAGAGAGAGAGAGAGAGAAAGAGATAGAGGAGAGAACAGAAACCACGATTCCACCAGCGTCGTAATGATTCGTATCCCGTTATCTTCGCGCGCACGCACGCGGTGCATACAAGCCGCGAGCCGCGAGCCGAACCAAACGCGAAGTTTCGCAATAAGCTCGAGAATCACGCACGGTAGACACACGGCGCGTATATATCCGCGCGTTTTTTCAGCCCGTCTATTTGCCCGAAAAAAATCCGCTTGGAGTAGACGCGTCGCGAGATATAAAATGTACTCTTCGGATTTACGACGATGAAGAGTAAAAATAAAAAAAAGGACAAAGAGACAGAGAAAGACAGAGAGAGCACGGGCACGATGATACATGCGTGCGTGCCGGCACGAGCGTATATATATGTAATATATATGGATCAGAGAAAACGGTCGTTTTTGTGTCAGAGTGGGTAAAAAACATTTCCCAGTTCGCGTAGGAGATGCGCTGGAGGCAGAAACAATTTTCAATTCGACGCATGCGAAAATTCATATATCGCCATGTTGAAAGAGGGCAGAGAGAAGCCGAACGGGGAGAGAGAAAGAGAGAGAGAGAAGGGGAAAAAGAGATGCTCGCGCGGAATGGCGAATCGACATGTTTGCAAATGTTCGACGCGTGGCCGCGACGCCGTGATGGAAGAGAAAAATTGCCTATTTCAACGTCCAGCATTTTCCCAGGCGCACTACCCGCCCCGTAATCTAGATTGTGGCTTGCATGTCGACGAAATATTCCCGGTGCGTGTACGATGACCGCGGCTATCTCCGCCCTTCTCGCTCGTGAAAACGCTCGCGGGTTTTGCGAGAGTAAGCACAGGACGTGACCGTTTGGCGCGATACTTTTTGCCCTCCGCTATTTCCTTGGCCGTTTTATACGCTTTCAACGGCGAATTTATGACAAATTTCTGGGCAGCTCGGTAATTTTAATCCACGCGAGATCTACCCGGTAAAAATATTTGCCAGAAATATTAATGCGCATTTCGCCTCGCGTGTTATTCCGCATCGCGGGCCGAGTAATGTTACCGTGTTGTTTCAATGTAACTATTACTTAAGAAGGCTTTCACGCACTGATTTCGGAATCTAATGTTATATCTCGCATAAGAGAAAGTATCTAACCTACCTCTCGTTAAATTGTACCACGGTCGATTTATCTATTATTTCAGGAAAAAAATTATTTTTGTACAACACTTTTTTCAGCACGCAACTTTTGGATGCGTAACTTAATTTATCTTTAAATGGGCCCGTGACGTAACGTCGTTACACTATAAACGTAGGCTACAAAATTCACGAGGGCCGAATCGACCGGTAGATGCATTTGTTGCAGCGGTCGACACAACGGCGGTTTTTATCGGCGTGGATCTTCTTCCGTGTCGCACGCGCGGAGGAAAAGGGTTACGATTGCAATATAGTTGAGCGAGCAGGGGGTCGGTCGCTTGGAAAGTCGGTGAAGTATTAGCATGCTCATGTCACGCGAAGAATGAGCGCCGACTATTTGTACACCGTTTAAGAGGCTCCCGTATTCGAGAGAATATGATACGGAGATCGAAATATCGCGATATTTATAACAGCGTTCATATATCGTCCCTAATAATGTGTCCCGTATATAACTGTGCTTATTGAACCTCAATATACCCATCCGATATTTAATCGTATAACTGCGCTTATATTTAACAGATAAGTTCCAGTCAAGCTTATATATATATATTCTTACACGGTATTATGCTCATAATATCTATTTGTCTCAATTTTATAAGATTTTCTTATTTATTTACATCCTCATCCGAGAATTACTTTAATTTTATTTTTAAGTTTCTCGCGAAAATAATTGCTTCGGCATGAATTTGATTTAGCGCCTATCTGTTCCAGTTGATAACAATTAAAGCACGCACCCCTTCTTGCGTGTAAACATGTCGTGCTCCTTATCACGAGCCGAGGCTTCGTTGATACACGTGGTATCTAACAACCTATCGAATCTGATAAATAAAATATATGTATATACTCTTGTATGTACGTGTGTGTGTGTGTGTGTGTGTGTGTGTCAAGAAATCTCGTGTTTCTTATCATAAACGAGCATGTTGACGAGCCCTTCTTATAGTTACCTATAAAAAGTAATTTCATCATTTCAAAATCTCGGAGAAGAAAGAGAGAAAAGAAAAATAACAAGAGAAGAATGCTCGTTATCAGAGGGAAAACCGAAGTCATATCCGAGTTTGCTCGACGTTCCCCATCGTAAACTAAGGAGATGAAGAATTCCCGGGAAAACACGTAGCCGTGTATGTCGGGAAAGGCACGACGAGAGGCGCGATTTATTGGATGAAATGCAAATTGATTCGTAGTTAGCGAGAGAGTGCCGAGAAACGACGGGAGTAAATCGCGCCACCTTCCCGCACCTCTTTCGATTCTCCCTTTGTCTCGCTTTGTCTCCCTTTGTCTCGCTTTGTCTCGCTTTGTCTCTCTCTCTCTCTCTCTCTCTCTCTCTCTCTCTCTCTCTCTCTCTCTCTCTCTCTTTTTTCGTTCCTTACGAGCCACCACCTCTCTCTCTCTGTCTCGATTCCACCGCGTTCTTTCTCCGATAATTCGCACATAAATTCACGACAAATTGAAATAAAAACTGGGTCGATCGAAATGCAATTTACCTGAATGCGCAACGCGCGTGCGGCAAGAAGGACCGAGGCAGAGATCGTTTACCGTTCGAGAGTCAATCACGCGTGGGCGCAATTTTCCCCGAGCGATCTCCCCGCCGTTAATTGCCTACTTTGCATCTGTTTCTGATTCCCGCGCGCAGCAATCCGCGACAATTACCAAATCCGTTGACTCCAATCGAAAATTCCGCTCATCTTTCGACGAAAACGATTCGTGCTCGTATCGTTTGCACTTCCGTCGGCTTCACCCCGCCCTTGCATACGCGTTGCGTTATTATTTTCGAGAATTTTCACCGTGGAGAAATTTATATCGCTTGTTTCGCGGTACGACATTTTAAATGGCGAATCCAAATGGCGCCTTTTATTGCAACATGTATTAAAAGAACGCATTATAAATAAATGCGTCAGTGCTTTCGTCACAATTTGCATTTTGCGCAAGAGCACTTTTAATGACGGTTATTTGCCGCCGAAAAAATTTGCAAATAAAATTGAAATTGCTCTCATAAAAATCAGAAAAAATTTCTCTCTTTCAGCGCACGCTCATTACTATGACAAATATGCTTCCATCCTTCTTTTTATTTTCTCTTCTCTACACATCGTTATTTTCTCGTTTATACAAATTAGAAACTTTATGTTGTTGCTTTGATGTGGTTTCCATTTACATTGATTATGTGCTTCATTACTATTGGCCCACTACAAAGTTGCCAATAGTATAGAATACTCTGAAGTTAAATCGCGAACTCGTATGTGAACATAGTATCATACAATACAAGCACGAATAAACATAGTGCGAAAAAAACATTTAACTAAAACAACTTCTTCCGAAAACCACTGAAATGTGTATGCATTTTAGAGTTAAATGTAACACCTTCGTGTGTGCACAAGCTTGTCAGTTTCAGTACGAACGTCGTTTTTTAGTTTAATTTTTGCAAATGCGTGCGTAAGTATAGATAAGTCTAAAAATTTAAGCGACATAATAATGCAGTTTTCGTAAAATTGAGTTACAACTATCATAAGAATGAATTATACCATCTCGTATAATACAGAAATAGCGATAAAAATTAATCAAATACTGACACATTCGCGTAATTGAAAACTGTTTTATCTTGCATGCATAGAATATTTCAACACCGTAAAAGATTGATTTGTAGGTATTTACTGTTTATCGGAAAAAGAGCCATTTGTTTGATATATGAATTTGCTGGTGAATTCAAGTGAACATTTTTCGCAAAGTTAATAAATAAATAGATAAAAGTATACTTAGCACATTGTTCACAGTAATAACAAAATTACGGCAAATCAGATTATTCCGAAAACTGAACTAAATATTGCAACAAGAGTTACAGTAGTTATAATCATTTTGAACTAATTAAAGTATGTCAATTGAAGGACGTTAGTCTCAATACCTCAAAAGTTACTATATAAAACGATAGAAAATATTCAAAATCTATTCTAATAATGCAGGTATCTTGACTCAAAATTCAATATAATGCATAAAGTACTCGTGCATATAGTATTCGTTTAACTAAATATGGAATTCGAAAAACAAACACGAACATCGATATAAAATGCGTTCGACAAAAAATATCTCATAATGTAAATGTCACTAAAGTAAGATATTGAGATTCTCATTAATTAAAAAAAGAACTTTACATTTCGTAACCATTTGTGCTAATATATAATTGTATAAATGCATTCTCCAGGCGCAAAAAAATCAATCCTTCACTATATTTTAGAATACAGGTAGATCCCGTTTTACGATGGTCCATTTTACGACTTTTCACATTAGCGAGCTTTTCAAATTTACCTAAAAATGGAAAAAAATAGAAGAAAGTTTAAATGTCTAAAATAATTTATTATTTATATAAAAAAAACAGCAGTATTAATACATTGTATTTGAAAAAATTTTGTTAATTTTGAAACCTATCTTATTTAATTACATATTATAAATTGGTCTTGTTTTACGACTTTTCATTTTACGACCCTGTTTTGCTGGAACCCCTGTCGTAAAACGGGTCTTACCTGTAGTTAAAAAGGTTTATACAATGTATTATGTACAAAACAAAAAATTTATACAAAAAAAAGAGGATCAAATTTTTCTATTCTTAGTCTCATTAAACTGTAATATGTTTGGCTGTAAATTAATACTTTATTTAAACTATGCAAGATCTTGATAAAAAAGTATTCAATATTTATCGAAACATCTACTATATTTGATTATTCCAATTATATGGTAATTCTATTAGTTTATCAATATTTGTTGTTCACTGATATTTCCATGTTTTGAATAACTGCACCGGTATTGGTTTATTATTGTAAAACTATTAGCTTATACATACCTATATTTATTTTCGAACATAAAAGTTATCCCGACAATGTATATTAACTGAAAATAAACTAGCACGAATAATGATTTTTTATAGAGTTTAAATTTCTAATTAAAATTTCATCCACCTTATGATAAAATTGCAAATAGATTTATTGCGATACTACTGTAAATGGATCACGCAAAGCATTTTATCTTCTTCTTATTTCTGATGTAGTATCATATCAAAATTATGACATAGGTACATAGATGATACGTAAAATGAAAATTACGTACAACTAAATGTCTCATAAGACGTTTAGCCGCTCTAAACATAGTGGTCAGCTAATTTCGATCACTACAGACCGCGTATTTGCGTGATGCCGCTGGCATCTTCACGCTCCACATGTCGAAGGCACGCCACGAGAATTCGCAGACCGAACGGAAATGCACGGATTCGAGCGTACATTCAGGGATCGATATGTCGCATTCCGTTCTAATAACACCGACGGTGCATCGGTTCGTCCGACCGATTACTCATTAAAGCACGGTGACATATTTCGCGAAAATATCAATTAGTATCGATCGCCCTTATACAGATAATTATGCTATTTATAAACGACCGACTAGACGTTTGGTATACCTATGTGGTAATTATGTGATTTATTTAACGTATATACGTTTGAAGATCATTGCTTACCTCGCGATTAGGTACGCGGAGATAAATGCATCTCCGTAGAAGAATGTCAATTTACTCCAACCTGTAATCGAGAAAACGAAAATATCATTCTACATTACTATGATACGATATCTATTTATTACGAATGTAATGGCTCGAAATTATCTTATAAATTAATTTTGTTTTAATTTATAGTTCAAATTTATAATACATTCATTTATCATTTGGTTTCCTTTAATTTTTCAAGTTTTAACCTTTGGATAGAGCAAACTGAGAGTTACGAAACTAATTTATCTGGCAGTGTAACCCGTACAAAAAACAGATATAATGGTAAAAATAGATGCGTATTTGTTTAATCATTCTGCACGAAATCTGACGCTCTGGCATTTAAATTCCTATCAGTGGCAATATCGCCGAACAAAAACACAATAAACGACGACGCCAGATGCCGCACCGTAATAAGGGAGGACTTTGTTCCACCGAAAGGAACGGAGCCCCCCGATCTAATTCTATTAGCAAGCTGGGACATTTCCAATTAACGAATTCTTGCCAACCGAGCCGAGTTAACAAATTCTTGCATATACAATCTGGCGCCAAATGTCGCCCGACGTGACTGAACAGCTTGCGATACATTTTAATTAAACATTCGTATTCTTTTCCATGTACGTAAATATATAAATCTATGCTTTTTGATCGTCGTCCTCAATCTTCGTCTTCAATAATAATGTAAATAATTGTTATAATAAATTGTATAAAAATATTACACAATTAATGTAATAATATTGTTATTATATTTTTATAATATAACATATTCCTAAAAAAAAGTAAAGCTTATATATATATATATATATATATATATATATAAAACAAAGTTAATAAAAATTTAAAGATGAATGGCAGCCGTTATTATATGTACTGTAATAAATGATTCAGAGCTTAAAATGTAATAGCATATAATTATAACAGTAACAAACTAGGAATATTAATCATGCGAACTTAATATTTTATGAGGTAGAGTATGTTAACTACGTTCCTATTTGAATATGCTACTGTAATGAATTCTGGGTTCCTCGTATGTAAATCGACCGCCGGAAATGTCGATTAACCAATGATATGACTGCACTGACGTGATGAAATTGCCTTCACCATAAAATTCAATTTATTCGCAAATTAATGATTACATAGATTATTCCAAACACTACTTGCACGCGCAAATTATTGCGGAATTAATATTATACATTATTAAAGAATAACTCTCAAGCCGCGTAATGTTATCCATTCTTTTACCTTTAAATTATCATCAAAACTTAATCGATTTTATCAGCAATTATTCTGGAAAATCACCTGACCTCGGTAAAACTTTGTGGAAACGATCGTCGCGATCGAAAAAGAACGTGCGCTGTATAAAGTTAAAAGGATTTTGTATGCATGCCCGATGGCTCGTTGAAATGGAACGTTCGATGTAATACAATCGTCGTGTTTGCGCACAGAGTTCCGTGCTCGATTCCCGCATACTCTTCCGCCGCCCGTTCGTCCATATTCTCTTCACCTCCTCGTCGTCTCATCCGTTCTTCAACATCCATACGACTGCGAGAAGATCGTGAGATTGAGAATAAAACTTTTACGTCTAACGTATGCCGCTTTCGGCAGATAATAGAGCGGTAGGAACGAAAAAGAGGAAAGAGGAGGAGAAGAGGGAGGAAAAGAAGAAGAAGAAAAAGAGCAAGAAAGGTCGACCTAGCCGCACGACCCTCATCCTGATGCGAGAGGTAATAACAACTCTCCTGTCAAGATACAAGGATGAGAAACACACAATGTCAAAATGCCTTCTATAATCGCGTACCGTTCTCTCTCCGTGGGAGCAGCCAATCCCACGACTTGCAGGACCCTGGCGTTTTAAAAAAGGATTTAATAGTCATCGGCCTGAGAGCCTGAGGTTTGGTGAGCGCGGGTGCAGGACAGAAACAAGTTCCGTCGATTGCCACAACGTCGAGGCACGCTTGGGTCGTAACAACCAGCAACATCGTAGCTGCTCATCCGGATCTATAGCGTATCGAGATTACTCAGTCCCCCATAATAGACATATTCGTAAGTCTGAATTGATCTGAATCTTTATAATGGTCGGTTTTCAAATATCGAACAAAAATTAAAAAAGAAGAGTTTATGATTCCGTCGAGAATCCTAGATGAAAAGTACAGCGTACTTCAACCGGATAAAATTCCGATAATTATATCGGTAATATCGGGCCACATTATCAACGTTACATGAATATTAAATGTTAAATTAATTTTAATACACACGCATAATGCTATACATGTAATATCGATCGTAGGATGTGTACAGAATCGGCGTATTTAATGCAGACGTATCATCAATGAATTAGTTGGTTGCCAGCGTATACGTGTGTATGACAATCCATCTATTTCAATCAATGAGGACGTCCGTCCAAAGTAACGGATCGTGCGTTGCGTACTTGAAATTTTTCTAGGGTCAACTAACGTCAGTTTGTTCGGACAGATGACATCTCCGTTATCGACGCCATTGTAACACACTCATTTTCCGAGCCTCCCTCTCTTTCTCTCTTGCTTTCTATCTCGCGAGTGACGCGCACCGACGGACCGCGCACGCATGCAAGCGGAAGACTGTCAATTCAGTCAATACCAGCCGTGCAGCAACGAGACACGCATTACTTAATCTAGCGACATGTCCCCACGTGAAGCTTCCCATTTACAACGCTTGATGATGAAGTCAAATTCGCAAGCGCGTGGTAAACAGTCTTTTACCTCAGTCGCATCAATCATAAATAACGAAGTAACAAACGCGAAAGAGATCCGAAGGACATTATCCAATTCGAGAGATTTATCTGTATAATGAGTATAAGAAACATGAAAATATACACATTTCTATTTCAACGTGTGCTATCAATTGTGAAAATTAACTGATCGAATTTAAATCTGTAATGCCACGTATTTATATGACGAGATTTAATATTTGATATTTGTATGTTAAAGTCTTTTGCAATATCGTATGCGGTTTCTCACCGCGTGCTCCTTTTCTTCCGGGCTTTTTTCTTCTCCTTTTTAATAAAAGAAAGAATCCAGGGGAAAAAGATGGTTCCTGTTGGTCGGAAAGTCGAGACTCCACCATCTCTTGTAAGTGCAGCGCGCGTACCGCGAGGTCTCGTGGCGCGTTTGCGAGCACGAAGGGTCAGTAGCCTCGAGCGTGTTTGCAGCGAGCGGCTCCGTGGCCTCGCAAACTGGTTTAGCAAAAGTCAAGATCTAGATCGCGACCTTCTTGCACAGCCGTTCACGACTTTGCGCGAGCTCGCGACGGCGTCTTAATACGCGAGAACGCGCTTAACGAGGTTTATAATAGCAATACAGCGTGGAGCAGATTGCTTCCCTCCTCGTCGCACGCGCAATTCGCTCCAAATGAGTATACATCGAAAACTGTCTGTCTTGTAAATAACAGACGACAGATTTGCACATGATTTTCACTATATACATTTAAAAACAGATAAATTGTACTATATAACTGCACGTAGATTTTACTCAAACTCGGATCATATGTTGCTGATAAAAACGATTTGAAGACAGTCGCTATTCGGATAATAAAAGTGATTTATATCAGACATAAAAGACTAAAACCGTATGAAGCTCGGTGATATAAATTAATCGTTTTCCAAATTACTCTGTCATTAAGCTCGCACCGTTGTTAATTACGTGGCTGTAATACTATATGAGTAAAAGTTTAACAAGAGTTACCAGATGTATGTTCAAGGATCAGGCTTTTACCGTTAACGCAATTCATTGCTCGACCACAATATCGCTGCGAAGATCGTCACGAAAACGACTAATAAGCATTACGTTTCTGCGTTTGTGCCTCTAGGCATAATATTTTTTTCGATTATCAATGAGCATCGCAAAACATTGCAAACTTTTTTTCTACATAGCTATATTCCCCGTGTGACTTCATAAAATATGGACGAGCTCAGGCAGGCATGAAAAGTCCCAATCGGCGACGAGATAACGACTTATAACGATTTATGAGTTAATAATCAATTACAAACTACAGGCTGCGTTAATTAATCAACTCGACTGAACGGTACGACGGTATTTTATCGCGATAAACAACTTGCACGTTACTTCAAACAGCAATGGTGCATTATGTTTATTAGTCGCGCCACGTTAGCGACATTTACGACATCCGCGCGCGACACTTCCGTCGTAAAATACGACCGCGAAGTTACACCGCGGTTCGACAAACTGTTCTAATTACTCCCTACGTTAATAGTAACGCGTTAACGTCAACGGCTTGCCGCACGCGTGACAAACAATACGTCAGGTCTGCGGCAGGTTAGTTCGGAGCCATGTCATACGTCTCTCACATGCTGCGATGGCCGCAAAATATTCGCGTCGTTACGCGCGTAGTCGTCTGGCGCTTTTGACGAACATCCGCCACGATTAGACCATATCGCGAAGCGGCAATACGTAGCCGCGCCGCACGCAATTCGCGACTCTCTTCCGTGCCGGACGTGATATTTTTATGGCGATGTAACGCGAGCGGGTGGTTAAATAACGACCGACGCGCGTCAGTCGAATGGTTTTAATTGCTCCGCGGCTGGTTATAGCGGCCGATGTACGTTTTACGCTTTTACGGAATCGCGCGTGATCGTGCGATCGCGTAAAGAGCACACGGTTATGATATATAAAACTTAGAGAAGTACAATTGCGGAGAACGAATGCGAGACGATAAGATGACAAGAGCACATGTGTGTGCGTACATATGTACGACCGCAGCCCCTCATCCCGATCCCGACGGTTCGCTCACATTTACTTGCGGCGAAGTTACTCGACGACGTCTCCATTCGCGTTGCAGCACGAAGCAAGCTAATTCTTCTGATCTCTTCGCCAGCGAGATTGCAGTCGCGCTTGTCGCATTGCCGTCCCATCCGCGCGACAACGCCGCCCGCTCACGCGATCCCTCTCATTTCCGCCTCGCTGATGAGATGGCCCAGCAGCAGAGATGGCACGCGAGAGATCCCCGCGGATATTACAATGCGCCATGACGATTTCACAGATATCTCTATTCTCCGCGAGAAGAACGCGCAAGGCGAGGAACAAGAATGGAAGGACTCGAGAGCGAAAGAGGCACTTTTGCACCGCCGCCAGACAAGATCACGCAGTTAAGAAGTTTCTCCTCGGAGTTTTTTCTACGATTCCACGCGGACTGGGGAAGGGTGGCGGTGCGTTTTAGCACCCCTTCCGGTAATCCTACTTAGGAACTCGGATAATGCCGCCGCAGCTATGAATAACGGTGGGATTACGCGGCGAAAGTCGGCGAATGTCTTCTTTCGCGCGGCGCCGCGCCGAAACCGCCAGCTGAAACTTTCAAATCTCCGTATCGCCTGCTGTTTGACTTTCCACCGTTATCAGACGACACCGGTCTAACGCGATAGATTGATGATAATAATCCTCAATTATCACCGCGTATATTTATATTGCGTCACTACTTTTAATTACATTAATTTTCGGTATTCAAAATATGATATTTTCTTGTTACAAATCATATCTTAATTAATATTTGCAGTTATAAATATAAAAAATAATTTTACTGACGCCAATAATTTTAGTCACTTATACAATTGGTGTAAATGTACACGAGTTGAAAATGAAACAAAATTATAAAACCGTATGCTAAATAAATAAGCGAGACACTAAATTATTATTGACCATTCAATATTTTAAATGATATTTCCGTTACGAATATGTCATTTGGCTCGTATCTATGCATACTTATATTTAACACCGCGTTAATAATAAGCATATCTACGTGTAATAATTTTAAGAAATGTCAAGACACTGTATTTTCGTGTGACAAATGAGTTAGACGAGTTACTTTATAATTTAAATGACATACGTTTCACATGAAAACGATTGTATGACATATAGACAATTTGTTATATCAGATCAATATTTAAGGATATCCCAAAATAGTCTCCTGACAAACAAGATTTTATCGATTGCAAAAAAAAACATATTACAAGATTATCACAATCTTCAGTTACTCAGATATATCTTTTTACATATAATTCAATCATTACGTTTTCCGTAAATAATTCGATTTCTCTCTAGAAAAGATTATATATATGTATATGCAATTAGTAACAAAACTAACACGCTATTATAAATAGCAATTACACAAAATTAACATTTTGTAATTTATATGCTATTAATACGTAATATTGTTCTATCATGATTGCAATTTTCCACTTCATGTATCGTTGGCAATAAAATATAAAATAACTTGTTTGTGAAAAACCACTAAAAGTCAATGGTTATTGTATTTCGGTCCAATAATTAGCTTCCTGTCGCAAATACAAACCAGTGACGCACTTAAAAAAAAATACCCATTAATATTTGAAATTTATACTATCAATTGAAATGTTGAAGATATATTTAATATTCGTAATCATGGTATAATATCATTTAAACTGTGGCCTTCATAACTAGCAACGAAAATTTTTCAAATTAATTATCCATTTCATTACAAATTAGTTTTAGTCTATACAAAATTTTGGTTAAAAATCTGATAAAATCTGATGATTTATTTAATCATAAATTTTAACTATCGTCATTTGTTAAAAATTAATTTAATTATGAGTCAAATTTAATTAGGAAAAAATTAGAATACTCTCAGTTTTTTTATATAAAAAGATATTTAAATAACATCAATTTACATTCAAAATTTGACCTAAGATTAAATTAAATTTGGTCTTGGTTAACTTTTATTTTATATAATTTGCATATATCGGTTATTCTCTTATTGCAGATGAAAATGTATTCATTGATAATAAATTAAGCATTATTCTATTCGACATAAACATAGCTTTTAGAGAAAACTATCTTTATGTCGAAAAGAAATATTTTGTCTGTTTTAGGCAAAAAAAACGTATAATGTTAATGATTATTCGAAAATAACAGTTCTCTCATGTTTCCTCTAAATTTTACGTATAGAACTCTTGAACCACTATCAAGTTAATCTAATTTCTAAAAAATAATATAAATTAGATTTTATAACAGATATAAATGATCCATTTTATGCAACATACATTTTCAGCCATAAGAGGAACGTTTATGTGCATGAAATAACAAATATGTTTATCAATCAGAACCAGTCTCGTAACATTTAATGAACTTGGCCTCGGTTCAACGTCTCTCCTCTACCGGACGACCTTGTACCACAGACGATGAAAAACACCTATCCGATGAGAAGTCTGGACTTTCACAATGAGACACCATGAAAGACACATTCGCGATCGCGCATACGTGTTTTTAAACAATTAAACAACAAGTCACTGCACCGCGTTATCGTTTGGAATGCATCGCCGGTATTATCAAGCCGTCCCACGCTCCCTAAAAGCGGTTGCTTTCGCTTTCGGCGATGCAATGAACTCCAACATCCGTGATTAAGCCACAGTTCGTAACGACCGATGCGACTTCGGCTCGCGTCGGTTCGAGCTGGCTCGACCGACAGCGATTTGAAGACGCCATTTTTCATTTTTTTTTCGCGTTGTATATATTGACTAAGGGGCGCGATAATTGCGTTTACGGTATAAATGAGTTTCGACAAGTCAATGCGCTAGCAACGACCCAGTCGGCCGACCAAGAGCGCTTTTTTTTATCACCGACGAGTCAGCGCGTTTGAAGACGTCGTCTCAAGGGGTAAAATGGTGCCATCCTTCACATTTAAGAGGATTAGCAGAGTCTGCTTATGACTGCTAAGACGGTCGCCCCCTTAGTCTTTGCCTCCGACGCGCAATCACGCAGAATTAATTAAACTCTAGAGGAGTAAAGCATAAAAGTGGATTATTTCTATGATAAATACTTAAAATCGAGCAAAACCTGCAGCTAACATTCGTGTTACAGTCGCTCTAAAATTTTCAAATTTATCATATTCACTTTTTAATAAATTAATGATATTTATACGAGAGAGAAAATCCATCTTTAATTTCATTTACATATTTTCATACTAAAAAAAGTAAGGATCGCCATATCGCTCGGCTATATTTAGAGTCTTCAACATCCGGAGGCATAATGTCCTCCCTAAGGTTTTCCCCCAGACGCTTTATAGAGCACCGTAAAGTCTCCCAGACGCTTTACGACCTTCCTGGTAGTTTCACGGACATGCTAACGAATCGAACGGTCATTAAGCGACATTGGCGTCCGGTAATGTCGGCGAGACACTTAAAAAGTAATTTGCCGAGGAACTCGTGAGAGGAAAACGGAACGTAGCCTCGACCACCTAAAAGCCGCCGTCCACAACGTCAGGCGTTAATTAGAAACGTAGATCTAGCCGAGTGCCGGAGAGAGCAGGTATATCAGAAGCTTTGAGACGGCGAAGGAAAAGTGACGTTTATTTTCAGGCAAATGAGAATTTGATCGCGAGCACTCGGTAAACGCGAGAACAAGATTTTCCGTGGGACAATGTGGCAGATTTAGCACAGTGATTTCCTTAAATGCCCTTTAGCCGTGCCTTACTCATATATATATCTTCTTTGTGTATCTGTAGAGAGAATATCAATAGACATTTAATAAATTTATATACAAAGATATTATTCCAAGTCCCACGTGCTCGAAGTAATCGAGCCGTATTGCCTTTCCAAACGTTTGCCTTTCGCCAATGTACGGGAGAGAAATTGAAACCGCTTCGCGTTAACAGCGTTAGATTAATTTTACCCGGACAATCGAGCCGTCGCGAGTATATAGTTGGCAAGCATGACAAGTCTATTTTCATTGTTGACGATACAACGGGCAACTTGCATGGCAATAGCGTCGTCGCGCTTGAAAAGATGCGAGAAGAAACGGAGCCATTCCGCACGCGAGCTTCCGACACGGTCCAAGGATACCGCGCGCTCGCTTTCTCCCCGCGAAATCTTTTTCCGTGCGCCTCCATCTGTTCCGCCTGCGAGGCACAAAGGGGTAGTTTAGGCGTGCAAACGCGGCCTAACGACGGACGTGATATCGCGCGCGCACACATGTTTCAGCACGTGTGTTTGTATCCGCGCACCCACGCGAACAGCAACGGCAATGCATCTGAATACACCTGCACAGTACCTAGATACGCGACCGTCTAGACTCTTACAGACGACGGCGCCATTGTCTCAGGACACGCGCACCCACCATCACGGGATTGAGATTACACAGGCGAACGTCATCAAAGCACCCGACGCCCGGCTATTGTGCGGCTAAGTAATTTAACTGGCTCGAACGAAAGAGAGTGGAAGGAAACGAGTTGGCTGGTTGGCGCGCGAGTGCCCCGGTTAGCAGTGTCGTTATGCAAACGCACGGTGTGTGTAATTGATAACGCGTTACGTAAAGTCGGTATATAGCGAGGACAATCGGGGGCAGTTAACGCAATTTCCCTCGTAACACGAGCGCCCTGCAGATTCAATCTCGTTGGTTAAATTGATATTTTGATGAAGTTGCGTGTAAACTAAAAGATTGTTGACAAAGTGTTTATTTCGCGTTATTGTCGCCGTTGTTTATAATCGTTATGTACCTATGTAATTTTCGTTGATCAATTTCGTCAATTTGCGTGCAATAACTCAAAGCGATACCTATGTTAATTTCGGCCTCAGATACGCAAAAGCATAAGGAACAAATATTGTGTTTGGTATTTTGTCGCTTGGAAAATTCTCTCGCCCGTTGCGCGCATAAATTAATTAAGGAAATGGATCGTGTGCTAGGTAAGAAGCTTAAAAAATAATTAATTAAAGACTCACAAAGTAAAATTTACGACAAAATGTGTTATTAATTAAACAAAGTGCGTGGCTATTGTTATTCCATTATCCGCCTTTATAAACTGAACTAAAGTTTCATATAAATATTTCGTTATATAGGCAAGAAACAATAAGCGCGCACGGAAAAGAAAAACTAAGAATACTATATAAATAACAAGATAAACATCACCGAACCACGAAAGCTAGCTATTATGCGGCTAAGTAATTTAACCAACTTAGGATACGAATAAACTGAGGAAACCAGTACTCTGTTCGCCAAATATCTCGCGACGCGATATACCGTGTCATACATTAACTTGAGGACACTAACCATGACAACAACGAATTATACAATAAATAATGGTACATATACACGAGTGCAAGCGACCAGATATATTATACTAGGACGTTTTCTTGGTTGCAGAAACGCCCGGCGGTACCATAACTTACTAACATTAAGAAAAATATGCATAAATATGCAAGTGCTGCTGAAATGTTCTACTTCTTCTTTTTCTTCGGAACGGCTGCATACTGAACAAAATAATATTATAAATCTGTAAGTCTATTGATCTATTCCCAAAAATTAACATACGAAACCCTCAAGAAACTGAGGGAGATCAAGGCCCGACTTGGGTTGTTGCGCCATTATTGATTGATTGATTTATATGTTGTAAAGCTAGTAAAAATAAAAAGAGATAAAAGTTAAAACAAGAAAAGATAAAAGATATTGTAATGTGCCTAATGAGTTCGTGAAAATTCGACGCGTTCGTGACGCGAATCCAAATAAACCGCAATTGATAATTGACACGCGGAAGGATTCCCTCGTCAAGAGTGAAACTATGCCGCTCGGTCGTGAGAGCGGGCTCGTTACCAAGTTTCCGATCTCGCGCGAGGATCGACTTCCGTTCGACGGCCTGCCGCGCCGGCACTCGTTCCCTACATCTTAGGATAATTTCTCACGCGGCTCACGCCGCGATTGGCCGCGAAAGTTTCCGCAATGCGACAAATGCGATGACACCTTTGCGCCGTATCGATATATGCTCGCGCGCGCGCGTTCTTTCGAGGCTGTAAGTACCAAGTGGCGCTGGTCAACGCGTGGCCAGCCAAGCACAAAATACACGTCGTCGTTGAGAACAAAAGCCGAGATGGCGGGACGGAAGGGCGCGGTGGAACGAAACTTTGAATGTATCCTGCTAGGTCACCTCGAACAATGAGTAATTGTCGCCGAGATAAAGGCGGTCTGACGGTAACGGCGGGGAATACGAGCATCGTCGTTGTTAACGGCTCACGATAATACCGAAACGACGGCGGAACTCTGCCATAACCGGGTCCTCTCCAGAGAGAAGGAGTTATATTCGAGCGAAAGCTAAAGCATAAATCGATAACAAACGTGAATAATCTTATTTTCTTTCTATTCTGACTTCCGATGCGAAAACCTCCTTCTTGAGAATATCGTTCGGAAATCCGCTCAAAAAATCCATCCATTAAGATCTCGCGAGCAATCTTCAATACAAACGTTTCGTGACTCAGCGTCTCGTAAGCTTGCTTCCAAGCTATTACAGGTTTCGCTGAAGGAACAGTAGTAATAATCCACGCTCGGATGGACAATGGCACCATGGGAAATGCAGCTTGCATCGGCTTGCAAGACAATAACTCCCCGCGAAACAGAAGTGCATCTCTTTCATCATCGAGAAGAGAAAAATCTTCATTCCTCAAGGGATTGTAGTAGAAAATTCAACATAATACAAAAATTGCACTCTTTAAGTAGCTCTTCTGAAATCTTCATGACATCGGAAAATAGCGGCAAACATTTCCTGCATGTAGCAGAAGTTTCATTAAATTTCCAATATATCCTCGCTGGAAAGAGCAACGAAATAAATAATATAAACGGAAATTAGAGCATTCCTACGTTTTGCCTAAAAGAAAATTCGGTAACGTGCAATAAATAATTACGTACGTCAGCGAGGACAACGTCTCTAACGGAAGAACTAATGCTGGTTTAACATGGTTTATAGATAAATACCCAACACATGTTGCGAGAAGAAACATGGATAGAGAGATCAGGGAGAGAAAAGGGCGAAGAAAAGAAATGTCAGAGATTATACATGAACAAAAATTCAAATGTTTCCCCGTCAGCAGCACAAATCCTTCCGAGCTTCTTTGAATAACAGATAATATCGTCAGAGAAAAAGATAAAGAATAGAGAGGAGAGAAACGCAATGGCGCACACGTCGTCGACAACGCATACAAACACGTAGCGCTGGAGACAGCAATATATCAGCAGTAGACTCTACATAAACAAACAAAATTGCAACTATGGCAGCGAGCTTTATGTAGGTATTCTGTATTTACAATTTTATTTCAAATAATATGAATTTTTCCATGATAGATTAAATTATCCACTTTATTATTTGCGAGAATATAATATGAATTCTGATATCACGCGCGGGCATTACTTATTTACCGGAAACCTATTTTGTGAATTTTAATTTCCTGCCTTTATCTATCCGGTTCTCATCGGAACATTATACAAACATGTCGTCTTATGTAAACATTAATTTCATCAAGTATTTCTGCCTACTCCGGTAAAATTATCGCTCCACGAATATCTAACGACAGAAAAAATGACATTATCAAGATCAATAAGTTGATTCCATCATATTTTCGCATACCTGTTGATAGTAACTCTGGTGTTGAATAAAGACGACGTCATAAATCATCTGTGACAGTATCAGGGAGACGAGAGAGCCAAAGTGCAGTAGTTACAGTCGTCTAAGCAGAACGTCAACGGTAGTAGAAAGAACGGTAATGTCGTCGTCATTGTCGTCGTCGTCGTCGTCGTCGCGGTCGTAGAAACCAGGATAAAATCCCGTCGCTGATGGCTTAATAGCCTCAACGTTTTGTAACGCTAACCTCCGTAGCTCCGAGATCTTCCGCACGTACATGCCCGCCAGCAAACCGAGGAGAGAAATGTTTTTGCGCGACGTGCTGCACGCCGCGCCTTTGAAACGACAAAAATCGTTCGCGTTTGTCGCGTTATGGACACATACATATATACACGAAACATACATAGAGACGCGCGTGCGAATGTGTACAGAGAAAATATTTTCCTGTCGGACAGTTTGTGTTCAACAGCAATAGAGCAAAATCGGAAAAGTCGAGGCGTTATATTTGACGCGTTTCACTGCAATTGTCAACTGTCGACGGTTTATGGCTCGGGCGTGAGTGGTTATAGCTTGCACTGATCGGACAATGCTGATAATTCTACAACGGATATCGTTTATGCATGGCAGCAGCTAAAATATTACATTTGATATTAATGTCGGAGTTAAAGAAAGAATTATTAATAATGTCTGTGTAATATGGACGTTCTGTGAAATAAAAAACTGGTGCAGTAATATTGTGTCAGAGAAAATGACTTATTGGTCATTAGAGTTTCCGTTTTATGCAACATATGCGTCAAAAAAAATTCCGTACAGTTTGTGATTTTCAAGCATCATTAAGAATATGATCTGTCAAAAAAAGACGAGAAAATGCATTCGGTCGTTAGAAAATCGGTTTTATTTTATTCTTCACACCTCTATTTTTCATTCGAGAAATCAATCTAATTATAACAGCCTCGTTTGTTTTCTTGCTGCGCGCGTGTGCATCGGTTTCTCGTTGAAATAAATCGAACCAGTTGAAAAACTATGCACACCTTCTCCCCCGAGAAAAAGGAACCTGCATCCGTGTCCGGGGTAAAGGATGCTTCCGGATCCTTCAGGGTACAAAGGAGCCCGGCGGACGTTGAGTAAACGCCACGGGTCAAAACTAACGAATGAAAACGTCTTCGTTCTACCTTCTCCACGCGACAGTGTAAATTCAGCATTCTGCTCCCGGAGAAATCCCGCCTCCATGAAACTTTTCCGGCGAGATCTATTTCAGCTCTATTTCCGCTCTATTTTCCAGGCCGCTGTAAGGCCTATATCCGCCGCCAACCCGGACCTGTTCTTTTACACTTATATCGTTTCCTTTCCGCTCAGTACTCTGCTTCACTTCCCTCTCTCTCTCTCTCTCTCTCTCTCTCTCTCTCTCTCTCTCTCTCTCTCTCTCCCCCTCTCTCTCTCTCTCTGTCTTTCTCTTTTCGGTCGGAGTTCCATCGAGGCAGTTTGATCACCGTCGCATACCGGAAAGGCCGCTTTTGTACGCGCGTTACCAGTAACACGCCGCTAACTCCATCGATTAAAGTAAGCGGGGTTGTGACAGGTATGTCGTTTTTCATGGCGCGCCCTTATGCCAAGGATCCAACATGATCCTTTCTAGACTGCCGTAGCTGGGGCACGTCGACCGCGATCAATGGCCATGATTATGCGGGTGACGGTCCGCGCTGCAAGAGTGTTCATTAAAGAATCCTCTCGTCGGAGCGAAGTAAACAAGCAATAGCGAATAATGATACCGCACAAAAGTATGAAGTATTCTATTTTCAAACATTTTATTAGTTATTAAAAAACAACATTTAATGCCTTCTAAAATTTTCTCGACTTGAAATGTTTTAATTGCTTTTCAAGAAAGACCTCGAAATCGAGTCGTAACGCCCGGGACAATTTCAGCATTTTTATGCTGTAAACAGACCCGGATTGTAATAAAACTGAAACCAAGTATCCTTTTTTAGATTAGGCAAGATTACAGCAAGTCAATTTCCGTAAGTGGATTAACGGAAGAATGAAAATACGTAGACCGTGTAAAATGGAACGGTTCACCTTATGCACTTTCGAGGGGACCGACTCGCAAATACGAATAGAGAGGGAGAGAACAGTTGCAAGCTCGTACAACGTTGCGAAGTTGAATCTGGAGAAGGTGCTAGAATTTCCAACAAACAACGTCTGGTTCCCTGCGATTTCGTTTACCACCGTTTATTCTCTTTGCGCAACTCGCCCCTTTTCTTTTTTAAACACTAAGAACACTCGCACCCTCTACGCAATCGGTGCTCCGGCGACACGAACGATGTAATCTACAACCTGTCCTGCCACTTTGCCACGCGAAATTAACCTCCTGCCAACCGCGCCTTGAGAGCGAGACACCAAGCAAGTCTGAAAAAAGCTCGAACAATCTTAACCGCGGTCATTATAAACACTTAAGTGTACAATGGTGTTCCAAGACTTCGGATAGTTTGAAAAGAATATAACGAGCGAAACTGCTGTTAAAAAGTGCCAAGACACCAGGTTCTAAAACTTATAAAACAACAACGTGCAAGATTTATTAACCTTTTAAGCATTGGAGCTAACAAAAATGCAAAGGCATTTTTTATTATTAATGTGTAATATTTAATCGAATATATCGAATTAAACTCATACATGTATTTATGAGTTATGAATTATTATGTATATGTGTATTATTCATAAATACCTATATCCATTTATTTCGTTTTATTAAGACATTTTAGCTCGCACGATTACAACTGGATTATATTCTCATATTCTACATCTCATACACTACATCTTTCAAAGAAGTGTATTTTAAATAGTGGGGTAAACGCGTTATCAAAAGTCTCCTATTTTGTTCCTCATCGGATTAAGTCGACATCGTGCCGGCATTAATCGCAGGCACGAGACGGTAACGGCGCGTTCACGGTAACGAGTTGAAAGATGTAACGAAGTAAATGAGGAATCTTGGCTCTCTTATACGAAATTTAATAGCAGCAAATTGATGCTCATTTCCGCGAAGTTTCTTATTATATACACGAAACGGCCCTTACACATACCTTCTTGCAGCAATTTTCAAGGATATTGTCGCCCATCTTTAGCTGCTTCCTCAGAACTAATCTCCTGTCTCGCGCATGAAAGAAATAGTGCATTTAACACCTGAGAATTCGCGTAAGTGCATCCTAAAAAATTTTCAGCGTTACGGATAAAATGAAACAAAGGAAGAAATAATGAAAAATTATGGACTAATATAATTTTAATTTTCGACAATAATATTAAGTGTTTATAAAAGTTAACATTGATAAATAATAATGTTAAAGTTATATTAACTTCCATTATTTTTCGGTTTTGAGCTCGTCGAAGCGATAACTTCCGACACATCACATACGCGAGTAATTCCTGTATCCTCGCTAAATTATATCAGCTAATTTATGTTCTGCATTTATAATGGCGCTTTGAAACAAAAAATCCGGGAGTCTGTCAGTTTTTCGCAACTGCGCTTGAGGGGGAGCCCCAGTAAAAAAACGTTCTACATGAAACTTCGATAACTTCCTTCGCACGATATGCGTATGGTTGTACCGCATTACATGACAGGAAAACGTTCCTATCCAAATATTATTTTCCAAAATTCGCTAACTAGTACATGTCCGCCGCTTGTGTAATCGCTTCGGCCAAATTGAAGCGATCCGTTTGGATATAATCCCATCTGATGAACAGTCAACATTATGAGTGAACGCTGAATCAACAAATTTTATAATACGTTATTTGATTATACTGCTCATGTAAAATAATACGTTCGCTATTTGTTACAAATAATGTAAACTACAGAAGAAAAAAATATTTGATGATAAATAAAAAAAATGTGTACTAGCTTTTTTGGAAAAAGGATAAAACAATTTATCTTTTTATTGTCTTTTCCATAAAATATCGCCATTCATATAAAAAAGGATGCCTAATAATGATACTAAAAAATGACCCTTCGCTATAAATCAAAAATACGCGGTGAAAAATTAAACGAGTAACTTTTCGATCCTATTTTCTTTGCAAGTTTCTATACTCCCAACTCGCCTGACCACTTCTACTCCGACAATGCCATTTCGACGATCAGAAAGACGATCAATGGAAATTTCATCGAAACAAGATTCGAGTAGTTGAAAAGTCTCTTACAAAAGGATAAGAAGAGAAGGTGCAAACGACGAATAAAGGCGGCAGAGGACATGAGAGGCAGAATGGTGGTAAAATCCTGCGGACTTTCCAAATGGAAAACCTCTGACCTAACCAGAAATCGCCGCGAGACGACAAGTTCTCTCATAACGAAGTTTCTTCCCCGGTTTTGTACGTGATGCGCGTGTGATTCCTCGATTTTACCACCATCCACTATGATCTCGCCAGCTTTTTCATTCCGCTAACAGGCAACGGCTAATGGATTTAACGGCCGAGCCGAAAGCTGGATGGATCTACCAGTGTAAGGTTTTTCGGTCGCGGAATCAGGCTGTGAAGAATGCCCGGGATGTAAGAGGGATTTATAAGACACGGAGGAATACACACACACACACACACATACACACACACACACACACACACACACACACACACACACACACACACACACACACACACACACACACACACACACACACACAAACACACACACACACACACACACACACACACACACACACACACACACCAACACACACAAAACCACAAAACCACACACACAAAAACACACACACACCCACACACACACACACACACACACACACACACACACCCCCTCCCCCACACACCCCCCCACCCACACACACACACACACACACACACACACACACACACACACACACACACACACACACACACACACACACACACACACACACACACACACCACACACACACACACACACACACACACACACACACACACACACACACACACACACACACACACACACACACACACACACACACACACACACACCACACACACACACACACACACACACACACACACACACACACACACAGACAAACAAACACACACACACACACACACACACACACACACACACACACACACACACACACACACACACACACACACACACACACACACACACATCCACACACACACACACACACACACACACACACACACACACACACACACACACACACACACACACACACACACACACACACACACACACACACACACACACACACACACACACACACACACACACACACACACACACACACACACACCTACACACACACACACACACACACACACACACACACACACACACACACACACACACACACACACACACACACACACACACACACACACACACACACACACACACACACACACACACACACACACACACACACACACCACAAAAGTTGAAAAAAAGAAGATGTCCGTAGAATTCACCAATGAAGCGAGTTAATTAAGACGTT
The DNA here is from genome assembly GCF_048541705.1 of Temnothorax americanus. NCBI lineage: Eukaryota > Metazoa > Arthropoda > Insecta > Hymenoptera > Formicidae > Temnothorax > Temnothorax americanus. The sequence goes on from NW_027509275.1 coordinate 2,850,572, forward strand.
GCCCGCTCTGCCGAGAGCGTGACCGAAAACGTTCGGTTTTGGTAGACGAGATTTTTCTTCGTGAACGAACGTTCCGAGATATTTCCACCAAATGTCGACATATTTCAGAGAAGACTTCATTCCCCTGTTCAAAAGCAGCGTTTTCAAGTTTTTGTAAGCGCGCGCACGAGAACAGAACACACATCTCTTCCATCAGATATTAATAAAATAAATATCTGTTTAGAAAAGCCAAATATCTACAAATAAATAAGACATAAAATAAATATACATAATATTTAGATTATTAATAATAAATAATAAATAATAAAAAATAATAATAAATAATAAAAAATTTGTGTTACAGTTACTTCCACAATGAAACATGTAAAAAATATATTTCTTGGTGGAAACATCGTCTCGTCGTGATGCTCACGGAATATTGCAATTTTGTAAAACGTTAGTCGAAGAGCAGTGATACCAATAAAAGAATTGTGTGTTTTAAGAGATATTTTTAAAGCTTAATATTCATAAAATTTCATTTTTGAAAATCGGACTACTTCTGGGCTTAATTTTTCCGAAGCTGCAGTTCGCTTCGTACAGTACTGCATTGTACAGAGTGGAAAAATACCGTGACATAATGCACATACTGTGGACTATTTAAACGGCTTTTGGGAAGCGGAAAGAGGAGTAAATAAAAAATTGAGTAGCGTGTACGAAATTATCTAGCGGTGTTTTCGTACTTTGCAGAATCCTGTCATGCATTTGGTAACACGACGCGGTTATAGTTGCAAAGAGGAAGTGCTCGTCTTTGAGAGCCGACTCGTCGTTCTCGTGGCAACTTTGTCAACGCTCTTTGTACGATTTAATGAGCAAGTACGCTGCTCATCGTGTTCCCCTCCTTGATATCAACATTTTTTTCGAGCTATGCCGACGTATTGTGTATATTCTTTGTGGACTAAAAAAGTACGTAATTTGTTAAATGGGAGTATTATGATGTAACTTGCGCGTCCGTGCAATTTTGCAAGTCCGAAATACGGTGATAACGTGACTGTGATATATTCTTTACAAAAGACCGAGATAATTTATCTTCGATACTTGTTGAACTTATAATATATATACGTATTGTATGCGTTATTATATCACAACAAGGAAAAGAAATTTGAATGTAAAAACCCTTGTGAGAACAAAAAAGTATCATCGGAACACGTTTCATTTTTCTTGCACGTATATCGATGCATGGATATCTACGTATAACTAAAAGAAATAACAGCTTATTTGTGGAAAAAAAATAGACCGATGGAAAGACATGTCTGTTTTTATCGCATCAGCAATTAAATACGTCGTACTTAAGGGACTGCGCGAGGAGCGAGGTAAAGAACCTTCGTGGAACTCCACGGCTGGCAAGCACGCGAAATGAAAATCAGCGACGCTCAGGGTGCATCTCATTCTCTGATCTACAGTGGTACGTACTAATGCACCCTTTGACGCATGAAACTAGCTTTGTCATCGGAAGAGAAGGAAATACAAGACATTCGCCTCGATACTTTGTCTTAATCAACGTCAAATTACCGCAGCACGATATTACGACGGTCGAAAGTTACATAGATATATAACAATTAAACGACAGCTTCTGTCTGAAAGATGTTGTAAATGCATTTACGTCGCTGTTCGAAGTTACGCGTTTGCAGCAACATTTATAATAATAAATAATCCTTATTGTAGACTATATATCGACAGGTACTCAGATATTAATCTAACAACCATTTATTTAAAATCATTAGTCATCAATTTCAGCATCGCGGTATTTGCATTGCATAAGAAAATAAACACAAATTTAAATACAATGATTTGTTTTGTAATCTTGGCGCAATGCCGCAGTCGTGATGTTCAAACAGAAAAGTCGGATGCAATCTACAGAATGCCGATCACTCGAATAATTCACAAATTTTAGAAATCGAGATATTACATTGTGTAAGAGAAGAGTTACTTGTATCGTCTCGCTGGTTGACGAAACCGGAAACAATCGCTCTTGAAATCGTGACGCAATAGTCAATTTGTCACGTATCGTGTTCTAGAAATACAGCGATAGATGGCAAGCCAGACGATGTAACAACGAACGAATACATCCGGAAGAGGTTATAAGAATGGCTATAGAAAGTCTTTCATAAATTTATGTTGCCTATTAATTTCTTCCTCATAGTTAGCTTATGCTATAGAAAGTATTTATTATTCGCAAAACAGTTTCATCTTTAACTTGTCTTTACAATTTATATATATACAAATACGTAGAAATTCACCTCATACTGATCTATTTACGAAGAAAAGAAGTCAGAAATCTTATAACTTTTGGCGATGACAGGACGGTATTTTCAAGACAGTGCATCTAAGACCGTAATTGGCTGCGAATGCACCTACATTAACTTGCAGCGAGACATTGTATAGCTTTACAGAAGAAAGCTGCCGCGCGCCTGCTAGACAACGTAATCTCTTTACTCTTTCTTCTCGTATGAATTATGGGGATATTACGATGGCGGCGCGGAAGGCGAGAAGAAAAAGGAAGCTCGCCCTTGGCGATGCGAGTTACGCAGAGGTTGTTCATCCTCTGAGTGCATGCGCTAGAGATGTAAAACGAGATGCGTCTTGTTTGTCGCAATTTCCGCGCTTTTTCCCTATCTCCGGTCGACGTAATTTCCGCCCCGTGAGATTCCGTAAACGGCTGGCCCCGGTTAGCTCCGATACAGTCGATCTAAAATTCGCGAGAAAAGGAATACATAAGGAGGCGGTGCGCGTCCTGCAGATCGTTGTCTGATTAGTGATTCCATCATGAGAACGGAAGCCTGGATTACTCGCACAAAAATCTTATTAAAAGGTGAAAAAATATATGAGATCGGATTACGTCTAATATCATGTACCGGAAGATATGCTCCACGCGAAGCGTGACGTAATCCGACATGCGAAACAGCTCCGCCGTAAAAATACCGACTGCTCACCGTGTTCGCACGATAAAAAAAAAAGGAAATTGCCCTTGGCCACGGAAATGCTCTCCCGCGCTTCTCTTTGTGGATATCTTTCAGAAGGGAATAAATTCCGCGAGACCGCAATGTAAATCGCGGATTTATGCGTGTGCGTGACAGACGACACCGAGCGGAAACTCGAGTCGTCCAGAGACCCGTGAAAACTTTGCTTTTATCTTCGAAAAGTTGCCGGTGCGGAGGGGATGATAAAACGAAGAAGAGGCTGAAGCGATAAATTCCACCGAGAGTACGTGGATGTGAACGTAAGGGCGTAAAACGGCAAGGATTATCTTTATATACATCTACCGCGTTAGTATCCGTTTTCTTTTTTAAACAGACATTTGTGTACAGAAAGTTGTATAGTGAATAAGATTATAACCGAACGATTTTTTCAACTCGTGTAACACTAAAATACTACGATGAAACGCACAAGCTCTTTCCTATGTAAATACGAACTTTCGATTTTTCACACAGATTTGTAATTAAGATTGCGGAGAAAATAGTACATGCGGTATTTTATACGATACTGTATTTTATCACGAAAAATGACAGTCGTTATCTCGTTTCTCTCGCATCCAGGAGGAGGAACAATCATCACAGATCAAATGCAATGTGAAATCATAATCCTAGGTGGATTAAATAGAATTTTACACGATAGCGCACAACAGCGCCAAACGATATCGGCAGCTAATCGCGTGATATCTGCCTTATTATGAGTATTTCCCACTTTAATCATTAAGCAAACACGCGCATACGAAGAAATCTGCGCTTCGTTGCGGTTTTGCGGTTGTCGTTACCGACTATGACTGAAAGACGACGGCTGCGGTGCTCCAGCTACAGAAAATCACGAAAATCCGTGACTGACAGAGACGGCCGATTGGCTAATCGCGCGCGACAGAGCGACAAATTGCGGGGACGACTAGTCTAATTTCGTTGACTGCGGACAAACTGCGGGAAATTAAGTTAAGTGACTTTGCGCGACTGCGAAATCGAAAGGTGCCGCGATGAGTCGTTAACCGCAAATATAATTGCGCGATCCTGCGTGCCGTAATAAAAACTTCGTAGTCTCAGGTATCGAGCAACTTTTACATAATACCTTTTCTAAGAAAATGTCACAATGTAAATTTTAATGTACAATTGCACGTATAATAAAAATAGACAAAAGCGAAATGTAAAGTAAGAATTTGAAATACTTGTAGAATTAATATTTTGTGTGTACTTTTATATGACATTTTTGTAGGTAAAGATGAAAATATATAAAATGTTTGAACGTATACAATAATTTATATTATCAATTCCATAATTTTATGAAGAAAACTAACAAATTCATCTCGTCTGATGTTGGAAGATAAATTCCGTAGATTCTCGTCGGGAACCGATAGTAAGCACTTTACCGAATCTTCCTCCTATGGGGGATTAGAGAGAAGAGTCCGTTAAGGACTTCCAATGCCTCCAGTGTAAATCCACTCGCGCACGATCGACCTTGGCGATCGGCCAGAATCCGCGAATGGGCTCGCGATATTCCAAGTAATTTCGCTGTGTGTCGACGACGTACGAACATTTATAAAAAGATGTCGATACCAAGTAGAATTTGATTTCGCGGAAGAATAACTTTAACGCAGGATAGAATAGAAATTTAATATTTTGTCGAGCGGTTTCAATTCCACAGCTCTGCGTTTCCTGCCCCAGTCGTTAAATTCGCTTGTCAGTAATTCCTTCACAGAGATCTGCAAGAAAATACAATTTGAAAGCCGAATTTATAATTTAAAATAAAGCACGAGATTGAAACGTGGAAACCCCGCGAACCGGGGGTATTCTTGTGATTTAATTATGTTTCGGTTGACGTAGTTCTGAAATGTTCATACACTTTTACATGTAAATACGAGGTTACGTCGTGACTGTAATATTCCATTAGAATAATTCGACGAGAGATATTAGCCCGCATTGCAAGTAAAACGGTGCATTGCGATTCTAAAGATCAAGGATAAAACCCAGTACACGAAAGAAAACAAAACAAAACAAAATGCTTTTCAAGGTAAGAGAGAGAGAAGAAAGGATTCACTTTTGTCTCGTCAGTGCAACCTTTTTTGTCTCTGCGGTTGAAGTAAATAATTCGCGGACTCCATCATGCGCAAGTCGACATCTCAGAAGAAGAGAGAACTATATTTTATTGCCTGCAAGGGGGATCGTTCGCGTCCTACTAAAATTCAAATTTACAAAAGTCCTTTATGCGATCTTCGCAGTTAATTATTGAGAAACGTTCCGCAATTTTCTTTACTACGTGCTAATGTAATAATTGCAAATCGACATTGGTCCGGCGAGAAAAAGCGTAGAGGAAGGAGGAAGCGGCAATAACTCGCGCGTGTGCCTCCATGGCGAGTTAAACGCTGACCTTTCGACGGCATACTTTCCCAATGACGACGAAGAAGACCCTCTCCTTCCTCTCCGCGAACAATCTCTCGCATCCTTTCTCGTGTCTCGTGTCGCGTCGCATCGCGTCGCCACCGCGCGGCACACATAGTTCAGGATCCAAGCCGTCACATTCTGCAATAATTCTCACAAACATTCGAGCAACATTCGAGCGAGGTGTCACGTGGAATGTTGCGGGGTTTCGACGATGCGTCAACGCGTGGTTTCTCTTCGGTGGTTACGAAATATCGTTGTTAGTACAGTCATTTGGTAGTTTTGCCTGGAAAGTTTTCCGGGAGTTTTGAAAATTGGTAGATTTATATATTTCGATGTGCTCTTTCCGAATTTCAACTTTGCCACCTCGTATCTTTGCCGCTCGCGCCGCCATATTGGAAAAATGGCGCCTAAAAGCAGTTTTTTGACAATATCTCCTTCCCGACTCATTCCACGATAAAAACGTTTATATACAAAATAAAACTAGAGAAAATTTCCTACAATTTATGTAATAACCATTTTTTTCGTAAAATTAATAGTTTTGGCGTACGAGCGCCGCAAAATGTAGTTCAACACGCGTTTTGGCCTAAAAACTCATTTCCACACCACCTTGAGGTAGAGTAAGCGGCGCGTTTTTTTTACCGTGGTATCCCCAATAAGCTTAGTCCACATGCAATTCACTATTCTAAAATTTAGCGCATTCTTCTTCGCTTCGCTGTTCTTGATGGATATTGTTTGTCAAATGTTAAACAAGAACGAAATGATGCTCGCGAGCATTGTGAGCGATAAGTGGAACGCAGCCCAGATGTTGCGAGTTCATCGTCATTAGTCTATCGTTTCACAGTGTCGTTTGCATTTATAGAGCCATGGCTTCTAATAAAGTAAACTGTTTTATTTGTGCTAATCCATTGCAAGAAAATGAAGTGATTGAAGTGAAGGAAAAAGGATTGGAGACTTTTCGTAAGTCAAGTATTAAAAGAAAGGATAAGAAGGATAAACTTTTGGTGGGACTGAGGTCGATAGTGGTTCACGATGCATGTCGAAAACGATACAATAATGAAAAGTTAATCGCTGCATCTTTGCGTAGAGGAAGCGATGCCAAAAAAAACAAGAACGGGCTAATTCCTATCACCACACTCGAGCCCCCAGCTCCGGAAAGCTTGTTAAAACTTATTTCTTGCAAATGCAAAAAAAGATGTCAGAAAGCCTGTGGATGCAGAAAGGCTGGGTTAAAGTGCTCCGTTATATGCACGAATTGTAGTGGTACCTGTGATAACTCGCAAGTTCCATCACAAGATAGCGACGAAGAGGAAGAAACGGAGACTATTTTCGAGCAAACGTATGACGAAATCGAGAACGAAGAGAATTGCGATGAAACTGATAATCCCATCGCGGATGATGTGGAAGAAATTTCGATCAGTACTAATGACGAACTCGCACCTGGTCCATCAAGAACAGCGAAGCGAAGAAGAATGCGCTAAATTTTAAAATAGTAAATTACATGTGGACTAGGCCTACTGGGGATACCACGGTAAAAAAAACGCGCCGCTTACTCTACCTCAAGGTGGTGTGGAAATGAGTTTTTAGGCCAAAACGCGTGTTGAACTACATTTTGCGGCGCTCGTACGCCAAAACTATTAATTTTACGAAAAAAATGGTTATTACATAAATTGTAGGAAATTTTCTCTAGTTTTATTTTGTATATAAATGTTTTTATCGTGGGATGAGTCGGAAAGGAGATATTGTCAAAAAACTGCTTTTAGGCGCCATTTTTCCAATATGGCGGCGCGAGCGGCAAAGATACGAGGTGGCAAAGTTGAAATTCGGAAAGAGCACATCAAAATATATAAATCTACCAATTTTCAAAACTCCCGGAAAACTTTCCAGGTAACCGCTTCTTTTGCGACCAAATGACTGTACTATGTGTAATTCGCTCCCGGAGAAGATCGCGGTCGAAATAACGTAAATTTGTCCCGTGATAGCGCCGGGTATACAGAATAAATGGTGTGATTATCGAAAAATAAAAATTTGTAGTCTACGCAATACATTTGTTTGCGTGAAAGAAAAGTGCGAGGTACAGCTACATTAATTTTACATAAGCCGTGCCGCACACTTTCCCGGGACAATAATCTCGAATAAACGGCTCAAACGTACCGTTCGCGTCACGAGAATTTCATCATTCAACTTCAAAGGTCAACGAGTGGCGCGCGAAGTGGTAAAGCGGGGCGGCGCGGCGTGAATGAGAGAAAATAAGGAGGCATCTTAAATTCCACGACTTTGTTCCATTCCATTACCTCCGCGCCAAACAAAAATGTTCCCCGCTAAGGATTAACATAAAAACCTGACATCTTCGTCTATCCTCCTCTCGTCCTCTTATGCAAAAACAGCCTTTAAGCAGCCACTACCACTAGGACGCGATGCGCATTCCCGAAAAGCTACCATCGCCCGCAATCGCCGCATAAAATTTCGCGGTACTTTCGTCGTACTACTGAATTTTTATTAGTTCGCGGATTAGCATATTATGAGACCGTCGCGTCGAGTTTTATGAAAACTAGACGCGCGAGTTTTCGTAAATCCGACGATCCGTCGCGCGAGTCCGTCGTCAAAGTCGACGAGCCGTTTGTCGCAGTCGCGGAAATTAGAGCATCTTCGTTCCTCAAATTCAACGACGACAAGTTTATATTGGGCGGAAAATTTAACCTGCAGTGCAAACGATTCGCGTTATCTAGTCTCTTTTTACGTAACGAACATATGAAATACGTTCTAGAAACGTATGACGCAATCGCGTCATAATAATGTTTGATAACGTATGCGAGATACAGCGCCGATATCGGTAAATTAAACTTTTGCGCCAATTGCATGGCAATAATCGATGCGAATGTTCCTTCATTTGCGACCCACTACGAGAGCCGATAGTCATGCGTGACAACGATCGATTCCCGCGAAATTAAGCGGCATCGGTCACGAAGTCACGTACAAGCTTCCGACGGGCATTAACTGCGATCGAGCTCGTTATCTTCGATGTTATCGCGTCGTCAGAGCAAACGTTTGCGTTACTACAAATAGCGAGCAGCCGGTACTCCGACGACGACTTCAGCCAGATAGTTAATCTATATCGATCAGCGAAGCATCAGCGAAGCATTACGGACGAGAGGCATTGCAATGATCAGTAACAATTTCAACAAGCCAAACTAAATGTAATATATCGATGATTTCGTAATCAAACTGTAAAACAATACTATAATAACGTATATTTTACGCCTAATTTAATGCCGATTTACGAAAATAATTTTTACATTAATAGCGATAATTACTGTTCGAATCTCGGTTCGAATTAATAATTTAATCATCCATACAGATTGCTGTTTATAACGCCACTATTGATCAACCGTCGATGAAATTCTATTTTTCGAAAGTGAGATAAAATGAAATTAATATTGTAATTGATAATCTTGTATTGATAACACTCATGTAGGACAGCAATACATATGTTAATATAATAAAATGAATAATTAAATTAGGTGTGCATAACAAATTATTGATTTGCAAATATACGGATCAAATATAGCGTTATGCATTACTAATCCACGGGAATTGTGGGTACTTGCGAAATGTTAAAGTTATTGTAAAATGTATCGCATTTGCTATCAAATTTATGGCTATTAAATTATAAAATAGATTCCCTCTTTTCCCATATATGCCAATTATATAATAAATCTTTCGAGTATCGTTATAGATACTTATTTTCTTTTCATAAGTGGAGGACGTTAGCTCTCATTTTGTATCATTTTGTCATTTGTGGAATCACAGCTAGAGCACAAACATAAAATAATTTTTCTTGCGTATATATGCCGCTTATTAAGAAACTGTATACATAACATTAAATTTAACCCTCCGTCACTCCCCCTGGGTCTTTTTAGGCACAAGCAAAATTTTGAGCTCATCAAATATCTCCGAAATAAAGATAGGGCAAGGTCTAACTCCCCTTTCTAAAAAAAGTTGTTATAGTATAGTGAGAACTCACTCACGTCAAGGGACGCCATCAGGATCCGGCAGGCTGGACAAAATGGACCCAGGATGGCAACAAAAGCAGTAAAAATAACGGTGGTGACGGAAGGTTAAATTTAATTAAATAAAGCATTACACACAATTTACAAATAAAAAATGATTATCATGATAAAACAATAACTAACACTTCATAAAGTACAAAGTAAAAAAGGTCGTCAACGCGAGAAAGACAAATCCGGATATACTATGAGACGAGAGACGATCATGATTGATGGAGCAAGCGAGGGAGAATTATCATGGACACGCGTTCGAGACGTCTGATTATATTTAAATGTCAAGCGACATCACTTCCAGACAAGTCTCGTGAATTTGCGCCATCACGGCGTCTGTGATGAATACCACCTAATTATCTTTATTATCCAATGATCACCGACACCGTGCAAGCACGACCATATAGCCCTTTATTAATGACGACATTTCGCGCGGGAATTTCGAGCTTTCTGCGAACTGCAATCGTGCACCTGAATTTTTTGTTCGACGACGCGACACGTTTCACCATAGCGGTGCAACGGTATCCACGCAATTAGCGAAACCGCAGACGTAATCGTCCCGAGAGATTGCCTAATTTAAATAATGTTTGTCCCCGCCCCATTCATAAACACAAATAGCAGAGCGTCCCCCTTTTTTGTTCACTCGTGCAATCAGATCAATCTCCGCCACCACCGCACCAATTGTTTTTAATCAAAAACTAATTCATACTTTAATTTTTACATCCAGTAAATCATTTTTGTTCTTTAATAAAATTGCAACATATCATAAAGAACTCAGATTTTTCCAGATGGAATCTACGGACGGTGTCTTGGTTGTAAACAAAATTTTTTTATTCGTATTTATCGAGTTATGAAATTCTGTCATAAATTTTGATTATGCGTCATAAAATTGGATATATCGTATCGCGTAAACAAAGCTCGAGTGCGGAAGAGTGCATGCAATTTCAACTTTCCCTCATTCTCACTTATAATATGTCAATCGATAAGAGTATGTACTGCGACAAGCGTATAGCTTTCGAAAGAGTCTTTGGATACTTGTACGCTTAGTTTCACGTCTCTCTTGTATCTTTTAAAAGCGGGAAATTGTCGACGTTGTACATTACGACGGAATAATATTGCGCGATAAATTATTCAACGTTTTTACACACGTCAGTCACGAGCATGTTCGTGTAAGGTCAATACATAGGCATACCGTTTATTACATCAAATAGTTTGTAATATCTCTTTAAAGACACCTTCCTGTTTTTATCCCGTTTTCGTAATTGTACTCATCTCTTTAAAGACACGCGTATAATATCCGCGAAACGCCGTTAGGTTCAAAATGAGCTCTTTCCTAATTATAGATTTCTGTTCCGGAGAAGCTTCCGGAGAAGTCTTCCCGGCGTGGTTTCCCAAGTTCGCAATCTAAAGTCGAGCAAACTGGAATTTAGATACCGAAATAATTTGATCTTCGTTTCTACGACGCTGCTGGTCGCAATCCCGGCGAAATGGAACGATTGCAACGCTATATTCTTTCGCCTATGCGCCTCGGCAAAGCCTTTTAGCGTGTCGAACTCCACTGCGGAGTTTCATTCGGATCTGAAGTTTTTGGCAGATATCCAAAAAGCCTACCGAGAGTTCTTCTTTTTTTTTTATCCTTTCTTCCTTCCTACCTTCGTGACATTGAGTAGATGGATTTATATCTATGACGAACGAATGCATCCCGCCACCGCTGTTTCCGATGTTTCCTCTCGCTGTATTTTAAAACTTTCCCGATAGCTCGCGGTAAACCGAGGAAAATTTTTTTCCCCAACGGGAAAGCATCGCAAGAGAATTACTCTTATCGACTAATCGCGAGTTATGTATATCGTACGTCACGTAAACGCCGCTCGGACGATTTTGCATTTCAAATGCTCTTACAAGAAACAACTCGGAAAAGCTTAGACTCTAACATCGTAAAGCAGCATGTAACACTTTATATCTTAGAATAATTTTTTTAATATTTATAAAATGTACAGATTTTATGTATTTTATACGTATTACATTATAAATACTAGATTAAATAACAAATTGCGGATGAAACCTAAACATAAAAAAAAGTTTAATTCCTTCTACCGAAATTATCACACAAAGCGCTTGCATTAATTATATTAATTAAATAATTATATTAAAATATATATATATATATGTCCATAAATATAGAAAAAGAAAATATTAATAAAATAAAATGTCGTCTATGTGATGTCTCTGTTAATCTCATCTACCATATGACATATGATATAGTTATTGATGTTTATAGTTCTGTTTAAAAATCTTATTAATTGTCACAAACATTTTTAAACTAAGAAGTTTAACCCACGTAGTTTAAACCACGGAAATAATAAAAAATACCCCGTAATAATGATTAAAATAAAAGTACGGAAACACACTCGGCGCGTACGGAGATTCCGTCTGATTAGTTACATCGCCTAATTTGAGAAATCTACTTAGGGAATCGGGTAATCTACGTAAAGCACCTCTCGTAATGATCTCGTTTGCCAGGACGAAGAAGCGGAACTTTTCCGTTTCGAATCGATTCGCGCAGCTGGAAACGTGATAAAAGTCCGCTATCTAGCATCGGCGAGACGGATTATTTCATAGTTCAATCGCCTGGATAGGCACATAATTGTGAGCTTCGCGAGGCGGCTCCGACCATTGACATAAATGAGACGAGAAATAAATCTACAGCTTAATTGAAACGCTCCCCGATGATCGTGTAACGCCGATGTGCATCTCCGTTAGAAATGTTCATAAGCCCTCTATCTCCGATTTTGATGAAAACTGATAGCTTCATTCGTGCAAGCAAATATAATCCTGATGAGGTATCTTCGGTTTTACTGATATCCAAATTTCGGAGTTTAGCTGCATCCTTAATTTTTATTCTATTAATTCAACTTATTCTATGTCTTTTTTTTTATTATCAGTTATATCTTTAATTCATTGACAAAATAAGACAATTAATATTAGTATAATATAAAATCCTGATCAGAGCAGACGAGTAAAACGAATAATATGATAATTATGTGTTACAAATAATTCACTATTTATAAATATAGCCAAATAGAATATAAAATTAATTAAATAAATAGCTTAAAATATTTATCATATAAAGTTTTTCTATTTTTGTTACTTTTGTAGTTATATATAAATGCAATAGAATAATTTTTATAAAAAAAAAAATAATAAAAATAACTGATTAACTATAATTGCCAGCATTGATAGCTATAATTGCAAGCATTATATACTTTACGTATTTTTTATGTTATCTCTGTTCCAAACATATAGAAAATTATTGTAACGTATAAAACTGGCCATGAATTATTACTCGAATCTATACATAATTTAATTCAATTTGTGTAACTTATGATAATATTTAATTACGATAACAAATACGACCGCTTCCGTCATGCAGCGGTTGCACCATAGAAGACGATAACAATATACGATAATGACATGATAAAATTCATCGTTATGACGTATTGCGAGTTTCTAATAATATGTGTTAATGAGTTTAATTTTAGATGTCGAAAGATATCGCTATAAAGTTCAGGATATTATCCCATAAATTTTTGACGAATTGCTAAAAATGTACTCGAAACTGTCAATAATTTACTTATACATTTACGATTTTCGAATTTAATAACGCGATCTGATGCGGCCAAAAAAGAAGAGATAATATCAAAATAAGATATTAATAAACACTGCCATATGGCTCTCAACTATTTATAACAGAAACAATAAGTAAAAAAAAGTAAACAAGTTAACGGAATAAATGTAATTATACTAAAGAACTGTAAATTTGAAATAATAAACCAATATTGGCGATCTGGACATAATGGACATTCTGAGATCTCATAATATTTATCGGCACGATCTTTAGCGCTAGTTTAATTTATTCAAATTAATTTAAATTCCCTATCTACGGCATAGCCGCAGTACTATAATTTAGAAAAAGTTAAAATTCAGAGATCTCTTCTGGATAACTATTATAGGTATTCTTCATGATAAAGAGAATATGAAGAACTCAGACGTTACTTTTTCCAAGATTTTGAAAATAATACTTGTAGAAAAACAAAGTATTTTCGAACGTGCATTTTTACAAAGTTGCAAAACCTGCCAGTGCAGCCGCGCGATGTAAAGTTCATCTCGTAAAGCCCTGACCTAATTCGGCCGTGTAATAAACCCGCAATGAAACGGCGGCCTCGCTCGTTGTGCGCGCAATAGTGAACCTGACGCTATGTCGCTCGCACGTACCGAGCTATCATACACAGCTAGGAAGTTGGTGGCTGAAGTGCAAGGTTAAGAGATTGCATCCAGTAAACGGGAAGCGGTCAGATCGCGACGATGTAGCCTGCGATGACCGCGACTTTACGATAGACGAATCAACAGCCGACGCGCGACATACCATTGAAACTTTAGCCCCGTGTGATCTGCGTTCTGCGCTGATGCAGCAACATGAATGAAAATAAAAACCAAAACGGAAGACGACTTTTCTTTGCAAGTATACTATTGATAAACGCGATTTCTTTTAGAAACGGTAACAAGAATCGTTCGTTGATTTGTTCTCCCGGTCTCAAGATGCGATATTAATCGGTTGAATTATAAATGTCTTAAATGTCGACCGTATCTCAAATTCCTACTACCTATATAACTCCTGCATTAATAGTACAAGCTTTACAAAGTTACGCTTTAGAACTATATAGCTTAGAGCTATTCGGCACGGCGAAAGCGTCGAATGAGATTTAACGCGAATCCCGCGGGGTTCGCAAACAAGTTGCAGCACGAAATCAAAACGCAATGTCGTCGTCACGATCAGTCAAATCCGGCGTATCAGTCGACGAAGTATGTATCCGGTTCTACCGCGCGCTGACGTCTGTCCTCTTTCACCATGGCTCGCGCGCCGTTGCCAACATCATTTTGCCAATGGCTCTTATCCAAGAGAATCTCCGTGTCTCCGGCTCCTTTCTCTTTCCCGGCTTCGGTTAATACACGCATTCCGCACCGCGGAAGGAGAGAAACACGACTACGGGATTAGATTACCGCATATATAAGCGGCTTATTTATCGCTGCGTCGTCGCGTGAATTCGCGACAGGCGCGCGATGAGAAACACAGTTGTTGAAACGGATATCCGACAAATCCGCGTAGGGGAGACCGGGGCTCGTTGGCACAAGAGGCAAGTTGGCAATGCGTTCCGTTTATGTATTTATAGCGAAAAAAACAATGGAAAAGTTATCACAAAATATTTCTTATATGACATAGGTACTTTTCACAAAGTTTTATTTTAATCAGACAAGTATTACAATAGAAAAAGAGAAAAGTCTGATTCAAGAGGTAAAAAGTAAATTTTCGAGCGTTTCAAAATATCGTATTAATGTTCTTCAGCTTGAGAAGTAAATCAAAGTGACGTATCATTAGTTAAAAAAAAAGTTTCTGTTACTATACGACATGTTATTTTGACTACAATAGTAATTTATTGTAATAAAACGACTGAAATAAAATGTATGTAGGAATGGGGTATGTTGGCTCATATCAAGACAGTACGCTTAGCTTGACTCTTGTTGCCGTGCGCGTGAGACCTGTTTGAGCACGTGATTTACTATCTACAATGCTGATAGAAGCTCAATATATATTTATATTAATATTTTTATGATGAAGAAAGCTACATCTAAAATAGTTCACAATTATTTTTCTGCAACAACGTTTTGATATTCGATCATTACAAAATAACTTTAAAAGATACAATCTTTATCAAGAAGTACGTATGTGTTACCCGTTTTGTGTTTCTATTACGTATTCATTAATTTAACGTAAACTTTTGTCGCATAGCCAACTTACCCTACTATCGGGGAAAGTTGGCCACAATGCAGCATGTTCATATTTCATTTATTACAAAGAAATTATGCGGTATACAGGAGCGATCCTAGCATGAAAATGTAAAGAAAGGTTCTCTCTATCATATTAGTACTGTTTAATCATGATAATTAGTTGTATATAAAAACTCAAATGCCGAAATTGTAAAAACGGTGCCAACGAGCCCGGTCTCCCCTACCCATAGAGAAAACACAATATTCCACGAAGGTCAGAAACGCGAACGACGCGATACATCTGCATACATCGCCGTTTCGATCTGCGTACCATCGACAAATTCTGATTGATTTTAATCGATGCGCGCTGCACATAACTCGCTACATACTTTGGCGCTGGTGCGAATAAAGGTGTGCTGAAAAATCTCTACACGCGCGCATAGTTCGCTTCTCGAGTTTATCGCGATGCCAATGGCAGTGCTTCAATTTAAATTCCATTCGAGTGGATTCGTTACAGATCGTCACAGAGTGCCGAACAGCGACGAGTGGAATTTGACGAACGGGATAAGGTATGTGAATGACCGCTCTCGCCAGTGAATGGCCACTGAGCGTACAAATATATTTTAATCCCGCATAAAGTAGCACAACTATACTCTTTCACGGAAAAATTTTCACGGCATTGGATGTAAAGTTTAAATTAAAATAAACGTTATTGAAACCTCAATAATCTTTCATTAATAATGATTTTATATACTAATGTCAATTTTATCTTTTTTCGCGATTTTTTATATAGTACACCTTTATATTTAAAATTTATTGAACGATATTATATATGACAAAAATGCTGATGTTTTCATTGAATAATGTGATATAACGATACTCTTTTGTATTTTAATCACGTTAGAATGTTCGATCGATTAACTGTTAAACTGATATCGACATGCTAAAACAATATTTTTCATAGAAATGAGGAATAAATGTTGCAGCAAATAACTGGATAAGATAAAAAAGCGCATCGAGGCTCGTATTTCGGAACGTTGATCGCGCTCGTTGCTATACTAGCGCGACTTAAAAGGCGTAACGTAGTCATAAGCTATCGGCATCGCGACCGACTGCTAGAACTTGGCTAGTGAGATATTCTTCCGCCTTCTCTTCCTTCTTTCGACGTTTCGCCGCTTCGCATCGCGCAGTTTCTTCGTGGTCTGTTACCCCGTTACCGGAAGCAACCGCGTAGCGATAGATAGAAAGAGCAGACACGTAAAGACCGTTTGGATTCCTCGGCTTTGCCGAAGCTGATTCTCCGTTCGCTAACCTCTTTACGAGATGTTGAAGCGAGATGGACAAAGAAAGTGAGAGAGAGAGCTAACAAGTTTATCGATTATTCTGATATTGGAATTTAATTAGATAGTATACGCAAACAATTTACACGCTGACAATCTCATTCATAATAAATCCACTATTTCGAGAATATAAGATTATGTGACATATACACATAAATATGAAGCGTGATAACGAAAGGATCCAAGTTCGAAGAAAATAATTAATTCAATTATAAATATTTAGTTATAACACTTTCAAAACCGAAATATTAACACTAATTTGACTTGGAGACATTACCAGAAAAAGATAAAGGTTCATAACGTAATTATTTTATTCGCCTCTGTGTGATATTAGAATTATAATTATGCACAATTATGTATTATATCTTTATATAAAATCGTAACAGTTTTTGATAATGGATATTCAGCAATCATGGCACGTTAGTAATTTTTGCGATATGTTATGACATGATTCGCGCTTCAAATTATTCTCGATAATGAGTTTGACATCATCCATCGTCGTACTTGTATCGGAAATGCACTCGTTCTATTGTAACTGAAATTTATCTACTCGATTTTCCGCATACGCTACCAATTATTACTGAACTGATGAGTTTACAAATATTTCGAAAATTCAGTTATATAATTCGGTTTTAAGTAAAATATGTCGTTGTTGATCAAATTAACATAGATTATGACATAGATGATACATTATGATAAGAGTACTTCAGTCTGCTTCCTGATTGGTTGAGACCGAGACTTATTTAAGGTAATAAAAATTGATTCTCTCAAAACATATAACAACCCCTTTGTCGCGTGATTCGGCCAACACGCTCCGAGTTTCGTGTACCTGGCCAATATAACGATAATTTGCAACCATGTGAAGGTGGCCGACCGAGCCAAAGTTAAGCTGTCACGATAAAATTGAATTATACAAGCTATATAACGACATTACAACGATAATAGCAAAGAAATAGTCGTCATTCGTCGCACAATAATATGAAATATCGTCGCACGAATCGGTGAAAGTAACCTCACATGAACAAGGCTACTATTTACACACTCAAATAGCGGTAAAACTAACGGCAATTTTACTTATTAATTGTTACATAATACGTGACTATATTTTTCCTGTATTACGTACATACATAGTATGATTTGAAAATGACGACTTTGTTAAAATAATTAAATTATATTGTTCATGTTTTTCGTGACTATGCAGCTCTTGCATTTATAACATGTAAAAATTCGTATCTATATATTTTACATTTGTAAAATACTGAAATATTCAAACTTTCTTCGTTTTCGGGTAATATTGATCAGGACTATAATATAAGCGTAAAACTTACCGTTTTTATATAAATGTTGCACTTATAAAAGCAGATATACGTAATCACTTATATCTCACCCGTTTGACAAAGATACACATTAATATTAAACTATACAAAACAAAATTCATTATCTACATCGCACTTTCACCAATGAAATACACCATGCTGATGTTTTCTATCTTCTGGGAATTTTTTTTAAGCCAGCAAATAAAGTAATACTACATAAAACCGCGTTACAATCTCTGCGTTATCATCGTAATCTTATCAAAGACACTTTGGCGCCGACAAATTATTGACCGCCGTTATGATAAAAGCCGATAAACCTTACCGGTGCCAACCGGAGATTTCTATCGCGCGAACATGCCGCATGGTAAAAAAAAGAATCATCAAAGTATCAGGAGAAAGCCGCTAAACCTGGCGACGACCAAGCGGTGACTGAAACCGGCACGGCGGCCAAGCAGTGCCGATAGCCGGCTCGAACACCTGCGACCTGCGGATTCCGCGGAGTAGGAGAAGGTGAACCAGGGAGGAGAAGGTGAACCGCGAAGGAGCGGAGGCATACTCTCGATGGCCTTTGTGCGCGAAAGCAGAACCTTCGGCTCGTCCACCGAGCGATTGCTCAACGCTCGGCGTCACGATCTTTTAAGAAGCGCGCTCGGATTCCACGTCGACATTCTCTACACTCTCGGGAATTAAGCCGCGAGTATGCGACGCTGTATCGAGAGAAGGAGCTCGAGTCGCTGAATTATTCCGCGGAAACGCAGTTTGCGTCGTGAGGAACACATCCGCGTGGGACATCTCGGGCTTCCGAGGCTTCAATCTCTCGGAAAACCGCGGAAACCAATCTCTTAGAATACATATATTGTAAAATGGATTTCGCGTTCTATAGTTGCCATACAAGTAAAACTGCCGCCTGAGACCATATACGGTCGCGTTTCATCTTCGTTTCGATGGAGTAACGCGGTTGCAACGATTTATTGACAACCGCATGATATTTATCGATAAATCAAGATAAGGAACTCAATGGCACGATACGTATTCGTACTTTTATTTAATCATCATGATTAAGATCGTCCTCGAAAACAGACGCAGCAGTTAAAAAGCGCTTGGATAATTGCTTGGTTAGTTTCCGCGAATGCAGATGTATTCTCGTTGATGCGCGATGGGCATTTTAGTCTTAATCGGATAAAAAAATAATATACGTAAAATTTGCGCGTTCGGGCTTATGGAATATTTTTGTTGAAAAACTGCTACAATACCACTCTCAAATTAAATCGTAATATGTCGGATCACGAACGAGCTTATCTCAATTATAATTAAAATCTCAAATTTTAATCTTGTTTAAATACTCAATAATATAACGTTACTCGGATTTCTTAATATTAATTCGTGTAAAAGTAATAGATATTTACATGTTCCAAAACAATCCGTAAAAATAAAAATTTGATTCGACGGTAATCTAATCTAATCTTAGCACTAAGATTAGTACCAACAATAATATGCTCTCAGAAAACGATTGTACATCCACGTTTCTCACGATAGTCTTCTTCTAAATACGTTTATCCTTTTCTAAATTGAATGTCTCTTCAAAAGTACAAGATGCACGAGAATGCACGCACAAGTTTACAGTATACAAAACAGTAGCGAACGTTCAGTATAAAATAATCACCAGCGGTTAACGTTTGCGAATCAAAAGCATTGCGAGATTAAACGATACGTGCCACAAAGCGACTGCTTTCCTCCGCAAATTACAGATCTTCGAGGCACATAATTAGCGTGTAATGATGTAAGGCTGTTGTATCGTTCCAAAGCGCGCGTATGAATGCCGGATGCCAACGATGTGATGCCAACACGTAGAAAATTATACGTATGTTTACGTTACCGCTATTACGCAATTTCAAAATTTAACTACCTGAGAAACTTAACTATATTTAATGATTTAATTTTTTTAAACAAATGTAACATCTTGTATTTATTTATTAGATTTTTCTATATACACAAAATGTCCCATAATTCACAATTTAATAATAAATTCTTTGAAATTAATTTTGGGAAACTTATCCTGTTCTGAACGTTCGCTACTGTTTTGTATACTGTAAACTTGTGTGTACAGTCTCGTGCGTCTTGTACTTTTGAAAGAGACATTCAATGAATTAATTCCTTTCCTTTTCCAATCGCTTATAATTAAAAACTATCGATACATCGATATTTTTGCTGAAGATTAGATTAGCTTGTTAAAATTATTAATGTCTCGATATTTTTGCTCCAATTCCAAATTCATTAATAAAACTATAATAAAAAATAAAACCGAGTTATAAGATACACAAGATGTCCCAGATCACCCGTTAATAACAGATTCCTGAGATCATTTTGAGACAAAATTCCTATATAATACTAAAATGCTCTGAGGCTATAATAGTTTTTAAATGAGAAAAGTTTAAAGTTAATCAATCAAATTCTCCGAAATTCGCGCGCTCAGTTATGTCACATTACATTAGTAATGAAGGTGTTTTCAAGCAAATTTTCTATATATCTATATCAGTTTCAGGAATAGAATTGATGCGTTTGATTGATTAATTTGATTGATCAACTTTAAACACTTTTCATTTAAAAACTATTAGCCTTGGTATTAGAATTTTCGTCTCAAAATGATCTCATCAGGGATCATCTGCTATTAACGAGTGGCACGTCAGGTCGCTGGGACACATAATCTTCACTAAGAATTTTTAACATATTTTCCTTAGTTAGAAAAATTCTAACATTTTATGTATGTTCAAATGTTTCAAATACTTCAAATAGTCAAATATTAGATGTTATAATAATATACAATAAATATTTGTAGCGAAAAATGCAAGAATTTAGAAATTTAAAAAATCCGAATCAATTCTGCTACCGTCGCGAAATGTTTTTCAATATCAGTCCGGATCACGTACACTCGTTACCGAAAAACAATATAAGACGCTCGGCTTTTATAGGGATGCGTGTGACTTCATTTCCAAGATGAATACCTAGGCGAAGCAGAACGGAATGTCAACCGGCGGTCGTCGTCTCACGTGGCGTTTTATTTCGCGATTGAATTCTGCTGGCGCGATACTGATAAATTATGGTCGCGGTCGTAGCTAGCCGATATTCCTGCCAACAAATTCCCCGTAGGTACGATCATATTTATGGTCTTCGTAATTCGAAAACCAGCTGTATAGAAGGAAGCAATTTGTTCGATTGCCGATACAATATTGCGATGCGGCGATGGAATGGGATCGTTCGGCACGTGAAAAAGCCGGTGACGTATTAAATGCATCTTTTAGATATAGTTGAATAAAACTATATAATTCGCGAATGTTTCATAAAAATATAACATACCATTTTTTAAATTTAAATTAAACACGTACACGATATAATTAAAAATTAAATCCACTATGAATAAGCGATTATATGAAGATATATTCTAATGCATAATCATAAAGAAATTATAATAAATACCCGAATTTTATATTGTCTGTAAAAGCTTTCGAGATAATCTTAATTAAAATCGTAATAGCGCACGATTCACGTAGAGTAGCATGAGTATAGCGCGGAGAAATTGGAAATTTTTGTAATGAAGGCAATAAGACAGACGGAGATTTTAGTCGCGATCGATAGTGCTTCGAATTGTCCCGTTCGATTTCGCGAATGTCCGACCTGTGCGAATCCTAAAAAGTTTCCCGTCGTCTCTGCTTTCGCTGCAGGAATGAGGAAAACGGCACCGACTTCCGGCAAAGATTACGTTTAATCAGAATTAAGGATGCTTGTGAACCATCGATAGTCCAAGAGGTCGGCCGATCTCCGTTTCATTTAGAATCGAATAGGTCTAATCAGCGGTGAGATTTCCCGAAGGATTGCCGCTCGAAAGTTTGGATCACGTTAGACGGGTATCGCTTTTCCGTCGAATATCCGCAGCGAAATTACACATGTCGCTGCCCGGTATATCGATTTTGACCTATGGCTCGCGTACCCCGCATTTATATCCGGCATGACGACTATCATTGCAAATTCCTTTCTGAGACTTTCCATCACAAATGCCCCGCGTATTTTCCGCATGAATACTCACATGGAGAATATTACGCGCGATATTATAAGCTGCAATGAGATGCAATATGCGCGATAAAGAATATAAAAGTGCAAAGACATAGAGATGTCAAAGATGCGTATAATTCATTGATTAATTGTCGCACATTAACTATTATTTTCTTTCCTTCAATACTGCGGTGAATCACGATATAAATAATTGAATTGAATATCTCTGAATATGCATCTCTCGATTTGGCCGCACATCGAGATAAGTCTAATGTAAGCTCCAGAGAATCGTTGTCATCGCTATCCTTAATGCGAGAATAGTGCCAAAGGCTTCATTAATGAAAAGTATCTTTCTCATTACGAAACGTTTACATTCAAACTGAAACTGCATCGAGTCTCAGATATCTCGAAATGTGTACGTCATCGAAATACAGACGTGTCTCTCTAGATTTGATGAAAATAATAGCATTTCCAATGTTTAAGATGCTCGTAAAAACTTAATCGAAATATTCCGTTGCCATGGCGAAAAGGAAGCGAGAAGTTGTTTTCGAATTTCTTTCCTGCGAGACTTCTTCCGGCGCAGCGCAAAGGAAGTCCGACATCACGTTTCTCAACCGTACACTCGGCGAATCCGTAATTATTCTCGCGACATGTACAGACTTCAAATCCTCGGTTTACGTCGGAGTAATTAATAAATCATTAAAAAACGCATGGGAGATCCTCTAAGCCGTTCATTCTTCTTTGTGAGCCGTTTCGATCAAGTGCTTCTTTTAAGTTTGTCCTTATGTTTCGAACAAAATGAGACGTTTATTTAATCAGAGGCTGTTGCCTCTCTTCCCGCTTTCCGTCTCTTTCTTTCATCTTGTATATCATCTTATGTTCCACTCGATACAACTTGGTAAATACGATAACAATCATATATAATTTTTATTGTGGATAATAATATATAATTTATTTCTAGAACACCAGTAGTCTCTCGCATAATATTTATTTATATAAATAATGCCAATTTTTTTTAACAAATATTTCGGATGCAACACAAATCTCTTTACGTTTTTTCTTTCTCTTTCTAGAAATTAAAATATATGTTTGTGTCTGATATTTGTTAATGCTTTCTATCACGTTAAAAAACACTATATATCTATCTTTATTCTCATTAGTCATATCAAAAATTTTGTATATGCGAGTAAAAGATTAAATGAAAATTTCGTGGACATTTTTTGACACTTCCGAATATTACGTCAAACCGACGTCAATTGGCCTCGTGTATCATCGCGGCTGTAGCGACAATTTAATCCGTTAAACCGCAGGTTACATTGACGATGATGCGGTAAATGAGTTTCAGAATTTACGTGGCAAGTTTGTTAAAACGCATTTGTATACTATCTCGATCGTTTCGCGATTAATAGTGACTCAACAATGATGTAATCAATCATGCGAAAAAAATCTCCATCCCGGATTTTGTTCGGATCACACTGCCCGATCGATATCGTGCAATGTGTATGCCGTACGCTATTGTAACTGTCAACTACCAGATAGCAGAACATTATGTCGCGACGGGTGATATATTTTTCATCGTATCATCGTGCAATGATACTGTAAATAATTAAAGGTTCAGATAATCATTGGATTAGCACGAGTAATCGATAGGCAAACAGCAGTTTAATACGTAATATCTTGTTGGTGTGGACTATTGTTCGCAGGTACTCTACCATGAATATCACACGTCGGCGACACGAGAATATCGGAATATCGAGGGCAATGTAGTAGATGTCAACGTGTCAAACGGAGCGTGAAGCAATGGATTGTGACATTTAGCAAGATTCATCGATAGATATTGCAATATTATTTTTTACGCGTAGTTCTATTAAGTGACTTCCTAATCTTAAATCTTAAATCTATATCTTAAAGTTTTAAATCAACGCAAAAAAGTGAAGCATGAAACTGCCCAAGGTCACTCTTAAAAGCCGGTAATGTCGATACTTTCCGTGTTATATCGCGATGTAATGTATTATCTCGCAAGATGGAACACAAACTGCTTCAGCCAAATTAAAAAAAACCGTTATTTTTAAAGAAAACATATTTTCGGGCTATTCATTTTCTGGCTCGTTCCAGATGGAACATAAAAAATGGCCTCGAAAAGCTTACCCGATAGCTGGGTGCAGCTTTCTCCCCTTTGCGAAAAATTACTACGATTCCGAAGGGCCCCGACAAGTGCAACGATCATGGGCATCGATCCGCATCGGTCGCCGTTGGGAACTAAATTTGCCGACGGTAAAAGCAATTTATTTTCGACTCCATCGCCACTACGGGGGCAACAAAAATTGTGTGGTACGCTTGCAGATGCTGTCTCGGTATGAAGCAAAGTAATTTCTCCATGTAATTCGCCAATGACAGGTATTTGTAATAGTTAAACACTTTTCTCGCGCATAATGCAGTATAGTTGAGCATGTTTCCAATATTTTACTCAAAAGAGAAAAATATATATATACCTACTACTGAAAAATTCTATTATTAAAATCATTTCTGGATTAATGTTCGATCTTTACAAAAATAATGTTATCTTTCAACGTTTTTAGGAAATATTGTTTCTAACAAGCTACATTTTTTGTAAGCACAATAAAAATATCTATCAACGTCGAAAGCATCGTTTAACCATTAAACTTCGTCAAAATGCGCATCGTTGATCAAGATACTCTTTTCCAGAGCTACCCATATAGCCCTTGTGCAAAATAATCTATATTTTGAGGATTTCGCCCGTAGGCTGGCACCTTTGAAAAATTACTGTGCTCCTTCGAATTCCTTCTCCCGCCTGGCGTAACGATCATAGCCGTCGATCCGTATCGGTTGCCGCTCGCGAGTTAAATTCTCCGACGAAGAAGGAACCCTTCTAAGGAAGGAAGGAAGAGCCTCCCATGTCCCAGAAATTCCATACGCAACCTAAGAAGCATCGAGCTACCACCCGCCCCGATCGAACGAGCCGTTTCTCCTCGGTCTTACATCACTTTTATGCCCGCCATATTTCTGACCGACCAAACGGTCCGACGAATGATGCATTATTTATGGCGAAATTCAACGAAAATCAACCGGACGCATCGTCGTCGTTCGTTAAAAAGACTCAATCTCCTCGAATCATATTCTGTACTAAATTATACGATTCCATTTGGCATAATTTTCTCTCGTCAATAAAAATTAATTGATTTTTCATTTAATTAAATTTTTAACGTGTAATAATTATTCGAGAAATCAGTTAAGAGCTATCAAATCGTCAATTTGCACAAATAAAATATTAAATTTAAACTAAAACAACTTCAAGGGACGTTAATCTATCAGAACATTTCTGCAAAAATTTTGCTATTAATTTATTAATATTTTTCACATATATATGCAGTTTTAATTATAATAAAAACTTTATTCGTTCGAGTCTACCTCTTTATGCATATCGAGGCCATCTTTTCATCATCTATGAGACAATTCTTCAGGATCCCATTACATTAATTAAAATCTATCTCATGGGATTGCTGCGGCTTTACATTTCAAATAACAGTTGATATATCTACCTTCTTTCCAGCCAAAAAGCGAGACAACGCACAATTATTCGAATATAATGAATTAAAAATCTCTATGCTACGTAAAAGTTAATCTTTATAATCTCGACACTACGTATAGAGATTACTTTTTCTAATTCTCTTTCTCTCTTTCGTATTTAACAATATACATAAATATAAAAACAAATAAAACTTATTAAAAACTATGTAGATATTTTTACGCTGTAACCAAAGATCGTTCGATATATTATCGCTATTAGATAGATATAAGGTTTCTATAAAAAAAAAGAAGTACAACGTTTCAGCTCCTACAATCCGTAACAAAATATCACCATACTTTCTATCTTCGACAAATTTGTTTTATTTTATTTATTCGCTTATGTTTACGTAACTGCAGCGAAATTTTACATCACGTCGCTCGACGATTAATCTCGGCCGATTCGTTATTGGCAGCTTTCCGGGCAATGACTATCGACAGTTCTCGTAATTTCTTCTAACCTTTGCCCTCTCCCGACACCGCCATATTCACCACCTGACCCAACGTTGAAATATTATCAGCGTTAAGGAAGGTGCTGGAAGCAGGGATATCCTCGATCATCATAACCAGAATACGACATGACAGACCAGTCCGTAGATTTTATCAACTTTTCGCATTGCCGCTTGCGAAAGATGAAAGTCGTTAGCTGACGCTCGAAATTTCATTTCCGAATGTCAGTAAGAATTATCCGCAGTTTCCGGATGTATAAACTGAAAATTCGTTGCACGCGCGTTATCAATTATTTAAAGAGAGAGAGAGACTAAACACTTTGTCATTATCAAAACTAGGAGAATCGTCTTGAATAATATTATGGAGTTATTTATATAACTTATGAGAAATTCAGCTCTTTTTTATTTTATTTTAATTTACATCCGTCAAAGCAACTTTTTCTGGAGTTATGCAAAAATGGAATTATTAGTAAATTTTGTTCATAAACGCATATTGATAAAAGTGTGGTAGATCTTCAGTCGATATGCGTCGATATGCGTAACGATGTTTAATCGATTACGTTGAACCACGAGACAGCCCAAATATCTCAGCTTACAGATTACTGACATTGTGCATCCACGGTAATGATAAATAATGCCCCGCGATCGATCAAATAACGCCGTTTTTATAACACTTTTAAGCTCACACGTACGATGCTAGAAAGCTTAACGACCCCGGCGACTGAGGCTTCGCCAGCTCCCACTACGCTAGCTAGATCGGGACGGTATAATGCAGATTTATCGGTACAAAACGATATTCCTGCAAAAAGCCGTGCACGAAGATCGTTATGGAACGACGAAGATATCGGGCTGAAACGAGCAATCAGTTTTTCCGTCGGCCTTTAACTCAGAATAATGTCCGGTTTTTTGCTGCCATAAGTCCTCCCACAGCGCGAAATGTTCGTTGAAGGTATTATCCCGCTTACACACGACACTTACTCCGGTTAATTTCCTTGCCACATAATGTGAATTGCCACCTCACGCCATAACCAAATGTGATTTCTACACATTTATTTTCAACGGTCACTAATATAATAAATTTACGATTAGTTAAAAAAATTTATTGTTTTGTTATTACCAAGCTTCTTCGAATCGCTCGAGGCTGTCAATAAAATTACCATTTAGGTCAGTAAAATTTACAGTCCTATTTGAAGCGCGAGTGATTTATTAAAAATGTTCGCGTCTTTATGGTAAGCATTTTAAAAATTAAATTAGTTGATAAAAGAAATTGTTTTTGTAATAAATTTCATGTTATATTTATAGTTCCATGACGATAATAAGTAGGACTCATTTCTTTCTTTAATTATAAATTTCGATGCTTTTAGAACAACATTAATATTATTCAACATTTCTATATCATCGACGTCCATCTTTCATCGGGAAGATGCGCGGTTACAAAACGACGATAGTGCTCCTCCGAGCGCGCAACGACCCTTCCTTCCTCTTGGGTTAATCTCGGTCGGAATAATTGCATCCTAGTACGTGATAGATGATGTCACTTCGCCGTTCGTAACCTCGTATTCCATAACTTCGAAATATGGCGCGCAACTTGCATCGAAACTCTCCAAGATCGAGGAGACGATTGTTACATGGCCGAGAAAGAGGAAGACAAGCCTCGCAGTATTACGGGGGAATCGCAAATTGGGTTTTCCCAGTACCAGCCGCAGACCGTGTGATCTCGTCAGTGAAATGTCGCTGACTTGGACACGTAGTCCTTTCGGCAATATAGATCTCGTTGTATGTACGAATTATGCGTCAAATATGCAGATCGAAACAGAGTTCTGTATAGTAGCACTTTCCGTGTTCTATGTTCCTCTATATCCCTCTTCTCTCTGTTGCAACTTATCAAATTTTTAAAAAGATATGATGGTTGCAACAGAGCTAACCGCTGAAGCTTAAATTCCATATAAATTAATAATTTATATATTCTTGCACCGCGCAAATTGAGTGATAGGGAAATATTCCGAGCTACGTTTAAGGATGTATGTCACTTATGTCAAAATAACAGGACAAAGCTGAAATTTACAGAGATAGTGCACTTATATATCTCAAAAACCTGTGTTAAATTTGCGATCAATTGTCCGACCCGTTTCTGAGATATTTGCTTTAAAAGTTACAGAAATTGTATATATACCTATATAGATATACTTCCCATGTAAATATCATAATATGTATCTCTGCTCATGTACGGTAAAAATAAATAAAATTTTTATGGTACACTTCTATGACATCGAGAATTGCAATTATGGTTTTTTAAGGATTTTTTGATTATATTTTTTTTTCAAAATTTTAATGATTTATTTAAACAATATCAAGTACAAAAATGAGACAAAATTGCGATTTTTACGCTTCTTCTGTCCCAATGATACCATGTTGCTTATGAATAATTTCTGAGATTAGCTCTACACTGTTTAATCAAGAAAACAAAATTATACTATATATAGATAGCTATCTGACATACATCCTTAAATTATTTATTATCAATATACACAATGCATTAATAATAAATAACTTAAATAATTATAATGTTCCAATGTTAAAAAAAATACAGTATATTTTTTAACATATCCAAATAAACTGTATATCACGTGAAGTTTCATTATTACAACCGGCAAAATTTGCGAAAGAGGTCAGTCAAATATGATGGCATCGTCCGTAATTACTCCACCAATTCACCACCCATTGCACTTACGCCTCTTGTCTGTCTATTAACTATCCGCAAAAATGCAGCCTTCCTGACAAGAAGGTTAAACCACATCTCGCTCCTCGTGCGGTTTCGCGTCTAACTCGAGCTCTAACAGCGAACTGCGCGGCGTGTAATAGACCGCGAGCATCGTGCCGTCTCTTTTCCCGCGGATGTTATTTAGTAGGAAGTACTTATTCACGAGAGCAGTAAAACGGCCATTATAAGTCTCCGGAGGCAAATAACCGTGGAGCTTACCCCATATCGCCCACTTTCATAAATCGCACCGTGGGAGAGGGGCCAGGGGTGAAAGAATAAGAATAGAAGATGAAGAGTAAACCTGAAAGAGACGCGAGAAATGGAAGAACGAGAATGGGTACGTGGATGCGAATGCAAGTACGATGGATGGATAACTGTGAACGCGTATGATGATGGAACGCAAGTGCGAGAACGAACAGCAGTCAATAGAAGTACATGGAAGCAAAGAAACAGCAAATGATATTCGTCGAAAGGGGGGAACGTGCGATAATGAGTCTAAGAAGATACGGCACATTGTAGGATAAATCCGCGACTCGATGGCAACTAGGAAAGAGCAGAGGGCGGGAAGAGGAAGCCGCGATGGGAATCTGTGGAAACGATGACTGAAGAACAGCGGAGTCGTCTTCAGCCAGGCTGCTGTACACAGCGGCGAAGTGGAAACGAGGAATGGGGGAGGAAGATAATCTTGCCTGCACTGTTCTCTTGACCTCGGAGCACAAAGGCGCCCAACGAGCTGAAAACCGCCTCGCGATGCTCTACTCTCTCTTTCTCTCTCGTTCGCTCGCTCGCTCGCAAACCACCCACCGTAGTTCTGTGACGGTACATAGTTATCAAAAGCGAGTAAACTGGAGAAAATTTCGACTCCGCGACACGAGGCGACACGACGATGCAACATTTATACAATTTTCAAGATACATTAACTTGAATTTCAAATAAAATTTACAAACAAATTTACAAACTTGAGATTGCCGTTCCAATCAAAATCGCTGATTAATTTGTCAATGGAGAATTTCGAAGCTGTAAAAGCCGTACAATAATTCGAGCAATATTTAAAGATATCCGATTCCAACGGAGTAACCGATATAAAATTATTCCTGTTATTATTCAAGATATATATTACGAAACTTTAAATTAAATACATCGCTTGTTATCAGTCATGTAAAATATTCTTATTTTCCCGGCTTTAGATTAAATCAAATTTTCTACATTTTTCTTTATAATAAGCTGATATTCCATTTAACGGAATTTCTTGTTAATTCTCATATTCTCTCGATAACCTATAAAAAATTCGCAATTGGCCATCCAATCGCACGAATCGTCCTCCCAGAGTTTCGATTTCGTCGGTCGGCTTGGCAGCGCTAAAACGGAAGTTTCATTTCAGTCCCTTCCTGCTGCCGGGTCTTAAAATTTTAAACGGATCGCTCGAGATACGAAATCGAGGGGAAAAGGAGACAGCGTTCATGCAACTTTATCGGCGATGAAAAGGCGACCCTGACCTCGCTGAGGCGTGACAACCGACGCTTTTCGCTTTTCTATAGACCCCAGGAGATTTGGTTTCCCTCGTTCAGTCCTATGTGCTATCGCATTCTTTGCTCGCGACGACGGAGGAAAATATTCGCATATCGGATCTGCTTACAAACTACCGGTATAATACTATAATCCATAATCTACATGATGGATCTTCAAAAAAACGAAATAGAATAGAACTATCTAAAGTCTGCATATAAAATAAAAATAAGACAACAGTTTTTAATCTCTTAAATAACTGTCATTCTACAAGAGAAAACTTGATTCCTATGTCACTGTTTCAATTAGAGTACTTAATTAGAAAGGACTGAGCGTTGTGATTTTTAAGAATCTAGCGAGAAAAAGTGCCAACATATAATTACTTGAAGCATATATAAAAAAATTAATCGATTACAGACTTTAATAAATTTTGTATACGAATTTTTCGTCAATATTTTCGCGTGATTAGGTATATCTTGCGATGATATATGACTAAAAATTGTCAAAGATAAACCGTCTAATAAAATGAGCGAAATAACTTTGACGAAAGGAGTGCGCGTAATTTTTAACGGGTATCAATGTCGACATGAATGTCAGACACTGATGGCAAAAGAGGACGAAACGGAAACCTACCAGGCCCTAGGGAACTCTCAGCATAACGAGAAGCGGCGATTATCGACAGCTGTCGTCGACGTCCAGGTTTTAACGGCCGCTGAGTAGATCAAATTTTGCAAACAGGCGCAAAGCATGAATCAATAAAAAGAAAGACGTTATGTTAGTTTATGGCATATCTTGGATAAATCAAATCTGCCGTTCGTGTAACGCTCGGTTTAATCTTTTCATACATTCCGTGAAATACAGCGTGAGTTCCGTTATCACAACTAAACGTTTCAATATGAACTTCATATAACTCGATATTAATTACCGTTACGTATGACGATATCTGCTTTGGCTCAACTAGTAACGTTTCGATGATAGCGGAACGGGTTGTATAAATATAGCGTTACAGGGGAATTGATGTAAAATCTGTCGCACGGATTAATTTTAAAGAGTTAACATGGTGTGCGGGGTCTCAGTCCAACAAATGCGCTCCGTTAATCACAATAACGTTCGTAATTTTGCGGCGGTATGATGATGTAAAGTACAAAGGTTGACATCGCCCGGCGTATAATCCACGCTATTTTCGCTTTGCGGGGTATTGAAATTCGTTTAAATTCCACGGCATTATTCGCGACGTGTAATTCAATTTACCGACGAAAAGTAGCAGTATTAGAAATGCACAAAACTGATCGTTCGCGCTTGCAATTTTTTCATACATAACTCGCGCGACATCGTTACGATTGGCTATTACGAGCATGCAGAGTAACACAATACAAATATGCCAAATATGCCATCTCAATTTTCAACTTGCTGATATGCAATTAACGATACTTTAAAAACCTATTTTCGCAAAACAAAAGAAATAAAATGTATCCGTGAATTTTATAAAGTTTAAATTAACGATTTTTAAACGTGTTAATATTATTTCATCATAGGAAACGAGTCGTTTATATAATCGCAATGCGATATATAAGTTCACGCGACGATAAAAAAAACGATAATTAACGATAGAAACCTAAGCCGCAAATAATCGCGTCGCGCAACGTGCGCTGTCGTTAACATATATATTGCGCAACGTCCATCGTTACAAATGTTATTGTTAGCGCGTAACCGTTAGTCCGTAGCTGTTCGTTATCTTTCGATACGCTCACCATTTTCAGGGAATAGATTCTTTTTAATTGCACGGCAGTTGCACTCGGCGTAACGGCGTATTCACGGGAACAACACGCAAGCGCATAGCGCGCGTGAAAGCTTTTATAGATACATTTGCGTATGTCCGCAGATGTATACGTGCACATTTTTTCGCTTTATTCCGCGTTGAAATTTCTTTACGCGGTCGCGATTAAACGAAGCAATTGTATGTTACTTTATCGCAATCACAATGTCTCGCGAGATTCAACGATCGGTACTATTTTGAAACGATTAGTATATCCCATAACCTTTTTACACCTCTTATTCTTCAAACGGTAATTGCTCTCCTGTTACACGCGACACATCAGCTGACTCGCTTTCGTCGAGTGTATAATATCTTCTGTATTAATCAAACAGCGTTGCAATAACGGATTGAAACACGCGACTATATTTTTTACAACTATATCTTTCGCAGAGAATTATTGTATTCTTTACACGGAAGCTCTTGGAATACGTTTAATTGCACTGCTACGGCGCAACCCCGCGGCAGTCGCTTTCATCGATTGCGTCCTTTATATTAATCAAACGACGGCGCAATAACGGATTGAAACACAACGAACACATAACTACGTCGTTAGTCGCGCAAATGGCTCTATCGCTACAACTAATATAAAACCGACGAGCGGTCGAAAGCGACGTGGCGGCTTATTAATTGGGAGGCATGACTGCAATGCCGAGAGGCGGCTAATTGCGGCCGCTTTTAAGCACATTTACATAAACATTCTTATTCTACTCGCGCAATTTTTAATTCGACCGAGCTCTGTCTGGCTTCGCGTTCGTTACGTCTAAAGAATTTTTAACCTTAGCTATAAATGGATGATTTTCTTCCCCAAAAGCTTTGCTTTTGTCAAATATTTAATCATGTATATTTTATTCATTTTAAATACTTTGTTATAGGTTGACATATTGGTTACATAGGTTTGCGAAGACGGAAACAGCGATGAGCGATGCGTGAAAGTGTGAGCATACCGGTATACACGTGTCATGCAAGAAATAATTAAAGCCGCCATGCGACACGCACGTGAAATCGTAGTCAGCTAGAGTGCTAGAGTAAAGGCATTTCTTGATAAAGCGTTGACAAGCGTGAATCGGTTGCGTGTTGTTCGCGTCATGCATTCACAAATTTACAGTGGCGAATAATCGAAATCGAAACTCACGGCGAGTCCGAAGTTTCCGTCATTTATCTCGTCGGAATCCACTTCCGCTTATTCCGCGCTTCTCGAACGAGACATCATATACGACGGACGTGAAATCAATGAGCGAATAAATGAAAGTGCTTGACAAAGTCGATAATAAAATATAGCAGATGCGGAAAGTAAAGTGAATGCTGTGCATGGAAATGAATCAAATCACATGCATCGAGTAACGAAACAAAGACTGGACATTAACGATAACAATACGAAATAACTAAAATAACTAAATTAAATCTTACGAGCGTATCCAACAATTAAATTCAATAAATCGATACAAGAAATAACTTTATATTCCGTGTTTTCATATAGTCTTAATTATGCCAACAATTTTTGTACGTCTTGTGTGTGCTCA
Organism: Temnothorax americanus; assembly: GCF_048541705.1. Lineage (NCBI taxonomy): Eukaryota > Metazoa > Arthropoda > Insecta > Hymenoptera > Formicidae > Temnothorax > Temnothorax americanus. Next base: position 2,884,189 of record NW_027509275.1, read on the forward strand.
CCCCGTGTTTTATTTCACAAAACCGTGTGCCATTTGGAATAATTATTACTTCAGTTTTCTCTCGCTTTTAATTTCGACATTCGATCGTGTTTCAAATGCACGTTAAGACTTTTGCAATTTCGAGCGAGAGAAAAAGAGATAAATGGAACACATCGAAGAATGATGAATTAGTAATACGTAGGCGGACGCAAGGTAAATTCATTGGTCGGTCGTTCTTTTGTGATGCATGAGATTTCCACGATCCGCGAATAATGGAATGGGAAATAAAGTGCGAACAATTCCGTCACTCTCGGGTCACTCGTTGTCATGGCATTGCAGTAAAAAGAAGTACGCACGCACACAGTGCCCGTCACGACTTCACGCCCGAAAAGTACTTTCAATTTGAATCCTTGCGTATAAAACGAGAAGCAATAATTTAAATTTGAAATTAGGACGATTTAGGCTTTTTTCCACTAGGCTTGCGACAAACGCGAGAATGCTCCAAAGCGAATATTTCATTTGTATAAATAAAGAATAAAAGCATATTAAAAAATAATATATTATAATATTCATAGAATTATATTAATATGTGCGTGATGTGTGCATTAAAATAGAAAGTTATATATTATCTATATTAATTGAACATAATTGTATTGTAGTATAATTCATGCTGTATTATCCGTATTGTATTTATATCCAATATTCATATAGGTATTATTATTATTAATATATCTAAATATAAATATATTTAATTGATAATAAACTTTAATAAATGTGTTAATTCACTGAACAATGTAATTGTGTAATAATTACATAGAAACATGATTTCCTAAATTATATTTCTTATATACATATATGTATAATTCGTCTCAATTTGTTCTTATCAAATTAATCTAACTAGAATAGTATGTATCGATTCAGTAAAGAGAGAGAGAGAGAGAGAAAGAGAGAGAGAGAGAGAGACAGAATACTGAAAAAATATATAATAAATGGATATATTTTATCCGATTGAAAAATGTGTATATTTTCTGCAAAACAAATTATCATTAATATATTAACGCACATTAATAATTTATATATTGAACAATCGCGCTTTAACCGATACGTCATGCATCAAGGCGAATTAAAAATTAATTAACGGTTAATTCGATCATATCGCAAAACATTGAATAAATCTAATTACTATAAACCAGAAGATACGATATAGTCTGGTTAGACCACCTGCATCGTAAAATTAACCGGGATTATAATCAAACGCATCATAAAACCGATCGTACGTCGACAGCGACGTTGCGGGCCAAGGTATAAAATTATTACACCTACATTCTCGCGGAGCAATTGCTATAAACACGATCTTAGAAATTAGAGCACAAAGGGAATTGATATCGACAGTTTATCAAATCAACTAAATGAGTTTGATAGTATTTAAATAATAATAAATATTTATCATTTTGAAAGTTATTACAACTCAATCTAAAAGAACCTTTATCAAGATAATAGTTTAATCACACATATATGTGTGTATTATATGTTACATATATGCATATTATCTCTTTGTTAATACTCATATTTTAATATTTAATAAATGCGTGTATTTTTGAAATTTGAATTTCACTAGGATGAAACGGAAAGGTACTGTAGACAGTCATGAAACGGATGTAACACGCGTTCCACGTATAATGCATGCGTTCCAGTAACAAGGAGCATTCGCAATTAGAGGTGAATAATTAAAGGGTCGTTAGTCTCGCCAAGTATAACTCAAATCGCGGGGAGCGGAAATGAAGTCCAGAATTTTCAAGGCTGGCCGACGTGGCTGAGTTACAGAAGCGATCGATTGTTCCCTTTTTCGTTCCACGTCGGAGTATATAAATAACCGTGCGATAAGCACGGTATGTTCGTGAATAATTATCAATAGAAGTGTACGTAGAAGAGCAATCACGACATTGACAAAGATCAGAGATCTCCACAAATTGGATACAGTCGTTAATTAACACGTTATAAAATTTAATGTAATTAATTATGAAAAAAGATAACTTCTCTTCTAGTAAATTTAACAAAGATAAAAATTTGGTGCACAAATCTTCGCAATTATATTTAAAGCAATAAACAAAAAATGTATAATCTTTTTTTAAATAATTTTAAATTCTAGAACGTGAGATGTGTAAGCGATTATAAAAATTTTCTTTTATGCTAATTCTCGTGTTAGTTACGACCGAGTACGCAAATTTCTACCCAACACTAAAAATCACAAACATATAAATTAGAAAACGTGGTTGCTCCTTGATGTTGCAGCATGCACGATAACTCAAATATTTGTAAATGAAATATTTTGCTGTAATGTACATATCAAAAGCAAAAAGCTCTTTGCCGAGAGAGTAAGGCAAAAATACTATTTATCACCGTTCATCACGCGGCAGTCACAAACGCATACACAAATACATATTCTTATAATAAGAAAATAATTACATAATTACTGAAGATGAATATCGGAGTGGCATTTCAAATTAACGCCACTGTTATACATAGAATTATCTCCACTGTAGTTTTTCACAGATTGAAATCAGGTTGAGTACTTCTCTATCAGCGAAATAGAAGTGACACGCGATAGAAATGGATTGAGCAAACGAAGAAACGGCCTATCACACCGATCTAATGGACAGCTTTAATTACAAACAGGTATGTATATGTATGAATAAACATACGTGTTAGTATATACGTGTATCCATGGGCATACAGATCACGTACCAACCTCGATGTACGAAACCATAATTTTCCTCACAAATTAGCATAACGAATCTCTCGACGACATGCATTTTTCATATATTCGTTCACAGGTAACGAGTACACAAACTATTTTTTCTCTATTTGTAGAGTTCGGTTCGTCACATTGCTCAGAGATATAGTTTGGCCAGAAAATGGTAATACTTTTCTGCTAGCTATTCTTTATGCATTACGAGCACAAAGCCGATAATACATCATCGTAATTATTCTCTTAAAAGTTTATCCACAAAATAAATGAGGAAAAATTTAATATTTTTAGAAGCCAATTAGACAAATATATTTTGCACGAATTCTCGTAATTCTAGTAACTAATACAGTTACGGTATAATATATTATTTATCTATAAATGAAGAATTTTTCGCGAAAAACATTATCATTGATAAATCAAATATCTAAATCTCTGTCAGTAAAACAAAATGCTTGATGTTTTAACAGCTTGTTAACGTCTCTTATCTCTAGCTTCAACTATGTTATCTGTGAGTGACGCCAATCTAGATGAGTTTTATTATCATGTAGATAACATGGAAAAGTCTTAGCAAGCCCTAGCAAAAATTCGATCAATGTGATACGCTACAAGGACGAGCGTATCTTATAGCATAGTTATCCATGGATACAATCAAGAGAGAGAACGATAGACGTAAGATACGTACCTTGGGAACCGGCCAGGCTATCCGAGACGCTCCTTACGAGGCGGATATCTGCTCACAAAATGGTCCTTCTCGTATCCCCGATAATTACACTTGCCTTGTTAAGCGGCAGATGCTAAGTCGGATTATCGACGAAAACTTCGACCTCCCACGTACGCAGGGAATATGCGCGGGAAAGCGAGAGATCTCCAAGATTTCCAAACCACCAGCTGCCTAGATCTGCAATAGAAATGAAAGTTCCGATTAGGTACGGGCAAATCGTTTGAAAGTTTAGAGTTCGGGAAACTTTGATCGCCGAATATCGCAAGTGGCGAGTTTGTAGCATAAGAATGTCATCGCGAGTCTTCCGAGAGGCAGACGTGAGACACGACAGATTTAAAATATCGTTAACACAAACATTTTTTTTTTTTTTAAGCATTGAAGCAGTATCGAACGAGCAATCTGATCTAACAGCAAAGAGAGGTTGTGTAATGATTAAATAAATTAGAGATATCTCTCACAGATGTGAAAAATGGTAACAATTCAAACTCATTCCTAATTATCTTGCCGCCATTGACAATCTCTATCGCGAAAGTTTACAACGTGATTCGCCCTAGTTTCACGTATTCGAATATTAATATGGACAAACGAGCACCCGGGTTCGCGCGGAGCGTGAATTCGCCCTCCGTTCTAATTCCAAGCTTAATCCAATCTGCATGCAATTGTCAACGAGAGTATGCCACTGTGGAAGCACTTGATTTTAATTAAATCCAATGCAGATTAAATCTACGACGTAAACGTGCCGCGGTAGGGACAGATTAGAAACTCCACCTTATTCCCGCAGATTAATAACGATCGGTTGATATGCGTCCGCTCTTGCGGGACAGGCTGTTTCCCTTAGCACACTCTACAAGATCGATTATTCGATTAAAAGTGATTATATTTCGACTGTATTAATCGATATTCATATTTCATCCAATTGTTGCCGTTTATGTAATTTCAAAAAGCGATTACTAACATGTATACAATGTCGTAAATTTAATATATTAGTATTATTTGCGAGCATATGTTAAATACTTCGGTATTCAATATCTGCATTAATAATCCTATATTAATTCGCTCAACAAAGTAATAACATGCTATTTCACTAAACTAAATCAATTACGAGATGAAAAGTATCGTTTAAAAGAAGTTACATATTTTTGTCGCGACGTGTTCCATTTTTATTTGATAGTGATGTATCTTCAACGTTTTTATTATGATAAGAACAGATTTTTTAATAGGTGGAGAATAATAAATTCTCTCGTTTTCTATTAAATAGTTATAATACCGCAATACAATTTTAAAACTGGATTATCATATCCGATTAGACGAATTTGTTTCACGAAAGCTACCTCGGTCGTGGGTAAAAATAGCGTGACGTTTAAAAACTGAGATACCGCACACAAACGGCACGATGTAGCTGCGAAAAACCATATATCTCATTTGACTCTGACGTCGCGGCACGATTTCTTGTTAATTACCGTCGTATCGCGTTTTTGCAATTACGCTACTACGCTATCCGCTGCGTGTTTAAGAATTCCGTGTAATGCGAGCAAAGCGCGGGATCTGCGAGAATTCGTGCAGTACTAAGCTGCGACACGTTTCGTTTTTGCCCGAAACGCGAAAATACCCACTGGCTAAAGATCCTCTACGGCCAAAACGAATCAAGTTACCAAGCTCTTCCATGCGCGGTGTTCGACCGTGAACAATAATAGAACTTGGAACAATTGGAGCGCCTCAAGAAGTGACTTGACGCTGAATGTTTTCCAAGTAGGGAGCGTCGGTCGATAACTTGTCTTGGTGAAAACGTGACCACGTTTGGTTGGCACAGAAAACATATTAAATGATCGAGTCACACAGATTTGGTCGAACGATTAATTATCGAGCCGCAGAGATTGCAAAGCAGCTTGTTAACTCGTCATCGCATCGTACTCAGAGGAAAAATATGCCAGAAAATTGCCAAATAGGGTAAACTCGGGTAAGATGCCAACTTATGTTCTTTCAATCTAGCTCGCCATGAAACATGGGTTGGCCATCTTTCCTCTGTGGCCATCTTACCCGAGTTTACCCTAAAGAATACTTCGAAAAAACAGTTTTAAGATAGATTATTGATTATATATTAACAGGAAGTAAAAATTGTTTATTTTGCTCTCGCGCATCGCGTGATCGAAAGAGATAAACTTGATGGTACCGGAAGGACTAATCGGGCAACGGATAAAGTCGGACGTCCTTATTTTCTTTTGGAAAACAACGCGCCATTGTCTCTGCCTAGATGCCGGGTATCCTTATCGTTCCTTCTACCAGAACCAGCTTCTAATGGTTGAGACTATAAGGAGTTAATAGTATTAGCGCGGCAGGCGAGCGAGGTCAAAGAAACAATTAAGCTAAAAGGCACGTTGATTCTTTCAGCGAGACGAGTAGATTACCCGATTAGTCTGACATGTTATACGTGATATTCATATATATATGCGCAGTCCAATTAAAATTTTCATAGACAACTTCGCTGCCGAACCATACGCCAAAGCCGGTGCAACAATATATGCGCGAGTCTCATTCATTTTCACAACCCACATTCGTATCGCATGAAATTGCTTTTTCCCTTTTTGTCGAGTGTTATTAGATGCACTAATAAATGGCCCGCTGATGGGTGGCTCTACTACCTTTTTCGTTAAATAGAAACATATTCGTCACGTGCACATGCACATTTTTCAGGTATACTTAATTTAAAATCTAGAAACGTTGTTAACTTTATCAGAATATTTTTAATTTTATTAAAAAAATATATTTTTTAAATTAACAATGAAAGACAAAAATTGAATAACCGCTAAAATTTCAGTCAAAAAACCCTTTTAATTTGTAACTAAAAATAATTGAGAAATGCTCACCACACGATGCAATTTTTCGAAAAATATAATTTACTTTTTACAGCCATAGAAATTAGCACATATTTTATTCTATTATATTTTCATTATCTGTCCTTGTTCTCTAATATAAAATTTATATCGGTGGTCCTCATAAGTCATAAGATATTCACACGCGCGAAATTTGCATTTGAAGTTGAAATTGATGCAACAGAGAAACTTAAACGCTATGTTCTCGCGGCGAGCGTAACGGTGCATCCGTGAAAATAGCAGAAGCGAGCCTCCGAATGGCGATAACGACTGCCGGATGGAGAAGTTCCTGCTCGGACGTTAATGACCAGTGGAATATCTTTTTCGCAGCAGCAACTATCGCCCACACGGCAATGACTCCCTGATGATTTACAGCGCTTGGAAGTAAGCTCGTCAACGCACGTAACGCCATGTCCAATTACAAAGTTCGAGCATGGTTTAGAAAACTTCGTTAAAAAATTAAACAGAGTAAAAAAGAATGAGTTATTTACGAGATTCCTTTACGAATAGATAACAGCTCGATTACATTAAACATTTTTATTAATATACTTATATCGCAGGTTATTTAAATTCGTCAGGAAAATTGACACGTCGCGTGACGTTAACCGAATAATCATTATGGCACACATGTCGTTAAAATATACGATTTCAATATAACTTTGAGTAAATCTTATCAAAATAAATACTCCCAATCGATATAAATTTCGTCAATGTCTTTCGCAAGAGTCTTCTCGTTTCAGTCAATTGTGCCCGGAAGGAAAGATTTAGTGCGGCTTATTCGCTCAATGTACGATCGGATCTAACGTCCCGGCTCCTGCATGATGCATGATTAATTTAATTTATCCGTCCGCTCCAACCGGTGCGTTATTAGCCCGATTGCTCTTCCGCGATGTAGCGTTCCGTCTCTCACACCCGCCGTCGCGCGCAGCAACACCAGCATTATTAATTTGAACGTTATTAAATTTTCGATAACCCCTGCCGATGCTACGTGTCTTGTAAGCAAGATGCCGAGCAAGCTATCCGATCGAGCGTGCGCGCTCGCAAGCGCAAACGACCTCGTTACTCGACTGACATTGCGCTACGTGCGAAACTTTTCGACCTCCGTGCCGTTGTCGATATCGAGATTAAACAGTGTGCGCCGCATCGGGAAATTCATCGTTCACAGCAATACTGTAACTAAACGCGACACTTTTCCTGCATGTTTATATCGCGACATAATACAAAATTTAAAAAATAAGTTTTCATAAAGAGCTACAATAACGCGGCAAGCTTTCACGTTATTTTTCAAAACTTTCCGTTAAAAATCATGTTCAACATGTTGCAACAACTCACGTGCATGTAAAAAGAGCTTAAATAAGTTTATAGATAAGCTGAATTACGACGACAATCTACTCCTGTATGTAACAGTTTTGTACGATTTCGGAAATCATCAAGTGGCATGAAATAAATTCGCATCCATCACATCACAGAATACGTCGCAACAGTGTACAAAGCACAAGCGTTTTTCCGCCTGGGACACAGAGGCAACCGATTCCATTGATTAACGACATGCGTTTCGTAATGAGAATTCTCGGCGTGGCTACGGCTCGTTGCGCCAAATTGAAACTCCGTTGCTTGATTTATCGCCGCCGCGCCGGGAGGACGCGTTCTCGCGCGGACGGAAAATTAATTGCGACTTTGCAGGCTACGCGCTAGAAGACCGTCGGGGAAAGCGAGTCCGCGGGAAAACGGGAACTGGATAAAGAAAAATTCGCGTCCCGCAGGCGAGAGGCGTCACTCCCTCGAAGAGAAACTGCATGCGTCGCTTACACGAGCCGCGTACGGGGGAAGCTCGCGGTCGTGAAAAAGCGAGGATAAGATAAGAACGCGCGTGCTGGATGCCGCGCGGCGAGACCGGAGAGGATGAAGAACGACGAGGAGTTCCGGTCGTTGGAAGACGAATAAGGTACACCTAATCTATCTGTGTTCCCGCGTAATAGTTGGAGATGCTATTTCCCCGACGAGATATCTTCATGACGCTTAATATACCGCTGCTTTCCACGTGACGGATCTGAAATATCGCAAAGGGGAAAAATATCGCGCCCTTCGGCAAGTCGATAAGGAACGGTGACTCGTCAAACGTTAAGAATTTCTGATTTCACCTCGGATGTCGACTCGCGATTTGTCGCAGCTGATAGTACTCGCGAGAGTAATTCCGCGTTTCCTCGGGGGAGCCAGACGGGATACGGTAGAGCGATACATATAAACGGACAGAGATGAGTGGCGAATAAGCGAGAACGACCGGAATAAAACTACCTTTCGCGCGGAAGCAAAAATGTCTTTCTGAATTTCAGGTGGCCGACGTCGCCGAGACATTTCACGGCGGGCTCATAAAGTTTTAATCGGAATCGCTCGCGAGACCCGCTGCACCTCCGCCAGGTGCAATTCTCACGTAGTTCAGTCATCGTCTCGTCCGAGTTTCATTGTGCGCCAGCCAGGAGAAAAAGCGGTAACGTAGTTTTCGTGTATACTCCACCCCGTTACAGGGCAGACGATGAACAGACGAGGGACAAACGGAGGAAACCGTGCCGGAATCTAAGCGAGGGGTATGCCACATCTTCGTCGAGAAATATCAGAATGAATAGTGGATGAGTTGGCACCGGCTGATAGAACGATAAAACCTCGGATGTAAACGGCATTTGCTTTATTCCAACGGATTTACGTTAATAGTAAATTTCCCCTTTCCCCCTTTTTTACAAGTGTTTTATGTACCATTATAAATTTTCTCCACGAAAACGAGAAACGGTAGTAACGCGAGAAAATTGTTCTCTGCTTGCTCTGGACAAAGCTATTGCATTTCCTGTTTCTTTCTCGTCTTTCATGCCCTTCCTTCTGCTTTATCAGCCGATATAATAAGTCACTTTGGAATTTAATTAATTTAACACGCACTTTTTCAAGATCCGTTTAAATTCTCACCTCAAAAGGACTCTTGATACCCTTTTATTTTCATTCTTTCGCGATTTATGCGAACGATATACGCGTCACGTGCATCGCATACATCGCCAAACCGAATCCCGCGCACGTAAATCCTTCGTTATAACCGGCGAATTCGATTTTTCTAACTCCTTTGCAGAGAAAATTCGACGCCGATCCTATTCCTTATTCCGCTCCATCATGTCCTTCTTTGTCTAAGTTTTTTATCAATTGTATGAGTTCGCGGGAAGAGTATATCGAGGCATCGATCACTTCTCTTGACGAATAGAAAATTTGCAAAGCACGAGGAGCATATACAGCAACGTACGAGCGAGCGCCGATGAGGAGCTCGCGAGAATGATAAGTTGAACGAAACAAATACGAGGTATATCGCTACTGCCATCGTACACAAGACAGAGGAGGTCGGCGCCATATATCCTGAGTAGATGAAAACTAAAAATTGCACGAAAGCGAGCCATTCCTGACACTTCCGGGCTCGCGCAACTGCGCGCGATACATCTGTTAGCGAAAGCGTCATAATTTACCTTACGTATATGCTCTACGCTGTGCAGCGAACGCCGCGTGAAAGCGCACGAAAGTAATCGCGACAGTAATTGCAACACTAATTAGTCCGCAACATAAAATCTTAAATTTCGCAACGTAATACGATCGAAAGAATTATTCATATTACTTATTTGCACACAAGCGGTCTACAATATACAACTAACTTGTCTAAACGATCGATAAAAAAAATACGGAATAAGGTCGTGATTACTCGATCAACTTGTTAATTAACGACACTGCGAGATCGCGCGTTGCTGCATTCTCAACCGAATGCAAATAAATGTTCAACCGCGTCGCGGCAAGGCAAGTGTGGCGTAATGTAAGGAAATTCCTCTAAACTGTCGTAACAGGTCATGGTTTCTAATTGGTGCGCGTTTCGTGTTAACATCTGCTCCACAGGGTGGCGGGTACGAGACGACGGTGACGCTGACGCACAGGTAAAGGTGGATTAACTAATTAGAACTAGGTGTATATATACGACGGCCCCGACGATTAAGATGGCAGAGGCGACGGCTCCTGAACTTAAGGAGGATGTAATCGTCTTAGGAGCGTAACGACCATCGAGACGAGCTCGCATTAATCTTGCGCCATGCCTGGAAGCTGCTTGATATGCGGCTGAGGGAGCCGGCAGGACCCACTACCACCGTCTTCAACGATCCTAAACCGAGACCGCTACCAACACGACGGAGCCTTAGCAGGCGCATCCTTCCAGAACGAGCCGTCCCCGTGCATTCCTGCATAGCGACGAGATTAAGCAGCAACGTTTGTGTATATGTTCTCGAGTGCGACTCAAGAGTCGCGTACGTCCGCTCGTATTGGCACTTGCGCGACGCGCGTGCTAATGTAAAGTTCCAAAACGTAGAAGTTTTCGAAATATTGAGAGACACGCGTTTTATCGACAGAAAATATTTATAGATAATAGAAAAAAAATAGAACTTTTAGTAGACTCTAAACTTAAGATATAGCGTAAAACTATAATTATTGTAAATTCATTTTGCCTATTATATCAATTTCTCAAATGTTCCCGTCCAGATATTGAACTTCGTTTATAGAAGCTCTACATGGCAGCCTCTGTGCCCTTAAGATAAATTGGCATTTTTGAGTCTAGCCGGTCATTAAGTATATCCTTTTCCGTTCTGATAGGAAATGTTGCTTCGATAAATAGATATAGTAAGATGCCTCTGCACCGCAGTCGATGCTATTAGCTACAGCGATACGGGTCGCCCTTAGATCTCGCCTCCGTAGCAAGACGTCAAACGAAAGGACTAGAGGACGGAAGCTCCTTCAAAGAGCAAGACGGAATGCCCAAAAATATCATTACCGTGATGATTATTATGCGATATTTTTTATTCATTTTTCCTGCAAAAGTCACACGTATTACGAACTTTGTCGCGTTCTGCTAGCAAATTACTGTATAATAGGTACTTACGACATCGCGAAGCTGAAAACTCAACATAATCGTGATAAACCAGAACGTGTACGCGAGGTCGTTTTACCGTTTGCGATATTATCGCCAAGTGTTCTGCTGTAACTACTGGCAAATTACATGTCGGTGTTCCGAAAATTTGCAACGCGGTTAACTTTACACGTGCACGCGTGTTCAAATTCCTTGATTGTGACGTGATTATTGTTCCAAACGTTGCGACTTTATAAAATAAGTGATTATGAAATGTGTGTGTGTAAACATTATCGCTATATCTATTTATAACACATAACAGTTTATTATTAGATCGGCGATTTGTCTATTAATTGACAATTTTCATATTTTCTTATTCCTGCACATACGACCGTTATTTACATTCTTAAAATTGTAACTTTACCAATTATGCCGAGCAATAGAATCTTAGTAGACACATTATAGATCTTACTATATAAGAATGAAGCTAAGAATATATACTATGCAAAAAATCAAAGTTTCTAATAAAAACTTCTAATCCATTTTTTTTTAATTACATAAATTAAAGGAAGAGTAAAAAAATTAAATTGATAATTACATCAGAAATTATATTAATCATTTTTAAATATATTTCTTTCAATCTACAAGCTTGCTTCTTGCTATTTACGGTAGAGAAAAATAAGTATACGGAGTTGAAAATTAGATAGCTGTACTTTTATTTATTTTGCTAGCATTTAAGTCCGATTCATATCTCGAAATGTGTCTTTAGTGCGCGTTAATTTTGCCGATAGAGCTGAACATTGAGAGTCTATTCCGCTGATTGCGGGGGTCGAATGAGTAGTCGATGTGCGGATTAAGTCAAGAGAGTACCTCGTAAATCAGAAGCTCAGCCAGCTATGTCTGTGGTGCTGGAGATAATAACCATTTTGCGCTTCCATAGGCTGTGTCCTCTCACATCGTAGCGAGCGATCTTACGGCGGAGTACAGTTTGCGCGCGTATGTGTGTGTGTTTGTATGTATGTGTGAACAAAAGAGAGAGGGAGGGAGAGAGAGGAGGGGACTCTATTCAATTAACTCCGTAAAACGTAAATCGTAGTCTCACTCTTGTCCCTTCCACTCTATCGCTTCGCTATCGACCTTCGATTTTGCCACTGAATTTCCCGCGCATTCAGCAAACACCCTCATGCCTACCTTCTGCTAAGATCCACGATTTTAAACGTAGCAATTTGTTTCATTTTACTGCTAGTCAGTTTTATTACGTAATATATTTTACTGCTTGAATCGCTTTTCCTGCATCATAAAATTATAGAGATCTAATTGCGATTTAACTGCAAAAAGTTGAAACTTCGTGCAAATTGCAGTTTCTACAGGAAAATTATCTAACAAAATTTTTTTCTATTTATCGTTTTATTATACTCTTCCGCTTTAATTGCATTTAACATTTGACACTACCGTATAGTATATTTAATATCGCCAAGTCGAAAAATCACTGAAGCAAAAAAGAAATAATACGTCCAACTCTTATTACATGCAAATGTATTTACTTTGACGCAGCAAAATCTAAGGTTCCCGAGATAAACTAAGCTCAAATCTACAGGTACGAAATTTATCCGTGCATGCGATTTCCCGTCGTGGCAGACAATCTGTCTCGGCTTCGACGCGGTGTGAGAAGCGCAAGAAATGAAGCAGCAATTCCTCCATGCACCTTTGCGAAACACGAATACGCGTTTTCGTTGTCGGTTCGGCACCGATATCGATAGGTGGGATCAGGCAGAATATAGCAACACACCCGATCGACATAATTTACCATGTTTCTACGGCACACACGAATACACGTCACACCGTTCCCATAGGAACTTCCATTCGCGCTCGCTGTCAAGGTTGGCTGGCGCGACGCGCCTTCCTTCTACGTGCCTCGAATTCGAGTCAAATATCTGGAAGAGTGTCACGCTGATTCCGTATGCCTCGATCTTGACGGCGAGTCTACAGCAGACGACAACGGTGCGAGAAAACGCAAACATTTGTTCGTAAATTATTCTCGCATTAACTTTAATTGTGCCATCCGTGTTGAATGGAAAACATTGTTATATGTAATCGAGATTAAAAGCATACGATTATTAAATTATTCTAACGTGTAATTGTCGACGTTTCATCGTTTGGAAGAAGGATTATGCAATCATTCGACAAATGTGAAATTAAACATTTATGGAATTTAATATTCATCGCAATCAATGATCCGTAAAAGCTCATAATTATAATATATAAAAGTATAAATGAGTAAAATCGGCTCGCTGTTTGTACCACTGCTTAGTTTCATTGCTCTCTGGGAAAACAAATGTTTTCACTTAAAATAGTCAAAACTAACATTTAATTCTTTAGTAGGTATGACAGCGAATTAAATCTCTCTCAATTTGACATGGGAAAAATATTGAATAATTTATCCACAATAAAAATTCAGATATCTGTTTCCAAAATAACTTATTGAAACTTTGCGGACGAGATATTCAACGAAGCTAAAAAAAAAGAGGTTGAAAAAAGACTTGCGTAACTTTTTCCGCGGGTTAAAAGTTCCCGTGGTAATAACGAAATTCTCCACTGTTATTCGACATTTCGAGGAATAAGGAAGAAAATTTCTTCTTTTAATCTGACAAAAAAATAAACGTCCGGATCATTGCTCTGAAGGCCTTCCGGACTATTCGATAGACTAGACGGTTTGCCAGCCCAAAATAAACCGCTCAATTTGCAGACCGGCAGCCGAACGAATGACTTCGCAATAAGTTTCGGCAAGTTTACAAATCGATTTGGCACTTAAGCGGAAAGGAGACTGACATCTACAAAACAATTTGTCACGATCACAGATTTCGATACAATGCGAGCGACAAATAAAAAAACGCACATACATATTTCAAAGTGAATATTCATGATCATGATTCGCCGAAGCGTGTTATGAAGTGAATACAAAGAATCTTTTTACTAATATTGAAAGAGCAGTTACTCTACTCAATCCGTTTTTATGCACCTGATACTGCAATTTACGCATTTGAAGTAATTTAACGCAATTGCGCGTAAAAGATGGACGATAAGGTACATCTATAATATATAATCTCGGAAATAAATGAAATAATTAAAGCGCTTGCGTTATGAAACCGTATTCTGTCCCATTCAATGGGTAATAATGGTGCAAACAATATAGACGATTATTCTGGATGAGAGCGTCAGCCGATCACCGACAAATTCAAGCACGATATCCTCCGTGGGGCATGCTGGCGCATTTGGTCCACTTAATCGCGTTACAGAGCCAAAATTTGATTGCGCAAACGTAATTTCGCGAACGCTTTCAGCGAGAAAATTCTTTTTCTCTGCCCATTAACAAGGGCCATCGCGGTACTTTGACTTTCAAAATCCGTCCTCACTCGGGTATGTAAAAAATTACGACGAAAATTGTTAAACGCTTTTTCGTCCTCGTCCTCGTTTCTGATTTTTACCGATGACGATAGAAACGTCACACAATCCGCGCTGAAAAATTCCGCTAAAATCAACATTTCTTCAGTAGACTGCGCGCTGGTTAAAACTTTTCAACATCGACAAAGCTAGGATATGTCCACACTTAACTCACAGATAAAATGTGCACGAACTTGTGCACGAACACGTAAACCGAAGTCGCGGTTCTCGCGCTACCATTTTAAGTCAGCGACAACATTGCTATCTCTCCAATACGCAACATCCAATATTTATAAAAGAATTCGAGAGCGCGGTGCAAAAACATTGAATAGATAGAGACACAGAGCGAATGTCGCGCCACGCGCTCACCCTATCGCTTTGTATCGCATATTGTATTACACCATTTTTGCGCTGCTAGTTTTATATTTTTGCACTGCATTTATGTCGCGAAATATTAGAATTGATATTTTTTTCACTTACACGTGTAGCGATCTATCGCAAAACATATAAAGTCTGTTTATTTAATATTCAATTCTTTTATATTCTCGATTTTATTCAAAATCCTGCGTATGATATTTTGTACAAGTTAAATACAATTTCTATACAATACTTTAATCTTCACTATAAATAAACAAAAGTAAGAAATTTTAAGATAAATAGTTCATGCTTCAGAATGTAAAAAAAAGTGTTTCCAAGTGACACCTCCAAAATGATAGGTCGCAGCACGTTTGTGACACACTCGGGGTATCGCATTTCTTTTTAAAATTCTTCGATAGCTACGTTGAACACACACTTATCTCACGCTGATATAGCTAAAGCATACGAGATCGAGCATACAAGATCCTCGTATGCTCGTAACCTCTTTCCCTTGCAATTGGATTTGAATGTCGGCGAGTGCTTATCCGACTTCGTGAGAAGCAATAACAGCTTTTTTAACCTGCAAAACGTTTTACAACGACGGTTCGAAGTAAGGAGAATGATTCGAAGAATGGGCGGAAACTCTCCTCCGGGAATGCGTGTATCGGATTTTCACAGACGGAACGAGCAATCTCGCGATTCTGGAATCTCCTTTTCGTGCCGTGCCCCAAGCCCTCTCATTGAAAGCAGCTTTAGAGCTCCGACCTCGAAGAATGCCCCCGTACCGACCGCAGACAACCCGAAGACAGTTCGAACGTTTGATTCGTAGCTCGTTACCTGCAGTCATAATGCTTGTGGACTGCGATTCAATCGCTACAGCGTCTCTTCCCGCGCAATTTAATCGAGAAAACACAGTGGCGAGATAAATAAGTGCAATTGTGGTTCTTTGCGAGTTGCGAGAAAAATATAAGCGATCTTGGTTGGCAAAGAAGAGAAATTTATTACACGTATGATTAATTTCCTATCAATTTTTCTGTCAATATTTATTTCATAAAATAATAAATATATAAACAACAAAGAATAAAAATACTATCATCTTCAATCAAATCCATCATTTTTCTGTATTTAATGCTATATTGATATTTTTGTTAAATTATTTACTACAAATTACTCTTTCAGCATAATAAAAAATTCATCTAGATTCGTCGCAAAGTTCATAGTTTCATAGTTTTGTTACAAATTTCGTTGCAAATAAAATACGATGAGTGCACTGACCCGCGATGTCAATACACCCGTAACGACTCTGACTTCGGAGGTTCATTTCAACTTCAGTCCTCTTTTATAGTCCGACGTGTCTCGCGTGCATTTCTCCGAGTCGTCTTAATGAGAGCCTTGCTCCTCCGAGCACGAACGATAGGGAAATGCGCGGAAGGACTTCAATCTGGCTTCCCGAAAGCATATACCGTACCGCCCCCACTTACCGAAACGATATATATCGAGTTCAATTTCGAATGCTCGTATTTCGTTTCGACACACATGGTGCATACCAAGAAACGTTCGCGTGTATGTATGTAGAATATACGTTTGGATGGATATGCTGCACCTTGAAGGTGGCTCGTAATGTCGACGACTTAATAACGACCGCAGAGTGGTATTGATCCTCGCGGGACTTGCCAAGTCCTCGGAAGTCGAGAAGTCGAAGCGCTAACTCGCTAACTCGACGTGATAATTCGGTAACGCTCCGATAAGGGTCCCCTGTGCAGTTTCCACGACACGCTGGCCGTTTCCGAGCCGAAAGAGGAGAAGACCTGTCGACGCGCGCCTGAAACATCGCGCTTCAAAGTCGGTTCAGAAGCAGGATCAGCGAAGCCGAACCGCGGAAACCGCACAACTGTTTCGTCCGGCTTTGTATATTATTTTCCACAAAGCCGTCGGAGATGCGTCGGAGACCGTGATACGCGAACAACGAGGAAACTGACGCTCGACAAACACGTTATTTACGTCGTCAGGAAAGTAATAAAGTATCCTTAATTTTTCATGCAATCTGTGCCCAAGCTTTACATATGGCTACACTGTAATTTCGTTGTTTGAATCGCGGAACGTTCCGCGCAGGCAGGCATATGTATGTGCCTTTCTCGCTACAATATCAATATTTTATAATGTTAACCGTCTATCCATTATAACCATTAGTGGCATCTACATTTGTTTATATAGCTTATACCTATACACTCAATGCAGCGTATATTTCATTGCACAGTAAAAATGAAAACTTACATTTCTGCTATCAGTGACTTAATATAATATTTTGCAAAAATTGATTGTCTATCCGTTAAAATTATAAATGCATTCTATATAAGTATATATTCGTATGTCGATATACTCGCTGTTAATATTTGATCATTTAACAAAAATCAAAATTACATTTTCACCATTTAAAGCTTCAACCGCGCGTCTGTTGACCGTCACGTTCATTACATTAATAAACGCACGTCATTTTATCTCTCGTAAATACGAGGTCGATGAAATAAATAGAAATTGAGAAAGAGATATCTCTCTGCTTTTTGCGACAGTTGAAACGGAAGATGAGTCCCGTAACATCGAAAGATACAGCGGACGAGACGCGGTTTGCAACAGAACAAACTTCGTGCCGGTTCTCGTGAAATATTTATCGGTCAATAGATGGATCGACAGACCATTGATGTTCGCCGGAACTATCGTAAAATTGAAATCAGCGAATCTGGAAAATCGTTTTTACGATAATTCTCACCGCAATACAGCTATAGTACGATAATTTAAGTATCCCCGTCCTCTTTCAAGCGATAACTCGGAATATTCACTCAGTGGTATAATACACACAAATATGATCCATCTCAAGATGAAAATTTTCTCAGCAGTATACTATATATTCTTCTCATACATTTACAAGAGAGATAACACGTCAGAATAACGCAGAATATAAAATATCTATAAAGAAAGAGTGAAGTTATGACTAATTTACATAAAATATCATTTTTAATCTTTATTAAAATGCATGCCTGCATTAACTATGAAATTAAAAACGTGCACATAAATCGTTATATATCTACGTTAACAATCCAATTCAACTTAACCCGTCCTCTGCATAATATCTCGTTCCGACAAGTGTTATTACGATATTACCTAATATACAACCGACAAACTAACACGATATATTACTATCTCGCTAATATTAAGATCTCGGAAATAGTGAGCTTAATAAATGGAAACAAATTGTCTCCATTATGATTATCATAATATATGACTATTATATGACTATTATAATATATTGCCGAAGTTAGTTCACCGATTAATCGAACAGCTCCTGAGACGTAGAAATCCCCCTAGCTTCCTATTCCACATTGATCCCGTTTACTCGGGTTAACGCAGACTATGCGTAGTAGTCTGCGACAGGTGTCAATGGACAGGACACACGTGACTGCCTAAACCGCATGGTGACTGTTTTGACGCGGCTATCTGTCAGGTAATCGCGGTTCACCGTCATTCGATGCGCTGCGCATCGGGTCGTCTCGAGTGTCTGTCACCATTAACGCATGCACAACCGCATGCACTTACGCGGTTCACAATGCAATCGTTCGTAAAATTTATACAGTCGCTCCCAACAACGATTACAGTCATAATAACGAAATATTCACTGTTTATATACCTTGATTTAATAAATAATAAAAAAAATAAAATTATATATAAACAGAACTAGTAATACGAACCTGCGAGTAGGTATTATTACATTTTACGTAAGCTATTGATCACGGAAAACGAGGTAATGAGAAATAACGTCTATTAAACGACAATGAAGATCGAAAGAAATCCAGATCAACATACCATTATAAACATACAAATTATCTATAATGTTATAGTGGATGTGTTAACAGGTAAAAAAGAATTAATAAGAATTAAATTAATAGCTTGTTATGCAAGCGGTGATGATAATAATAATAATAATAATAATAGCAAAACTGAGATTAGCCGACTGCAGGTATAGCTACGACAAAACGTTCGCTGCGCGTTTTATGCGCTTGCAGTCGCGTATGCACGAACCCAACGGCACGCAAGCTCGCGTTCCTCTGCGCAAGCCTCAACGAATTACGAATCACGCTTTAGCCGAGTGTCAAAAAGCGGCTTCAGAAAGTTTTCTAAGCGAACCATACGCGGACTCACGCATGTCGAGCGTTACTTTCTGGCAACCAAGCGGTCGTAAAATTCAGACGATGCAACGATATGACACGGTAATATTGTACAATATCACATTCCTAATCACCATTTTCCACACGTATACATCAGTTCCCGCGCGAGATGCACCGCATACCTATAATCAATAAATCTGGAAATTCACAGAGCCGAAAGTCAAAGTAGTTCAGAAAACTAAAAATCGAAAATTCGCAAAAATAAAAAGATGCAAAACCTGAAGATTTTAAAATTTTAAGAATCTAAGAGTTTTGTATAAATATTGTAAAAATATAATTTAACAATTTAATAAGAAATAGATTATATTTATGTATGACGAACTTTAATAATCCAAAAATATCCATCGTTCGAAAAAATGCATTTCACGTAAATCATGTCGGTTATCGTTTCCACTATCCAGAGCAGACTACACCGTGCAGATAACATACAGTCGTAAACTGAAGATAGCGTTGCCTCAACACGCAGCCATTACTACAACGTCCATGCAAGAGCGATCGAATGTTAGTCACATCGAACAATTTGGATCTCATTGATCAGAATAGTGAAGAATCGATGGGATTGACGCACGCATTTGTCGTGTCTGCTCGGCTCGGCGTTTCGTCAATTACTTGAGAACGCGTTCAAATCACCCATTTATCGAACATTGACTTACATGGAGGAATTATCAACTTCCATTCGTGATACGATACGAGAAACAAAGCTTAGGCACATTAGGCACATTAGAAATTAAATTTAAAACCATATTTTCAGTTCTTTTTTTGGATAACGCTTGTATTGTATGTTGTATTAAAGGAACAATGCGGATTTAATTTAAAATTATTTATCCATTTATAGAGACACAACTAAGATGATAAAGAAAAGGAGCAAACATAAGTTTACAAAAACGATTAAAAGTACGCTAGAAACTCGTTTGTAAAATAGGATAGAAAATCTGCGAGGATAAAAAAAACAAATCGCTACGATGCTAATTAGTGAGTCGCGGTTCGTGTAATGAGAACTTCAAATATGGGTCGGTTTCTGCAAAACTTAACGTTAGAGTTCGAGAGCGTAAATCGGACTAAATGAACGCGCGAAGTCCGCGAATTCCAACGGATGTACTTCGAATTAAGCCGGAGATATAGTAGTCTCCGATCTCTTTCCCTCGCTATTACAAAATTTCAGCTAATAGCACGTCTCGTGTGGAACATCACAACGAAAAGGAAAAAAATTGAAAAGTCTCTGATTCTTACGTCAGTCACCTATGGAATATGATGTCAGAAACGTGAAACGTAATTTACCATCCTGCATCCAGAGAGCTTGAACTATTTTGACAGGCGCAGTCACATTTAATCATTCTACATTTCCTATACGTACAAGCTATTTTATATGGACCTAAGTTGCGAGAGCTACTCGCGTGTATTTCCTCGCAATTTCCTCGCTTCTGACATCATAACCCAAGATGGCCGACGATATTGAGGGCCCTTGCGAACGACGGTTGCAAGGCATTTCGAAGCAAGGACGTCCTCCACCGCAACTGAGTCAATAACCATCCTATTGATAAGTTTGCCCTACGACTGAGTTAAAAAGAAGAGTGTAATCAACGGAATTAATGGAAACGGGTCATACATTCAACACTTTTCGATAGCGGCATGATTGTCTGGCTATTACAGTATCGCATTCAATTAACACTGGTGACGCTAAACGAATTAATGTTGCCGTGCAGACGCGAGCGTCGACGTGTACTGGCAGCCTGGCAGGCGTTCGAACGGATATTATTTACGAACGACAGGCTTTTAATCGGCACATTAACGATTTAAGTGGTGAATAAAAAAATTACTTTCCCATTTAGATGAGTCGACCGATTGTTGCGAGCAGGTAAATCTAAGATATCAAAGATAATATTTAACACAAAAAAATAACTACTATTAAAAGAAAAAAATCAATTGCAAATCAAAACTTAAATAAATCCTCAATCCAAAGAAAGAACAAGCATAATAGAAAAATCGTTATAACTTGCAATATAACACGTGTACAAAAAAGTAAAAAAATATACAAAAAAAAATTTTTAACCGTATAACGGTTTAAACGCAGATATCAGTTGTATGTTGTTTCTATGTACTCAAGTGACCGCATTCTTTGACCAGCTGTCATAAAATGCGAAAAGAATGCCACGTTATCGCGAGAATGATACCGTGTGTGCGACATAAAATTGAAAAAAAAAATCATGTCGGGTGGCCTTAGACGGGACAATTGGATCTCGCACGAAAGGACAGATGGAGGGGCCAGCGCCGGAATCGATGTTATCGAAAAGAGAACAGCTAAGGAGCGAGTACATATGTACGCGGGCGATGCTGGCACATAGATATCCGCTTGGCAGGCACCTAATACGAACCGGGGCCGAAGGGCTCGCTGCAAACTTGAATTTATGCTCACGCTGCAGCGCATAAAGTTCCATGTCCCTGCGTAAGCCTGTGTGTGCAGTGGCAAATTTCTCACCGCCCCTGCAATATTCTCGCCGACAGGTTAACGCCGAATATATTTCCGCGGGCGGTGCTTCCCGTTTCGTTCGCCGGCCAGGCACGTGGCGGGCAATTGAATCGGTCATTCTGAAGACGTAACGACGAAAGAACCGCTCGCGAGATCTCGAAACACGCGCGAAAGTTATTGCTTATTACACGGGCGAAGCAGGTGCTTCGCGAAAGCGCGGCGCGGTTCGTCCTTTCGCGGAAGACTAAAGAGTTACGAGTGTCTCGATTAGGAGCAGTGCGCATCGATTATTCAGCGTGAATCACGCTGCAATGTAATTCGTTTGCCCTCGACCCATCTTATTGCGATTATTGCGGTCAATTGTAGAACCGTATAAGATGCTACCAACTTTACGCTTTTAATTATTCCAATTATCTCGTCCGTCTTTCCAAACGCCTCTCCTTTCCGACTCAATTCAACCTGCTTTTTCCATCAAAAGGACAAAGTTACTATACATGCCGTGACCAAATGCGCGTAACCGCGCGATGAAACCGCGGTAGTGCAACTAATGTATCATTATATAAGGCAACCAACATTGAAGATGCCAAGAAAAGAATAAAAATTCTGCGATTCTACTTTTGCATCCATAAGTTTTCTAGTGTTTAAAGTGAATGAAAAAGATTTTTAAAAACTCAACCGAGATTAGCAACGCTTAAAGTTAAACAAGCTAAAGTAAATTAGGAAAATATGAAACTGCTTTCATATTAGAGACGGTTAGTTGCTTTACTGTACTTTGCTTAACAAGGAACGCCGAGAATCCAATTACGTGATAGCAGGTGGTATAGGTGTCGCCGATGTGATTATCGCCGCAGCTCGTTAACCTCTCATCAAGGTGCGAAAACAGGATCTCTCTCTCTCTCTCTCTCGCTCTTTCGCTCTCTCGCTCTCATTCTTAAAGCACACTCTTTTGAATCTCTGCTACATTCTCTCGCATATCGTTTTTGCGAAAGACACGCATCTCTACGTCATTTTCTCCTTAAAGAATTGGTCGCGATTTCTTTTCACGGTCCACGGCGTCTTGTAGCCGTTCTCCCACCGGAGAAGGAGAGCCCGCTATAACCATTCACAACAGGCGGGAGCAGTCTGCATCCGACAAAAATTCCACCATCGGACGTAGATCACACCCTCCTCCTCGCCGCTCATCCCTCTCGCGACAGTCGGGAAGACGTTTTACGAGCAGCGATTTATCGAACCAGCCCTTCGCCTGCCCGTCCCGTTCTCTCGCGTTCGCTGCGAATAGTCCATAAATTTTCGCGATGTACCGCGAGGAAAGAACCAAAAAGGGAGGACGCCCGGGGACGGAAGAGGTGACATAAAGGAAGACTGAATAGGCATCCTTTTGGAAAACACGCGACCTCGCTATCACAATTGCATCCGAGGTGCATTCCTCAGCTGTCATTCGCACTACACTTCCCTGTGCGCGTACGCGCACGTGCGCGCAAAGATGCACACGAGTGAAAGCACGATAATGCACAGAGAATGTCGCGCGTACCTTCATATATCTTTTGACTCCCAAGAACTGATGGAATCTTAAAGCGCACGCGCACACGACGCAATTCTTCGTGTTTATTTGAAAGAAGTAAAATTACAAAATTCGTGTAGCGCCCTAAATATTGGTTTATCCGCGAAAAGATTAAAAGAAATACATGAATGTGTCTTCCATTGCATGTTTTCTCTAATGTGATCAAAGATAAGTAGTTAGACTAGTGAATCACTTTGTAAACGATTTTTAACTTGTTTTATCGGATGATTTGTACGCAAACTCTAATCGGATCTGGGTCAAAAAACTTTTCACATATTATTGAGAAAGCAAATAACAGAAGTTCATAAATACATTACAAACTAACGAGCCATTTACGCTCTATATATTTTGGTTGCAGGTGTATCTGAAAACAATGAACGCGATGCGAACAACATGCATAAAATACAAATCTACAGGAAAAATGTAGACGTAAAAAAAACAACAAGCATATATGGCAAACATACCAATATAAAACGCTCAGATATAATGCATCGCGTGGAACACACGTTATAGCTCGTTATTTAAAAAATAAGCATGATGGAAAATGGTGCACCAACGGCAAATAACTATCAGTTTTGTAACAGATGGCTATAGGATTCGGATAAAAATGCGCGAAACGTAAGATTACTGTTTTTACAAACCGATTCAGCTACCACAAGAAACTTTTAATCAAAATATTATCACGTATATTATTCAACATTATATATCAAACTTTCTACATCTCTGACGCTTTCCATTTATCAGCCTTACTAGCACGTATTTACATTCTCATACCGAGAGATCGTCGAATTAAAAAACACGAGGCTGAAAACCGCAAGCGCAGTCTTGTCAAATAATTTCCATATTTTCTTCTTTAATTATTTTTGTAATCTACGCGCAAAAATGACATTTATTTTCTCGTCGTTTTCTTGAAACGGTAAGTTAATCGGAAACAGATAAACAGTAAAAACAAAAAGAAAAATAATACCAACATTCGGCTGCGGTAAAGTTCGATTAAAATGGAAACTGCGCGGCGGAGCTACGCGGTGCAATTCGCCCGCAAAAATTGTCGCAGCGCTGCATCGCCATCCGTGCATCGTTTCAAAAACGAGGAGGTCCTCTTCCGATATTGAGGAGGATATCGTATCCGCCCAAGATCCGGTATCCGGGAGCACTTTATCATCCGAGTAACTGTAGCGAGCGAGCAAACTCGTGCGGATAATGCGACCCTTCGAGGTACTTTTGTTTTCCGAGCCGTTCTGTTTTATTTTGTCCCTCGAATACCCCCGTACTCCCTCGCGTACCCACCATAAAACTGACTCCCTTCTCCCCGTCAGCGAAACAAAAGTTGGTTTTAACAGTTATCCGCGTGGTATACTCGGCACACAGGGTGTTCCAAACGCGAAACGATGTAGAACTGACTTGATTTCAACCGGGATTACAAACTTCATGTCTCCAATATTAATGACTATACATCGTATCAAATCTAGGACGCGTCGAGAATTGTTTAATCACTATAAATTAGTCGCTGCGTGTTATCAGTATAGGTGTTGAGATGTCATAACTAAATCAAATATTTGCAGGCCACACAATATATCTATATCATGCAGTCGAAAAACTTTCCGCGGAAATTAACAAATTAACTGTAAATTGTAGTTTGCATGATATTAATCAAGCAACATTTAAATTACAGATATTATTAATTTAAATCAATTTATTAATTATCTATATAGCGTCTTAATTTTCTTAATAAGTTATTTAACAATATTTTTAAAGTTCGTCTTGCATCATAAAATATTCACATTATGATATTGTACTCGATGGACTCGTTGGATCTATCGAAACTCACTTTTACTATATGACATTCAAGTTTTTTATTTCATGGAACTAAATTTTTTTGGCGTTCTTCCCACGCCAATAATAATGAATCTAGATCCGCTCCGGTTTTTTCCAACATAAAGAATCGTCCGGGTTAATTAAAATAGGTACCGCAGGGCAACGGCACTGGTAATTTACGGAGACTAGATGACCGTGAAAAAGCCATCCTGAGCCACAGCGTTTTGCGCCAACGGCCATTTATTTTCTCACTTTTTAGTTATGACAAACAATGACGACGGAAGAGTTTGGTCAGACTGGAGCTCGTCGCTGCGAATGGCAAACTAGCGCGATAATCGTCCGCAAAATTGCGATGGAATTAAGCGGTAGTATTAGTATTGACCCGGAAAAAAACGCTCCTTCCTTCAAGAAGATTCGTTAGACCTGCCGCGGTATGAAGAACTTCCAAGACGATGAAAAGAACGAAGATGAAAACGTTGTTGAAGGAGAAACCAGTGAGAAGAGAAGGCTAGTGAAGAAAAGAACGGATACTGCGGAAAGCAAGTAAAATGCAGAGATTGAGACAGCGAAAGCGGAAACCATTAATGGCGATGCGGTAGGCGCGAGTGGAGTGGATGGCGCCCAGGCGGAAGGGTTTACTGGGACGTAAATGGAGGATAAAAATGCGGGGAAGGGGGGGTAAAAAAGAGAAATAAAAAGTCATTCGAAAAAGAGAGCGTGAGTGCGATGCGGACCGTGGAAACGTTTTGCAGGAAGAAAATGAGAGGAGAAGAGAGAGAAAAAGAAAAAGAAAAAGACAGAGAGAGAGAGAGAGAGAGAGAGAGAGAGAGAGAGAGAAAGAAAGAGAGAGAGAGAGAAGAAAGGACGAGGAGAAGAAGGATTGTGCGGCGCGCTATTGTGCATTCGTAACAGAGCTCCTCTCCTCTCCTCTTCGTCGTCCCTTCCTGCGTTACTTCCGCATCTCCTCTCGCCGGCCCTTCGGAGTGACGAGCGCGTTTACCGGGTAAAGCCTGGCCGACGTGGTCGGGTCGAGCGCATTTACTCCATTTTAAACCCATTCTCATTAGAACGCCTCCGAAGTAGGAAATCGAGTGCGACTTTCGTAGCCGACTCTCTACCGGCGACGCGACGTGACTTCGCCGTCGATCAAACGCGCAGAATACGTGCAACAACACGTGCGAATCTATATCTGTCCTACTTCCGCGGCAACATGCCGATAGGCTAGACAATAGCCGTTCACCGTCGTGCAATTATTTACCCTGGAAGACAGGTATACCTAGCCAGTATATACGCACAATGCCATTGTCTCCGCATACATAAACCGAGCTACACGCGCATCCGCACGCGCGCACGTACACGAACGAGCAGCAGACATGCACGGCAAACGCATACGTTTCTACACGCGACAAGAGCAATGTGTATATTTCGTACACATACTGTTAAAGCGTATCTGCATGGATGTAGGGTTAAAAGAATGACCAGCGATTGCAATCGCTTGATAGCAATTGCTCAGGAAAAGTCATTAATCGCGAGCGAGATCGTCACGGTTGCTTGAACGATTCGGATCGCACTACCGCGATTGGTCTTCAATTTCTACCGATAGAGAGGGCTTGTCGAATAGAAGCTTGATTCGATCGTTCCTCTGAAAGTCGAGGGGACATAATTAGAAGATTTGTTCCTTTGCACACGGAATTATTTTCCCTTAATAGCTCTGCGTCAAATACCGATCGATTTAATCTCCCAATAAAAGCAACGACTGTGTATAAGTCCATAAATGAAAGAAGATTCATTAAATAGCCTTTATTATTCTTACCGTAGAACACTCCATCTTTCAAAATAATTTTGCCGTATTCTAATAATGCCGTATTTTCCAATGATGTATTTTCTCTCTACGGAAACAGATTCATAGCTAACGTATGCCTTTTTTCTAACCGATTTAATTAAATTTTGTTACACGGTTACCTCGACGGCTACTAAACGCATTTAGTGCGCGAAAGTGTATATCCATTCGATTGACTTGCCGACTGTCGCCAACTTTATAACGCAAACCCGATTAAATTTATCGGCAGCGACCGCAAACGCGGTGGCAATATGAGAAAAAGAGTTGGTCTCGCCTAAACCGGCGATACTTGTTCCGGCGATTCCTCGCTGACGATCGCTACCATTTCGACAAAGTCGTAAAGTCGAATCGAAATTCACCGACGCGGTTCGTATAAGCGACATAAATTCGTCTCGGCCGATGGAACGCGCGATCGTTAAGCTATCGAAATCCTGCCACGATTTATTATCGCCTATAGCTTCGCCGTCCGTGCCATGAACTCGCCAAGCTAGCTATCATGCGATCGCGCTTCTTTCACGATCGTGCAAGATCGACATTCGACGATTGACAATTTCGCGAGAGTGTAACGCGTGAATTCGATTTTACATGTAATGACATTCAATTCATTCAAAATCTCTTCAAGTTCTGCAAATGCAGGAATCTCAAGATACATTGCATCACAATTTTAATGTTACTGTATATACAGATTAATAAATTGGCTGCTATTCAACATGCACAAAGACACTTCCGATAAAACAAAAGTGTTTTATACGACGTCATTAAAACTAGAGAGGCGGAGCCCAAAGAGATGGTTGATTATCACCATCGTAAACGGAGACGAGAGCGACTGGAGCGACAATAATAATAACGGTATAGTTTGGGAGAAACAAAGGGGAGAGAATTAAAAGGAGGACGTTTCAGGTATTATAGTTCCAAGGTAATATTTTCCGTGGAAAATGAAAAACGGAGCGTCTGTGGGACATATAGCTCGGGTAAACGAGCGCAAAAAGTAGGCAATAAAATGGCTACGAAAACAACGGTAACTGATGCAATGGCGCGACCACAAAGAGCCAATTTACGTACGCTTCCATCCGGGGGAATCTCGGGAACGGACGAGAGCGACATAAGCGAACTTTCTCGATCGCGAGCAGCCGAAAGTGTGATCGAGCGGAACAAGTCTTCCTACCGACGGCGGCGGCGCGCGGCGGGTGGCAACAGCGGCGGGCACGGCGACTCGGAATCCGCGCGACGATATCGGCGAAAAAAAGTACAAACTGCATTTTTGCGCTCGGAGACCCCGTCCGGAATGTATACGCGAGCGAAGTTCGCAACTTTCCGGTAGCCGGGCGCCTGGTCCCATTTGCGCGCTAACTACGCCCGGAACTTGTAATTATCCGCGTCAGTTTTACGATAGCGCGGATTTAGGAGCGACAAGAGGAAGAGAGGCGACGGCGAAGCAGAGTAGAAGTAGAGGTGGGCGGGCGCGCTTTCGATTTAATGACTTCCGCCGCATAAAACTTTACTGTCGCGCGTCACTGACGCATCGCCATGCGCCAATTCCGCGTAATCTTCTCGTAAAGCGAATAAGCAACATATTGTGTCTTACACTTTTCAGTTAATGGGACATTCGCTGATTTAATGGTAGCGCGGCAAGCAATGCCGAGCGTGTCTTGAGTAGCACTTCACGTGATCTTCCTGTTTTCTCTTTCAAGGACGCTTATACAGAATAATTTATATTTTACGTATTATTCCGTAACTCCGCTATGCACGTGTGGATTTCCATTAACTTTTTCTCTAAGAATGATTACAGAGCACCACGATAATAAAAATATCATTAACTTGCAAATAATAATCTATCGGCCTTACAATTACAATCTACTGATTTAATGCGATTTTATATGTTATAATCAAACCGGAAAAATCGCATACTTCCGTTACACCGCTAAAATACTGATTAGCTATAGTATAGCTTTCTAGCGCGATTGTAAAGTTCTACTTTATAAGTACATTGCGTCTCTTATACATCATAAAACCAATCAGGTATACAGAACGGGAAAATTGCACGATCTACCGCTGAAACTGGTATTTACAAGTAACCTTTCTCCGCGCAATTAGGACGTCGCGGTCGCGCAAAAAAAAACAAATAATATTCTATAGGTAATAGCATAAAAATACGTAATGTTTTATCCTCTCTCTCAATGTGCATCAGCCTTCACAACACAGGTCTGGGAAATTCCCATACCGCCGAGAGGTCCGACAGACCCGACAGGCCCGCAAAGTCGGTAGGGATGCTTTAAAAGATTGCACCAACACCAACGCACGAGCACGTTCTGGAGGCATGCGCGTGGAGTTCTAGGGAAGGGAGGGCTTAAATCTCCCTTCGAGCACAAAGCGCGGCTCCATTTTGTGAGAATAAGAAAGATGAAGAGAGAGCTGAAAAGCCACCCCGGCGCAGCACCACATATTGTCCTCGGCTAATAAACCGCGTACTAACTCGCGACCACTGAAAAATATCGCGAACGACGAAAGAAAGGATTTCTAGTTGCGAGATCTTGGAGAAGGATATAATACGAGGGCGTGCATTCGTATAAAAATAAATCGGATCGACGAGACGAGTAATCTGTCGGAGACGACGAGATCAGAATTAGCGACGGTAGTGTCGCGATCACGTGCCAGAAAAGTTGCGAAAAGTCAATTTTTTTGAAATCTCCCAATACCCGGCGCAATTCGTCACGTTCGCCGAGACCAATCAAGATTTCCTTTAGTATGGAATCATAATTCACTTTCGCGAGAAAGAGAGAGAAAGAAAGAGAGAGAGAGAGAGAGAGAGAGAGAGAGAGAGAGAGAGAGAGAGAGAGAGAGAAAGTCGACAAAGAAAGATCCGAATCTCGATTCTGAAGCACGCGCATGACTTCTTCGGCTCACGGTTCAACAGGATCTCATCATTCCACGTCTGTTCGATTTTAACTTCAGTTATATCCCGCGTCTGCCTTCGTCTTATTCCTACTATTTGTAAGCGACCAATTATTCAATAATATGTTTTTCAATGTATATCATTGTCAACTTACAATTAGAGTAATTCGGTTAATATTCGATGTTAATATTAATACTAGTAGCGTTTGCTAACAAAAATTAATATCATTGTTACGGATGCTGAAAGAAACTGATAAAAGACTTATGAAAGAAAAAGGTCACGGTTTTCTCTCAATTATAGATAAAAACCTATGCATAGGAACGTCTAAGTTCAGTAATTGTGTTATCTGACTTTTACCTCGTATACTGAAAGTATTAAATGTCACTGTCCCACATCTATTCAGTAATATTAATTTTTTTCTACAATATACGCTAAAAGAAAAAATCGCGAATAAAAAAATCAACTATTAAATATATTCAGAGTTCCTCGGGAAAGTAGTGAGTTTTGTTATACAAAAAAAATATATATAATATATATATATAAAACCAAAATATCGACGAGAGCAGAAATAAAGAAGACACACAGACAGTTTTATAATATTAAAAGCTATTAAAAGAGATGCTAGGTATAAATAAAAAGTCGTGATTAAACCTTACGTTCCGTCACTCGTAAGAAATAATGAAGGAAGTAATGATTGTGATGAAAAAAGGTAAATCATAAAATATTTTTCTGAAAAAAATATCGTAAAAAAGTCAGTACGCGACGGCGAATCATAAATGGTAAGAAAACACACGGCGTAATTGCAGGGGGGAGACACAGGGAGCTACATTGTTCGATAAACGAGTACCGGTAATTATTAATACGCCAGAGTGTTCCACCTTCGTCAACGATTGCATATGCATCGAGTAATCGTGAGTAAATTGATGGTGCACGATAAAGGTAAAGGTCAACATGAAGTCGCTTGCGATGAAATCAGCCGAGCAAACCTCTACACGAGTATCAACTTCGCAATCTAATCAAGTGGAAATCTAATTTAAAAAAACATGAAAGTTTCATCAATCGAAAGATTAACTCTTTGCTGTATAACCTTCGGAGATACCTTGGAAATGTCCTCCTTGAGTCCAAGACCAAATGGATAAGATTAATGAATGAATCTAATTTCAAATTAAAAATACAGTTTAACTACCATTAATTTCATTCTATTATTTTTATTTTCGATCGTTATACTTTCCAATTTTTGATAAATTTCTGACTTTAATTGACTATACAGTTTTATTTATCCGCTGTAACTATATACGTCACAAAGTCGGACGTCTATCACACAATCCCTTTGAGAATCATGCATCATGTGTATAATCATCATATATCGTCACGTGATGCAACAAACATATATCAAAACGGGATCACCGCGTTGGATAACGATCGATATGTCTCATCTTATCGGGTATAACTGTGACTGATAGATATATATAATCAACCCAGTCGTTAAGTTGTTAACTATATAAAGAGATATTTTAATCTTTAAGTCCGGAATAAAATATAAAAAGATATCTCACATTTTGAGCTGTTTTTCTCGTACACAAAAAATTCGCAAAATTACGACCGTATAAATACATATTTATTATGTATTTCGATATCCGATTTTGATTTGTCGTAATTCCGCGGATCAATGTGTCTCCAACATTGGAATACTGCTCGAAACAGCGATGTTTAACCATGAATGACTACAACGAAAGACAATCGCGAGAGTAGGTAATTTTTTTCGTTCATATGTACGGTGACTTCGCCGTACGAATTATGTATCTATATATACATAGCGAAATTACAAATGAGTCTGCCGCGCTTTCGCGGCTCACATCATGGGCGCGTATCCATCATTGATATATAACTCTGATTATTTAACGGAATTTTTAATTAGTATTAATACGCGATCCCTCCCATTTTATATTTGTAATTAAAATTGCAAAACGCGGAGAAATAATGCACCTCGTGATTCCAAATTTCACAAACGACGCATGTCCGACAGTCCGACGCACATAATGTTGTAATTGAACACAATTTCAAATTTCGCAATTAAGTTGTAATTTAGTTTAATATATTGATCAGAAAATGAGGTATCGCATATTACTCCTGTCTATGGATTAATAATGTAACATATTAATGAAACATTATATAATTTGGCATGTTTTGATTAAAGTTAACTTTTCCTTTTTATAATTAATCAGGAAATCGGTTTTGAACATTAAACTGTTAAACTATCGAATTGCTTTAGTAATATTCGCGTGTGTACACAAAAACATATTTATAATTAAATTTTAAACATTATAATACGTTATTTGACACGTTTTATCAGAGGTAAAACAAATGTTTAATGAAACAAGTAATTTATCTCGTATATAAACATGCATTAAACTCTGCGCGTTACTTGACTGTTTTTAGATTGCATCTTTTCGGAAGCAGAAAATAATTAGCAATATTTTTTTTATCAAACAGGGATAAAAGCAATACACTCTGTACTTTCCTCCAGTTACCTGTATATCGCGTATATGTGCCGAGTAATAATTTCGTTCTCAAGTGCCGCGAACAATGCACCAGCTGAATCGCGTCGTGCTCATTATCGCTAGAAAAAAAAATAAATGGAACTGCTGATAATAGCGCTGCATTATCTGAGAATGAACAATAGACCATGCGAGTGAGTGATGTATGGCGCGACGTAAAATTTAAACTTCCGGAAGCGAGCGGGGAAAGGTGCGGCACGACACACGAGAACGGAGTAAATTCGCATTCCATCTACGTTCGTCATTTCATTTCTCTCTGTCTCCCGCTCTTTGGCCCGTTCCGTGCCGATTCCTCTTCTTCGCTCGCTTCACACGCGGATTCAGAAAGTTCAGAACAGTTGCGCGAGAATCAATGAAAGATAACAACAGCCGGCATCCATCGATGCCGTCGGATTTGCAAAGAACGATCCCCAAGAAAAATTCATGCGAGTGTCGCACACGTGTCGTATTGTATGCATGTTTGCGATGTAACTTTCATCGTTCGTCGAATAACATAAGAATAGAGATAATGTTTTGGTGTACGGAGCATATCGTGCGGCTGACGGGGATAAGGGCAGACGATAGCAATCTCATTATACATATGTACCGGATTGCATGGGATCGCGCGGATCGAACGTGATCGCACGTATATAAGCCGGAACATGTAAACTGGGTCGCGATCGATCTCTCCTTGTTCTTCGAAATCGAGCTCGATTGAGCGCGCGCGCTTCTTCATCTATTATATAAGAACCCATATAAATTATAATTGCAATTGATTCGCGAGTGTTATAAATTATAAATGAGTGCCCATTATATCGAAAAATACAGTCAGTCGGAGCAACGCTCGGGCCAATAACCTACGTTTAAAATTTTATCTGTTTCTAACTAGAAACGAAGCGAACAATATACTGTTGAAATTGTGTATTCCCACCAAACTTGAAATTTTCTAGTTTGAAGAGAATGTTCGAAAAAACGAACGAATTTCAATGTACTCTAATCGTTGACTCGGAGCATTCATCGCGTTACCGATCGCTTGCATCACAAGCTCTTTTTGCAAATATTATCTCGCGACACGCTTTCATATCGAGCTACGTTCAATCATGCTTAACTTCCTGTTAGCTCAAGCCAACGTTTCGTGACTTCCTTGATAAGCTTGACAAGTCCCTGCGCCTTGAAAAATGTTAGAAATCTTATAGCGAAATAAACGACCTTAACCAAATGAGAAACCATGTAGTAGTAGAATTTAATGAGAAAGTATGGCTACAACCATGCGTACAAATTATTAAATAATCTCTTCGTTTAAACAGAAATTTAGATATACTTTTACAATTTTACCATTTCTATCCAAATTCTAAAGAATATCACTAAACGTATACAGACGATACGTGTATACGATAGAAAGAGTATGAAAGCTACTTTAATGTCAAATCTCTACAGAGATTAAACGAGTAACTTTCTTTTTAACAGAGTATATATTTGCTTTTATCACGGAATGCTCCGGACGTAAAAATTTCACTCAACGCCATAATGGCAAATATCGATCGGTGACGTGCTCTGGAATTAAGAGCCGCTATTAACCCAATTAATTACCATATATGGTTGACGATAATGGCGCATCAAAAAGAGAAATCTCAATACGTGTCCCTATAAAAGCATCTCGCATCTGAATAGTATCTATATCACATCCTGCTAAACAGGATTCACGAGTAATGCACTGTGAATATATCGGGAATAATCAGGAAAAACGAGTAGCTTATTGATTACAGCGTTAAACGTGATGGTAAATCGCAATCGTATACTACGAACTCGTCTTTGTATATACATTTCAGATTTATATAGCATATACGAATGCGTTAACTTTTACAAAAAATTCAAGTCCCGTATTTTATATGTATATAAGACTGTGTGTGTGTGTGTATGTGTGATGTGCTTCGTCCATTTATATTAATACCTTTCTAAATATCGTTACAAATGTAAACTTTATCCGAAACTAGCATGCCCCGCCGGGCTTCGCCCCGGCCCCGGTATTTCTTTAATTTTTTTTTCCTGCTATATATATATATTCGGGGCGGAGACGAATCCAACAAATCATAGATCATTAAAATCTGTCCAGCCGTTCTTGAGTTATAAGTGCTGTAACTAACCCGACTTTGTTTTATGTATATAGATATAAAATAATACCGGCAAACTAATAAAGTGTGTCTGATTGAACAATGTGATTCTAGCTATCTCTCATCTCTGCAAAAGATACGTTTGGAAAGCCCCGTGTGTCCCAGAATTAAATAGTCCACTTCGAAAACGGTTAACGCTCGTCAGTTCGCAATGAGCAAAAGTTTAACGGTCCGGAATTGAATTCTAAGGAAAAAGATCGACAAAAAAAAAAAATACAGACTGAATTCGAAGGTACCGAGATGCCGGTAGAAGACGGAAAATTGGATTTCAGCTGCTAAGAGCGAATGGACCAAGAACGAACAGGACATTGACTATGAGAGTCCTCTTTTCAATCGCATCTCTCTTTTTATCTCCTTTATCTCAACAAAATCTCCTTTTTCCATGAGCAAATGTAACATATATAAAATCATTGCAAATTAACATTTAAATGAATTAGCGGTACGTCTAGTATATAAAGAAAATACATCGAGCAAAAAATGCAAATACCAGTAAAAGAAGATACGATATGTATGTATGCAAAAATTAAATTTTAATAGCTAAAACTGTTAAAATGTTCTCCAAGTGAATATATCGTACATCTTACAAGACACGTTTATAGAAATATGACTAAACGTAAATAAAATTCTCACAATGTAATAGTTTCCAAAATAATGGGTAAATATTTGTATGCTTTAAGAGCTATAAATCCAGTAAATAATCATTCCGATCCTTCAACCGCAGTAACACGTATAGGTAATAATATAAGTGAAACGCCATCCAAGCGAAACAAGATCTTTTTCATACTATAAAATAAACACACGACCCGAACGTGCACGAAATAGCTGTTGCAACCGAATGCGATAGCATTTTCTTTTTACGGAGAGAGAAAGAAATACGTATGTCTATATAATTCAGATGCTAAACCGTGCATCTAACGTGACAGTCCACGATTCGAGTGTATATTAACAACAATCATCGCTTCTCGGCCAATCACGTTGCGATTAATATTTCAGACGACGTTACTCGTTACTTATAATTCAATAGCGCTAAGATTAAATCAAACAAAGCAATAAAGCGCAAAGTGTCGCACCGGTGCGATATATGAGCCGCGGGCGATAGCCATTGATTACTATACCTCGCTAATTATAAAGTTCACCGCGCAGTTCTGCGAACAAGCGTTCGCGGGCGTCCAATTAAGCGCGCACGCATGCAATGATAATATTGTGAGGCGATATAATTTCTGTACGCGTATCATGTCACGCCTGGGAAAGCGCTGGACCGATAATAAGGATATTGATAACGGCCCAACGGGAAGCGGACAATGATCATTAGAGACGAGAACGGTCCGTGAAGAGGTATTCATCGTGACTACTCAGTCTACGTATAATAAGGTCGTCGACCTATTGCGAACCGCGCTATTTCCTCGCATTTTCCTTGACTATTGTCTTTATCGGATTTTATCAGCCGAACGCGATGCATTGCGATTACGATCATACAATATGAATGAAACGAAATAGGCCGCTATGTATGGTTAGTGAACCATTCCATTATAGTTTTTGTCTGAGAAAAAAGACTGTCTTACAGAATGTGTATTTAAAGCTTGTACTTATAAAATAAACAACAATGCAATGTACATTCCGGCAAAAATTAAATAATGATGCTAACAGAATTTGTTACAATACTGTATTTACTAGCAAAATATTCACTGGTCAAAATTTTCGGTCATATATATATATAATAGGATTCTCAAATGTGTAGTTATAAATTTTTGTCTATTTAGATAAGAATTCCTTAGTGACAGTAGTGACACCTTTCTTTTAGTTTTTCATAATACTCTTACTCTTAAATAAAATAAAAATACTTTCTTTTTAAAGTCAATAAATTTAAGTTTCCTCTGCAGCCACTGAAATTGTCGCCGTAGTTATGCAAATGCCACAAAGGAAATTTTTAGTTTCTACCTAAGAGATATTTAATTTTGACTAAAAGAGAAATGTTACAAAAGAAAAGTCTATATTCGGAGTCAAGTCGCGCATGAGCTTTGAGCGACATTTGTGTGAACATGTGTATAACTTCTTTAATCCAAAAATATTTTTCTCGACAAAGTATTGATCTGTGGTTGTTATTAAATTCAATTATTGTTCAATTTAAATTCAATTTAGATTAAAATTTATGTGTAATGTTTCTTCATACTATTTCAGTAAACTTAAATTTCATAATAATTATATCAGTCAATAAAAATAAAATATTGATATCACATATAGGTCACACACAGTGATATCAAACAGTCCTTGTATATAATTGTTTTGTCACAATTGACAATATAAAACTTTATATTATTTCCTTTTCTTT
This sequence comes from Temnothorax americanus, assembly GCF_048541705.1. Lineage (NCBI taxonomy): Eukaryota > Metazoa > Arthropoda > Insecta > Hymenoptera > Formicidae > Temnothorax > Temnothorax americanus. The sequence goes on from NW_027509275.1 coordinate 2,921,051, forward strand.
GAAAGACTGTAAAAATAGAATTATTAATTACGAATTTATTAGGATTGCACTAACTGTAAGTTTAAACTCTATTCTCTGTCAAAATCTGTTTTAAAAAAATTCTGATGTATACTACGTCCCGTTCAATGGATTAAATATTGTATAATATTTTTGTCATAAATTCTGCTCAGAAAAAATACGTTGTCTAGTTTCTCATATATAAGATAAACTCGGTCACGTGACAATGTCGTTAATACGAATCACGTTCTGAATAAATAGCAACAATCGTATATCGCGATTTTTTATATACATTCGCAGTAAATGAAATCATAGGGTTGTTAATTATATAGGCAGATAATAAAGCTGAGCATCCATACGTATGATGATTACGTCTAATTACTATGCACAACCATCATGCGAAGCACAAAATATATGAGATATTGTACCGGTCTCTCCAGCAAAAGTTGATTAAAGCTACGCGCATGAAAATTAATACATGCTAGAATAGATAAGCTCTTTTTAAAGCTCTTTCTGTTGCTGAATCTAGAATAATAAAATCTCTGTGTGGATCAGCAGAGATTAATATTTCATTAAGAAAAAAATTACAAAAAAAAAACATCTCAATACTTAATAGTTATAGGAATAAAATAAATACAATGCGTAACGTGTCATTTTAGAAAAAATAAATATACATAATTAAGTCAGAAATTTAAAGTTTCTTTTTAATGAGTTGCATAGTGTATTTGTGTGTACGTGTACATTTTACGAACATTAATTTAGGCCATTTTAAAGATATCTTCATGGCCAATGCGGTCGATAACCCAGTTATATAAAGCGAGTAAAGAATGACAACCTAATACATGCGACTCAGAAGCTAATCGATATGCTTAACAGTCAGAGCAGGTATAAGTCACGCACTTGCAGTTTTTCAAAGCTTTATCGATACCCGTTAACAAAAACACGTTAGGTTGGTACTTGACTTATAAGTTGTCAAAAAAGCAAGCACAATATTTGATGATAAACAGTAGACTCTCCGTTAATTTTTTTAAATAATGTTTTAAAAATAATAGTAACGGAATATTCAATTTCTTTCATATTACAGCGAGAGCTGGCTGCATCTCAGTTAAACTAAAATAAGATAAAAATCATCACCTCGTTTTATGAGCGTGATGGCGTCTTCGGAAAATCCGAAAGATTGCTCCATTCGAGTTTACCTAAAATGTCAGAAACTCCCAGTAATCACTTGAGGCCAGAAGATGTGGCACAGGCACAGGTACGCAATAGGCTGCCGTCGAGAGAATCAGATGGAAGGGATATGAAGAAGAGGCAGAGAGCGGAGGCAAAGATAGAGAAGAAGAGGGAGAAAGAGAGAACAAGTAAGCAAGAACCAAACCGACCTGTCTGAGTCAACCGGTCTAACCACATGTTTGCCTGCGAGTCGCTATGCAACCGGATGGGGTTCGCTCAGAACCGTAAGCAATCTCCGTTAAGCCGCATTTACACCAAAGAACAAATCGATCGATCCTCGAGTAAAGCGACGTTTATCCCCTCTGTGATCGGTACCACAGACAAAGAGACCCTCAACATGCCAGAACACCCGCATTTGCAAACGCCCGACGCGGTCCCTGATTTAATCCTTTGCGTTACCCAACTTTTCGGATGCCGCTACAAGCACGCAGGTATGGGGGTGAAAGCGGGCGTAATCCGTAAAATACGACCCTCGAGAATGTGGGACGAATCCCGTCCCCTGCCACGCGGCAGAGAAACGGAAAGCGTGACCGCGAGCGTATGTATCACATAACGAATAGTTGCCGTACGTATAAACGATGCTTAAGCCTCTTCGGAGCGGAGCTCTCTCTCTCTCTCTTAGGAACGTGTATCGCGATTCATCAATATAGGAGAACATTCAATGAAAGCAACGATACATAGATAATCTTCTCCGTCATCGTTATCTGGGATGGATTTATTGGCGTCTAGATTTACTTCCCCCGAGAGATTATTTGACACGCTATCTTTAATGGAAAGCCCAATTAAAACAAAGACATATATTGTTGGAGTACTATGTATTGTATATTAACATACATATGTATCTTTACGCGATAAAGTGTTTTTCACTAAATGCATTTCCTTAAAACTGCTATTGGTCAATTTGGAATATTTCCTTTTCTTTTACAAAAATGTCAAATATCTACAGTTTTTAAATTATAAACAAAATTTTTATAAAAACAAGATTTCCTAAAAAAAATTAAAATCATAATTTTTTCAGATAATTTAAAATTAGTTTTACTTTAAGAGAATTTTATTTTTCGTGGTTACAAAGTACATAAGAAAAGAAATTTTAAAAAATTATATAAATTTATCTCCCTTGACATTTTTACTAATTGTAAAATAAAATTGATTCAAAATTGGTAAAAGAATCTGTATAGCTCAAAAGAAAAGCGTTTAGTAAAAGCTGTTCTGTATATTAAAGTATACTAATACGTATAATAAAAAATAGTAAATCCATTTTAATCTCTCTTTGAGTTATTAATAAAAATAAAATTTTATCGGGAAATAATATTTATATAACTAAATTAATAAATATAAAAAAAGTATTCGCTTTCTTTTTAATCATAATATAAAAAATACGATTATTATCATTATAAAAATGTAATAATTGCAGAATGCTTATCAATTTTTATATAACAGCTGGAAATCGCATTAAAAAAAGTAGAAAGAATTTCTTAACTGCATACTTAAATATATGACTGGAAACTAGTAAATATAACTTTCAAAAAGTTTTGTAAGTGAAAAAGATCTCACTAATATAATTTGAAAACTGTAACCATTTCCTTCAATATAAGATAAATAAGTTGCAGTTATTTGCTTATCTGACAAACCTTCTCCAAACGTTGTACCATTTTATTAAATATTAAATATCTCAAGTCTCATATTGAGAGAGAATAATGATTTCCTCAATTTTCAGAAACGTATATTGATATTTTGCCTATATACGCAAAAAAAATTTATTAATCTGACAAACCATTCTCTATTTTTTAATAGTTGAATCATTTTACCTTACAGGTATTCGTATTCATTTTTCTAACAAGTTTTTCTAACAAATGAGAACAAACGTCGGTATTGCTTAAAGAATCCTTTAACGAAGACATTATTGTGTGTCAACAGTGTATATATATATGTATTTAATACAGAAAGAAGTCATTTTGTGTGCAGAATTTGTGTTTGCAATATTCATGCATCATACGTAGACGGCAAGTACTGCCGACTACGAAATGCCATCAATGACATATTTATACAGTGCATTGAGCACACAACATTTAAATTTTAGATGACCAGACAGCATACCGTTGTACTCGCACGCGCTGTGTCGTACGCTTCGGGTCGAATAGCTGTAATTCGCTGTATTCCCTCTCATTCCTTCCTCATACATACACAAAGATACACATACATACCCTGCAGACATATACATACATGAAACCCCTCGAACCGTCGTTTTTAAAGTTTGATCGGATCCGGAATGGGGCTAGATATTTGCCCACTCGGATATCTCGCACAGCTTCGCTGTTCGGCCGGATGTATCGCCCATGGATTATTGGAAGTCTGCGACGAATGATTGGTTACACAAAATTTGATTCACCTCACCGCCTTTTTTCCATCCCTCGCTCAATACCCGCTGTACGTCGTGAAAAGGAGTACATACGAAACTTTCGGAAACATTACATTGTATAGTCCAATGATATATTGGCATTTAACGTATTACATATGTATTCCACAACGATTCTTCCGAATTGATATAAAATATATATCACGACTTATGTACATAATATACATGGAGAAACAGGAGATTTTTATTTCCTCGATATTCGTATGTTCCTACATGTGAGCCATTGTTTACGTTAAATCAATGAAAATTTCACGAGACATGCATACATATATATGTATATCGATATGCAACCCGTCATCATTGCGCGCAAGGACGCTGTGCGAATACGAGAACTGTAATTTGGTAACCATCATCTCACATACCTGTGCCGGCTCATCTTTATCATTAGTCAAGACTCGCTTAACATGCAGGACGATCGTGACGAGAGACATTATCGTGCGATAATAATCAGGTAACATCGGGATGGAAAGCGGAAATGGTATAAACTCAAGGAAACTGAAGATGCCCAAGGGGAGAGAACGACGGAAGGAGGGGAGAGAGAGGACTGGAGGTAATAGTTCAACGCAGCTGTATCAGGACAAACTGTTACGAGCAGGTGGACATATATGCAGCTAAGCCACATCGCGAACGAAAAGAGGAGGAAAATGAAGTTGTTGCCTCCTACACGGGAATTCGCTTTGAAATTTCCACTGTCCGGAACTATGCATTTGGAATTTCCAATACGTAAAGAAAATGTTCGATGAAAAACAATTCCCACGTAAGATTTTACCACGTTGCAAAATTATGTTACGACAATAAGCAAGGATCGCGACAAATTGCACAACGCATTTGTCAACGCATTATTCAACCATTTTCATTAATTATGTCATTATTGCAAATTGCCTAATTGCGGTAATCTCGCCGAAGCTGCTAGCCTTTTTACTTAACAGCTTCGCTTATCAAAGATTAAAACGGAAGCACTTCAGCAATTATCTGAAAAGATAGTTGGAAATGCATTTTTAAATTCAAGATTACCGACGATTTTAAATTTAATTTGTGAATTTCTTATCGCAGATTCTGCTTGTGCGAGGTCAAATGATGGATACGTATTTCGAGACCCCGTGATCCCGATTTTAATCGCGTTCGAAACACACGATCATCCGGATCATCGAAATCACGGTTCTGTCCTTTGCAGCAGAAAAAAGAAACCGAGGTAGCGGAAAAATTCGTAGAATATATTTCAATCTAGAACGCGCCGGCCAGCCGGAGATTTAATTAAAGATGCATTGCGCTTCGTTTCTAAAGTTGAATGAAGCTCAGCGGTGCGAACTTGGGACCCGCCCTTGATTACATCCCTCGCATATCCTATCGCGCTAGGGTATCTACATTTTATTTTCCTCACGGAGTGTGTATATCGCACGGCTGCGATGTCAATTAAACTTTTTCCACCTTTATGTTTGCCCTTCGAATATCGCCTTTATGTTTGCCCTTCGAATACGGCGGATGAATCCATACGCGAGGCACGAACTTTATTTTTATCTCGCGAGATTATTACGCTGTCTGCTTTTCGCCGCGAATTAATTGCGATCGACTGACCAGAAGTATTTCTGTTGAGGAAATTTCGCTACACTTCCGTCCTCCTCTACCGTTGCCCGTTCAATTGCACCACGTGTTTTCGCGTCCACTTAGATTAATTAAACGCCCCGCGATATCAATTAAATGCCGCTCGAATAAATATGCAGCGGTTGGAAATCGCCGCGCGATCGTATTGTGTTCGCGTAGCGTTTTTCACGCGAATGCACTTACGATTAATCCTAAAGGGCACACGCAATCGCACCGGACGCATTGCCAGTTATGCATAATAATCGAACGATTTGCATGAATTTCTTCAACATTTCTGTGCAACGTTACGCCAGGCTTTTAATGTCGAAAAATACCAGCAACTCCGCATCTCATTGACACAAAAGATAATGTAATCAATGCTATACCCATATACACGGAGTGTGGGGAAAAAAAATGTAATGCTTCCTCATCATTAACATGTAAATGTTATACAAACAGTGTATCACATTCGAGTTTATTTTATTCGGCCGTTTTCATTTTCCCGCCATGAGAGCAATGTATATGCCGTATGCGAGCATCAACCTCGGGTGGGTCATGAACGTGCTGGCGCCGAGAGGCAAAGTTCGAGCATGTCGGTCGTTAGAATTGTTTCACGACTTTCTTTACGATCGTACGCGGGGCCATTCTAATTTTTCATTGGCATACACGTCGCGCAAACGTCTTTATCTGAATGTTTCGTATGTATGTGCATGTGCATCCGTGCGCACCAAGAGTATCCGGAAATGAGAGAATTTTCAACTCAATCCTTTCGTTGTATTTTTTATTTGAACAACTGTACTATCATCGACAAAGACAACAAGCAGGTAAGTGTAAGTACGCGGGAATAATAATTTTCAGAGTAAAGAGAGTATATCGATTCAAAATAATATTAATATTGGATCGTAAAAGTAAGAGAAGAGATTTGAAAAATACATTAAAATCAATTAAAGTTAACCGTTTATGCGTGTGTGTACGCTAGTTTGTTTTAATTTTTGTTACTTATTTAGTCTATCATTTAGTAAATTATTTAATGGAAGTAAATTATTAATGAAAGTACATTAACCTTTTAAAGTAAAACTTACCTAAATAAGTAATCTTTAATTAAATTAAAAAGTAAACGACACAGAAAGAGAAAAGTCTTCAACCTCGTCTGATCGACCACAAAGGAAATTTTTATTTCTTCGGAGTACGTTTCCCGCGAGCGATACACTCGAATCAAAAACACGACTCAACGACGCGCAAATAATATTACATCGTAGATCTGGTACGCCCTGTGTATTCAATAAAACACAAGTTGTGCCGATACCTAGATTTTGAAATGATAACATCGAAAACGTTATCGCGATTATGAGAATTGCTCACTCTCGTAACACATTCTAACACTATCAAAGCACAGCCGCATTCCGCCGCGGGTTTCATAAATTCGATCGGAGGCTTCCCGTCATGTTCGTTCGGTCGCTATATTAAAGCCAAAGGCATGCATCGCGCGCACCTTCAATCTTTATATATATACACATGATCCATACAACACGTTATTAATCAAAAATAAATATCCAATGTAAATAAAATAACTACATTTTTTAAAGTATCCCAATTATTATTATTTGAGAATGCCTCAATTAAATATTAGACATTTTATTATCTAATTTCTAATTTTTCAAGCTACGCTCAACAAACTTATAAATTCACACAGCAATGTATAGTTGCTATTATATTTAGAATAGAGAGAACAGATCAGATATTTTATAACAACAATAGCAAAGCAAAAGACTTCATTAAAATTATGTAACTTACATCAATATTATGTTGTGTTAGATATTCGTTAAAAGATATTTATATCTACATCTATTTTAAATCAATTAAACATATTTTATACCGTATTACATATAATCATTCGCAATCGAGAATATGTATAATTCGCATCCTCTCTCTATTAAAATTCTCACAAGGATGTCTCCATAAATTGCATTGTTGTCTCACGATCTCAGAAAAGCGTGAGAAACGTCGTTTTAATCGTTGGCATGCATGCGAGCGATCGCGTGAAAACACTCGAGGCAAAAATCCACCCTCAGACGACAAGCTCGGAAAGTCAGGGACTCGGAAAAAGAAAAATAGAGAGGAAGAAATCGGCCGCGAAGCATCCTTTACAAATGTGTGTGTGTGCTCGCGCGTGCGCGCGCCTCTCGATATTTTTTCTACGCGGATTTGCGTGACGCGGATTTGTGTGACGCGGCGCTCTCGAACGCTATCTGTCCATCTCGTTCGAGGATCACGTGGATCTCGCATCTCCGCGAGTTCGAGGGTGTCCCTTCGAAAAGAGGGACGGTGGAAAATCGCGAGGAGAATGTTAACCTATTTTCCACTCGTGGGCGACTCATGGGCGTACCACTTTTAACACCGGGACGCTAATAACGCGTCGTGTCGCGACCCACATAAACGGGTGCGTCTCGCACACTCGCGACGTGCTCTCAGAGCGCGACAAGCCGACTTTCCCCTTTCATCGAGAGATTCACTCGATCAATCGGAAGTAACCCTTTATCACGCGTCTCTAGATCGACGCGCAAGAATCGTGTGCGTCAGCACTTCCGAAATTAAAACATCATTATACGCGATCGCGAGCTAATTTGACAACCCTATCCTTCGGAAAGATTCTTTGAATGAAAAATGTGTTTATCCTCTTAGCGAAAATATAACACTCCGAAAAAAGCCGGAGTAAAATTGCAAATTATTAGCTAAGGAAATCTCGCGGGGAGGCACTCGGCGACTAACTTCAAGTCGGAGCAGTCCCGATACGCAAGATAACATATGTGACGTCAATAGAACGCGCTATGCCGCGGTCAATAAATTTTACAACCGTGAAAGAAAACTCGTTAAGAAAGGACTCGAAAGGGCGTCCCTTTAAATCATCTCCGACGACAGCTGTACCCGGGGGTACCTGCCCTCGAGTGTGTTTCACGCTACGGCAGGACAAATGTGTATATATGTAATACGTGTTGTCGACTCACCGGCGTCGCTGCAGAAAAATACGCCGCCGCGAGGACGTATCAATCAAATTACGCCGCGGTCCTATCTCTCGCCGCCGCTTTCATGGTCGATCACACACTGGGCCACCACTGGACACTCGCGGAAACGCGACACGGAACGCGACAGAGCACCGACCGCGCGAGACGGACCCGGATATGAACGCCGAGCGGCGTTTCAAAGCGCGTACGCGACCGGCGGCGGTTGACAGTTCACGGTTCGCGTCGTTCAGATTGCGCGAGAAACGCCAACGCGGCCAACGTCACGACGCTCGCACGACGAGCGACCGGCTCCGACTGTCGCGAGTGTCGCGGCGCGGCGGGCCACCCGCTGTTATCAATGCCTACCGACCGACCGACGGCGACGGGGGCGAGCCTCGGCCCTCTCCGGCTCTCCGTTCTCCGTTCGCCTTCGTATAGTCCGTATACGCCGCATGTATGTATGTACGTACGTACGAGATACCTGCTACCACCACGTCCACCAACGTCCACCACGCACCACGCACCACCGATGTATCGCCGCCGCCGGCCGCCGCGCTCTCGTTGGCCCTTCGACCGACTTCGCGCAGTCGCATAACCGTCGCGCGCCGAGAGTCCCCGAGCGTCCCCGAACGCGGCCGAGTTCGCACGAAGCAGACCGGGCGCGCGCAAACAAACTTAACGTCTCGACGAATTTCTCCTCCCGATAAACGGAAAGCAGCCTATCGAAATGTTCTATCGATCCTCTTGATAAGAGGAAATTTCGGAGAGGGAATTGACTCCATCGAATGCGAGCCTGTCAGATGGAGTGTCGTCTGTGTCACTTTTTGAAATCAAAAACCGATATTATTCGCTCCGTATATACGATGCGAGATACGATGTCATCTAACGTGCAAAATTTGCAACGGATTTTATTATAAATATGATTTCTATTTGAAAATTTTGTTCGATTTCTAATTCTGCGTTGATTTGATGGAAATTTGATTTATGATAGTTTTAAGCGATAATTTTATAATATCGAGTCTTTAGCTAATTAATCATTTATATGACAGTTAAATGGAGTTTGCAGATTATACACGATTTCAGCTGATAAAATAATAAAAATAGAAATGTTAAACTCAAACTGTGCTCTTTTAAAAATTTCTGACGCGTACCAATACCCCGAAAATATCTACGTATTTCAACTGTTTTTGTAATTAATTCCTTTAACGATATTTAGGGCCGGTTGTTCCAACTTGTTGGTCAGCTAACTAATAGTTAAATCATATGTCCATCTTTGTCTAATGTAATGGATAAACAAAGACATATGTATGATTTAACTATTAGGTAGTTTACCAACAGGTTGGAACAACCGGCCCTTAATTATATAAATTTCAAACTCAATCTTTTATATCATTCTTTTCAAACTTTTCAAAACTTATAATTTCTTAAACATTTTAAGTAAAAAATTAACGTTTAAGGGAAAGAATTATTATTTTATAAGTTCTGGAGCAGATAAAAATTTATACATCAAGAAAAAAATTTTTTAATCCGAAAAAATATTTAGTCCGATACGCTCAACTAAATTTTAATTAGTTTGACTAAACATTAGTTGAATTAATTAATTATTGATTTAAAAATTTTGATGGTTGACAAGAATGCACTACGCGGAGAAAAAAAAGCTGTTGCTTCAATTAAAGTGTTATCACGTGGTGCCAAAAAAACATAAGTAGTTTATTCAATTGTATGATTATTAGGCCCAATATCTGGATTATTGAACCGCAATAATTTAATCATTGGATTAAACTACTTATGTGATAGCACTTTAATTGAAGCAGCAGCTTTTTTTCTCAGCGTACATCTTTTTTAGTACAACTTAATAATTGTTGAAACAACTAATGTTTAGTTATAACTAACTAACATGTTTAGTTGCACGTATCGGAAATATTTTTTTGAATTCACACATTTTTTTCTCAGTCTAAATTTCTTGCCAAAGTAGTAAAAAATATGCTATATGTTGTTATACTCCCATTTTACAATAAAATATTGAAGAGTGTATTTTTTATATTACTTATACCATGCGCTATATTTTCTCCGTATATAAGAAGAGCAATTTCTTAGAACTAATTCAATTCTACGCATTATGAAAAATATGCGTTTCGCAAGATTTGACAAAAGAGAATTCTCTATATATATAAAGAACGATTCCTTTTCCATATCCTTTCAGTTTTACACAAACTTCCTTATTATTCTTAAAAGATCGAGAAATGTTACCTGAAATACTTTTACCTGTAAGAACATGTAGCTGGAAGAATATTTTTGGTCATCTTATCCTTCTTTTTATGGTGTCACTTTGCCTTTCAAACGCCAAATCGCTTTACGAAGATCCGAACACAAAAGAGGGGTTGCTTTGCAGATTTGTCCATGTAGTTTCGTAAGAAAAATCTTGAACCTCTTTCGTATTTGTACAAATGTACGTTCATTTTTCTGTCTTCTGAAAAAAGAAAGAATAAATCTTGAAAAATAGCAAATCAAAATTGTTGAGATAAATGGAAAGCATTTTCTAGTTTGACGCTTATATTGTTGTTTTATTCAGAATTGTGCTTAGGATCTATCACACTATCGAATCGACACGTCAAAAATATTCACGTCGAGTGTCTGGACGCTTAATCGCAAGAGAAAAAAATTAGGTCATTAGATGCGGACGATTTCTGCGGATTTAAATTCTAATCCGACCCGAACAACTTGGAGGATGGAGGCTGGTTAATTTCGCTGGACGGCAGCAAACTCTAATACCAACGCCCGGTGAGGAAGCCCCCGAAGGAATTTGTAAATTCGACTCTCGGATGGAACTTTTAATCGTCCATCAGGGAAGAAACGAGGAGTACGGAAACTTTTCGCATAATAATTCTTTCGTGCAAACCGACGGAATTCTCCGCCGTTATACTCGCTCCAAGGTAATGGTCGAGAATGTTTTCCACGTGTGCATCCGAATGCATTACCTTATGGCGCGGAGATAAGAATGCATATTTTTCGTTCGCGCAGACCCACTAACGTTCCCAAATGGATCGAGATGACCGCCGCGGTCGCTTCCATCATTTATCTTGTATTGATTATTCCGAAAAACAACTTTCCAACTATTTGTGACGCGTTAAATGTTGGAAACCGTTAAAGATAAAGCTTTCACCGATAATGACTATAGTCTGATGATTTTTGCTACTCACTTAGCGGAAATTAATAAAAAGCGATTGGTTGATGGATATCTTAAGATTAGTTCTTCTTTATACAGTTATCAAATCATATCTGTTTAATTGTTATTATATATATAGATAAAAGTATATAGATAAGAGACGAAAACGATTCTCCCTCAATATGACAGTCAACAATGAATCCCGGCTGCAAGAACAGATTGTACCAAGGATTGTACTATTATATACGAGCAATAAAAGCCAGCGTACAATGGATCAAGCGAGTAACTAAACGTTTACGCGACGTTTCCACGAATGTGTGTAAAGTACTGCGTTTGCATATATATATACGTTTGTAGATGTATAGCAAGCACACCTGGGAAATCAGCCGTTTCTCGTTGCGCCCTTGATAAATTCCACTGCGTGGAAAAGCGGGTTCGTGGATAATTGCGGTTCTTCTTGCTACATAATGAAAAATCTGAATTACTCCACTGTAAGATTACTCCTCCCTACTAAGCTACCGGAATCCTTACCTGGAAGCATAAGTTCAAATTTATAAAAAATTTAATATTATTCATGTATCGATTTGTTATTCCATTCTTAATCTTGTAATTCAAACATTTATTTTAAATCTTTAATTATGCTAACCATCGATAATCTGAGTTATTATTCTATAGGGGTATTCAAATAAGTTGGAGTTTAACGGTTTGACAGGTTATGTCGGGTTAAAGTCGGATAAAAAGTTAATTTTTACATTTTTAACCCAAAGATTAATGCGATAGGTTAATGTATCACTTATGTATTTTGCATAACCTTAAAGAGTAGCGCGCCCAAAGTTAATTAATTAACTTTTTACTCGACTTTAACCCGACATAACCTGTCAAACCGTTAAACTTTAACTTATTTGAATACCCCTAATCTGTCATTAAGGGTATTCAAATAAGTTAGAGTTTAACGGTTTGACAAATTATGTCGGGTTAAAATCGGGTAAAAAGTTAATTTTTAAACTTTTAACCCAAAGATTAACAATGTGATAGGTTAATGAGTCACTTATGTATTTTTGCATAACCTTAAAGAGTAGCGCGCCCAAAGATAATTAATTAACTTTTTACTCGACTTTAACCCGACATAACCTGTCAAACCGTTAAACTTTAACTTATTTGAATATCCCTATTGTCTCTATTGTGCCTTGTCTACTTAATTTGTTATAAATGCCTGATTACCTGTACTCATATCTTCATAAATCCCATAGATTGCGCCGTGAAAATATCTCGATTCTGTAAAGATGAGAAAATCGTCCGTTTATAAATTATAATTACTATGTATGTACATACGTATAAGCTCTAATGAGGATACAATTTAACGTTAATTTTCTGAAAAGTAGAGGTTATAAAAAATAAAGAAGCACACGTACAAATTACGCGAACGAGCGAATTACGTGCTTGCTCTTTAACGAAAAACGAAATTGTATTCGCACATTTGAGCTTGTTCGCACTTTCGACGTTCATACACATTTCGAAGCAAGCTCGCTTTCTCGTTCGCGATCGCGATTGGCTCGCGAGTCGAGCCCCCGGATCCGGCCAATCACGTTCCGCCGCTCCGAGCCGCCGACTCGGCGGTGCGACGCAGGCAGCGGCATGCGGCATACCACAGACGCCATACTAGGCGCGACTGTCGAACGTTGAAACAGCGTACCTTCGAAGTCGATTGTTCTTGTCGGCGAGCGGCCTCGTCGCTCGTTTTCTTCGATGTTCGGAGTACCGTTACCTGCGGGAATCATTCGATCGTTCTCCCGGTAAATTTCGGACAGTTGTGAAGTGTGCTCCGTGCGCCGTGCTCTACGTGCTCCGTGCTCTGTGCGGGTGCTGTGTTTTTCGGAACGCAGTTTTTTTCCTGCGATTGGCACTCCTGCTCCTCGTTTTGCGGAAATAATCGCGACTACGCGCAACGCGCAACTCAAGAATTCGTAATGTATCAAAGTAATCAAAGCGTATGTCGGACAGTGTCGGAATGAATGCGTGTCGCGTGACGTGAATCGCTCGAGGCGGAGACGTCGAGGTGAAGGCAGCGAATTTAAGGTACGGCAATTGTGATCGCGTGATTAGTGTTGTGCATTCGCGGGCGATAATCGTTCGTCTCGCAGTATCGCCATATATATATATATATATATATATATATATATATATATATATCTAGATTCTCGAATATAATGTGCTTTGAGAACGCTGTGCCGTAATTGCGAGCTATCTCCGATTCTTTTCGAAGGGGGAAAAGAGCGACAACGTGAAATCGTATCGAGTGATTCGAGTAATAGCACGCGCCGTGATACAACACCAGTTCGCGTTAATATTTTTTATATTATCGTGTATTTCGTGCGGCGTGCCGCGTAATTATAAGTTAACGATCCGCGACCGCGACTTCTCGTTGTGCGAAGTTTTACATCCGCGAGATTTATCGTGCTCGATCCCGTACTGTGTGCGTGCGCGATATTTAATTTTAATTGTATTTTTCATAATTAACTGCGTGTCTTTACTAGTCGTCCACTTGATTTGCGTGGTGTCGCGCCAAGTTATCGATACAGTCATCTTCCAACATTTCGGGCCGGTATCACAGTCTCCGATTAACGTGATTCTCCCTAGATTCTCTGATTAAACTCACTCTTCGTCTCTTTCTAGGGGGATAGTTAGAAAGAGATGCAGAGTGAGTTTAATCGGAGAATCACGTTAATCGGAGACTGTATGTGATACCGGCCCTTCGTCGTCGTTAACGTAACGCGGTGATGAACGTGGAACGAATCGGGGCAATCGGCGTTGCGATTCTTTCAAATTTTTACGAAAAATCCGTGTTGGAAAAAATGTGAAAATATTTTTGGAAAATATCTCATATTTGTATAATTTAATTTTATATATATTACGGAGTAAAGACGGGGAAGCTAACGTACCCTCCGTCCGCCGATTTAACTGAACGAACGAACCGCAGCCGGTTCGTCGCGTTTGTTTCGGGAGTGCCGTTACAAGTATTCGGACTAAGAGACTTTTTCCAAGCCTATTGGAAGAATATTGACGGAATATTCTTCTCATGGGGCTTTATAAACGGGAGTGCCGTACAGTATCGCGCGAGAAAGACTGTTACTGATAATTAGTCCACGCGCGATTGTAATTTATTATCCGCGAGTGTTTCTCGCGAGTGTCCTGTGCGGTGAGAGGAGGAGGAGGAGGAGGAGGAGGAGGAGGAGGTCCGAGAGAGACATCGGGCACCGGCGGAGCAACCTTGGGGTATCATATCTTTTATCTGTATAAAATTAATAATTCGTTTTTATTTATTCGACGTGTTTTATCTCGATAAATTAAAAGTAATCAGAGAAAGATAAATTATTTAAAATTTTACTCTAGTAAAGATTTTTTTCGGTGAATAGACAATTGTATTTGCTAAATATATTGTATTGAAAGACGACGTAGAGGCGCGTAAGAATTTACTTTTGAAATGTTGATTATTTTAAGCGCTTTTTAAATTTAAATCTTACGTTTGTATGTTACAGTATCACCGTAGCTATACGTGGCCGAATAACTCCGCCCGTTGCGCATCGGATCGGTGAGTCGATGAAAAATTTTTTTATTGAGAAAACGAATCTACGAATAATCAAATAAAAATATATTTTGGTATATATACATGTCGAATTACAATAATTCATAGTATGAAAATATTACATCTCTCGTAGATCCGTTGCCTTAAAATGGATGGGTTAAAACTGATTATGGTATATATTTAATCTTGGTATCACTGACCTATCAATATATTTTGCGATTGTCCTTGATCAGAGGAAATGCTCGCACACTTCGCATGCACGGAGCTCGCAAAGAGCTCGTCATCGTTTATCGAGTTATGTTGACGAACTGCCGCGTTCTATTATAAATAACTTTTGAATATATTATATATGCAATTTTTAAGTACGTAAGAAATTAAAATTTTGAAGTTTTGTTATATAGATCAATTCTATTTTATACAGTTAAAATAATAAATATTTTGAAAACACAAGAAAGAGAAACAAGAAATAAAATAATACTTAGATAAATCAAAGTCATGATTTTTTTAGTATATTGTAGTCGATAAATTTTTATTTAGATTTTTTTAAAGAATTATTTCTTTAAACAAAAGAGATCGTGTTAGATGTAAAAAAAAATCTGTAGATAGGGAAAAATTGTGAATTAGTTAGGATGTATTATTTATACTTATTTATTCCTTTCCGCATATGTTTATCCAAGATTAAATATGATATGAATTGATGCAAGGAAGCAATATATACATAGATATATTTAGAATATTAGTACGCATAAAAAAAAAGCGTGCAAGATGCATAAATTATACACGAATAACAAGGGTGAAAAATATTTTGGTCTTATTATGCAATTTGTTTTATAGAAAATGTGATAGAAAATTGCTGTTGATTGCTAAAATTTATTTTAACAAAGCATCGATTTTACCCTAATTTTTTGTAACCTATCCATCTATTTTTAATTGAAAAATTGGCTTTATGCCAGTCAAGTAATATATGACGTGAGATTCTAAATATTCTGTCGATGAAACTTTCAAAATTATTTTAGAATTGGTCGTATAGTTAAGTGCAATTATATATTCAATTTTACAGTAATACGTATGAATATATTATATGAAATATAATTTTAGTAAAAAACAAAAATTTTAATGAGATATATTTATATGTAAGTTTATAAAGATTTGCAATTATACTGTGTTATTCAATTATAACAACACGATTAATTATTAATTATAATATCCAATTATATCAATTGTGTGCGGGAATTTTCTTTTTTTTTCGGATCTCACGTCATTCATTTTGTATATCTTATACATTTTCAATATGCGTGCCGCATGAACAACATGCACAATCACGCATCTTCATATTTTCGCGGTCGGTTTTTATACATTGAGGATAATTTCCCGTTATTAATTTTTGAATAATTTTGTCCGCATTATAAACTTCAATTTTTCGCGGGATATAATTAAAATGTTCATACAACGCGAAGTAAAATTTTTTTCTGTACTCGATTACAATTCTAAATTAAAAGAACGGATCACAAAGAAACGGTTATTCAACATTCTCAGGTATAAATAACGAAATTAGTGATAGAAACATTTTTCAATGTTCAGTGTTGTTGCAGTTAGGTTTTATAAATTAATATATATATACTATATTTGATTAAATTTTAACTTCTTGTTGTACATTTTTTTATACAATCGATGCTCGCGCGTAATTCGTATCGAACGCGACGATAATAATCCGAAAATGGAAGGAATTTTTCTCCTTCCCTTTGATCTGGTCGAAATGCGACCAGATTGTATATGGCCAGGAGTGACAAAGGTAAGTCCGATCTGGCCTGAAGAAAGAAGATTGTGTACGACAAAGGTAAGTGGTCAACATTGACCACTGTGATGATATAAGTATAAGGTAACATATAAAATGGTTTTATATGTCTATTTATTTGTCTCAAAGGGCTACTAAGCTCCTTCTATATTTTCTCGCATACGTGCGAAATTCGAAAAAACATAATTAAATTCCAATCACACGCGTATTAAAACCTTCAATTCCACATTTTTCACATCTCAAGTGATCGGTTTCACTTGAGGTATCCCGTTCAGGTATCTTGCTGGATCAACCAGCAAATCAGACATATAAATCGTGTCGCGGACTTAATTAAAGCTTTGTATGTTAGATTATAACATAGGTAGGTAGGAAAATGGATAGAGGTAGGACTATTAGAATACGGGTAGGTAGGGATAGGGATTCTGGTAGGCAGGGACAAGGGCAGGGGGGATACAATTCGATAGAAAAAATTGTAGACAAAATAAAAGTAATGTTCTTAATATAATAATAATAAATATAATTATTTATTATTATTATGTTTTTAATAATAACAATTTAAATGTATATTAAATAATACTAATTTTTGTATTAAATAATTTTTATATTAAAAATTATTTAATATATTTTAAAATTTAGTATTTTATATTAAATACCAATTTAAATTTTAAATAATATCAATTTTGACAGATGATTGTATTCCATCCCATTTTATTGTAAATATATGATGTATAATTATTATGTATATATTATATACATATATGTATTATGTATATATTGTATATATCAAACCAATCGATATCAAAAATATGAAATTCATATAATATTAATTGTAATCGGATGCGTATAATAAAACAGAAATTATGTATATTGTATATAAAGTAAATTGTGAGAAAATTTTATTGTATACATTATATTTTAAATTTTGTAATGTAACTCTTTTATAATGTTGTATACATATATTGTAAAGTATATATATAAATTGTAAAAGAAATAAAATAAATAATAAAAATGTAACAAAATGTAATTGTAAATAAAAGAGGACCGCCGATCGCGGAATTGGCGGAGGTGGTGGAGGGCTTCTATACGTTGACCAGTTTCTATTGGATGAAATTACATATCAAAGGATATTTAAATTAACATTTTTTAATTAAAAATGCTGAGTCGTTTGTGCTCGCAGATTTTCTTTGCATCCGCAATGAACATTTTCTCTCGAAACTTTGCATTTTAAGCAACCTGTGTAAAGAGGTCTTATCGAACAATTCCCAAATAATAATCAGCGTTAATTACATTCACGCATATGTGCCCTTTATCTGCGTAAATAGTGCTTATGAATACGTCACTCCGCACATTTTTTGGAGTAGCTATGATTTACCTTCTTGTTTTCAAATTGAATTAGCAGATGTCTAGTAGAACTTTACAAAGCTTAAAACGAAACAAAATTAATTACATTTTATATATCATAAAGTATATTTTATTTAACAAATTTGTGTTCCAAGTAATCATTTACTAAGGAAGAAATACAATTCTGATGATATTAACCTTGATATGTATTATAGTGAGTCGATCGATAACTTTTCCTTGCAAATTAATTTTATTTGAGAAACACATTGTGTGTGTGCTTTAGCATTATTTATCCAATATATTCCACCTCCATATATATATATATATATATATATATATATATATATATATATAAGAATAGCGACATCAAAAGGACCGCCTGAATTAACTGAAAAACACAATATGCCTTTAGATCAACAACAAATCATGCCGCTCTCTTCAGTTCGTTGTTTTTTTCTCGGCCGCATGTGATCGAGTGTATTAGTGCATATCAAAGAGACCGACACATTAAAGCGCTACCGCACCTATAGAATCGCAGACGTCGCGTCGCGGCGTCGCGACCAAAACGGGGAGAAATTTCACTTTCTGTTTACTCTAGTTTCATGTTTAGAAGCTTAGTCTCTGCGCTCCTGTCGAAGTGGTGACATCGCTGTTCGTCACACTCGTAATTCGCTCGTGATCGTAGAAAAATTGCGAAGTGAATAGTGTCAGAATAAATTCAGGAAGGAACAAATGCGCACGTTCGAAAAGTCTAACCTTACGGTACAAAGTAAGTACTCGTAATGTCATCGAACAAATTGATTGTGCGTTGTTTCCGAAGCAACGGAGCACCGTTGACAAATAGGAGAGATGTCAATAGAAGAACGATAATAAACAACATGTCGCGGATTTGCTCGGTGGAGTGCTAAATATCTCAGATGTCAGAGCAGCCACTTGTCGAGCAAAAGATCTAGGTTCAATTACTTGTCAATCCGCGTATACGATCCTATAAAGACTTCTACTTTGACTATATTTTCATCGATATTTGTTAACGACGCTCGACCATTACTAATACGCAATTCATATGAGGAATTTTTTCCGGAATTGCGCATAATCTGGCAACCTTTATTTACCTTTATTTACTTGTTGCGTAATTCTTCACGCTTAACTCTGCACAGGATTATAATAAGAAACTATATTTTTGGGATCTTTATAAATTCCTTCTCAAGTAACACAAATTTTTTAATTTGCGTTAAATCAGCCGATTAGATGAAATTAAAAACAAACAATAATCTGCTCATTTCCGAGAAATAGAATTGATACACTATCATATTAGAATTTTTTGATCGATGATTTATCTTACAATCACTCGCTCATTTTGTTACGGAATAATTAGCAATTGAGTGAACTACAAAATCGATGCGTATACGATGCTCGAGTTCGTAAAGCTAACGCTATAGATCATGCGCAATTCGTAATAGATTCACAAAGATTCATCGTTTTCTAGAAACTGTAGCACTAGATTATGCGTAATTCGCAATTCGTAATTAGTAGATTCGCAGAAATTTGTCGTTCAATAGTATAAATAAACTCTTCATATTTATCTACGATTCGTTGTTTCTGTAGCTCTACTGTATGCATGAATCAAATTGACTGATTTATGGTGATTCACGCTCTTTGATTTCGTAAAAAAATCGTTCCGCTAACAAATTGGTATGAATGGTAAACGAATGTGAACCCGATTTTTTTTCCCATTTATGTACAACATTCACGAATCTCATATGAATAGTGAATTGCAAATCGTGAACCACGAATCTAGCGCAAGACTATGCATTTTCTCGCTACATCATTTTTTATCAAAATATTATCTAAAATAGCACCTAGTTGCACAGTTTCTACTCTGTTTTTGCTTCGAATAAGCTTTATTAACTTCAGCGTAGACACGTGAACAATTAAAACTAAAAAATTCCTAATTAAAAAACTGTACAATCTGGTATTGTAAATTTAATAAATTATTTTATGCCGTACACATAATATAAACCTAGTGTTGTATTTCTTGTGAGAATTAACCCTAGGTATACATTATACTTATTTATCGCATACGTAGATACCACACTGGATTCTGAAGAACCCCTGATACTTCGAAAAATTGTAATTATCCATAAATAATAGTGTTTCAAACTTTACCTGGGATCTCGAAGACCCCAGAATGTATACCTAAGGTTACTCCGGTTCTACATTGGTCATATCGTAGCATAATTCGTAAGAAATTGACTAATTACAGTCAGATTTGAGGAGAATAATCGGCTGTGATTGGTCAATTTCTTACGAATTATACTACGATATGACCAATGTAAAACCGGCCTTAGAAGAAAACTCACAGTCCTCCGATCGACGTTCGTCCATTTCTTTTTCTCTGGAGGTGGGAGACGAAAAACGATTGGTTGCGTACAGCCATTTTGAAACTTGACCTGGGATTTCCAAACCCCCATGTTAGAAAACACATTAGATCTTGCTATGCTGAAATCGTTTGACCTGGGAAGAAATAAAGAAGTTGCAAATTTACGGAGAGTAGAGACTGGGAAATAGGTGTGTTTTCGGTATTCGTTATCTTTCTCTCTCTCTCATTCACCTTAAATTTTTCATAATATTTCATAGTATTCAACAATTATATTACAAGAAAGATCACATTGTTGCCGGACAGTTATGTTCTTTAGATTGACTCCGTCTCTTCCTGTTGTTGCTTCGGAAATAATACGTATTTATTCGTTGTCTAAAAAAAATTGGAGTAAAATTGTATCAATATTACCGTTCTAGATTTTTGACGCAACCACCATAGTACAAATAATTATTGTATTTTTCAGGTATGTCTAACAAAGTAGAAATCTTCAAAGTAAATGGGAATAAAATGTATAAATGCCAAAAGTGTGGCGAAATGTCAAAACGACGTTTTAACGTAGAACGCCATTACAGACGATTCCACGAAAAAATTAAGCCACAAAAAACATGTTGCGGTAAATATATTTTATATAACGTATAATAAAATATTCAGTTTATAAAATAATCAGAAGTAGTATATCTTTCCCTGATTGCAAATAGAGATCAAACTAAAAATGCTGATCCAAGTATTCGAGATTTATTTCAGATTATAATGTATCTAAATTTTAACTAGAAAATGCTGTGAATAAAATAACGTAATACATTGTTTTGCATGAAATTATTATATATTTTATGAAAAATAATAAATACTTTTATACATATTCAATTATAATCAATGAAACCAAGTTAGATTCCATATTTTTTTCATGTGTATACGTAGAAGATATTCACACTCACATACAGTGTTAAGATATAATTATATATTTTTTTTTATCTTTACAATATGTTAACATTTTTAAACATTTTTTTAAACGTATTGTTATATTGATGTGTAATATCATATTATATGACAAAATTATTTTTTCAGACAAAACATTTTATACCAAAAGTGATTTTTACAATCACAGACACAAAATACACGAAGAAAAGAAAAAGTATTCAAAAGAATACAAAAGTATACAAAATCAACAAACGTCCAAGTTCCAATGTCCGGCTGTTCTTAAAGTTGAACAGCCAAACACAAAAGAAATTTTGGTAGAAATTCAAAATAAGACTGACATTTCGCGA
Organism: Temnothorax americanus; assembly: GCF_048541705.1. Taxonomy (NCBI): domain Eukaryota; kingdom Metazoa; phylum Arthropoda; class Insecta; order Hymenoptera; family Formicidae; genus Temnothorax; species Temnothorax americanus. Next base: position 2,942,807 of record NW_027509275.1, read on the forward strand.
TCGCCAATTGAAAAATTAAACGCACCAAAGAAAGGTTTTTTGAGTAGATGGCAAAAGGATTTCTGTAAGTGTAAAAATAGGAGATCAGCGACCAAACGCCCATCGCGACGTAGAGTTCCAACACATTCGCTGAGTGTGACAAAAGAAAATATAAAAATATATAATGTTACAGAAGAATCGAAGGAAGGCATAGATAGAGCGTTATACTCCATTAAATTTTAAGTTTTTTTTTTTTTTTTAGTTTTATATTGAACGAAATTTGTTTAAAAAAAAATATGAAAACAAGTGTAAAAGCTAACAGTTCGATATATTACATGTAATTTAAGAACAAAACTGTACATATGGCATTTATTGACAAAACTGATATATTGCTACTTCGGTTATTTAAGGAGTTTAATTTTTATTTTATTTAAAATTTATAATATTTTTGATAGCATTTTGTTTTTAAAATATTCTATTTTGAAATATATGTCACATGTTTGTTAAATAATAAGACTATAAAGCGGTAATTAATCTTTTATATTAAAAAAATTACGCTATATACATAATGTTTGCCAAAATATTTAACAGACCGTTAATAATACGTTGCAAAGCAGATAATCTCTTACTTAGTTTTATTCGCGCTCAAAGTGTGTCGTTGCTTTTAGCTATAATAGTAAAAATTCCTTTGACGTGAATGTACAGTATGGATTTATTTTAGGTTCATAGTATTGTCAGAAATTTCTTTTATCATCGAAGGCGAAGGACTATAACCGAAGTAATTGCAATAAATCAGAATAAAGGATAATTGTCAAAAAAAAAGACTGCTGAAGTTTTAACTAGGGCTTTCTAGAAATGTCAAATTAGTGACAAGAGATCTCAAATTTTTTATTAATTATTTTAGAGTTTTTAGTAGGTTTTTAAGTATAATACTGATTACATTTATTGGTTATCTAAGATTATTAAGGAACGCAAAAATAGTCAAATAATTTTTTCATTAAACTTAATACTTGTAATTTTTCATTTATTTTACACGTGCATGCATACATACAGAAACTAGAAGGCAAAATTAAGTTGTTCAACAACTTCAAGTTTCTGTTAACAAGATGAAATGATTTTTGATTTCTTTGGAATAATTCTTAGACATAATACCTAAAGGTTGTCGGCTACTGCTTTAAACGAATTTAACAAATCTACGACTCGAGATTACGATATTTGAAATATCAATAATACGTTATAATAGGAAATGTACAAATATTTTAATATGCGACAATATGTATCTGTTAATATCTATTACATTATGTACTAGAAGAATTCAGATTAAAATCTTGTAAAATCATCAGAACTTAGTAAATCTTTATCCCGCCTGTATAATTTTTATTAGAAAATGTGAATTACGATCTGTCACGAACAAATGTCATTTTTATACTCTCTTCCTTAATTTTCACATCAAATTTATATTGCAAACATGATTGCTGTGCTAATAGCTTTCCTTTTAGGCGACATTTCTTATATATAGACAAAATATATTTACAAAAGTAATTTGCGAAAATCTAATTCACGTCCATTCACCTTCTATAATTACGTATCTGTTAGAAAACGAGACGATAAAAAAAGAAAGGAAAATTAACAGTACGTAAATATTTACGAATCGACAATTCTGTTATGACTGCTGTGTTTTTTTTGCCCATGAATTTTTCCTTCTATTGAATTTTTCTTCCCGTTTATATTAGCTTAAACTCCTCATCAAGTTCGCATCTATTTAAAAATTTAGTGCTATTTATATATATATATATATATATATATATATATATATGTGCTAATTTCTTGCTCAAACCGTTTATCAGCAAATTGTATTTAAAAAGAAGGGGAAGATAGCATCTCAATATCAAGTTTTTGCGTTAAATGTTTTTTATTCTAACATTTTTCGTTTTATGTTTATTTCATGTTTAGTTTATTTTCTTGAATTAAGTCTTTTACTGTATTGAACTCCATTATCGGTTTATTCACATCTTCAAGAATTTCTTATAAAAGCATATCCCGAAATATCAATCAATCAGTAACAATTAGAAATAATGAGTGAGAAACAATAAGTAGCTGAGTAAAAATCGATTGATTTTAACTCGATATTCTGATTTAATTTCACTTGTAACCTTAAATTAACTAATAAATAGTATTGTGAAGAAATCAAGGTACATAAATTATAATAAAGTTCCAACTATTTAAACAAACATTTAAAAAATTTATTATATCGAACGTACAGTAATAATATTGGTACAATTATGACACAGAGATTTTAGAGAAGTTTAAATTATATTATACTTTCTCTAACGCGTAACATGTAAGAAGAAGTTAGTGGAGTACAGAAAATATTTAGATAATTCCATACATTTTATTATATGTACCTTCACATCCCTATAACTGAGGAACTCTACATCCCGATGATGTGATTTTTTTGTCTTATTGTCAGAAAGGGGGAGAGCGATGCAGAAAGCATATTGTTGCATCATTTGATTTCTTCGTGCAAGGGAGTGATCACCTGTCACGATTGAGTATAAAGGGTAACGCGCTTATGAATCGTTAGAGGCGAACGTGCTGGCTACGTGGACGAAAAGCGTTTTACAATTGTCGCGCGTGATTGCATACCTACACCGATGCATGTATGTATATACGATATGTGCTATCGCTACATGGATTTGTCCATGTGTACGTTATCTGAGACCCGAACACTTCGAATAACGACGTGCTAGTTCTAGTTTTAAACGATCGAGCAATCGTGTTTCGTTAATGGCATGGCTGATTCGTTTTGATACACGAGAATATAAGAAATAAAATTCAGCATCTTTTCATATGATTTTTATACAATTACTCCGTTTCATCAAAATATCTTGAAATGAAATGAGTTTTGTATAATATAAACATGAATATTATATAAATTATGTACTATTCGAAACACGAGATACTCAGAAAATTTCAAACGCAATAATTATCTTAAGAGTATAGTGTGCGTGATTAATTAAGTTGCGTAATTAACCACGATTTTCCACGATTCATTTGCGTATTAAGACGGTGATATTCATCGAAATGAATATTTTACGTTTTATTTGTTCAAATTAAAATGATAGAGAATAAAAATTACAAATTATTAGTGTGATATTTACAGATAACAATTATTAAAATTATTTTGGATATATCTGAATAATATATCGCTAGAAACTATAAAACAGAAATAGAAAAGATGAAGGAGTACGGAGAGGAAAGACTAGAGAGAAAAGGTCTTATTGGTATCGTCTTATTGAAAGCAACGCCTTTTTGACAGAAAACCATAACGTTTTCTTCAAATCAATCGGTTTCAGATGGTTTTGCATCAGGAGATCAAAATAGCTTCCGCTGGTCACAATTTAATTCCTGGACTAGGACATTCATAAAAATGCATTGAACTCAGAACAGGATTACAATGAGTAAGTGACACGTAATTTTTTATTCCTTGTATATGTAGATGCATTATTTTTGCCGTTTTGATTTGATTCTACTGTGCATCTTACTTCTTGTTGATATGAAATTTATGTAATGACCACAAACATAGTCTAGAGTTGAAATTGCATGGACGCAATGAACATTATACATATAAAGTGCAATTAAAATAATTAAAAGGGACAATTTTCTTATTGTTTAACGATAACGCGTGTTTATCGCATGTTATTTTCTGTCGGAAATTTAGGGCTTTGAAGAATTTATTTTATCTTATAGGAATACATGCAGGAATCCATAATCCTTTAATATTCTTACCTGCTGCCAATAAGAGAGAAATAACTATGTAATAAATAATGCAATGCACAAGATATGTTTCACTTAATATTTTTTAATCTCTGTTTTTGGTTAATTAAAAATCAATGTTTTTGCGATAACGTTAAGACATTAATAATTTTTTAATTATAGAAAATTATTATATAAAATAAATTAATTTATAAAATAAAATATAAAAATGAAAGATTTTTCACGAATTCTTCACGAATTACATACAAACGGATAATAAAATTATATTTAATTAATTTTACAGATGAAATTTATTTTAATAACATTTTTGCTGAAAACTTTTAATTATTAACTTCGAGATTGGAGAAATTTGATTAAAAGATATATGATATTAAAAATTAGAAAGGTGCTATAAATGATGATCTTCTTGACACAGTTTTTACTAATATGAATAAATAATCATATGATGAATATCTTTACTAAAAAATTGATTCCAATTACTTGGCTAAGAAATTAGCTGTTAAAAAGTAATGTGACGTAGAAATAGAATATTCTACATAAAATTTTATCACACTTGAGAAATAATTTTACTTTACATATCACGCATCACATTTATAACATTAAAATCTTATTTATGATATGGACAAGACAAAGATGATAAAAAAAAAGAATATTTTATCTGCACTTTATTTTCTCATGACATACTTGACATAGCTATTAATATTCGCGATCGATTAAGAATACTACATTATTTAGGACAGATCGATACAATTTAACATCTATTGTGCGCGATAAGAATTTTCTCAATTAATCGCCGCGTTTAATATATTTAGCATCGATCTGATGTCGCATCATCAAATCATCATCGATTGCTGTGACGATATTCTCCACGTTGACGATGTTGCACACGATACTGAGCTCGGGCGTGCATTTTCGCGTACGCGTTAATGCTCGTGCATAATTTCCAGTGTATAAATTCGAGTCAAATGGCGGTGGTCTGCGGCGCCGGTGGTGGTGTCAACGGCGTCCAAGCGTTCGGCTGCTCGCCGGCGATCTCCGTGTCCTGTCGACGATGATTATGATGATGATGTGGATGATGATGATGAGGGTGGCGATCGACAACCGTGGTCAGGTATCGTCTTTCGTCATCCTGCTGCTGCACCTCGTTCAAAGCGTCTGCGGTTTGCTCAGGATAACCCATCTGGATGTGGGGATGCTCCTTAGGCGGACTGTCATACTCTACGCTGACCGGCGAAGACGTTTCTGTCTGCGGCAATGCCTGCAGATGCAACATCTGCGCTTGGGAATGATGCTGCTGCTGCTGATGATGATGACGATGCTGGTCGGGGGTGGTCGATTGCACCGGCGAGGCGTGATGATACTCGTGAACGTATTCGTTCGCGTCCGCCGGAGGAACGGGTTCTCCACTTTGTGGATGCAAGCCCGCGTGGTGTAAACCTGATGCGTGCGAAACGGAACCGTACGGGGACATCTGGTGATGCAGATGAAGATTCAAGTTCAAGTAGGATTGCTGTTGCTGTTGCTGCTGTTGTTGTTGCTGCTGTTGCTGTTCCAGAGTGCTGGAGTGTATCCAAGACGAGTCAGTACAGTGTCCGCCGTGTTGCTCCTGAGACGATAAATTCGACGGTACGTACAGAGTGCAGCCGGTCACGGTGGCCGTGGTGGAGACAGTACCGACCACGGCTCTGCCGAGGACCGTGTGCGACGTTGGCGACGGCGACGGCGACGTCGGCCACTCCTGCGACGCGGCGGGCGGCAAGCACGCGGAATTGAGATTCTGCAGCGATTCCGGACTCCGCGGCGACCAGGCCGGAGCCGCTACGTAAGCCGTGGAATGCAATAGCGGCATCGGCGCGTACGCGTCCGCGTGCTGTTCTGTATATAAAAAAAATAATTAAGCTTTTTTCCACAAAATTATGTTTTTTACTATCAAAATATAATAAATATATTTATATATATATTTTTTACAGTGTCTACATATCGCTATTCATCTAACGACCGCAATATAAAAAAATTACGATACGATAACGACACTTCTGCCCCATGCAGCGGATTTTACATATAGATTTGTGACACTATTATAGCACGTAGGTAACATTTTAGTCCTACTTTTTATGAGCTTAACTTAAAATCGAAAATTTTTTAGTTGTGACAATATTCTTTTAAAAGTGTATATTGACATTATATTGACATTGACACAATGCATGTTTGACAAAGTTTTAACGTCGACAAAGATTTAATTAAGATTTTAATTAACAGACAATAAAAAAATTTTACCTACCATCTTGGACGTACTTGTGTCTCAAAGTATAAGGCGCTGCTCTGCAGGTGCTTCTATGCCCAGATGTGGTGACGGTGCACGAATTAGAGAAGTGATTGCTAACACAAGCCGATACTTGGTTTTGCGCGACGGCTATCGCCGACGCTGCGTTGTATTCGTATCCCATTGTAGGTTGCGGTAGAAACAATGCGCCTGCATCTGTAAAATGTTATTCGTATTAGGAACATTTAAACATTGAATTCCGGTTTCGATTTTCGATTCATTTTCAATAATCTTCTCGTTCATATGTTTACTTTACATTATTGATCGCGTCAACTCACATTGCGGATAAGTCTGTGAATCGGCGGGCCTCTCCTTGGCATCGAGAAACGCCTTCGCGAATGGGTTATATTTGATTTTCAGACTCGTAACTTCCTCGTTTTGATACGCCGTCACCGCGATGAATTGCGTTTCGGGGAAACGATAGGTGAGAACCTACATTGACAACAGGATAATTATGATGATAAAATAAAATAACTGAGAACTATCGAAATACTGTTAAAAATAACGATATAAATAATCCAAAAACACACGAAGAAATGAGAGATAAAAAAGAAAACATACCGTTCTCTGTTCTTCGGCACCCACTCGGACTAAATGAACACGTGGCTCGTATTTGTGCAACGAATTCAGCATGATCTGCCCATTACCGTTTGACTTATTCGTTAATTTGACCTTAGCGAATGATATTGCCTCTTTCATCCAATGGGCTCCGAAATTCGGGCTTTCCGGATGTATGTAAATCGGATTAGGCGGAGCCACTTCCGCCTTCCCACCTGGCACCCATTCACCGTTGACGTATTTCCACCTAATATTAATTCAATCAAAGAACAAATTTTTTATCTTAATTAAGACAAATGATTTATGTAAACATAATGTATGTATTAGAGGTACTCATTTCTTCCCCAATAAAGGACTTAGATTACTTCTATTCTTCTTGCGGAAAAAGCGAACGAAGATAAGATAACAACGATTCGATCTCGATGAAACGCATACTCCCTCGTCTTCGCTAATCTTCGGTTGGGAGCAGTCGGGAGTAGAAACGAGAAAAATTGTATAAGATGATTCGATGAAGAGAATTTACATTATTTGTATAGGATCAACAGGAAAATCGTATTTCGTCGTTCTTTTTCGATCTTCCGAGATTGTTTTGCGAAAGCTATTATGAGGCTCTGGAATGCTTCTCGGTTCGTTCAACACCGATGACGAATCGCTGGCGAGTTAAAAATAACGTACTAACAAGTTTAGAATCAACTTTAGCGACGTTACGTGATGCTTGAACGAAAGGGGTACGGTAATTACCACCTGTTAGTGTCCTTCGCGCCCCCGCGTTCCTTCTGCTCGCGAGATAAATCAATGCAAATCGGTAACGCGCTCATCCGTGTTTACTGCCTACGTAATATTTCGATGCTATGCGCTTTCTACCCTGCTCGGCATAACTTTGCAATTTGCACAATTTCCGCTTGCTATTAATTAAAAAATGATTCAACCCTTCACCCGACAAATGCCGGGTCAAGATTTAAATTTTAGAATTGATGGCAAATGCATGAAATAAATATTTGAATACATTTGCAACGCTCATGTGATATCTGAAACAAATTCTCTACGTGTGCATTGTACAAAATTAAAACAGATATCGTATATATCTCTTTTATAAGTAGATTTTCTACGACTTCAGTTAGTCTACAATTTTAACGCTATTTTTTTTTAAAGAAAAACATTTGGAAGGCGTGGTGAAATAAAAATACCATACGTAAAAAAGTTTCTACTCTGGGATAAAAGATGAGTTTGTGTGTACGACCACCCCACATTGTGTCATTCACCGTACCACTTCTCGTCATTCAAAAGTTAAACTTTTTCAGTTTAAATTAAATTATAACTCAAAGTGAAATTTTTAAGAAATTATTTTTTAGAAACTCTTGATTCTAATTCCTGAGAAATCTCGACGTTTCATACATATCTACTTAAGAAAAGAAAACTTAAAATTAGAGAAAAATTAACGTGGAAGTTAGTTATTGCTTTGGAGAGAGTTAAGGATACATTTGCCGAATTACGTATAAAACTGCATATTACCTATGCGGATCGACTTGCACGAATTCCAGTAGCAGAGTATACATAGCTGCTGGTTCCAAACCACGTGCAACGACCTTCACCACGGGAAACATCCTCCTACGGACGAAAGTGACATGTCAGAAACGCGCAAGACACCGATCGTAAAGCCCCGGGATCTGCGCGCGAGAGATCGATGCCGACGATGGGATCCACGGTGTGGATCAAAAGATAACCGACGCGCCGCGAACGTGGACAGTGTCTCCTCGGCGCGACTATACATTTACGAGCCGCGTATTAATAAAAACGATTACGGGGGGGGGGGGGTTGTCGACTGCGGGTGTGCAGGTAAAGTGCTTGCTCGTAGGCATCAGCTCGACAGGAGAACGTTTTACAAGAGGATTGTAAGCATCGTAAAGTTTTATTGCCGACGGCTGAATCTTCTCACAATAATCCCGGGGAACTCCGTCTTTCCACGGGGATCGAGCCTTTATCATTCACTATGGCATCCTAAGTGTACGTCTTGCTCGATATTATCTATTTCTTTACGACAAATAAGATCAAGATGGGAAACTTTGTCTTTTCGCGGATCGGTCTTTGTCATTCACTTGGCATCCTAAGTGTATGTCTTGCTCGATATTCTCTGTTTCCTTACGGTAAACAAGGATGCGTAAACATGATACGCTTTTCCTAAAAAAAATTTCCGACCGTCAGATAATTTCCGGCCCGGGCGTCTATCTCATCGACTATCATCTTAAGATTATGATCGTCGAATTTTCGGCCCCAAAAAAAGCCAAAAAGTCAACAGGAGCATAGTCTAAAAAAAGGGAGGAAAAACGAAAACACTTTATTTATGCGCTGCACATGCCGTACACTTTGTTAGTAACATATCGATTTACTGTCAAAAAGTATATGAACAGAACTTTCAACGGAGAGAACTATATTTTGTAAAATAAAATGACAAAAAACATGCGTAGTTAGATTGAAATAGTTAGTTTCTTTCACTTTAGCTTACGGTAATGTTTTCTTGCTATGAAATGGAATGAGAAAGGTATTAAAAGGCGCTATTTTTTAAATCTTAAATTGTCAGTTTCCGGTTTTGCTCGCTTAAAATTTTAGCTAATGATATTTTTGTTTCCAGTAAGCAAATATTTCTATCGGATATCGGACGTCTATCGTGAGTGGAAAAATTGCGATAGTTCATTCTTATGAGTTTCAGAGTATACGAAAATCGTGAGATTGTTTTCTCGCGGCATTCTCATTTCGAATGTTCGTCGCTTATATAGTGTATGAATAATAACTATAAAGAAGTTCAATGGTATCAGAAACTAATCCTTCTTTCGAGATAAAATATTTTTTATTAATCTTCCAATTAATTCGTACATATGTACCTTCCATTTTTCGTGACGATCATCTCGTTCGTGATGCACTGAAATCTAGTCCAGAGTTCCCGGTCTTCCAGCGACAAAGACAACGGCAATCCTTGACTCCCCGAAATCGCGGCAGGAGGCCCGAGACTCTGTCTCGCGATCGAACCCCGCTCTTCGCGATCCTCTCGATCCTCCACAGGACTCGTTCGACTCTGCCTTCCGCCACGCTCTCGCTCGCGATCTCGCTCCTGTTCGCGTTCCCTTTCACGCTCCCGATCGCGCTCATGGTACGAGGAACGCGTTGGAGAACCCGGCGTTCGCGGCGCGCCCGCCGGTTGCATCTTCAGCGTTCTCCAATACGTCACCTATACCTCAATCCTTTCACCCTTTCCGATATATCCTCAAATTGGAAATTCAACCGATATTCTGACCCTCGAAGATAATAATATAAACTGTATATGAAAAAAAAAAACCAGAAAACACATGCGATGTAGTAAATTTTCCAGACAGACTCTCACGGCGGGGGAGGGAGATGAAAATCTGGATTGCTTTCGCCGTTGATCGATTCGGGGCTCCCCGAATTCGCGATGTTCCGCGAGAAAATCGGATGCGATCCCGCAGTGGGCAGCGGAGGGGGACGGAAAAGCGTCGTTCGTCGCGGCACCAGACGTCTCCGTCGGCGGCGGAGGATAGGTCGCGTCGCGAGAATCCGCGCCGCGTGGCCGTAGACTCGTAACACTTGGGCGCGATATTTCACACTAGCCGGCGAAGACTCGCCGAAGACTGACCGGCGGTATATCTGCCTCTCTGTTCTCACTTCGCGTCCTCTCTTTCTCCGTTCGTCGATGGGTACGCGGCCGTCGAGAGAGGCACCGGCCCGAGTCGCGTTCGCGCTTGCCGGGTGCTAATTACTCGCTAAATTAGGAGCTCACGGGTGCAGCATGGCGGTACCACTGCGGTGTCCATTGGTTGAGGACGATTTGACCGGTCGCCCCGTCGCCACGACAGCGGGTGCCGCCTTCGGTGTCTTGCCTCCACCAATGGACGAGTGACTCGTCTTTACAAATCCACCACGGTTGGTGGGTTCGACAACAAACACGTTGTTCGGCAGTCCGCCCACGTCGCCGGTCGCCAGGTTCTCGATTAGTCCTTGCGGACAACGTACGCGGATCCGCACGTGGTGGACCGAATCGTCGCCGTAATCGTCCCTTTGATTAATCGTCAATCGGTCGCGAATTTGTCTCGATCGAAAATATAAGCGTCGCACGGCCGATGGAAAAGAAATCGTCTTTCCAAGGCCGCAAGAAAGTGTTCCTTTTCGTAGACCGGATTCGCGCGGCCGCGACCGAAGTCGCGGCAACGAGACATGTCACCTTTACGAGTTAATATTTGCGTCTGTTGCGCTCAGGAAAGTATGCGGCGCGTATTTGTTCCTCGTGAGAGATAAGTGTTGCTCTCGTTGACAAGGTATAACGGGCCTCGGCGTATACGTAAAAAAAAAACTCGAGAAATCGTTGCTCTGTCAGTTACTCTAATTTCTATTTAAATATTCATTTTTAATACGAGTGCTAAAAAGAAAAAAACACGAGTGTGGGATTTTCGATAATACATAATAATGACAATTGTCACGCGAAAAATTAAACGCTCCAAAAAAAAAAGGTTTTTTGAATATGTGGCAAAAGGATTTCTGTAAAAATAGATCAGTGATCAAACGGCCATCGATTTCAACAAATTCGCTGAATGTGATGAAAGAAAATACATAATATTACAACAAATTGAAAGAAGGCATAGATAAAGCGTTATACTTTATTAAATTTTAAATATTTTCTAAATAGGTGGCATGCATGCGCTTGAATTCATAAAGCTTGCGCCAGATTATGCACAATTCCGGAAAGAATTTCTCTCACTTGAATTACGTGTATGCGTATATGCAAGATGAGAAGATCTAGGAATCGAACAAGTGGCTGCTCTAACATTGAGTTATATTTAACACCCCAGTTAGCATTAATTTCCATTAATCCATTAGCAAAAGTGAGATAGAATCAGCATACTTTTTCACTATACACTTATATTGTCGATGAGTAATTTAGTTAAAAAATGAAAAGTGATTATACTCCGTATCTGATTTTGCACTCTATCTTTTCTTACACACATTACCTATAACTCTTTCTTGGAAATACAGCAAGGCGCCAAAGATTTTGCGAAAATGTCAATAATTTACTTAAAGCTTCGCGATGCATCGCTTCTCGGCCTCAGAAAGGAGGGCCGTCCATGAAATTGACGTCTTGCAGTAATTTCGATATTTGTCGATTATGAAAATGGAGTTCCTCGTCTATCACGAGCGAAACTATTGGGAGGATGGAAATGTGTTGGTCGTCTAGAGTCAAATGAGAAAAATCAACAGAGCATCGTTCAACCGATCGCACGACGCATCGCGAGTAGATATTTGAGCAGGACCGTTCTCTTGTTTGCCATCGCGCACAGTTTCGGACAGCAATCGCCGGACGCGAAGACGGCCGTAACCCTATCGGTTATTTGTGCTAGCAATTTCGTGCGGAGAGCATATACTCGTGATCGTCCTGGTGCCGCAACATCACTGGAGGCCGAGTGCGGAGCCATCTTTATTGGCGGCCCGAGGTTGTTGAAGGTAATTACAATTTTCAACCTGACTGCATCCACGATTATTTGCCAGAAATGCCGTCGGTCCCACAGCCGCAAACTGCGCGCCGACATTAATCGCGCGAGACCATACTTTCTTTCCGAAAGTATGGAGTCAAAAACAAAAGTGTCGTATTTATGGAATAAAAAAGTCAAAGGACCATCTATCTAATCTTAAAAAGACAAGAACTTTTTAGACCATACCACTTTATGGATGTGTTGAACATGAACTACATATAAAGAAACTGTACGTAGCGATATAGGAGAAAAGGGGTAGTAACTTCTTCGAATCTAAAGCTGACAATTTTGTGAAAGGAGGTACGAGTTTTAATTATAAAAATTGTGACACACCTTTCACTAAAACTTTTAAAACTTCTACTGTCCTTTCCGTCATACTATATTTTTATTATGTTTTTTTTTTTTTTTCGTTACAAAGATGTTTTCTTTTTACCTGTTGATCGTAATCTTCAATGTAACACATACTGGTGTAGAGTTAGGACATTCATCTTGTAGGTTTCTTTCGGCTGGCATACGACTTGGAAATTAAGAGGTTTTGATGGTAGGTTTACGCCCGTCCTGTCCGCTGCACGGTGGCGTATCATAAAAATTTTTACCTCGAACGACTTCTACGCAACCTGCACAACACCGCAGAGGCGTTTACGATAGGGGTATTCTCGATTATTGCTACCTGCCGCTAGGTAGCCTTTAGACATGAGTCGGGAGGTCTTCGGCATTCGTTTATACCGTTTGAAAGATACCGCCATAGTGTTACGACCGCTTTGATAAACCGTACTAAACTCAGCTTTTTCAGCGTTCATCTATTTACAAACTGTATCATTCATCGAACATTTCTAGCAGGTTGTGCACTAAGAACGCCAAAAGCGGCGACGTTTACCGGGCAAAAATATCATCACCTTCAAAGGTCTCTCAATTTATGCAGACGTTTTCTCGAGCATTTTGTCAATCAAACTGTTGGCCAAGAATAAATCTCATAATAGGAAAATGTACGCAGAATTTTTAGACATTTCGAGTCATTCGATCATTACTTACGATATATTGCGAGTCGATTTCTGCAGAATACTGTAAATTTGTATAATAAAGAAAAGGTAAAGGAAAAAGCTTAAGAAAGATGAGAAATATATAATTTCTAGGAATTATACATACATTGTATAAATCATCGTGACAACTCGTCAATTACTTAACAAATAAAATTTTCGAATATTTAAACATATTGTTTAATATTTAAACTTAATTATTAACGATATTAATTTTCTTTGATTTTTTTCTTTAACTTTTTTTTAGACTCATGGTTGTTCGAGCCAACAATTGAATTCTTATCCCGATTAATCTTCAGATTGACAGTCTCGAGCTCTTGCCGAATGTCGTGATCTCTAGCCTCATCTGCGTTGATGATGGCACAGTTTCGTCGATCGTTTATAATTTTTTCGCAGCCGATACCGCGATTACCGAAGAACATCGGGAACTCTGTCAGATGCGGGATCGTTGCGTTCTGCCGAATCCACTCTCTCTGGTTGGAATAATCCACTAAAGCTGCGCATGTCTGCGTAATTTCATCGCGAATACAGTTAAAAATTCTTAAGATTATCAGCGGCAGTACTCAAGTACCAAAATTAATAATGACTAATTGTAATTTCGTTCTTGAGATATAATATTGAAATTTAGTATCATATCTGGAAATGATATTAAAATTTAATGTCATTCTTACCACAAGGTCATCAGGAATCCTGGCTATCGCGCGCTTAATTTGCGTAAGCCAACAATACTCTTTGGGCAAAATGCGCGATATTAATCGTCCATCTTCTGTGATTCCGTGAACAGCATTGGCTTCTAGGATATCGTGGGATTTCGGTAAGAAGGGAAACAACAAGGGAGTCGTCAGATAGGCTTCCGGGATCAGCTGGGAAAGAATAAGACACATCATTTTGTTTCTTTTTTCTTTGCTGTCGCATAGACATCCGTTTCTTTTATTCTTATCATACTGCTCGCGATCGTCTCAATCGAATGAGAGTAAAGTTAGATATACATTTTTCAACGCTGATCTTTTTGTCCATCTCGTATCACAGGACAATTATATATCGTAAATGCCAATTTATCTACTCAACACATTTTTCGAAAGGATATCGTGTCGTTAATATTTCCGGCATCAAAAACTTGACATTTGGTACTTATTTTGCATAAAACGATGTAGGTCTGTTGTAGGTCGGTTTGTTCTATCACCTTTAGCTACCGTTGCTTATGATATATTGTATCACACATGTACATTTACGTTCTTCTGATTAATTAAACAGTATTCCTCATTTAAAGTTTATCTGTATCGTCCAACATGCACAGTACATCAACGCCAAGAAAGTTTTTTTTTTACGACGTCGCATATTATGGATATCTAGCTCAAAATTACTCCAATTTTCATCCTACGAGGATAACGTCATTTTTCGGTTATGATATTCACGCACACTTCGATCTGATGGCTGTCTAAATATGTTTTGTAAGGCGTGAGATTATGCTCATTCCGTTGCAAGAAGTGGAATATATTTTTTTTTCAATTATATATGTGTATTAATATACTTTCATTCACGTAGTCGCACTATTCTGTCGAATATATTCCACGTTTCGGAGCGGAAGTGTGACGTTTTTGCTTTCACTCGCGAGCGATCGCGCGAACAGAATGAGGGAAGTTCTTTTTACGCGACCATACGTAGGGCGTGAGCGCGACGGTGAACGCAACATAAAAGTTTTTCGTTCAATTTTTGGTCCCATCATAGGTACAGGGTATCCGGCACGAATTTATCCCGAATTAACTGGTCGATATAAGACTAGACGCAAGTTATAGATACTAGCGCATATTAAGAATCTGCCGGCAAATACACTTCGTTAGATTAGACAGTAGAAAATATTTTTGCGCAAAATCAACACATTTAAATGTAACGAAGCATTTATATAAGAGCATTGACTTAAATGGATGAATTAAGTCAATTGGCCAATTAAAATATTTAGTTAAATACCTAATTAACTAAAACTAATTAGCAATATACGTAGAGAAAGAAAAAATTTGTCTAATCAAGTGTTAAGTGGTAATTAATTTTAAATGTGCCGAAAAAGAGGAAAAACTGTGAAAAAAATGTTTAAATGCAGATTCTTAACACGAACTACCGTGCATGCCCCTTCGCAATTATTTTCCAGAAGCGGAAAAGCGTTTACCTGTCGGCTTCTCAGCCTCCTACGCTCGCAGGCGTATTTCACTTTTATTTGATCGTTTCTCCGCGCGCGGCAATACGTTCTGACCTAAGGAAATCTACTAAATAACTTACTCTCTTCGTCGCGCGTATTCGTTCCTTCTTATTACACACGAGTATAATATATATATTTATATTTATATATATAATCACTCGTCGAGACGTGTGTATAACACCGACGGCATCTAACAACAGTGATGGAAGGTGCCGATTCGAGTAAGGATCGTCTCGGCGTGATTTCTTTTGATTATATCTTCCTTTTGGCATACGAGACGCGGTGTATCGTGCTGCTTTGATTTTCGATAAGGCGAGAGAACTCGACGAGAACTCCCCGACGCGTCCCCGATCCTGTGGAAGGCACAATCTCGACGAACGTTCGCAGTTTGTCGGGACGTTTCGTACGCCAACATCGATCCCCGACATGCTTTCGCCAATCGATGCACTTGCATTCGCTACGCATGACACGCGTGTCCCGCTTTTACTTTCCAAGCGGCGCTATAGGTTCCGACAAAGGTTTCATCATGGAGACAAATCCAGGGGTTGAAACCGACGCGATTTCGAGCTTAATTTCTGATGTTGGAGATATCTAAGGGGTTGGTGTTTTATATATGTCGTCTCTCGCGAATTTCATTATCTCGAATAAACAGAGTAGAAATTACTTCGGCGATTAAATTCAGAGATACATGAAAACTGTAGCGGTTCCAATTTCTGGATAAGTCTCCTATTGGCATATGCAACGTAAAATATGGACAGTTCTTTCGTTACCAAAATTCGCTACACATCAAACTACCAGTGTTACACCTCTGTATGTGTGTGTGTGTATGTGTGTAACTTGTTTCTATCGGAAATACAATATATCGCCACTCAACTTTATCGCAAACTGTCACGCGCCGGAAAGCTACGGAAACCACTTTAGCCTAAAAAAAAGACGAGGACAACGTCCTATTGAAATCGATCTGCAGCGGTATTCTGTACCGTACCAACAATACTTGTTTGTTCCGTAATTAAAAAATCGCCGTTTACAATCACGAAGTAATAAATTTGACGTGACTCTTCCGTCTTTCAATTAATCTAAAAATATAAAATTATGCGAATTCTTGCTCCCTAAACGTTGTCTCTTGATATTTTTCGCTAGTACAAAATATCGGCAAAAGACAGTACGCGATACCGCAGCCGATCCTCGTTTAAATTTCGCTACCTATAGCGCCTACGTGTGGACTGTGCCAGCGCGGCGTCGCCGCCGCCGCCGGTTGTCCGCAGTACGCGCTGCCAATCGACGACGGCGCGCCGACGGCGTCGTCGCCGACGGCAAATCTGGCCTGGTTATTCTCGGTGTCGAAAATTCTGCAGGCGCCAGCTGTGGTGGCCGCGACAACCGCCGCTGCGGCAGCGGTCGCCGCCGTAGCTGCGGTCGCGGCCGTCGCGGCCGCCGCGACCGCAGCCGTCGCCGAGGCGGCATTTTCCACTGTTTCCGACAGGGAATGTTCCCTACTTACTACTTCGCCGTCGTCGCCGCCATCGGCGCCGTCACCGTCATCCGTTGTAACATCGCCGCTACTACCGCTTTCGCCCACCATATTCGCGAAGAACTCGGACCTGGAGAACTTGCCGATCTCCGTGGAGCCAAAGGCCTGATGGAAACCCGGAAGCGGCTGCTTCGAGACGGGCTTTTTCTTCAGCTCGAATCGCTCGCTCGAGTGCCGGGATTCGCGTTCTTTCTCGTGAGAAACCGTGCTTTCCTGCGTCTAAAATCGGCACGTCTTTAAAACTTAGGGTACAGTGAGATGTAATAATCCGATATGCATCTCAGAATGGACCAAGTATTTGTATTTATAAATTCAAATAAGAGCGCGACATGTTTTTACCGTGGAGGTTGGCACGAGTTCATTCAGAGGCATCCCAGTATTGTTTGGCAGGTTTGGCTCCCATCTGGTCCCGCCGTTTTCCTCGCGTCGATTCATCGTCGTCGTCGTTGTCGAGTCCGTGACGGAATTTACCGCTGATCCCAGTAACCTTGGCATCTGCGTAGATAAAATCCTTATTAATTCACGGCAAATGTCAAATTGACGTAATAAATTTATGATTTTTTTCCGCCATTCTTCATCATTATAGTTTATAGTCTATTCGTGAGACTTTCGTATTCGCAATTTGCTAGGCAATGACGCGACAGTCATATTGAATACCTGATGCTCCGACGGCGGATAAGACGCGCGAATGCTATCAATGTTCAATTTGCTCGGCGCATAACTCATTTGCGACGCGTCTTCCAAGAATGTACAATGCCTAGTAGGTGTACGATCCCGTAAGAAAACTGCGTGTCGCGGACCCCGAATCGCCGCGTTGCGAGCCGCACTTGGGACATCTGAAATATTGCAATGTACACGTTCAAATATCATACAAAAGACTAACCATTTTCTTTTCTCATAATCAACACAAATATATTATTTTGTGTCACTTCAGGTCCGTGTGTATATAAAAATGATTAGTCATGTTAAATAATCAAGTTACTAGCGTTTTAAAATCGCTGCAATGACTAGAATAAAATATTCCATACACATGGAACTTACGTGGTAGCATGCCGTGACAAAATTGGCCCCATGGACCGTGTCCATGCGCGTTTGTATTCTGGACATTCGAGTGAAGAACGCCACCCATTTGCGGTGATGGATGAGGCGTTCTCGGAAGTGGATGAGGGCTTACGCTATTCTGCAATCCGAGATATCAAGAGATTTTTGAAGACATTTAATATGTAACTCAATCAAAGAAAATTACAGAAATGTATTTTACGTCCAACAGAGTTAAAAAAAAATCTACTTTGTCTATGAAAAATGAGATTGGTAAAAGCTTTTGCGAATTTACATTGAACGAGATTCACAAATCAAAATTAACGTTTTTTAACGCTATTGTTTCTTTGTAGCTATGCCATTGCGCTCTGTATATTACTTGATAAGGGTGCCATTTCTGGCCGTCGACGAAGTCGGCGTATTCCGCCGCGGATTCTGGTCGGCGGATTTCTCTTTCCGCAGTTGCAATGTCCGGTGAGTAGCCGTTGGAAGAAAACGCCACCGCGGCGCACTCCGCCGCCTGGTTCCTTCGGTCCTTAGACTTTTCGAGGTCACGTTGTTGTTGCTGCTGCTGATGCTGGTGCATCGTGCCCATCGCTTGCAGCCTCTCGATCGGGTCACCGCACACGTTCCCGTACCAATCGCCGATTCGCGGCGAGTGCGCGGATTTCAGGCGATGCGCGGCCTGGAACCAGGGCTCGGCCACTTGATGAGGGCTCACGTTTGAACCCATGGGCATCGACGTGCGATCGAAACGATGATGCTGATTTAGGAAGCCGCCGGCCATCGAAACAACGGAATTTCCGCCGCTAATCGCGGCCGTGCGCGCGATCGCGTTTTGCAAGATTGATCGCCGTGACAGCTCGCGAGTCTGCTCGCGCATCGCCTTCCGAAGCCTCGCCTCCTTTGGATTATACACATAATCTGGGTAAAAAAAAACGCGATCGTTATTAATACAGAAATGCAAAATATCATGCTATAATCACGCTATTTTCGAATATTTTATAGCACATATTAATATAAGATAGAAACAAATAATACGATAAGCTATTAATAAGTGGTCCAGCAGCAGTGGTTAAGTACTTATTCGAATACGTTAATGTGAGATTATGTAATTTTAACTATATAACTAGTAAATAAAATAATGTTTCACAAATGAGAGTTTCATAACATTGCATAATGAATCTCATTGCATAATGAATTACTTTAAATGATCCAATTGCATACAATATTGCATATTTCCGGAGATTTCTATCTTTTATTGCGAAAGTTTTAACCGATTGAAAAAATTTTTACTTTTTTCTAGCATTTAATTTTTCCAACATTTAACCAATAATAAGTTAACTTTTAAATCAAATATACTTATCGACAGCTCTTCTTCAATTTACGAATAAATTTATTTGTATTTTTTTTTTAATATTGGATGTTTTAATTTTGGATGGAGCTGAAATAAAGAAAAAGAAAAAAATATGCGTGCGTGCACGCAATATTGCAAAACTACGCACTATCATTTCGGTGCGACATGCATTTCGTTTTCTACCTGTCGGGTACGTGGGTGGTATCGCCCCGTTGTATCGAGCATTAATGTCGATCGCGTTAGAGATCGGCGCGGCGTCGTAACCGGTATACGCCACGCTACCATTGTCGTAACAGAAGTACTGCTGCTGCTGCTGATAAAAATGACCACCTGCCGCGTAAGCCTCGATGTAATTGCAGCAGTCCATCTCTGCGATTTTGCGCGACGCTGCGTTTGAGGCCTTCACGTATCGATCTAGATCTCCTCTGCTTGGCGGCACGCTTAGGCTACGTTTCTCCAGTTGCGCGCAGACATCGCGCGCGAGACTCTGATCTATCTCGGTTACAGTATATCACGCAACACAGACCAAACTCTTTGACGGTTGAATCGATAAACGCGAGTACGCACTCCGTCTCTCAAATTGCTTATCTTCTCTCGATGTTCCCGAAAATTGCTACTGATACTTTTCATATTAGCGCGTGAATCGTCAAAATTTTTGTCGGATAGGATCACAATATTAATTAAAACTTGTATTTCTTTTATTTTGCGTGCCTAAAGTCCCACTAATTGTATGGCACACTCTCGCGATTTCACAGATGCGCATCTTACAAGATTAGATATAAACACCAGTGGCAGGCGCGAATTTTTGCAGATTGACGCTCCTTTTCAAGTCTACGTTCTCGCGAGCCGAAACGCCGAGCGCGAGATATAAACGAGACGCCGCGATCTTCGTTGAATCGCGCTCTTCCCGTGAAACCCCGATCGATATCTCAATTTCGCGGGTCCACGTCTCGCGGCTCTCGCAAATGTAAACACCGTCCGCGCGCGTCCGCGGACGACGCACCGCGACCGCGCAGTGCAAACCGGCGTCGCTCTCCTCTTCGTCCCGAAGGCGCTGAAACTCACGGTCCCTTCGCGCTTTTACCCTTTCGCCCGTAAGGTTTACGCTCGAACGTTCACGCCGGGAAAGCCGTGCAACTGCCCCGGGGGATACCGAAGGGAGGCGTTCGATCGATCTCCCGTGTCGGAAAGATCCAACGCTCGCGGTTCCGTCGACGTCGACCTCCTCCTCGTCGTCGTCGTCGTCGTCGTCGTTATCGTCATCGTTCTCGTTGTTGACATCATCGTCGTCGGGGATGATCGTCGACAATCGATTCGCGTCACCGACCGATCGTGACCAATTAACGTATCATCATCATCTGGTCGCTGTCGATCGCCACGCGTCCGCACGCGGACGCGGCTCGGCGTGTGCGGCGGGCCGCGCCATGCTCGCTGCAGCCGCGGCGAGATCGATGACAGAAGCTGCGTTCCCGCTGCACCTGCTGCACCCCTCGTACGCTCCTCTCACCCCGCCCCCCGAAAACAACCAGCGACCTTTTCCGCGCCTTCGTTGACACCGTTTTCGTCCGGCGTAACGAATTTGGTTGATTTTTTTTCTATCTTTTATTACGGCAATTTTGTTCGACAGATTCTACCCAGAATCGATATTTGGTTGGTTGGATCGAAAATTGCCAGGGAAGTTTTCGACGCCTCTCTGTTTAATCGCTCTAAATTGCTCTCGCCTGTTAATTAGTCACTTGACCTAGTCCACGCGACGCGCGTGATCGATCAGTCAGCTCCAGGCGGTTATTTCTCTCTCTTTCTCCCCGTGATACCTCGGATCACATTCCGACTGTTTCCTAAACGATTCTAATCAATTTTGAAGACACATTTCTCGCGTAAACTCCGTTTATCTCCTTTATACATTTAAACTATGCTACTATCACAACGACTTTGCACGCTTGCGTCTATCTCGCCACGATGAATGAACGACCGCACTCTCGTCTTCCGTTTCAAAACGTTTCGCGCGTTTCGTCGTTTATATTAATTGGGAACGCAACCCCCTTGTTTCGGCGTGCACAACGACTTATTTACTCGTCTGTTTTCCCACTTTGTTGCGTCACATCGCGCCGCTTACGTTACTCTCACGGACAGAAAGAATGTATGAACGGACGAACGGACGAACGTACGAACAGGCGGGCGGACGCGCGCGCGCGCGTGCCGCAAGCGGGAACGGCGGGCCGCACACGGGGAGACCCGCGTTCTTCCCTCGCGGTGCACTCCAGTCGCACTGATTTCATCCGGCGGCGGTGGCGGTGGTGGTGGTGGCGGTGGCAGCGCCACGAATTTACGTGCGTTTCGTCATCGACGAGCCACGGAGTGGCGCGAAAGGGGGTGGTCGAGCGCGGAGGGCGCATTTCCCCACCCTCAGTGAGAGCATCGCGAGGTGTGTCGCGGCGTGTGGGATGCGAGCAGGTGAAGGAGGGAGGAGGCAGTGGCGGATTTATCGATAAACGGTCGCTGAGGACCCTGGCTGTCGAAGGATTCCAGAGAATCATTCTGTGTACGTTTGCAGTTGTACTTGTCTCTGAAAAGTTCGTGACTATATCGCCTACATAATTTTATCGCCAAACATTTATAATTAATGAATAAAAATAATTTATAAATGACATAATAATATTTCTTGTGACGCGAGGAATTGTACTGAAGAGAATGGTCCTAATATCGTGAGCTACGGAATCGCTGTAACATTGTTCTCCGCTTAGGGCTCTTCAGATTCTAAATCCGCCACTGGGAGGAGAAGAGACTAGGGGCGCCGGCAAAATTCTCCTCTTCTCTTCCACTGTCGTTGCCTTCTTCAACGGCTTCAAGCCGGAGCCCTCGTGCAACGCTCCGGCATCGACGCAGTTCCGCATGCGGCGTACAGTGCTTGCCTCGAGAGAGTCGATAATTCGTCTCTCTTTCTCTCTTCCTCTCCGCCCGCCCGCCCCCCCCCTCTCTCTCTCTCTCTCTCTCTCTCTCTCTCTGCCGCATTCGCTTGTCGGATTTGAGGGAGCGTCGTGACGAATGATGTTCTCCAAGAGCGTGGAGGATCGACGCTCGAAGAGCATCGAACGGTCGAAGAGGATTAAACTCAGCCGTCTCGGCCGAGGCGGCTATATCGCATTAGTCGAGCAGGTGCTTCAGCGAATACGTCTTCCGGACGCGTTCAACGTCTGTCTCGTGGAGAACATGCACGACCCGTTACTCCCCCACGTGACCCCCTAATTACTCGCGTCGCGCTTACCCAGCGCGACGAGGCGACCACGATCCATCGACCCCGCTAGTATGACGAGCGTTACCCTTCTCAGCCTCCTTGTCAGCATGAGCCATTACTACAGCACGTTATAGTGGACGCGACGACATATGTTTCGTTGCGTCCTACGACCGCGAGTTTAATCGCATCGTCGCGCGTCCGCCGATTAAATATTCTCCCATTATTGTCCGCATGATCTGCGCTCACCGTGAACCGTGAATCTATCGCATCGGCGAACGAGGTCCTCCGTCTCTCCCTTTGCGCGCCCGACCCTTTCTCTTTCTCTTTCTCTCTCTCTCTTCCCCTCCCCCTCTCTCGACCCTCTCTCGCATCGGCACGTCAGTGGATCGATGACCGGCGATCAGCCCGGTGCACACCGCGACACCATCCTCCTCCGCTCGTACCATCGGCTCGTCGCTGCCGCCTGGATGCAGGGGCCTCGACATTTTGACGGCTTCTCTCGGCGCGACCTACTGCGCGTCACCCTCTGGCCCCCTCTCCTCTTACGCCCACCTTCTCGCCCCCTTCGTCCCTTTCACCCTTCACCGGCCACCCTCGCGGTGGTCACCGCGCGTTGCACGCGCGCAGATGCACGTGATTTCGGTCGTCGCGCCGTCGACGGCGCAGGGCGCATCGATGCGGTCTCCGCCGCTTCCCGGTGATCTTAATTGACCACTCGGGACGCCCGCCCCGACTGAAATTGGCATCGATTACATTATCGGCGGACGGTTGAAAACGAGGACGAGAAAATTGCGCCGGTGCTTGTCGTGAGCGAGCGTTTCAAGGCTGGAGACACAACGAAACGTGAATCAAAATAAAATGCGGGGATGAAAAAAATAAAATTTAACATTATTTTGACCGAACAACCGGAGAAAATACAATCAAACATTTTCTTTCGTAATTCGCATCACATTCAGATATTAAGTACCGATAATTCAAATGCCAAACACCACGTGCGTAATTATCTAATATATCAATGACAACCATAACATTTTTAATATTCGAATTTTTATACTTATCCCTGAGAAATTCAAACTGTGTTATGTAAAAAAAAAAGAAAACAAATGCTAATTATACGATGTGAATAATGAAATGCCCACGTGTAGGCAAAACGCTTGTTAGCATAAAAAGTGGAATTGCTAGAATACCAACGATTCGCCAACTGTATGTTGGTGATGAATCGGTAATTTTCAGTTTGTTCGAAGAAGCGAAGGATTCGTCTGAACAGTACCGGCTGCGAGAGACACGGACAAAAATAATACGTATCGATCTAATGGGTTAACTATCTTTACTATCCCTCGAGCGACGCAGCTGTATAATCACTTTCAAAAATTGGCCTACTCTTACAACAACCCTTTTCTACCGGTGTGAAAAGAAACTTGTAATAAGATATAAACAAAGAGAAAATTGCAAAAGATACAAGTATTTTAACTTTCCCACTCTTCTTGCATGAAAATGTTTGATTGGGAAAATTGCAAAACGTGTAACAAATACAATTTTGTGTCATCTTGACGAAATATGTTACTGCCGTAACTTTTATAATGCAAGAAGAGACGAGATGAGAGAGTGGATGTAACTGGCGGAAAAGCAGAGGGGCACTCGAAATCGACCGAAAGTCAGAGGGCCACCGTTCGACGACGAGCACGCCTGTACGCGCTCGCGACGTTCCTCTCGCGCGCGAATGCGCGTCAGCAACGCGGGATATACGAAGCATAATCGCTCGCTAGTTCGCTCGGCCTCGATGGGTGTAGGCAGTAGGTAGGTAGAGCCGGCGGTCGTGTATCGGGCAGGTTCCTAGAGAGTCGCGTCGCAATCAATACCTCCGGTCTCTCTCGCCGCCGTTCCCACCCGCGCGTTCTCCCCGCGTCACTCACCCGAGAATATTTCTCTCCGCTCGCCACCCTGTACCTCGACCCGCAAAACTCGCATCCTCCCGCGTCCACCCTGCTCTGCCACCCCTGCGAGGATCGTTCACGCTCGTCGTCATCGTCGTCACCGTCGTCACCGTCGTCGTCGTCATTTGCGACCTACAATCGCGTCCGAGGGACCCGCAGCCCCGATTTCTTGCGCCCTCAGTTGACATGAACTTTAATAAAGATCTGACATTTCAGTCGCGATGTTACATATAAGATAAAATGATATTAATTAGCGACATGTAAATAATAATACGTAAGTAGTATCCTTTTCTGATAGACATAACGTCATTGCAAATGATATCAATGGGACCAAGCTCACCAAGCGATATGTGCACCTGGATCAAGGACGATCACCGAGGGTGAGACGTTAGCGCAGATGCGCGGTGGCTTCTCGCTTTTCGTCGGCTGATAACGCGGACAGACTTATCGGCGGCGATCGATATCTAATCCAACCCAGCTATTTATAGACGGTGGCCCGACACTTTGGGATGTCGTACACGCGTTGTGAAAGTAACAAGATTTTCTAATTTTAGCGACCAGCCGGCGCTCTCGATAGTCCACGACACATTCCGGACATTTTTATCGCTGTATTTTCTTTCGCCGTTATCTTATTCCCTTGCATTGGGAGGATGCGCTAATCTGTCACGCAGCTGCGCAGCGCGCGTTACGAGCGTTCAAATAAATCAGGAAACTCTAACGATTCGATCAGGTGCATGTAAATGAGGTCATATTTAAAGAAAAAAATCGCTACGGGACATACCAGGATATTTTCTCTTATGTTCTTTATCCACTTCACGCGCCTGGGCAAAATATTTTTCTTTTTCATCCTTCGACATGTTTTTCCAGAAAACGCCTAGCCTAAAACAATGTAAAATAAAGGAAAATTAATTTAAGTTTCAAACAATGATTTTCTTTATAAATTTCATCCTTTAAAAGGAGATTAGGTATATATAGATCGCGTATATATGGAATAAATATAATAAATATTTCTATCTCCATCTTTAGTAACGAATCAAGTATTCGTGATTTGTGAGAACACTTCGATCTTTACTAAAATTATTTTCCTCCCAAAATTTGATTTTCAAGATTAAAAAGAATTCTTTGTTTTTAATATGTATTTATCCGGCAGAAACAAATGTTCCTTTTAAAAGAGAGACTAGCCTGACACTGATATCCTTGTTGGATTCCCGAGGATTCTCTGCAGCGAGTTTCCTTCGCCACTGATTGGCAAATAGCATAAAGGCGTTTGCCGGCCTTGGGATCTTGCGTTTAACTCCAGCCGCCACGGCCGTCGCATGTACAAGTCTGTTACCGTCGATGCACAACAACGTCGGAATACCGGTGCTTTTGCGTCTCGGCGATCGATTTGCCTGTGTCCGCTGCTGTTGCTGAGGAAAAATCTTGTCCACCTCACGGTTGCCACACGATTGCTTCGACACACCGGGATCACGCTTTATCGTCATGTTCTCCTTATCGTCATCGTTATCGAAATTCTTCTCTGCGCGAGAATGCTTAGAAGAAATAACATCGAGAAAGCTCATGTTATTATTTATCTTTTTATTCTTCAAATTTTCACTGGAAACGAATGGTTCTATTTTTGTCGGCGATACCACGATAATGACCTTTCCGCTGTCGCGAATACACCTTTCTTCCTCGTAAATTTCATCTTTTTTTTCATTTTTTATTTCATCTAAATGTATACAAAACATATTATTTAACATGCAACCAAGTCTTAAGTTTTTCATAAATATATGTTTTAAAAACGTTATTATCTGCTGTTATTATAATAGTCATCTGATTTTTTATTATTTCTAGATGAGATATATTCTTCAAATTTCTCTTTTTTGATTTCTGAATATAAAATTTTGCCGCATTTCTTCTTTGAACTGTTTTAGAATATTTTACACACGCGATGTTTCACGCTTTGCATTATTCAATGCGCGTTTAGCCGTGCGCTCCGAGCAATTGTCGCGTCATGAAATGTTTAGGAGCCAAACGCGATTTTATATGCTTACCTTTTACGGCGAAATTCGGGACGTATTCGTGACTCTCCATAGCGATATAAATTCGTCGATTAGATCCGCTACGTCGGGAGACCGGCTGTCGCACCGATTTCGTGTATTGTTGTCTGAGTTTAAGAACGCACTTGAGCCAGTGAGCCTCTTGATAATGGCTACGTCGGCACGCAAATAAAAACACACTTCCGTTGTCGTCGGTTGTTGAAAACACGTAACGATGCACCGATCGTCTTATTTCTTATTGCCGATCTCTGTCGCGATGCGATCAACGATGCTGAAGGGAATAAAAGACACTCGCTGCAAATAAAAATGTCATTTTTCAAAAAATATTTGCATTATTCTCCGTACCATCGTTTTTCGACATGGTTTCTCAAGCTTCGAAGAGTGGTCTGAATATAAATGCGCTACGCGAAAAATGCACGTGCACCCAACGCGGAATAAATTATTATAAAATTTTGTCATTGGGATCGAATTGTGACAACACAGAAATCAAGGAAGCGTAAGCATATAATCCTTTTGATAAAAATTTGCCAAAAGTAGGGATCTTTATAATTAATTCAGTAAGATACCATCACGTTCCACTTCTTATCATCTTATTTATTAACATTTTTATAAAATATAATATCTTTGTAATATTAAATGACATTTCGTGAAAGATTTCTCAACGCTTTTATAATATTATATATTAATCATATGGTTCACGTAAGAAATATGGCAGTAAAGAAAGGAGAGACGTATCGCACGGACGAAATAGCGCGGTTATTTCTTCCAGATACCGACGATGCGTCACACGATACAATCCCGCGCGGCAAAAGAACGGAGGTGCTGAGGCAATTTTCGCCTTAGCAGCTGAAGCGTACGACGTGCTTTCAGATCCTCTTAGAAGGGCCGTGTATGATCAATACGGTGAAGAGGGTCTTAAAAATGGTGTGCCGAGACCAGAAGAATTCGTGAAACCTTACGTCTATCATGGCGATCCGATGCAAACCTATAGGTAGAATCTCAAGAGCCGTTGAGCTCTCACCGTTCTAAATAAATCGCGAATTTATGTATAATTCTGATTTTAATATTCGACTTCGCAATCACACAATGTGACATATATTTAAAGTAATTACTTTTTCTCAGAATAGATGTTATTTATGTTTTGAAACAAGTTTTATTATGTGTATATTTGCTACATTGTATATTTAAAATTAAGTCACAATTGTTGAGTCTTTAGAAAAACTGTTGGTATTCTAAGAGTTAATGTCCATCGCGAATTTTATCATTAGAGAATTCTTCGCGACTGAAAATCCGTACGACGATCTTCTAAATATTCTAACAGAGCCTCAACCTCTACTTGAATTTCCTGAGGGTCGGGGTATAAAACGGAAGGAGGAACCCTTAATTAAAACCCTGTTTCTAACTCTCTCAGAAGTGAGAACTGATCTATATTTATAAATTTTTTTTTTTTTTTACTCCTGCAGCTCTCAACTCTGTCACATAAATTAATATGTATATATATATATATTTTTTTGTATAATATTTTATATTCAAATTATTAAAAAATTGCATATTATTTGCAGAGACTGGTTCTTCTTTTCTGTATTATTTTATTACCAACGTTATTAAATTTTGATTTCAAAATTTTATATAAAATAATGAAAATCAAATGTGGATTATACACGCGAAACGTATGTTTTAACAACTTTAACGTACAAAAGCGTTGTAAAAAACGGAAAACGAGGGTAATCTAGTATTTCAAACAGTTGGAAACATTTCGTTGTAGGTATTTTTCGGCGGGATAAAGAAAATGAAGATCCAGAAGTTGGTTTTAGTCGGTGATGATAAGTCGACGACGTTGTCGACGGAAAAGATCTTGACGATACCTATTAAGCCGGGAATCCCAGCAGGTACCAGAATAGTATTTCCAGAAGAGGGTGATCAAGGCCCTACGAAGATACCCGGTAAGTCCTTCCATTGCCTTCTTGATCTTCCTCGAGCTTAGCTTACGGTCGTAACCACATTTGAGTATTACTATATAATTGCGATAATAAAACAGATAGACTTTTTCTTTGTGATTCTCTTTCATAGCTCCGCATTTTTAATCGAAATCTAGTTTTACAGTTATAGTACATATATAGTAAAAGCAAACGACTTTCCATATTTTAGAACTATATAATGTTATCCTCACAATTTAAATTAAAAGTTTGACTCTTTTATTCTGAATTTTATCCCTCCATAATTGACGAAAATATAATCGGTCATATTTTCCATGTAACGTTCTTTCTTACAAGAAATTAATAAGGTAATGAAAAATAATATTAACTCGCAATGAGATAGATTCGCGTAATTGATGAGACGATCAATTTACGAACGTCGTCACGTGACAATGCGGGTTGCGTAGAATAAGGGTTAAAGATTAATCGTAACAAGGTGGGGTGATATCTTCACTAAGTCCACGACACTGTCAGCGTAGCGGATGTTATCTTCGTCACGGAGGATCGGTCTCACGAAACGTTCCGGCGAGAGGGCTCGGACTTGCACACGACGGTCGATATCTTTCTAAGGGAGGCGCTGACCGGAACGGTGATCACGCTCAACACCGTCGACGACAGAACTCTTCGGATTCCAATAACATCAATCGTCGCGTACGAAAAACCATTATAAAATTGCGTCATGTTTTTCGTTCCTTTTTTTGTCTCTCGATATTGTGCGCTTTGCTCTACTATCTCTACAGATAGATATTTTAGATAGGATCGTCCCAAACTCACAAAGGATCTCAAACAGTAATTTCGTATAAAATATGACATAATTATATTATATTCACAGATTTTATCAATATTTATTTTAATACTTAATTTATTTTAATTTAATAGATTAAATTTATTATTAATTTATTTTAATTTAATAACGTGTCTTTTTTTCCGGAACTAAAATTATGTAACTGAATTACGAACGTTATTTAAATTTTCGCTGATTTTTTACATCTTACAGACCAGATTACATGAAACGTGTGCCAGGTGAGGGAATGCCACTTCCTACAAATCCAAAGCAAAAAGGCGATCTAATACTGAGGTTCAACATCGAGTTTCCAGTTTATTTGCCATTGTCCAGTAAGAATCATATTAAGAAAGCTTTTCAAGTATCTCGTACAGACATCGAGAATGCCGAGTACGTTCATCGCCTCATATTGGCCAACAAAATGCGCAGAAATGTCGACGACAACGTTCCACTTCGATATGGTGCGAACGCCGATGAAGTTGATCGATTGAAATTCATATGTGAAACGTGATTTCGCAAATATCTGCATGTTATTTCATATGCATGTTTACGTGATATCACTCGTCATACATTTCTCAACGTTGTGAACTCTGTGAGAAATTATATAAGAATGAAAGTTGCCGATGAAAGCTATTGCTTCTATGCACAACTGATTATTTCATCGCAATTAGTGTAACTAGTATGATAATTAAATTATTGTTTCAAGACTTACATGCACAATCATTTGCTATAAGAACATTTGTCTGAAAAAGAATGCACAATTCGAAAAAATAATGATCTATATTTTGTATGTATACATTTAATTTGTATTATATATTAGACCGATTGGCTCGATGTTTATTCTAAAAATATCAGTGTCAGATTTATTAAAGAACAATTTTCCTTCTAACATCATAGACTAAAATAGCTGATGCTGGTATCGTTGACCTTTGTAAATGCCTGACGCGAGTACACCGATATCAGCGGACCTATTGTGAGTATTGTGACTTCAAAGAGACCGCTCACTTTAACGCGATATAACGGGTGTCTCCATCTTGTGGGACCTACTGATGATTCAACAAGAGTCATCGGTCGGTAGTCCATGACTCCTCTCGTCAGATTTATAATTCTTCTAAGGAAAATCTGTATGCGTGGAGAGAAAAAAATTATCATGTGACAGATATTGGAAAAATCCCATTCGCGAAACAATGTATGATTGATAAGACCGGTTTAAAAGGCGCTTGGTAGGAGGTCGTTCCACCAAGTTGCAGCCGAAAGGCGGCCTCGACCGTGCCATCCGCCAGCGACGCTGAGCTATTATCTCGGGCAATCATATGACTACTCCGCACGTGACTTTATTTACAGTAAGAGACTTATACCCGCGCGAACATGTATGGTGCAGTTCCGCGTGACATGATAGACGCAGGTCTGATCCGCGAGACGATGCGATAACTATATATATATATATATCGACGGCGGGCCGTGGTTTTATGATGCCGTTGCTCGATAAGCTGCTACCTGCGAGGAAGAGCAGTCCGTGCGAGAGTGCTGAGAGCCTAGTGTCCAGTGCGCGAACAACTGGGAATGATAGGTGAGCAAGAGAGATCGCGCGCTGCTCCATTTCGCAGCGCGTTTTCGCTCCGTATCGCCGACGCTCGTGCGGAATATCTTCGGAGCGGCTCGCGCAGCATCCATCATCTCTCATCGCGCTATTACATATCATATATATATGCCTTGCGAATTATTACATATCGTGTTAAATCTTTTCTCAATTGTATTGCCATTCTGTATTAGCGCCGGAGATAAAGGCAGAAATATATTTCTCCCTGTATCGCCCAGGCGGCGAAATAAAAATCGTAATGGCGTTATGTATTATCAGACAGCTGATTAGATGTCTGGAATTTTATAATAAAGACTGATGCTTGTGCCGTTTCCCTAACCTGCTTCATTGCAATTACTTGGCTCTATTCTCGCATCTGCAGCTGTTTTACCAACGCAACGTCGAAGCGAACGCGCGCCGACTATAAGCGCTTCGTATATAGCTTTTCCATTCGAAAGAGATATTTGAGAGAAATTTATGAAATTCTTCATCAAACTTTTCTATACAAGCTGACTTAATTTTTATGCCTAATACAGGTTTATTTAATTTTATTATTACACATTGACTTACTCCAGCTTTCATTGTAAAATTATTGCATCTTCTTCCTTATTTTCTTAATTTTAATTTAACGTAGACAAAAACTGTATTACAGGCCGCTATTTCAGACCTTTTACATTTCAACATTATTTTCGTACTTAGCAATTCTAAAATCCCGTAACACGCAATTTTATTAACATGTGGATATATTTTATTCTTTGCATTCGCCTCTTTGAAATTTATATTTTGATTCAGTTTTGGCATTCAACCATGCCAACATTCTTGCATGCAAAAAAGAGTTAATGATCCAAATAAAACGGTTTATTCCGTAAAATTATTGTAGGGACTCCGTTTTGCAAGTTGGAGCGGAGCAAGTGCGGATTTTGCTATTTCGAGAATGCGAATGGCGCGGTAGGAAACTTCTCTTCGACTCGATGACAGTGCAGAAACATCGAAGTAAAAGCGAAACCGTGTGCACTACGGTAAACAACAATGCGGAGAGAAAATGCGAGACGCCCTTTAACCTAGGGACTGCTCGCGATTTCGAGGTAATCATCGAGTTTCGAGCATACTAGTAATTACCAAACACAGACAGATTATAAACGCAAACTTAATCAAATAATATTTAAAACAATAATAACAATGTTTTAAATTTTAAAATTTTTTATTTTACAATCTATTTTATTACGATTTGCCTGTATATTTCTTTTATAATATACAGGCAAATTATTTATTTTGTATTTATTTTTATTTTTTTCTAGTAGTTATCTCTTCTCTATCTCTATGTGTAAAATTATAGTATCTTTGATTATATATGTAATAAAGCTTTTGTCGAAATTACTTACTTAAATTTTCATCTACAAATATTAAATATCATTAACGAAATGTAGCATCTAAAATTTTCAGCGAGACAAGACCGTTGAAGATGACGTGAGCCTTCTGAGCGAAATGGTGTTCGGCACCGTGGCAATGACATACAGAGGATCGTCATTTAAGGTAAATTGATCTTGAAATAATTGTTTTTAAAATTTTTTTGCAAAAATACATAGAGATTTTAATCATTGATTTTCCTCTTCAATTTAAAGGTTCACTCGATGAATTCTCCACCGTGCATCATGTGCACGAAAATCTTTCCTGCGACGGAACATGGCACGTGTAAAACGAGGTAAACTGTTTTCGATGTATTTCTTCAAAGATCTTTTCTATTATAGATGAATTTAATTGATCGTTTTATTATCGCAGTGAAAAAGTCTCAGATGAAGGACTTGGACGGTCGATGCACGTGGATTCTACTTCTAGCAATACTAGTATGCGATCATTTCGTAAGTGTATCGACAATATTATTACTGTAAAAATTAATTCTTTTTTTTAATAAATAACTTCTTCAACAGCTTCTCGTTAAATATACTTTATAACGAAAACGGAACTTTTCATGAAAAGAAGCGAGTTTACATTTATTCTGAATTTATTTTTTTTTTCAAAATTCATTTTTTCTAGACGACACAATAATCAATCAAATATGACAAATGCTTAAAAGAGTTGTCGAAGGTAGCCGGAATAAATCCTGATTAGGTCTCCATTGCAGTATCTCGGCCGAGCTCCGGCAATCTGTCGAGTAACGATTCGCACGTAGGCCCGCGAAAAAGTTCGACGTGCTCAAGTACCGGCAGCGGCTGGGACATAGATATAGCTCCGCCGACGAGCAGTAAGTTCATGTCAACGATTAGAGCGATTTATTGTCGGAAGTGCATCGTAGCTCACGCGATGCTGATCCAGGTTCGCAATCGTTGGAGAGTAATGGATCGTCCGGGATCGGCAGTCTCACCAGCTTGCGCAGAAGATGGTGGAGGGTGGTCTCGACTTCCCTCGGACGATTGGATTCCGACGATGCCTTCGGGATGCAGCACTGGAACGAGAACGGAAGTGACGGGCGTGACGGACACGCGAAGCGACACAAAACCAGGCTGGGTTTGACGATGTTAGTGCGATTGGCTCAGGGCCATGAAAGGTATAGAATTATCTTACGCGTTTTTTAATTGAAATAAAAAAGCATCTAAATATAAGCATAGTGATTTTAAATATAAATTTTGGCGATTTATGTCTAAAGAAATAAAAGCTAATTTTTCCTAAGCGAGAAAGAAAAAATGAAAAATTAAGTAATATTTAACGCACGTCCGCGCCTTAGGCTCGTATTCGCTCCGAATTGAAATTACAGTTGTCTATTAACGAGACAAATTGATTTTGTTTATTTATTCCGTCAGATTTTTAGACCTTTTTAAAAAATAAAAATATGTAGGTACTTTGGACTATAAAAAGTTAATAATTTTTAGAAGGAAAATATGTATAATTTACAGTCAGATAAAGACGAGGCTTTTAGAACATATGGCTCTCCTAGAAGGGATGCTGGATCGTTTGAGATATTTTTGCATTGAAATGAGCAATATCAACGGTTCCAACTGCAACAGGATGCAGTTGACTGACAGAATGTGCTGGGCGACGTCACGATTTGTCATTTCGTTGTTGCATATACTTCTTGATGTCGACGTTAACACGCGCACGCCTCTACTGTGGCACGACGTTCTGCTGAACTCCGTGACGGTGAATGAGACGACGAATACCTTGCATCGCAGTTTGCAACAGATGTGTCAATTATTCGACGAGATCGATACAAAATCTACAAATTTGTGAGTGTAGGAGCGTAGATCAGATCGGATTGAATAAACGTCCCGATATTTATTTCACCGTCTTTCAGTTTCCTAAGCACCGTGGTAACTGCTGTATTAACGTATCACCTCGGCTGGGTGTACACCGTGCTGTCACCGCATGATCGGCAGATGGTGAGTTTAAATAATTGTAGCAGATACGGATCTTGGAACTATAGATACATAAATTATACGTGTCTGATTGAACTGTCCATAATCAGTAGAATAAAATTAACAAAATCTTTCAAAAATTTATTAGCAACACATGAAGCATATTAAAAAAGAAAAACCTAATTAAATAATTAATTAAGTTATAAAGTTTTGATATATATAATAAAGTTTATTAATTATGTCGATATTTTGTCAAATATTAGTTACTAATTCTATGTGAGACTTTACTAAAATCTTAGTGATAATTTATTTCTATTTTCAGATCGAGAAGCTGGGTAGCTGGTATTCTTGCAATCCACTGTGGGCACAACTTGGTGACCTGTATGGCGCGCTAGGCAACCCCGTGAAAGTGTCGCATACCGTAATTGCGGGCGATTCTCGAAAAAGCGATTTGATCAATTCCATCCTGTCGTTCTTGTCTTACTTCATCCGCAGTGGGATAATACGTAAAAGCCAGGAATACCGTTGCACATCACAGCAAGACGTGCAGATGGCGACGAACATGCTGGAGCAGGCTCGCAGCAAACGACCGTATCTGTTCGGTAACAGGAGACCGACGTGCGCGTTCAACGATCGAGACACCTCGATTCGTAGACGCGAATCGCGCGTCTTACCGTCGCGCAAGTCGGCACAATCGCCCGAAACCGGAACCGGCGATGTTAACGTACAATGCACTCCACGGTATCCGGCAGAACGGCCGAGGATCTCGCGATCCGTCAGTCCCCTGAAGCGTAGCGGCACCATGAAATCCGGCCTTGACACGCTTATGACGAAATCGACCGAAGCACCGGTAGACCTCAAGTTTCCAACGAAAGAATTTTCATCGCGCGAAAATCACGAGAGCGAGAAATACGAGTTGTTGCAAGAGGATCGATCGGATAAAGACAAGGAGAAAAATTTCAAAGTGTCGAGCGAAGTGAAAATAATCGTTAGTGAGATCGGCTCGCAGGAGGATATCACGTCAAAGGGATGTCAGCCGCAAGATTTCCCACAGCTTTCTTTGCGAGGCCTCGAGAAGAAGTTGGACGCTCACCATACCGAAGAGAGTCTCGCGACTGGAAAGTCTGAACTGCATCATCGGCTGAATAACAATATGGATCCGCTGAAGATGTTTTACAGCAGACCTGAGTTACCGCTCGACGCGAACGGTGGATTCGTCGACGAATTTAAGGAATCGCAGGTCTTCTTCACTCTCGGTGGGGAAGATAAGCCCGCAAAGTTACCGTTGAGACCGCGTCTCGGCAACAACTGTCAATGCTCTTACACCTTCACGAGACTGCCTAGCACATCTGCGCAACTTCCGGAAGGCGTACTGAGGAAGATCATCCAGCGAAACTTTCCCGAATCGTCGAAGAGCATACAGCCGCCTCCGGGAGCGGCATCCAGCATAGGGGCGAGGTCTATAGGTTTTTGTTTAAAGTGCAACGGTCAGGGATACGCTGCCTCACAAGATTATGACAGCAGCAAGCAGGTGTTGGAGACACCGACAAACGCGACGGAGGTGTTGCGCGGAAGTTCCGAAGGTGGCAGAACCATGAGACTGTCTCGATCCAACAGTCTTGAGGCTCTGATGGAAGCCAACAGCGTCGTGGAATTGCCAATGCCACAGTCGGTGTACGTTGAAATACAGTACCTATAATGTCCGTTTAAAAAAATAATTAGATTGATTTCTTTATGATAAAATCACGGAACTGTGTTAATTAAAAATCAATTTAGAAATCTAATTAATTTTTTATCTTAACTTTCATTATTTTTTATTTTCGTCACTTTCTCACTTTGATTTAAAATAATTCAATAACTATTGTTACAGATCGAGGAAAATTTCACAAGTCAAAACTGGATTAATTAAAGAAGTGGGCTTCACGAGAACTCTCATGCGAAATACAATAACGAATGACGAAAGTAACATTTTAAGTACAGGCTATACGTGGGGTTTGGTGCTACAGGGTGTAACTAAGAAAAAAAAGAGAAGAAAAAAGAAGAAGCTGTCAGAGGATGAGAAAGACAATCCCGAGATTGAGGAGGAGAAATGGTGGTCGTACATGCGAGAGGAAGTTATGGCCAGTGCTCGTTTTCCGACGATCGATCAACCGGTCGCAGAAGCACTCTGCGTGCTAGCCGACTTGGACACATGGCACGTCGGAATCTTGTCGAATAACGCGCCGTGGCAAAGTCCTCCACTACCAGTCGGTATGTCGCGTCTGGTATCAAATATGCTAGAGTCCTTCGCCTATGTATGGCGAAAATACCACTCTCCTACTCATGTGAGTGTTTTGCTATCTCAATTCAATCGAATCTCTCACTATCTATTTATATATATAAATCTTAATTTCTTTGTAAATAGATAAATATTATGAGTTAAACTGATGTTTCAGTGCATAGCGATTTTGGAGGCTAAACTGAGGGAATTATGGTTGAGAAGCGAAGCCTTGGCGGAAATGATGATGTCCATGGAAGAGTCTGACGCCAATGTGAACAGTTTAATGAACGCTCTTGATCTCGATGCAGCCGATATACCACTTTTACTCGCGGTCGCAACCACTCATTCTCCGGAAATAGCGCAACGATTTGGTCTTACGTTAACTTAAGTCCGTTCGCGATTGTTCATATCGGTTTTCTTCTTATTTTATCTTGACAGATACTTTCTGAGTAGCGTATCAATGTATGTTGATACTTAAATCAAAAGAAACTAATGATTCTTCGTTGAATAGCATAATTTCATAACACGTAATTAAGTACAGATCTTAATCGTGCGCATGTAAATTAATTTAAGCTATAGAATTAAGATTATTTTATTCTCGCGTTTAGTCATTCGTTTCAGCGTTTTTTAATGAATTGCGTAGCTCTTATAACACAAAATCAATGGCTGATTTCTTACTAATAAAATATTATGTATCGTCTATATTTGGTTTTTTACACGATTTAGGTGAATTTACAATTGTACACATTTAATTAATAAATTCTGAATGAGTTTTTTTACCCCACTGTATATTTCTTAATAATTTCTAAGACTGAGGAAATTTTCTTTTTTAAGAAATATATATTTTAACCAATTATCTAAATAAATTATATTATTTTATTGATCTAAACTAAAATGCAAATGAATTTTTGTCATAGAAGACGGGCTTTAATAAAACGAATTTATCTGTTTTCCATCAATTGGAAATTTCATCAGCACATCTCAAAGTAATAATGAATAACGTCACGCGACTCGGCCGTTTCACTTTTTCGTTACCATTCAAAACGTTTAAAAATTATGATTAAAACGTTTTAAAATTACATCTAACTAAATTTTCTTGCTATATTTCTGTGATATACGAAGTGAGATACCGGCATTGACACAAACTATTTCAAGAATCATGGAAATCTGTCCCCCTGATCCGTAAGCTGACATCTCAATAACTTGTCGACATTTGGTTTTGACGCACTAAGCATATTTTTTCTTATTCAAAACCTAGTGTACATGTTTTTTTTAAATAAATACTGACTAATTTATCGTTGTAGGCCTAAACGAACGCCGCAGCAGTCGATTATTGAGGCAAAAAATAAAATTCGGGTGAGCTTTGAGATAGAAAAAAGAAAAAGGAAAAATTATTATGACAATTGTATTTAATGTTTTACCGATTTCGCAATTTATGTGTTGTTTGCTTTTCTTGAAATATAAACGCGTTTTAGTTGGGCCACGATGCATGCTGCAACTGCTGCTGCTGTTGCACACCGCAACCAACGTGCTACGTGAGTAATAATTTTTAATGTTTACATTTATGCCATTGCATTTATTTATTCGATTTGGACATAAATTAGAAACCGAATAACTTTTACAGAAATATGTTCAACCAGAGGTAGCAAAATCCTTCGCACCTGTTCGCGTAAGTAATTCAAAGACTATTCAGTAAAGAATATTTTGACGTTAACTGTAATTTTTTTATTTTTTCATATTTTTGATGAAATTAGTATTACAAAAATATTTTCTTTTGTTCTATATTCTCATTTACTGTTGTTAAGCTATCTTCCTCTTTAGTATTACTGGAAATCGAACGTACCGATGGAAAACGACACAACGTATCGTCTTTCTTATTGGGAAGGACCCGGTGCCATTGTCGAATCTTTTCGTCCTGAGGACAATCTGACGTGCAGTGACGCGCCAATGTCTGATGAAACGACGCACAAAGTATGACAAACATTTTGTTAAAATAATTTTTTTTTTAATAATTTGCCGTCTAGAGTTTGATTGCTCTTGCAGATAAGCTACTTTGGCAATTGGTGCGTAAAAACAGATCCGCCAATAACACCCTGCGACAGACAGTGGTTGGGTAGAGGTCCAATGGAAGACGTCACAACGCACAAACATGATTATTCGTGGAAAAGCGTGAGACGACCTGAGATCGTCAAGGCGCAAAATAATTTGTATCCTCCCTGTGCTGCTTTGTCCGGTAATCTTTATCGCTAAATAAAAATATCTATCTACTTTAATCTTAATTTAAAAAAACAAAGTGCATATAGTAAAAAATATTGTTTGATTATAATTAACAACAACATTGGGAGACAGATGATACGACGTATCGCTTGAGCTACTACAACTCCTCCTGCTTGCTTCCGATACAATCTTATGCGCCCATTAGA
The DNA here is from genome assembly GCF_048541705.1 of Temnothorax americanus. Taxonomy (NCBI): domain Eukaryota; kingdom Metazoa; phylum Arthropoda; class Insecta; order Hymenoptera; family Formicidae; genus Temnothorax; species Temnothorax americanus. The sequence continues at coordinate 2,981,718 of NW_027509275.1, forward strand.
AAATATGTCAAATCGGATACACCGATGGAAGGTTGTACGACGTACAGGCTTAGCTATTGGCCAAACGAGGCTCCTGTAAAAGTGAGTTACAAATAAACATTTTGAAACTTATTTTGTTCCTATTTTTTAAGTTTCTTATTTTAATTTATGGATATTTTAAATAATTTTGTATTTCTTAAATGTATGATATTTTAAACAATTTTTTGGATATATCTACTATTTTGCATTTTCTACATGACATTAGTAATTCAATGACAACAAAGAACAATTCTTTTTTTTTTATAAATATTAAATACATATAATTATTTGCTTTCTTAGGAGGAGGTACCATGGAGTCAAAAAGGAGAGTACCATCGCCCGGTGACGCCAATGGACGGATGTACGACCTACAGACTGAGTTACTGGCCTCACTGTGGCGAGAAGCCTCCGGAACCTTACAGCCACGATGACACTGAAAACTTATTAAACGCCGGCTGCTGCTTCGACGACAATACCACGTACCGACTCAGCTATTTCGGGTGTGGCGGTGACAAGCCGCCGGATCCCATTCGCCAGCCTAGCAACATTATTTTCTCGCCGTGTCCACTCTCCCACGACACCGTCAATCGGGTAAACGCTGAATCGTACCGTCACGGTGGATTCGACTCAGGGATGATACACTAATTTGGGTCGATAGTTACATTCTCGAGTGCATTATGCGGCGGTTACGAGATAATTTTCTCACATTGCCTAACAATCGTTGCGTCGCCTCGCAGATTGATTCGATAGTCCTCTTTCTACCAAGCCATAACGCTATTGTAGCGAATTGAGACAACAATGACTATTCCCTTAAAGATCGAGAACGTCGACCGGCTTCGTCGTTTCAACATCGCAGACCATCGTTCGAGACGGGACAATCGCTATTAATCTTAGAAATTTTTATATAACTTAAATCATACGAGTTTCTTTTAGATAAGTAATAGACTTCAATTAAAATCAACGTTCGAGATTTCGTTAATCGTTGCAGTTGAGTTTCCTGGGCAACTGGTGCGTCAAACCGGAAACGCCTGTTACGCCTTGCGACCGACAATTGTTGGGCAGAGGACCGATGCAGGATGAAACTACGCAGAAGCACGACTACACCTGGAAGCGCGTGATGCCGCCAACAGAGGTTCGACCCGAGAACAATCTTACTTTCTCGCCCTTGCCGCTGGAATGTAAGTGTTAAGCCATACATAAAATAATATCATAATTTGCATATTTGATCTTACAATCATATTCGTCGGTCGGAGAAAGTACTATTTCTTCATCGAAGATGAGAGCGCGCTGTGTACCTCCTTCAAAAAAGAAATCTTAGCCGCGCCGCCTGATTATCCTGTTTGCGATTTTTCATTTCCAACATATGATTATTGCAGCCTGCACGACTCATAGACTGTCTTATATACCGAACGATCACGAATGCCTGCTGCCTATTAAATCGTACGCGCCCATACGCAAGTACCAACCGTCCGACGTTCCGATGGAATCCGAGACCACGATGCGACTGAGTTATCAACCGGTAGAGCCAGCGGATCAGGCCGAGAAACCATGGGCTGCACCTACGCCCTATTATTCACCCGTCAATCCCATGGAGGACAATACCACGTACAATCTAAGGTTCAAGCCTCGCTCTTTATCTGACTATTTAGCAATTTAGAATCTCGCGATTCATGCTGTACGTCTTCGCGTGACTCGTCGATTTAAAATTTTATGACTTATGCATCAATATCTTCTTTGACAGCTATATCCCGCCTGGGACGCTCGTCCCCCTGCCATCACCTTGTTCCGCTTCTTGTCCTCCTGCCAACACCTACGGAAGTAAATCCTTAAGAAATTTTTCATCTTCTTAATATTATCTTTTTTATACATGATGACATGTGTGCAATTATATTGTTATTACATTTTAGTGCCGTCGCAGCAATCTTGCCCTGCATCGTGAATAGCGAGTAGGTAAGCAAGGTGTGTACGAGACGATAATAGTCTTAATATGTTAACATATGTATTTATCTTAACGATATTTTGCAGAAGTCACGCGAGCACACACGGATGCAAGCGTTTGTGATGTCCCGATCATGTGTGTACACTGTTCCGATAATAAAATGTCCTTGTGCACCGCGACTTTTCAATACTGCGTTAATCCACGCGAAAGATCAGTAAACGGTTAAAGCAATTTCACAATTGCATCTCTCTACGGTTATCGTAATCACGTTTCAGCCGGCGTGTATAAAACCTTTTTCTCTCGCTTAACTGCCACGTAATGAAGCAATAATTACACAATGAGGTGGTACATTTAATGTACACCACATTTGATGTAACGGCGATTACCGTTACGTAATTGACCTGGCATTAAGTATTATGTATAACGATATTACATCACAGTTGACATTCTGCGATAATCGATGATCGAACCATTCGCGACCACGTTCTACGCGAGAGATGCGCTCGTCAGGCTTTACCTGCAAAAAGCAGCGGGCTATGTTTGATTGGACGTACATATAATATTCGAGAAATGCCTCTAGGCATAAGAATGCGAATTTCATGTCACGTCGGAAGTCAACGGTTCCTCGCCGACTCAGCGTGAAAGTAGTTAGCATATATCTATCCGTTTGCGCAATACTTAATCTCGGGGTGTCTTCCTTACACGCCTTCAAACATCAAAGCGCAAGAAAACCAGCAGAAGGCATACTGATCTTACTATTAAATAATTAAACCTTATTAGAGGAAATTAATTCCGCAAGAGGTGTGTAGTGCAAAACTTGGATAATGCATAACATTACGATGCGCATGATTTTTGGAATTGGATGGCTTGCTCTATCCCAATTATAATTTATGCACGTGACTAATCTAACCGGCTTTACTTTCGCTAATTTTCACCTTCACAGCAAAATCCTGATTAATCAAATGCTGAAGTGAAATGCTCGGTGTTATTTATTTTACAATACATAAATATTTAAATCATCACACGCACACATTCATGCGCAACTGCTAGGACTAAAAGCATTTCCATAAATATTAGCTCAATTAATTAACCATTATTCGAGTTATTTGCCAATTTTGTGTGAAAACAGAATTATTATTTAAGTCGCGAAAACTTCATGGTTTTCTTAATAACATGGAAAGAAACGCTGGGGAGAGCAATCCGAAGGCCGCGCGAGAACAAGCGTATTGCGCTAATCGGAAGAGCAGTCCCCGGCTATTGATCGTGGGTTGTTGCAATGGCATTATTACGTGCATTCTGATGCATATGTAAGTATGCATATTGGAATGTGTTCCTCGCCTATTGTTTTGTGGTCTCATAATTCGTAAAACTACGAAACTACGTGGACCCGAACGGGAGGTCCGACTCCGCGGAGCGATACGAAAGTTTCGAATCATCTGCGATGATGTGAAAAAATAACTGATATCGCGAAAGACTCACGTTTGAATATTATGTGGAAATTATTATTTATCATTACGTATATGTGTATTATTTATTATTACGTACACTTTTTCGTGGAACTATAAATATACATGACAATTATTAGAATTATCGCGAATTATCTTTTACGAAGCACATATATTAGATTAACGAAGCGATATGAATAGAATCATTCATTAATTAGTACACTTGAACCTGATTTAATTAGTTTTATCATGCATAAGATTAACCGCGACAAGTTTTTGCAAACAATGATGGTCATTAGAAAGTTATTGAAAGAGCGATAGAGATTTTAGCCTAAGGTCATGTATAGTCGATGTGATAATCGGAGCAAGACTTCTTGGTATCGAGATCTCAGGGAGGTCTCGACTCTCGACACGGACGTTTACGAAGGAAGCGACTATCCCACACACGCATTTACTCCGACAGATACGTAGGCTCTTTGCCATAAAGCATACGAAGCATCTTTCGAAGCCCATTGCCTCCTCGAGTAGGGATAAAGTGAGAGTCAGTATAAAAGGGGATTTCTTTCCTCTCCTGGAATCGCAGTCGATCTTGTTCGTTTGCGACTATCTCCGTGCGTTTGCCACCATACTCCCGTCTCACATTTACGTCGATCCGTCTTATTGACGAGGTGCACATCTCGCGAGTCAGGATGAAATACGTGGTAAGTAACCGGAAGGATTGTCTTCTGATGTGACTCTGCGGGGTTGAAAAAATAATTTCACATTCTCTACTGTATTACATGTTTACATTACAAAAATGTCAATAATTGATTTAACTAATATTAAATTACTAATAACTAATATTAAATAACCGTCCATATTAATACTTTACTTAATTTTTTCAGTCTTTTTAATTGTAATTTTGAAAAGAAATAGTGAATTTTTTTGTATTAAAATAAAGTTAATTAAGATACCATGGTTTCAAGTAATTTATTTGATTTTTTATTATTATTTATTTATCTATTCATTATTATTTGTTAAACTCTTAATCATATTTATTAAATCCAAAATTAGTTAAAAAATTAAAAAATTGTTTAATATTTAAGAAAAATTGTCTGATGAAAGATATGGTAGCGAAAAACGTGACCCTTGTAGAATCTTAAGAAGCCACCATTGTCATTGATACATTGCGACAACCTGCATTTATTAATTTATATGCGTGAGATGCATCGTTGAAGTGACGAAATAAGAACTGCGTGGGATTATAAACCTGAAGTTTTACATAATCCACAGGCTGACATCAGTTTATACCTTACTTTTCAGAACTTTCTCGAATATTTAAACACACACACATACACACATTTACAAGATAATTTTCTTTAAAAATACAATAATTAACGTTATTTGTGCATATTATATTAGAATTATTATTTTTTCTTTCCGTTCTTAAATTTTATTAAGCTTTACGATCAATCATTTTGAGAGTCGATCATAAAACTTAATAGAATAAAAAAAAACAGTATCGCTATAAAATAAATCTACGATTAGTTTGATGGACGAACGCAACGGGACAAGCAACGCGATATCAAAGAATAGAAGGGATTCACTTCACGGTAGGTTGGGATGAAATGGGACGGGCCCAACTGTGCGAGTTTGCGGGTCAGGAGTTAAATGACCCGCGTTGGCATTTGCTTCTCACTTTCACTCATCTCCTGAGAGCGCATCGCCCGATTTCGTAGCAGAGAAACCGATAAATCCACTTTGGGATTCGTGTTACACTCTTCCGCGTTTATTCTCATCGATCATTTTACCCGTTGATCTAGTCACAGGGTGTCGATTAGAAAGGGAACAAATTGACGTAATCCGAATCTTATGATATAATAACGCCTAACGACATACACACATTTTGTAATCGCATTTTGAAACATGCGTTTTCTCGAGATTTATCTTAATCAAGGCATTTACTAATCAAATTTTTTAGGCGTTAGCAATGATTCTGGGATTGGCGGTGGCGCAAGATTCAAATTACCATGGACGCAACTACCAGCAGGATGATGGACAACATCAGGTTGACAGCAGACGACCTACAAGCACTACACCCATCCCAATTTTGCACTGGAACAAGCAGCAGGAACACGATGGAACTTACAAGACCAGGTAATTATATAAATTTTCAATACAATTAAAAAGAAAGAGCTAAAGATCTCTTAAATTATTATAGTAATAATGCTAACTATATTTATTGGTACAAATTTTTGAGGCGATAAATATTAGTATTGTATATACATATATAATATTTCAAATATTTAAAAAAATCTTTCTCCGATCTTTTTTGCTTTTACGTCACGCGCGCAAAAAAATTTCGCTTACGATCCAACATATATCTTGTGCTCCACATAATCGTATCACCTGCTTCGTCACGCCGAACTCCATGTAATCCGGTCCCGAAAGTATCGACGCAATATTGGACCGCGGCGTTATCCGATGCCTCGAATCCGTGCGAACTTCGCCAGCGCGCATTTTAACATTACGTAACGCGGACCGATCGGCTTTCTGGACCGTCCGTTTTTGCGCAATTGATTATTTAACACCCCGGGTCAATTTGGCTCCCGCAGTTACGAAACGGGCAACAATATCATCGCCGAGGAAAGCGGCTACATCAAGACCATCGGCGAAGGTGAAGACCGGGCGGAGGCGATCGTGCAGCAAGGCACCTTCTCGTACACGAGTCCCGAGGGACAGCTGATCACCATTCATTACATCGCCGACGAGACCGGCTTTCACGCGCAGGGCGATCACATTCCCACGCCACCGCCCGTTAGCGAGGAGATCCAGAAAGGCCTCGACCTCATCTACGCGGGTATTCGTCAGCAAGAGGTAAGTATACTCAGTACTCACGACCTTTCCTGTTCCGTCCAACCCCCATTATGCTCTCGCCACGATTACTTTTATAGAAGTTGCACCACTCGATTTCCATGAAACTCCACACTATGGATATTTAATTAACGGTGCTTCATTAAAGTGGTTTTACTTGCAATATACTAGTTCAAGGTAGAATTTGTACGAGGATCACTCGAAAATATATTTCATCCATTATAGCAATGCATGGACTATTTACTCTCGTTGCAGATAAAATTAAGAAATTATTAACATATTAATTTGTGTGGATTGTCTGAAATAAATAATCGACATTAATACGCATTTTATAACAGATACCGACGTTTAAAATTCTATTAAATAGAAATGTTAGGAGATTATATATATATACACATGATTTTATTAAATATAAAAGTATTAAAAGAGCAGACTCATTCAAGATTTACGTGACGGAGTAATAGTATATAAAATTTTACTACTTCATTGCACATTACAGTCCATTCACAGTTTTCTGTCCTCGATTATCCCCACTTATTCTCCTCCTCTCTCATCTCTCTTCTTATCACCTCTGTTCACGTCCATGTTCACCTTTATAGTAGACGTTCTCCGCGAGCTTATGGGAAGGACTTCTGTTTCGCCACAGCTAGCATAGGTCACGGTTTCCAAGCAGAGTTTGCGAAAAGCCATTCAGTTATCTATGTACGACGAGCGCATTTGCGAAATCGTGATAGCGATTCATATCGATGCAAAGGCTAAAGACCGCTATATGGTATGAATGACCTGCGCGAAGTGAGGGAAGAAGGTAGCTACTCGCATGCCATTTCCTTTCGATTCTCGTTAATCACTACGTCGGTTCTCAATAGCTACCGGTTCTCTTTCTTAATTCGTCGAAAATTACTCTTATCTACGCGCTGCAGAAAATATGACATCCGTAATGAGATATCTGCATCTAATTAAAGCTGTTTCATAAACCGTGATAACTAATAACTGCTTTACCGTCATCAAATGAGCCCGTTGATCGTACTTTAAATCTATATATTATTGCAAATGCAACTAGCAAATCTTTGAATAACATTTTAAAATAAATGGAAATGATGTTGAAAATAAAGATATGAAGAATTTTTCTAGAAACACGAAATTTCCTTGTATAATGGCAGACAATAACAGTAGGTTTAACGCTTGATCAAGCTAGCGTTACTTTCGACAAAAGAAAACATATTTTTTAATAAAAAAACGTGTTTTTTTAATTTCATGAAAATAATTAATATCAACAAAGCCTAATTTATAGTATCAGTTGGTATCGAGAACAGTTTATAAAAACTCGGTATGTTTATCTTCTAGGAGGAAGAAGCTCGCGCAGCAGCCCAAAAACCACAGCAGCCACTGAGCCAGCAGGTCGACAGGCGGGATGAATACAACAGAAAGTACCAATAGCAAGCTCCCGTCGATGCTTCAGCGATATAACGTATTCGCAGCATTGTACCGTTATTAAGAAATAGCAATTAAGTTGTTAAGTTACTTTATCCTCTCGCGCCCCAAATACATTCTCCATTCTATGTACATTTATAGTAAGAAACATTGGTAAGTTCGACTCCGCTCTTTCGTCCTTCCACCGTTAATCACGTCGATCCTTTCTCAACGTGAGATTCTGGCATTCGTATGCACCATTAATGATTAATCTCCTTCTATCTCCCTGTGGCGGCGTCGGCCACCGCGTAATTGTGTTCTTCGGGTGGGAACTGACATTTCTTGTGTCGCGATAGAGAAGAATGTCACGGGAGTATACCATATCCAGCGAACTAATCTACTCGTAATCGAGTCTACGCCCATTCATGGCGCTGTTACCTTTATACCTCGCCGTAGAACATTTCTGCTTTTAGTGCGAGAACTTAGAACTTTGATACAGTTGCTCGATAGCTTCTTTTTATAGTACGCTTCTCTCTATACACTTAAGAGAAAAACTTTTTTTTCTCTTAGAGCACCTACATTTTTATATTTTAGCTGCGTTGTGTTCTTCGTACAGCATTTTATTTTATATGCCACGATTTCTCTAATTTTTAATTGTTTCTCATTTCTGAATTATCGTAGAGAAATGTATTATTTATGAAAGTAAAAAATATAATTTTAATAGATGTTTATTAAATATATGGTCGGTGAAAGAGCGATAAAAATAGGAAATAAGAATCAGTATATGGCGGCGCGTGGCGAAAGGAATCAAATAATTTGTTGCCCGGATAAGCACATCGATTTCTTATCGTCACCGATTACATACATCAACAAGCGTGTATAAATTTATATGCGAGCATGCAGATACTCCAATAAACCTTCCATGGAATGAAGAATTATCACAGTCTACAAATGCCGAGAGATCTGCGTTGGGCTTGATCGGGGAAAGAAAATATAGGATAAACGTGTGTTTAACGGAGCGAAGCGTCTTTATTGTTAGTCTCGAGTACATACAAATCTATAAGGGCATCAGTCTTCGTTCTCGGAGAGGAAAGAAAGAGAGCGCACACTCTCCGAGGCCGGTGAAACTTTTCACGAGGTAGCGCGTCAAGGCCGGTGAAACTTTGAATGAGGTATGATAATCGGATAAGCGGATGCCGATGCTCCTGGATGCACGTCGCACTGTTACGATTACGCGATATGGGATCACCAATACTGCCCCTTGCAATCCAAGCAATGCTACAAATAACGAACGCTTAAAATCATTGACAATTATTTGGAAATAATTACGGAAAACTTTGTAGATTTCTAAGACAAGATTAAATTCTCAAAAATAGATTTTTAGGTAAATTTTTTTTAAATGTTATTTTATCGTTAAAATATTGCCGTATGAAATATATATTATCAAAGCCAAGTCAAGTATTATAGCTTGATTAAATCGGAAATTTCTCTTTAGTTCGTTGCAGCGAAAAACCGATTCTACATAAAATGAGTTTCAATCCGATAATCCCTATAAAACTGATTGACATACGACATTTATAAATAATTTTAATATCATATTAACATTTTTATTTTATTTTAAAATATTAGATGTGCATGATTAAAGTTGCATATACCGAATCAAATGCTAAAAGCGTTAAATTGTTATCTTGAATACTAATTCATTCGGAAGTATAATTAAAGTAATCTTTCGGCTTTTTGTATTTACCAAAATATTCCTGGTGAAACAACAACTTCGGTGTTAAATAGAATTTTATTTGTTTACTGCTTTTATGTAAACTATCTGATATCACATGTTTTTTAACATTTTACGCTCAAGCGATCGTTATCGCTTTCACATTTACTTGTAAAATAAGTTAAGCATTAAATGATATTCCTTACGCACAGATCATATCTCTTGTCTTTACGCGGACAGTTGTAATGTCATTCGCGGGGAGAGGGAGGACTTTTATCCGAAAATCGCAATTGACTTAGGCGCACAGTGCGTAACGGCCCGGTTCTCATCGCCATAAAAGAACGGAAAGTGCGCGGTGTATCCGCTTTTACTTAACAATCAGCACCATTGTCGCAACGTAACGAGGTTTATCTTAACGATTAACTAATTCTATGCGGCCCCCTTCGTTTTTTGGCACGAGCGGATAGCCTTCCGGTATGCCGCGAGAAATTAGTACGTGAAAAGTATCCGCGAACGCGCAATTATAAACTAGGAAGGAAACTACTACTATATATATATATATATTAGCGTCAGCAGAATCGGCGATAGAAAGCTATTAAGATTTCCGGATCTGCGGCTCACGCTGAATTAACCCTGCAACGTACAACAATACAATGCTTGCATAATCACTGTGTTTCTCGCATTAGAGATTTTTAAGACGTGATTCGGCAACGATACAAATCACCAGTGCACCCTACGGTGTAACACAGTTCTTTCGTAACTAATAAAGTTGTGATACTTCGCTGGTGGAGTGTCGCTGGTGAGTAAAGAAAATAGTACACTGCAGAGTTAATGTCCGATCCGCTCACACCAAAGTGGCCGTTCTATTTTGATTCGATAGGTGGGATTTTTCTTTGTCGTAGGTCAATATTCGCCAAATAGAAAAGATTGTGGAAAAAGTATAGTAAATGCAGAATTTTTTTGATTATAATCTATAAGCAATCACTTCCAATAAAATTTTTTTAAAAAATTTTGATATCAAAAGAGAAAGAACTGTATATGTATTTTGATTACATCTTGAATGGGAATAAATACTTTCTAAAGTATCCCTGCGAAAATAGATTACCGAAAGAAACTTACACGCAAAGACAATGGCGGCCGCGAGTCTTCGCACGTTTCATAGATCGGTGACGCAACTGGAAAGAGTGGAAAAAGATTGGCGAACATTGTCCGACGATTTTCTTTTTTCCAAGGAAGTCCCACCGCGCTTCCCTGAAAACTGAGTTACAGTCCAGCATGGCATCTAACGTTGTCTCTAGGCGGTACCCGATCATCTGCTCGCGATAATAACAGAACAAAGGCAGGACGACGAATCAGGAAGCAAGCCGCCGCCTCGGTTCTCGATGACGAAAAGTCATTGTGTTAATCTCGCGTAATCCTTATCTCCCCTCCGTTGGAATCTTCTTATCCTCTGCATTTCGATCGTCTCCTGATTCAATCGGCCCTTGTTCCTCGCAACGTTATATCATCTCGAATAATACTGGGAACCGTTGGCGATGCTGACACAACGGAGTCGTACATCGGAAAAAATATCAGTCGTGGCACTTCGAGAAACGTTATATCTATATATTATATAAGCAACGTTCGCGTGATCGAGAATCTTTAGCCTTCCTCCATGGAATATAGAGCATCGATCTCTGTATTCATACCGTCTCTATTCATCATTGTTCTTCCTCTCGCCAGCGTTCATCCCGACCGGAAAATTTATGATCAACGGCGATTGCTTAAGAACATCGACAACAGGCGGCATTTCGATTCGACGAGCGATCTCGCTATCGAGATCATCGAGTCGAACCAAGGCCGTCCAGCGTAGCGAAATCCAGCGTCGACGCGGTATCGGATGATGAGCTCTTCGCGATAAAACGTGATGCTACAACGTGGCAAAGCGATGAACAATGACGGAACTGTTACGAGGCGCTCGTCGAGGGAGCTCTCGAGAGCCGCGTCCTAGACAGGTCAGGTGGAAGCGGATCGTACGGCGTCGCGTTGAAGCCGACGTATCGATTGTTCTTCTTGTGGAGGAATCCCCCGGTGTACGGATCCGTCTTGTAATAAATCACCCGTCTGATGCCGAACGGATCGATGTAGCCGAACGAGCCGACGGTACCGTCGGGCTCTCGTCCCTCCTCGTGATACTGCCTCCTTAAATAATACTGGAAACCGTTCGCCGTGGTGTGAGTGCCGTCGTACGGCGGGAAATCGCCCGAGTCGCTTCGAGAAATGGGCGATTGATAGCTTGGCCTGACGGAGGAACCTCCGATAGCAGAATCGTAAGGAGCTTCGAGAATCTGAATCGGTGGTCGAGCCGTAGATCCGCGGTAATACGTAGCTGGTCGATGATAGGTGTCCAAACTCTGGAGTCCAGATGAAGAGTAGCCTGGTCGACTCGAATAATAATTTCTCAAAATCGGTCGGGGTCTGATGGTCGTCGGGGCATAATAACCGGAAGTGATGTCATTGCCGGACAGTGGCACGACGGCATTAGGATCTGGTCGTCTGTAACGAATAGTTAAATTTCTGTAATACTGTATTTTTAAAAAGAGTTGGTTTGTAACGTGCATTTTAGTCTCTTTCTAACGAGTTATATTATAACGCAATGAATTGATTTTGTAACCACACTCTTTACCTGAAGGGATTAGGTGGCCTTTTGGGTCTGGCCAGGACTCCGGTCTGCGCTGGTACCTTCTTTGTTTCCGCCACCGCGTCTTGAATAGGTCGATCCTTACCCACGTAAACCATCTTTGACCTGAAAGAATTTTAAGGATAAATTACTCAGCGCTTAATTATAGGTTTCTAATTTTGGTTAAATTCCGGCGTTATTTCGAATATTAGTTTTGTCATTAATTTTATGGTCAGATCACCTTAGTATTCGGAATCCCTCGTGGTCCGCGATGTAATCCTTTAATCGTAAATATCCGAGAGGGTCTAACCAGCCTTCGGTGCCAATCACCGTGCCATCAGCCAATCTCTTCTCTTTCCTATACTGACCGTTCGCCGTTTGAAAGCGAAAGAATCTTTCCGGGCCCTCGTCTGTCTGAATGTGATATTGCGTATTGGGATCTAGGTTCCAGCCGCTTCTCTGGGCCTCGATCTCGTCCGCTGTCAGACACAGCGCCGAAACCTGCAACGTAAACCTACTTAAATCGTTTCCCGTGTCGTGTTAACCGCGTCAATCATTATTATTTAATATGGAAGCTATAATATGGGAAACAAAATATCAGATAATCTTATTTGAATTTTAAAATATCAGTTTGATGTATCGTAAATAAAATGCTGAATTAATTAACTCTATTATAAGTAAAAGATGGGTGAAGAATCAATTTATAGAGATTAAAATATGCATAGAGAATGAATTTGCTGAAATGGACGATTGATAGCTTGGCTTCTTGTTTTGCATTTTTAATCTTAAAATGTAGTACATATAATACAGAAGTCGTCACGTTTCAAAGAAGAAATCTAAGAAATAGAATTTTGCTTGAAAAAGCTGTATTAAAAAATTGAATATTTAACATAGTACTATTACAAAATAGAATTATTAATTTAATACAGTAATATTTATAAATTCATTGCAGAGCAAAAAGTTACATTTACGATCTGCTACGCAAATTTCAAGTTGCCGGCCGACAACAAGAACACGCCGTGTCAAGGAACGTGACCGGCTACGTGGGGTGTTCCTTGGCAAACGATTAGTCAGCATCGTTTCTCGGACTACAAGGCCTGTCTCTTTTCTTCTTTGCGATCTATACGGCTAGGCTGCTTGTAGGCGCGGCGACGCGTACTCCGCTTCGCCGGGCAGTCGTAATCACTCCATTTACGGCGTTACGACCCGAAGACGACGAACGTTCCGCTTCGAGCGTGGCTTTGAACCAGCCGAACTCTAAACGACGTACTTTATTTCGCCGGATTTTTTGCAGCGTTCGATAGTATTTCAAACTCTCCGCTACTCCGTTCATTTACGAGCCATATATCGCCATCGCGATGGAAAGATAGTTTTACAATCATTAAAAGCAAATTGCAATGTCTGAATTCCAGTTGCGCGAATTCAGGTTGTGGCTTTTGTGGGAAAACGCTGCTGCGTATTGCACGCATAGGTATACATACTTAAGAAACTATGTCTCATCTTGTACATTTCTTTATTATTCTCATTGAGCTCACAGTTGTTTTCAAGAGCAATCATATATGCGGTAAAAAGAAATCTTGCGACCTAATTTTTCACAAAAGACACGTAGCAATGAACTATGACTTTTGATCGGAAGAAAAGATTGATCGATTACATTGTAATAAATAGATATGTCAATTAACAATGTCGAACGACCTTCTTAATTCTCCGTAATAACTTAACTCGCAATTTTGTGTTGCGTATCGCTATATCGTAATCTTATTTGTATATGTAATCGAGTTGACGCGTAAACGAGATTTCCATGTGAATGAAATCACGTTCCGCTCTTCCTCGTCATCGTCATAAAAAATTCCGAGATCCGCAGGCCGGTCCATGATTCATGATTATTCGCGCTTTGGAAATGCATAGAAAGTTAGTAAAAAATAAAATCGAAACGTTACGAATCCTCATTTACGAGGCAACATCCTCGATCTGAACTGGCATTCGCCATTTAGCCGGGAATACATTATAATGTGCCACAATAATTCCGTCCACGCGGGGAATGCGGTGCTTTCCATCGCGGTGTCTTTTATAGCGGGGTACCATTGCGCGCAAACACGGCGGTCACGTAAGAGATACTTATCCCTTCTGTTGCGGATTTTGCGTGGGATTGACCAAGACCACGAGGTCCGCCTCTCGTCGGTCCATATTAAGAGATGCTGGACCGACCGAGCGTAGGGTCGATGTATCGGTATTACGTAGCGAAAATATTTCGTGAAATAATAACGTCTCTTGGGGAAATGGAGAGAGGGTAACGTTTTCCTCTCTAAATTTTAAATCTCTTATCCGGGCTTCTCGACGCATAAAATATTACATAGAAATACGAGAAGATGACGGATATGAGAAGAGGATATTTGTGGATGCGCTGTGTACTGGGACAGGAGAGATTAAATTTCCCTTAAGCGATGTACTCGGCTCCACGAATTTGCTTGGCGAGTGAAGTTTTGTTTTATGGGACACGACGTAGAGGGTCAAGGCACGCCACAGCTGACCTTGGACCTTTCCATGTATCGCACGTGAGCTTAATATCCATCACGTTGCTGCATCTCTTTGCCGGTAAGAATTCACACTCAGGATTGCTTCGGTATCCTTGAAACTGGTTCACCGCGTGTTATCGCTGCGAGGCACTTTGACTTGAAAAATAGTCGCGGTGTAGGAGTCGGACTCAATGTTAGGTTGATATCCTTGAAACGAATCGACCTCGCGGCTTTGTTTCTACCATATGAAAGACGTTCTGTTAAAATATCTAGACATTTTTAATTTACATAATGCTAACTACCTAATGCCCTATTTATAGACGTGAAACTCTTCAAAGGATATCTTTGCCGATTGGTCTTTTATTGGTTTTCGATTTTATCAGTCTATGATTGCATGCCCGTGCAAAATCTTTCTTTGCATTTCACCCTGTGGAATTCGAGATATCGAACGGTAGAAATACGCGTCGTATGCCCGATATGTATAGTTAGCCTGTAGTTTGGAGAACGAGAAAAGATCATAAAAAGTAAACACTGCAGTACTCCATGACATAATCCATATAGCTTATTGTTAGTAGAGTGATAGCTTTTTCTTTCCGGTAGTCGCAATTCACTTTTACTCTTCGGGGAGACGTTGGATACTTTTCCTCCTTCTGTTCCTGTCAAAATTATAGTGCTCGCAAGTACGTATTCATTTCCTCTCGAACGGACATTTTTCTTTTTCAACGACGTCAAAGCGGAAGATAGACACTTCGTATTTTAGTCAACGAAAGACACATTGATGAGTTGCCTAGTTCTATAAACGCAGAATTCCGTAAGAAACTAAGTATGTATGCATAGTATAAGTATGTATGCAAAATATATACCTCTGTTATTCGTGTACACGTAAAGTAATAACGTGTTATTCATTATCGCTTACAGTAATTTTAAGCAAAGGTTAAAACCGGTCACGTCTATAAATATTAATTAAAGTTAACTGAAGTTTAACTGATTCTCTCTTTCTCTCTCTTTCTTCGTTCTTTCTCCCTCTGTTTTTTTTTTGAATATGCGGAGACTCAGAATGAGAAAGTTATTTAATATCTTAAGACGAGAGAGCAACGAGAGTCTCCTCGCTCGAACTCGCAACGAAAGAGTTACATTATGCGGATAATTGCGGAGCCAAGTAGAGACCATAAACAATCGAGACAGGGAATAAATTGCGTTGTGTATCAAGGACTCAAGACGAATTTTATTCACGTCACATAATAGCGGGCAATTCTCAGGAGCTTCAAAGTCCTGACGCGTCTATAACCACGCCATGCATCAATTTTCCATTCTCTCGAAGGAAAGCCATCGCATCGTTTCGGCCGACGGTTTTGTATACGAGGTCGTCCAAGCCGCGCGATTAACTCGCTAAATTATCATTGCACCGTCCATTGTCCGTCGACCGACTGCCGTCGGTCACGGTGATTTCACCTTTGCACATTGCAGGAGCCGCCGCGACTGCGGCTCCTTTCGCTCGCTTCCGCCGTTCTCCATCCTCTCGCGCGATCTCCTCTCTCATTAAAAACACCCACGCTCCGCTCGGTTCTCACGTGCCTGATCACGTGATATAATCTGGGATTATAATGAAATTGCGCGCCCGGGAAATTGGCGACATTGGTAGCCGACAATGAATTCGGTGCTTACAGGAAAAGGATATTGTTACGCTAATTGCAGAGGTAATTAGCTAGTAAGGAGAAGAAATTAACGAGATTCTCGGTCGATTGCTCTTGAGATTTATCTTAGATAATTATGTTGGCACTGACACATTTCTATCGCTTAATTAATCACGCAAATTTTCGAAGCTTACAACTAGTAATACACGATGCAGAGCGTGAATAATATAAGTATGCGTAGAAACGTATCACGTGTATCTAAATTAGACATGAAAATAAGATGAATAGGGTAGCTAATTATAATAAAGTGCTATAATTTGAATCCTGCTACTTTTATTTCTTATCTGTTACTCTATTACGCACTATCATTCTCTAGAATAAAACCTATCTCTTTTATGTTTGCAAATAGGGGATTACTGAACTATTTTTAAATATTATTTTTTGTTTATTTAATATTATTTAAAATTGTGTATTTTATTTCTTGGCTTTGGCGCATTATTATCTACAAGAATTCTTTGAATCTTTAAACATGCCTCTATAACATTGTTGCACGCAGAGCCATCATCGTCGGTGGCATTTTGCGGTGATCCAACCACATCGCATACAATCGTGATATTACGGATCTCATAATTGCAGATAGTGTCACACAAGGAGGATACGTGACAAATACGCGATCTCATTTGCGATCTCACTTGGTATTCGAGGAGCGTGCGTCGGCGTTTCGTGAGCGCACATCGCGCGCGGCCTTCGCACGAACGCGCGCTAATTGATATTCGGAGTGCGCGATATTAATTACCTTCGCGTAGTTTCGCTCCGATATTTACCGCACGAGGATCGGTTCTCGTACCCCAATTCTTTTCAAACGCAAATACCTCCGTGTACCTGTTACTTCCCTTTCGATTTAGTAACTCATCGTGCATGCAGAACGTATTCTAAACTATGATTTTGATACCTAAAGTTGTTTTATGTTACTATTTTACTTTCACATTACTTCTTCTCGATATTTACATTCAGCGTTTAAAGATAATCGATGCGTGTTTCTAATTCTATTCAAATGCAAAAACATTTTCAGATATTTATTTTGTTAGCGATACTAATAATATACTTCAGTTAATAATATACTTTAATTAATTATATTATGACATTGTAAAATATGCTTTGAAAATAATTTACAATAATAAAGACGCTAGAATAAATTTTTTTATGATTATTTCATTAAGAAAATATCAGATAAAATAATTTTTTATCATGCTAATTATATTGTAATTAATATCTAAGATCTTATTTTCTCACAGCCTTTCAATTAATATTCATTAACGACAATTAAATTATAAGAAAAACCTTTTCTTAATCCGACTTATTTCTTCATTTTCCTTGACTTAAAAAGTAGCAATTATTTCGTTTTATTCCCAAAAAATTCAATAGCTCTCTTAAGTAGGCTAATATTAACATCCATGTTTTACCATATTAAATATTGCTAATTCTGAAAAATTTTCGCATTAGACAAATAATACTTAAGATCCGACAGCCACGATAAGCGCCAAGTGTGCAATAATGATTCAGTATTAAGTTTACGGTCGAGTGTTGTCAAATTACTCTGGAAACAGAGCTGATCCTATTGATTGACGTGAATCTGGGCTGCATTGATAGTCACGCACGCGTTTTTATATTACCCGATGGCACGACCATGCCATGCAGGAGAGAGAAAGAACGTCCTCCTCTGTTACTTACACTTCTATCCACGCGATTTTCACGGTACCGCGCGTTCGTGCATCGAACTCTCCCGGAGTAGGAATAGAAGCCGGTGGCTCTTTCACGAGTGCATTCTCGGCGTCGGACTTTCATGAACGTCTTCCACTAATCACGCCGGTGTCAGTTTCGATCGAGCGATGACGTGAATATATGCGTGACAGATTATAGTCGACGAGTGTACGGTACGGAACAATCAGCGGTTTTACCGGCACGCAAATGCAGTGTTACGCAAATCATCTCGAGCCGTCGCACCGTTAAATATATGCAAAGTATCGTACACTCCTTTGACAGACGTAAACACCTTCGGTTCGTAACAATCTAAAGATTCTAAAGCTATAATTTTTATATGTGAAACGTGAATTCGAGCAATTTCGTAAATTATCAAAAGACTGTACTGATGGAGAATCGTGCGTTCAATATTCATCTTCCTGAATTCTTAAAAATATCTGTCATGCAATTTTTTATTTTGTCTAGATTTTAATATAGCTCTACCGGTATCTATATGTGTTTCTAACTAGTATTTAATAAATTCCTTTGATCTGCATTCTCATTAAATTAATTGAGTTCATACACGGAGAAAAATACTGTCCAATAAAAAAAAAAGAAGTTACTTCAATTAAAAAAACGTCGACATAAATAGTTAATTTAATTGGATATTATTGGACCAAATATTTAAATTATTGAAACAACTATCTGACGTTTTTTGTTCATTAATATTGATGTTGCATCAATATAAATTTCATCTTGATTACACTGATGCTGCTGATACAATATCACTTTTTTTCCGTGATATTTATACGGTAATCGGATATCATTTCTTTTGCGCGAACGTCCAGTTTCATTAGCAATGTCAATACTACTTTGCAAAGTTTATTATTACATTCATGAAAATAGCAAGATTACGTAACACGTAGCTATTTCGCCGATTCATTTGCCATTACTATTGGAAGACTTGAGAGACAGTAATCACCAGCTCGCGACCGGCGTTTTACTCAATCGAGGATCTTGAAGTGACGTCAACGAAGAGTTCCAATGTCAATGGCAATTAGCTAATTACTTGCAAATATATACGGAAAGGTTAATAACCGCTTTCAGAGATCTTTTTATCAATGTCTATGCCAATGTCAAATTGATTAATGTCGCCTTGATTAAATGCTGATTTAATTGTTTTTGATTACCCTCGTAATCGAGATATATGCGCGCACATGGATATAAAAATAAACAGTGCATAAAAAATTAATTGCAGAATAAAAAATTAATCATCTTTAAGTTTCTTTCCGCTGAATGCGCTGCATTATAACATATCTTTAAATTAGACCGTATGTAAATCCGTATATGTACTGCAAACTCATAAATCCTACCGTCAAGAGATTGAGGCAAAGACACGTTCGCAAAATCATGGTCACTGGTGCTTTGTGAAGTTGCAATACGCGTTTCTCAAGTTTCCTCTTCGTCGTTTTTTGCAGCGATCGCCGAGCCGAAACGTTCACTTACTTCTCAAGCAAAAGTCGCCCATTTACATACATTACAGTCTCCACTGCGATAACTGCACGAAGAAATTTCTCGATCAAAATAATCGAAACCTAAAATTCACATACAGGTATTTCCTTAATTATGACGCGAGTAACAAGACGTACAGACGCAGATCTAATCTCCGTGGAAGAAGAAAAGCGTGCGTTTAAAGGTTCGCGAACGTCGAAGGGAAGAGAGAGAAAGCGAGAATAAAAATTCACCCACTTTCGCGGACCGCGGATGAGACCGCGGAAGAAGAGAAACGGAAGAAAAGATAGCGTCGACGCCAGACATCGACGGCGTCGATGTCGTCGAGGCGGACCGAGAGGACGCGATACTGTGACTGAGAACCGGCGCGCGCGGCGCGGTGTCCCTGCATTTCCAGATCCGCCGTACACGACGGATCTGCGCTCCTTCCCTCGCGACCATCCCCCTCCGTAAGAAGCCGCGAGATCGTTTTTCACCGCGACCGAGACCGCGTCCGCCCACTATCGCGAGTACTTACTCCACATTCGCGTGACGCGTGTTCCCGGACCGGCCTGAAATTATTGGCTTGTAGCACGCGTAATCGTTGCACGCGCCGCACGTGATCCCGCGGCGATCCTCTCGAATGACGTAAAGGGGTAGCGATTCGTCCATATAAGCCTAGAACATCTTCTGCCAGATATTTCTGCGATTTGTCACAAGAAGAGTCTTTATGTAAATAATTCTCCGAATGGTAGACTTTTCGATCTTTAAGTTTTATTGTCAGAATATTAATTTATATTGTACATGATTCAATTACAAAAGCTTTAATATTGAAAATTTGAGAAAAGAGAAAAATATCCCGGAGTAATATTTTTTTCATTTTATATATTTTTTACTTGTTCACAATATATTATTAAGAGAAGCACTTTGGACTTGATCACGAGTCTTGCATTTTTAATTCGTCTCGCATGATCGATAATTGTTTATATTCATACGTAATCGCCAATCATAAATAACACGCGATCTTCGAGAGCAACACATTGAGGAAGCTATAAACGGCAGAAAATTGCATTGTGAGAGTTATAACTTATAACTGTCTTCGAGCAATACGTAAAAGAGGCCTCGTAAGATAGAATTCAGGATGTATTATGGGAAACCGTCACACCTTAATGTTAATCGATACTTGTGATACGATCAGCATGATATAGATGAATATCCTAGAATCTTATTTTAAATCTGATACGATTGTAATTTATCTCGAATAATATAAGACAACTCATGAATATTTTCAATTTCATAATTAAAAAATACACATATGCGTAAATATATATATTTTTTACTATAAAACTTTATATATATAACGATAATATTAAAATAATTTGTATGCAGTTTTTTAAGAGTTATTTATAAATCACACATGATAATATCTTTTTTATGAATATAATGTATCTTAATTACATCAATTACAACTCAAGGGTATCATCCAGGATGCGTCAATCAACTAGAGAATACTTTACACGCATTTATAGATTATCGTTTAAATTATACGCGTTTCATATATCAGACTTTTATAATCGATTTGCATAATTTTTTATTCGGGAAACCAGAAAAAGTTTTGACATGTGCTACTTTTATTAACATATTGCGTTAGATTTCCACAATATGCATCCTTGATACAACGTTCCCAAGACCTCGACGACAGTAGCCGGAAGACGCGTTGCAACTTTATGTCATCTCGCATATTTGCGTCATCTTCGGGTCAGGCAACACCGTTCCGTAATCATCGTTCACATTACCCATAATCATCTGACGAAACAAACGTCGCCAACCTGACGTTCTTTTTAGTCACCGGAAGAATTTGTCATTTGCGTAAAAAATTGCCTCGTCTCTAATCTAATCGCCGCGTCACCAGCTCGACACACATGGTGACGTATGCCACATCTCTCCTTCAAAGAAATAATGTATATAGGATTGGGAATAATAGAATATTCATGTTATCTTATTTTGAAATATGTATAACATATAGAAAATGATTTAATAAATTATAGATATTTATATTTACGAAAATAACGTTAACATTTTTGTTTATAAAAATGTGATATTATTGAATTATTCAATAATTCTAACTAATATAGATATAATTATTTTATTTTCAAATTTTAATGTTACATGTATTTATTTGATGGAATTTTAAAGTTACTTGTCAAAAACAGAGGTCCTGCTTCTGCGTACACATCGCACATACCTATAAATTCAGTTCTTGTAATGTGCGCTTTTTCAGCTATAATTAATATCAAACGGATCATTCGGTCGAGAAAGCGTGTATAGCTTGCAAAAACAACTGTTTTTTGCCGGCGATATGTATAAGTAGATGTTATCGCGCGCGCGGTCGCGGACGAGGGAGTCCCGCGATAGAGAGGTAATGAAGAGTAAATGAAATGTTGTCTACGAAGTTATCGTCTTCTCGAGTATCGCTGCGATCCGGATAAGTAATTTCCAGCGCAGCGTGAAATCCGGTTTTACTGCAGAGGCTTCGTTTCCTCGCGTTACAGTAAACGACATCGCGTTTCCACGGTAGAGATGCGGACAGCGTAAAATAAACAGCGCCGTCTAACATTTCACGCTTTACAACGCCTTCGGCGCCCGTTACATTTATAATTTCATAAATAACGCGTGAAATCGAAAGTGCAGAGATAGCATATCTCGCGCGCCAAGAAAACTCTAAAGTATCTAGAAGTAGTGTGTGGGATGTGTGCAAAGATGTAACACACAAGAGAAATAATCGTTACGTCAGTAAAGCTCATCGTTCTATCAAAAATTGTGCAACTCCATTTGTTCATTATATAATATTGCAAAATAGCAAGAGAGATCATTCGTTTTATAAGATGAAAGAAGATTATAACAAGAATATTTAAAATGACTTTTAATTTACATCGGGTTGAAAGAATGCCAAGGGAGGAACGTGCTCATCGAGCACGTTTCTCTTTTTCATCATGCACCGACGAATCGAAAACTATACGCTTCTATGTGTGTTCTCTATCACTTCTACTTCCTACTTTTAAAAATGTCGTGCTGGCAGAACAGAGAGCCGTTGATTGTGAGAGCGACGACAAAGATCGCTGTCGCGATTGTCCGAGCCGCATGGGAATGTACCTCATTCGCGTCCCTTCGAAACAAAGGCTCGAAGAGAGAGACTGGTCTTTTGACCAGAACCTTTTCTTCCGTCAGGCAGTAAACTATTTTACACGAACATTGGACAATTTCAAATCAGAGACGGTAACGAAAAAGACATGCATGATTAAACGTTTTTAGACACATATAACTTTTATAAATTTCTATCAAATAAAGTCATTTTGAAATTAAAAGAGGAACTTGGCTTTGTTCCTAATATATGTATAATAATCTTGTTTCTTTTGTCTAATATGTCAAACGGACTTTGATAGAACTGTTTTACATAGAAAATCAAGAACCCCGGGAAGGATGACTTTGAACAAATTTGCGAAAAAGAGAAATCGACTCGATTTGAAACTGACGGGAAAGAAATTCGTAGATGAAGTGAGTTATATATCGAGAGCATCTGCCACGCTCGTGGAATACACGGCGGACGAACCCGGCTCTGCCTTCCGTCTGACGCTCGACCGAGCCTTACCGCGTATTTTCTCCTTCGCTTGCCGCGCTTACGACGCGGCGCTTTCACTTTTACGAGAGAAGAGCAGAGGCGGCACGTCGAGTGGATAGGCGCCATCGTGCGTATGCGTGTGCATGTGTGACAGCCGATCTTTGATAGCGAATTTTCGGAAGCTTGTTCTGACGGTTCGAAATCAGTGGCGTAACACATACCTACATGTTATGTAGATTGCAACAGCAATCCGTATGTCTCTTTGTAATAGATCCATGTGTAGGGATTAAGAAAGAGCTAAGAGCTAACAAAGGTCTAACAGAAGTTTATTTTTTAATGATATTTAGATAATTGTATAATGGGCTCCTGCATTGCGTCTCAACAAACGTATGGTAATCAATATTTTCTTATGTATTCAATATTAAAATTATTTTTTGATAAACATAAATTATTTCGCTTTGTCCCGTTTTATATTCTCCCTCGAGAAATATCACGTGTCTCGTTAAACAATATCTATAAGAAAATATTGATTTTCTCACGAAAATATGAATTTTCTATCGTATCTCCTACGCGCGACGCAATCGAGCATCAATGTAATAACTGATAAATGAGAATTACATGTTTAACAATTAGGAAAATTGCGTATCGCGCACGCGATAAAACCGGGTGCGAAGTGCGCGACGTACTTAGCGCGTACAAATGAATAGTTTTGCATTCCCGCACGCGACGCAATGATTCGCACAAAGGAGCGTTGTCGCGAAATTAAGTTCTCACGGTCGGCATATGTAGACTTACGTTCCGGGAAATTGATAAAATCGCATACTCGTATGATCTCGATGCGTATGCGTATGCGTTTCCTCGTTTTGTATCTTGTTTTATTTATCTTATCGAACATTGCCATTACGTATATAGATCCTCAGGTAATATTCTAATATAATAAAAATACTTAAACTGATGTAATTATTCGGCATTAATCAAGTTTACTACGTATATAATGACACACTCGCGTGCATAATTTTTATAAGTTGACACTGTTTAGTGTTTATTTCGTTAAGTATCGCTAAATTACCATTATTTGCTCATAATTAATTTCCAACTGATAAAATCACATAAATTTATAAGATTATTACATTGAATGTCAGTAGCAATGTCTCTTTTATCCAAGTAAAATTTACATTTTAAGGAACACGGATCTTTGAAAATACACATTATTATAAAAATGAAATTTTATCTCAGAGAGTCGTTATATTTTCTAGAACAAGATTTTTAATTTTTGTATCAAAGAAAAAGAAGTTGTAGCAGCGAATTTTCAAAATTGCAATGAAATTTAAAAAAGAAATATCGCATTGCTGAACGGACACGACATTAGTACATAAATATAAAGGCTTGAAAGATATGCGTTGTCATTCAGGTGAAAAATGACATTAAACTTTCAAAAGCACATCAAAGCATATTATCGATAGCAGGCTTGCGCGCGCGCTATCAAGGAAAGCAGAAAACTCACCACAAGCGGCAGGACAGAGGCGAGTCCTCGCCGCATTCTGGTCCGGAGATTTCAACGACAAAGGAAGAGAGACGGACTGGGAACCAATCGATCGAGCTCCAAATTTCGCGTCGAAACTGGAAGATCGCGGGCGATCTTGTCGCGCTTAATCGTGTCCGTTTACTGATCGAAACGAAGCCTACCAAGCCGAAGCCGGATCGCACTCGCGGCCTACACGTAAAGCAAGCCAAGGCTCCGTAGTTGGCAGGGCAGACCGAGACCCACGCAATTTTCCTTTACGGTTGTCTGTTCGACCGTGTGTCGAACACCAGCGATTTCGATAGATAAACAATCGAACGCTGATTGGGCGCTCAGTATTTATTCTCTAAATACGTGCACGACGGAATTGCAATAAAATCCGAATTTTGCGAGGTTTTCTTTTAAAATTCACAAAATATTATATTTGAGATATAAGTTTGCGCCACGATGCTGATGCAAGCAATGACGCGAGTGATCAGCAATTCAAAAGAATCGGCATATTAGAAATTGTTTTATATGTGGTACGTGAAGTGACACATTTTTTCTTTCCTTGAAATATTTTTAAATAAATTTAACAAAAATTGATATGTTATAATTAAAACAATCTAGTCATAACAGTCACAGCGCAAAAATTATCACTGAAATTATTAAGTAAATATACACTGTAATATTTAAATTCTTTATTTAAAATAATTTATTTTTAAATTATTATATTTATCTTCTATTAAAATAGCAACAATGTGACTTTGTGAGTTAGCAAGATTATAGATGCACGCATCTTTGTCACATTTCGGATGATAATAATGAAACGATATGTGTTACGTTATTAGAGTGTCTCGGAAAGTTGCAAACTAGCAGAGAATTTTCCCACGACGAATTTTGAATTCCAGCACCGCGTCGCGCAACGAACGCGATTTCCGCGACGCTTAAATACGATCCTTTGTCTCGCATTTTTCATCGGCTCCAAAGTGTGGAAACTT
Source organism: Temnothorax americanus (assembly GCF_048541705.1). Taxonomy (NCBI): domain Eukaryota; kingdom Metazoa; phylum Arthropoda; class Insecta; order Hymenoptera; family Formicidae; genus Temnothorax; species Temnothorax americanus. The sequence continues at coordinate 3,007,258 of NW_027509275.1, forward strand.
GACGTCGCATTTAATCGGCGTTGATTAACAAAAATGCATTCTCAGCGTCTGAATAGTAACAGCGTGAAATTCTGCGAAACGCCGGAAATATTTCTTGCACACGCATGACAGTGAAATTGCAATGCAGAGCGGGAAAACGTAGCGTAATGATCGCCTTCGTGATCGCTCTACGTGAACGCGAGGCGGCGAACATTACTAAACATGCATGTGTCTTTAAGCGCCAATCAATGATGCCTGGAATATTTTCAAGAGAATCAAGGAAATATTTTTTAAGATTCCTTCCTGTATGACTCAGGTTGTTAGACGAATCGATGACCAACAAAAAATAAAAGACAGTAAACGATTTGCTGTTAAAGGCAACTTTATCTTTTTTATTGTAAATATTTTTTAGGCTATTGCTTTCTTCTCATTACACAAATGTCTTTAGTTTAGAAAACTTTAGAATAAACCAAGAACATTATGCCGTTATCTGTCGCATTGCATTGCAAACTTAAAAAAGAATGACGATAGAATGCGAATAGTGTAGAGACACACCACTATCTACTTCTTCTATCACACGTGTGAAAATGTTGCCAAAATGTGTGACATACTGTGGGAATTCAGTAATTTCGGCGATAATTATGCAAATGGGCTCGTACTGCGTGATTGTTATGGTTGGATAGCGGAATAATGTTCCATGGCAAACCGCCTACTTGTCGGCTGGAACTAGATCTGGCATGCCTTCCACGACAAGCATGACGTAATTGCTGGACTTAAAATTTCGCGCCGTTACCGCACAGAATGCTATGCCAGATAAAGCGATGTGGGCGCGTTAATTTTGTTCTCGTCCTCGAAGACGCCTGCATATCCTTGTAGCCGGACATTCACCTGGGATCGTTGACCAGACAAAATCGAAAATTTAAAAAGATCGCAACCGATGACTTGCGAACAGAGATTCTATTTTATATTCTCCACAAACGAGACATTCACAGCGCAAATTATCAATCGATTCTTACGAGATTCAAATAGATAATGGTGCAAATTATAAAATACTTGAGAATGCATGGAGACTCACTGCATATTTACTTATCTTATCTCTTAATACGATAATGATACAATAAATGTCCCAATGAATTTTTTCTACGTACAGTTAATTAAGTTCCTTGCGGCTAAAAACCATTTTTTCTTTGATATCTAAAAAGTTATTGTTCGTTTCGGAGAGAACGCTAATATAAATACAGGATGAAAAGCCATCAACTGCTATTTCAATCTCGCACAAAAAGATCCGTTTGAAATATCTTCATTCAATAAGTCAATCGTTACAACATCTATTTCACAAAAAGCTATCGCCCGCTCGACTGAACACAAACGCGGCGTAACCTGTAACCTCTTCGCAGACACCGTCATACGGAATGAAGAGCTTTGCCAGTAATATCTCCTAATAAAAAAATGTATTGTCTGATTTAACGCGCATCATCTTGCTAGAAAAGAAGCTTCGAGAATAAATAATCAAAGAGAATATATATAGATATATAAGAGAAAGAAAAAGAGAGAAAGAGAACACAGCAGAAAGGTGATACAGCAAAAAGAAAGCAGTACAGAGATCCAATTTATAATGAAATAGATTAATCCTTTGATAGACGAAGCTTTTAAAATCAAGAATTATAAATAATATCCTATTATAGTGTTCCATATATATTTTATAGTTATATCTTATCACACACTTACACACACTTACACACACACACACACACACACACACACACACACACACACACACACACACACACACACACACACACACACACACACACACACACACACACACACACACACACACACACACACATATATATTATATATATTATGCGATTTTACAATAGGCACCATGGACGCATGTTAGGGCTTTTGATACTCTCATTGCTCCTGTTAGCGTAGAGGTGGGCCTCGATGAAACCGGTGATTGCATCATCGTTACTTCATGCTACTCTTTCAAGCATCGCGCGACTCAATGCCGGGTTGCCTTCACTTTGGCCTTGCTCGCTTTTCGCGTTTACCTAGACCCCCGTATCGTTGAAGCAGACCTCGTAATTATACGCATACCCACGTAACTTTTTAATAATTAGACTTATACTCATGGCTATAACGAAACAGTCTCATCCATTCTTTTAAATTGTGCATCAAGAATTAATTTGCAATCGGAGCAGTCATACGTTTACGTGACTTGATGCCCTTCGTTTCTAGCGACGCGATATAATTAGCAAAACGCGTAGTACGACAGAGTTTCTACGTAGATGTATATATAAAGGCGATGTATAAAAATTGATAATATTTTTTATTCCTTTTCGAGAAAGTAATGATAAAGGAAAATTTATAGACTTGGAAGGTACATTAATACTTTTATGCCATCTATACTTTTAGAAATAATATATGCTTAGAAAGCGACATGGATGTGGATTGCCTGTCTCTCAATAATAATAGATTCCAAAAGCTTTAGCTAATAGATAATGCATTTTCTGCACCGATGCCGCGATGGAATCTTAATAACTCTGGTTCGATAGTCAATGTTACTTGTGTCGATTGATACGTGAGTTACCTGTCTAATGGAAGCCAGGTTTCGTCATGTACGAAAATAACTCGATGATTAGTGTATTTGTCCGATGCAAGCCACTTTAGAACATGCGTATTTTAAATAACATCATTATTAGACGCTTCCTGATGTGTTGCATCATCACAAGACATTCGAGTGTCAATGTTAAAGCGATTTCGCACTTATTGTTAGCTGCATAGCGTACATTACCAGTTCTTCCGTCGATAGTCGATACGCTTGCACATCGATGGTGGATGTTTCCGCCCGTCACCGACCTCTTTTAGGAGAAAGTATAAAATCACGATTATCCTGTGCATGGTCTCCCACGAACATTAATCATGGCGTTCTGTTTAAAAACGACGGCATCAGATTTATATTGTCAATCATAATCATGGAAATCGTGGTCTAAATCTAAGCAATATACGATTATAATCAAATAACAAGACTAAAAATTATTGAACATTTACTTGTAGAAAGTAATCTCAAGAAAGAACTTATAAATAACATAAAACAGTTATGTTTAATTATAATTAGCATAAAAATAATAATTAATCAGTACGAAAGTCTCTTTTTATAGTTATTTATTTTCTCATTTGCAATAACCAATGTACATTCAAATTTTATCTCTATTTCACCGAACTTGTTTTATTCGCCTATCCAACGTACAATATATGCAACATAGATTTCTACTTTTATAATATAATATACGTATCTACAATATACGAAAACAAGTGCGGCAGAAATAGAACTACATAATAAAAAAAGATAATGTTATAATTGCAAATGTAATAGTTGTAACAATTGTGACAGCTTTAACATAAATTCTTATTTTAACTATGCACAAATTTTTACGTCAACTATTTATTATTGGAAATAGACTTTTTTTTACAAATGGGAAGCCATTAATAGCCGATAAGCACGGATGTTTATCAATTTATGAGCTGTGATAATCACCATTGTGTGCAGTTATTTTAAGATAATATATTATAACGTCTTTCTTAAATGTATCATTCAAAACTATAAAATATTTACAGATGTCTGTTGGATAAAAGAGATCTAAATAAAGATTAAAACTGTTATTCTGAAATTAATCGTAAATATTATATTTAAATAAAATACAAGAAGATAGTCTAATTATATTATATTAGATTAGAACATTAGCGCACCATTTAGTAATATATAATATATATCTAATCGCGTTGTGTAATATATAACATACATAAAGTATTAATTTAATTATCTAACTAACTTTTTATATACTTTTTACCATAACGATCTTTATAGGTAATCGGTAATTATATATAAATGCAACAGAATCGCTGTTAGAAGTAATTGTGTACCAAAAGAATTCAAAGTCTAGAGAAATCTATTTTGTAAATGAGCTTGTAATAAGTAGCCCTGTTTCTTGGTAAAATACAATGTTGAAATAATATATCTCAAAATAAAAATGATCTGTAACATATTTAATAAGTCATCGAGTGTTTATCGAATTATATAGCTAAGAGTTTCTGTTAAAAAATAATTTAAACTAACAGCTGAGTTGCAAGAATTTTACACATATATGTTTTACTCTTGATACATTGTTATCTTATTGCAATTTAATTTAAAAAAAAGACACAGATGTAACATGTTACATTAATTTGACAACTTATTTTGTTAAAATATAGTAAGAATATTTATGCATCTTTTTATTAAATCTAATTTATATTTGTGAAAATTATTTACATTCTATCGCTATTCTTTATATCTTTATACGTCATACATTGTAAATATCTGCCTAATGCGGCAGAAAAATCATATGTGTTACCCATGACAATCCATTCAAAGAAATATTATTTATCAAGTTGGAGCGAGACAGTTTCCAAAAATGCAGAAAAGTCTTCATTTAACTCTAATTGTAGCAGCTGGCAAGTGTAATTCCACAATTTTTTGGCTTCTTGGTCATTCCTTGCAATCGATTTTGGATTAATAACACGGCATTCTCTATGAAAAGCATAAATTGAATGGAATTATATGGCATATTTATTTTTTTTAAATATATAAATTTTATGTAAGGCCAATACAAATCTAAAAGGCGCGGATGTACGTGTAATTAAAAATTCAATGTTTTTCTCTTTTTCTCACTTATGTGTAATTTAACTATTCATGCGTACAGTTCTTTATCTAGTATACGGTTTTGATTCTATCAATGTGTGTGCGTTGTGTGTGTTTCTATTAGTCGACAATTTCAATTAAACTCTCAATCAGTTTTAAATTAAAAGTTTAATAATCGACATTGGTATCGAGACATCAAATAAAGAAATCTACTACGAATAAATTGCGCATGCAACGTGAAAAAAAAGTTGAAATTTTTATAACTTGTACATTTACGCCTTAATCTCGCATTTTATATTATAAGTTTAGAGTTTATTAAATTATATTTATTGATATGGTTTATAAAAAAAATGTTTGCTATCATATATAGCTTGCCCTTACGAGTAATAGAGACCAGTCTCATTAGCTGTCTTTTCATCAACCGCACAGTATATTGTTGTTTGAGCTCCTTGTTCCGGATTTTTGATAAATGGGCGCATAATATATTGAACAAAAAACGTTGCACCCGGAATTATCGTCCTATTATAGTTTCGACTCAATTCGGTTCTTATGACACCAGGATGTAAAGAATATACGTTTATTCCGCTAATTTTCGCCTCTGAAATCAAATTTATACAAAAAATGGTAAAGGTTGCCTGATAATCAAGCATTTACAATATAATGAATAATAATAACTAATCTAAAATTCTTATAATAATTTATAATTGATATTTTTTATTTACTTTCTAGACGTAATAAACTCTAATTAAATATATTATTTAATTATCTTTTTCAAGATAATTTCAATCCGTCAAGAGAATTAATATCTAATTATCTATTAATATCAAATTTATATTTTTTACGAATATAGAAAACGGGCTAAATAAGAACCAGGTGCGGTAAATAATGCGCGAAAGTTTTATTTTTATTTCATTTTACATTATCTTCCAACCTCTTGACTTCGCGCCGACTAAATTTGTCAGACTTGAAACACACACAGCTCCGGTTGGAGTAGTAAAATCCTCCCCCTACACCTAATTAAATCGAATCGATTCAATCGAATTGATTTAATTAGGTGTAGGGGGGGGGGGGAATTTCAAGTCTGACAAATTTAGTCGGCGCGAAGTCAAGATTGGAAGATATGTGAAATAGAAATATAAATAAACACCTTCACACGGAATGAAGAAAGTTCGAGTTCCGAACCTGGGCTGCGAGTAGGATCATCCTCCAGTCTAGAACGGGCATGTGAAGGTGTTTATTTTTATCTTAATAAAAAATTTTCACATTTGGACTTTGCGTCGCAATATCTCCGCTCGTAGGGCACGTAGCGGAATATTATAAGAGAAACCCCCCCCAATTGGACCCCAAGCTATCGATCAAGCCTACTTAGAACTTGATCCGTTCACTCGTTATCGAGATTTCAACATCTCGGATACTCGCAACTCGTCGCGTCGCGTAAAAGAGTCACGGTCGGTCTCGCTCCGCGTGTACTTGGCGCGAGACACTACTACCGTGTCTCTTGATTTCTATTTTACATAGATATCTTCCAACCTTGACTGTATTAAAACTTTCGCGCATTATTTACCGCGCCTGGTTCTTAGTTAGCCCGTTTTCTATATTCGTACGGATTTCTATTGGAACCTATATATACTTCAAATTTTATATTTTTTGGATGACAACTGTATATAGGTAATTGTTATGTAATAAATGTAGTATTTTTTTATAAGCCGTTTCTTTTAGTTTTAATTCTTTTACATATACAATATTTCATTTTTCTTACCTTCCAATCGATGTGCAAGTTCCTTCGTAAATAATATGTTCGCCAGTTTGCTTTGCATATATGCCTTCCAAGGACGAATATACGAATATGATCTTTCCAGATTTATATCATTGTAATGTATTTGGCCAACTGCAATAGATATGATTTAATGACTAATTAGTATTTGATTACATTTACCATTTAATAATTTGATATTATGTATATTATTATATAATTACATATTAATAATACAACAAAAAATAGAGTGTAATATATTAATTAGATAATTTCCAAACAGTTTTTATATTATTGTACACAGAGAGTTTTCAAAATTCTAATTAATTCTTTATAAATAAATATTTTACTGCATATTCTACTAGCATTGCAAACGCGATCGATCTCAATCACGCAAAAAATACAATATTCTTACAACAATAATATAATAATATATAATACATTTAATAATATTTTTCTTTTTATTTCTTACATCTAATTTCTCTGTTTTACTTTTTACGTACATATGTGAGCAAGTGATGATACGTTGACTATTCTGCAGCCAAGACCGGACGATTGCATTTTCGGTAATAATAACAACGTCAAGAGGAAATGTCCAAGATAATTCGATTGCAGCTGTATCTCGAATCCATCCTCAGTTATCTCATACGGAGTGAACATCATACCGGCATTATTTACTAGTATATGAATGGCCGATTCCTCTCTCAATAACATTTTAGCGCATTTTCTTACGCTTTTAAAGCTAGAAAGATCCAGCTGATATACCGCAAGATTGCCTAGCTTATTTTTGTCTTCCAATAGTTTACCGTGAGCGCTGAATGTTAAGAAGCACAATGATTACTGTATTTGATTTTCTTTCGATACAGTCTATAATATACTGTTGTAAGATTTAAAAATGTATCATAAACCCTCCGTCTGTATACGTGGGTCTACGGCGTCCAAGCCAAAATTATATCTGCAATTGTAAAACTTGCAAGCCTGCCAAAAAGTATTGAATAAACGATGTTTATCAAAATAATTATAAAATCGTCAACTACAATGTAGACAGACGTTTTGAAGTTTTTCAGATTCTTTTAAATACTATAAAGTAAGGAAAAATAGCGTCAAATGTGACAGACTCATGTGTACACTCCAAGGGTTCAAAAAAACCGTACACAGACGGAAGATTAATATAAGTATTATACTAAAAAAACTATATTAATATTAATACAAACAAGTAATTATGCATTTTAGCTCCGACCTTACGGATTTCACCTTCGATCTTACGTATATTGTCAAGGACACGATCCTGAGTAACGCGCAAAAGTCACTCGACGGCTTTTTATTAAAAAAGTTATTAACAAAAGAAATTTAAAATTATTTATATGAACATTAATATGTTCGCAATATTTCTTTTTTTTTTTTCCTTTTTTTTCCAAAAAGTTTTTAATCTCTTGCACTAGTGTTTTATTCACAAGCATACATGCCCAAATCGTCCAAATCAATTAACAGCAAACATTTACTTTGAAATTATTTCTATAAAAATTTTAGACAAACTGCATGCAATTAGTGCATATACAGTGTATATACATAAGACTGATAAGAGTTTGCAATAAACGCACTTATTTGCATATGATATAATACAGAGTAGCTTAAACAGTTTTTTGTCCGTATTCATACTGTTCATAGTCCGTTCTTATTTAATGACGGTCTTATATAATGTCTTAAGATGCTAAGACGGTTCTGTGATTGGTTTATAACACATATATCTTAAGATTGTGGTTAAGACGGTCTTAAATAGAAGATCTGACTATGAATCCCGACCTGTTTTCCATGTCTGAGACCAATTTTTTGTACACCACGCGCTTGCTACTAACAATAAGTAATAGTTTGCATAGTAATAGTTGCATAAGAATTATGCAACATATGATGTGCTACGCGCGTTATTTTAGAATAAAAATTGAACTTGCCAACTTTAATTATAACTGTTTGTGATAACATAATGCAAACACAAATATTATCAAGTGCAAAACAATGTTATCAAGCTCAACATGATAAAAATTTAATCTTTCCAACTCACTTTAAAATATGTTGAGATTTTCATGATAAAATAAACGTAACATTAGAAAATGGATTATAGCTTCGCCAAAAAGACGCAACAATAAAATTCAATAATTTTAAGTTTTATACATGTCGAAGTAAGTTTTGTGTAACACATTAATGCATGCAAGCTTAGTATATTGCAATTTTGTATATTTACTTTGGAAATGGATTACGCTTTATATCTTCAATCGCGGCCTTTGCTTTCTCAACGTTCCGACAGGCCAAGATCACTCTCGCACCTAAATGGAAAATGTATATCTATATAATTATTTGTATGTAATTATTTAAATGCTCTTATATTATTTATTTATAAACACAGAGAAAAAGAATATTCTTGATTTGAAAATATCTTTAATTTTAACGTGGAAATCTTGAAATGAGATTATATTGCGTTAAACGAAGAAAACTTGATTGAATGAAGTCATTTGAGATAAAAAATGGAAATAAGAAGTCTTATAAGAAAACTTTCAACATACTTTTCTTTGTTGATTTATATAATGACTTCTTTCAACCAAGTTTTCTTCGTTTAACGCAATATAATCTCATTTCAAGATTTTCACGTTGAAACTAAAAATATTTTCAAATCATAAATATTCTTTGTCTCTGTGAACAATGTTGTGTACTCGCAACGGTATGTACTGTAATGTAGAACGGATTTACATTAGACTTTCACTAAGTAGAAAGTTAACGAAAATGAAATCCAACTCTTGCATTTTGAATTAGCAGAATCTTGAAAGAAAAAGAGAGAAAAAGAGAGACAAGATATATGAAAAAAAGTACATTATTTAATTGATAAACTTATAATAAAAATTCTCAAGAATTTCTAAATTGATCATAAACAGTTCATTTATATTAAATATAATATATATTATAAATAATATATTATATATTTAATGCTATAATGTATAATATTATCAAAATATAATTTTCAATATTATAATATTATAAATAAAATAAAAATAAATATTTCTATTTAAAAGATGTAAAATTTTTTTTGCATGTGTTAACATACGTATTAGCTGGAGGCATTTTACTGACATGTGTGATTGACATGTCACTATCATTCGATTTTAAAATTTAGATTTAAACAAGCATATAATGCTATTTTAATCAATATTTTGTCGCAAGTCAGATTTTACAGTAATTGTTTCGTTTCTCAGTTAAGTACATTATCAATTGATCTTTATTCAAGATATGATAATATCTGCACTTTCTTATTTTACAATAAGACGCTCTAAAGGTAACGACTATAAATATCAATTTTAAAACAAAACTACGTATAAGCTGCGTTCCGAGTCACATACCGAGTCATATACCGAGTCACAAACTATATATAGATTTTCAGTACTGGTACTGCAGTGAATGTCAATAAATCAGTACATTGTAAGGCACAAATATATGTCCGCATGTAAAGAATATTGTGTGAATAGACTTTGATCTAATAATATCTTCTTTGTTAAACATCGGAGATAAAACGGATTAAAATTTTTTTATTTGTTTTTCATTAAAGAATAACATTTTGTACAATTAATAAATGTATCTGATATTATACATGCACTCACGCTCGGAGACACAAACATATAAGCAAGCACGTTAAAATCACTAATTTCACTCATTTTGTTGATTAAAAATTAATTATTTACCTCTTCTGTAAAAATCTCTAGCAGTTTCCCTGCCGATTCCGGTGTTCGCACCTGTTATAATGGCAATTTTGCCATCCAAACGCACCTCACTTGTACAATATAACGGCATCTTTACTTTTCTTCTACTGCAATCTCTGAACTGACTGAAACTTCTGTCCCGACGTTCGTGCAATATTGAACGTCACGTGGTGAAATTAAGTAAGTAGGTGAGAGAGGAGAGTTGAATTTGTAGAAGTGAAACCTCGTTTAATACAAAAGCTATACACTGAGAATAAAATTGTTCAAAAAAATTAACTGTATGTAAATTACATATACACACACTCACACACACACACATACTCACACATGTATAATTTGGAAATTGATACTTTAGTCTCACACGTGAAATAACATGGAAATATGCGCATTATTTTTTATTCTTTCACAATATGTAACTTTAATCTCTAACTTTAAACTCACAATCAGCTTTAAAATTTCTAATTTCTCATTACAATTGTATTGAATTATGAACTGAAATATTATTTGTCTTGAGTTTTTATCTAGTATTATACATTGAAATAAATTAATTTTCTTTACATGTTTTTTGTCTTATATTTAATAGAAAGTATTTACGTACTTGTACTGTTTCTTATTAATGTTTAAATTGATAGATAGTTGTGAATTTTATTCAACAGACAATAAAATACATACAAATGTACATATACATATGTACATATACGTATAAAAATGTAAAATCCATTTTAGATGATTAAGAATTCGTGTTAAAACTCCAAATAATGTTTCATTTGTAATTTTATATGCCATATGTAATATGACAAACAATTAAAAATTCAAAATGTGCGCATACACACGCATAAAATCCACATATGTGAGTTTATCTAAACCATATAGACCTTATTGATATGAACTGGTCTATAGTTGTCTATAGTTTCTGTATTAGAAGTAGCGTAGAGGACCATCTTTTTCTCTTTTCATACTTCCGGATACTTTAGAGAAAGAAGTAGGTTACGCTATATATTTTGCCAGTCCATATCTATAAGATCTATGATCGAAATACATAATAAATTAGAATTAGAAAGATGTCAGATTTTTACATCAAAATATGTGATGCTACTTATATTAATTACTTAAAATCGTGGCGGCTTCACACACACACAGACACGTGTAAATAAAAAATCATTAAATAATTTTTTAATATATAATAACTGGAAATTATAGTTTTTCGGCAATGTTTTAGCAATTTTAATTAATAAAGATGTGCAATAAAATTAATGTATTTATGCAAGAAAAAAGAGGATTTTTTTGTTTTTGCACCATAATTTAATCGAATTATAGTGAAAGGTTAAAGAATCTTCACATATATAGTTTTTTACCTTTACTTATATTGAAATTATAATATCAAGAAATTCTTAACGTAAAAAAATATATATTATAGTATATATATCCTTCTCTCTTACAGAATTTTGCCAGAACTATTGAGTTGTGGCTAGACTTTGATTAGAGGGACTCTATTATAGTGGTAAAAAAGATAAAAACAAACATTATATATAATTAAAATTTTATTAGTAAAATGTTAAGAATGGTAACTATTAAAAATTAAATTAATATTAATTATTTGAATTTTTTAAAAATTTGTAACTTACTTTACTATCTTTATGATTTATCTTATGATCCATCTTATAATCAATCTTTAGAACTTATCTATTTGTTAAAGAAACATGTTTTCTATTCTTACTTACTTCAAATGTACACATAATAATTAGCAAACAAAAGTACATTTAATTTAAACAATACACTATTTTAAACTTAATGTATGTTAAATACTAATTAAATACATTATTTAGCAATTTGATGCGAAACAGTTGTCAAAAATCTGAGGAAGTCTGTATCAGGTTCCAACTTCAGAAGCTGACAGGTTTGATTCCATAAATTTTCAGCAATTTGATCATTTCGTGCTCGCCACTGTGGAGTCGCAACGCCGCATTCCCTTCATAAGGATAAAATAATGTAAAAAAATTCTGTTATATATAAAATATATTAAAATAAAGAAGAAAAATATTGAAATATTTTCTTTTTCTTGCAGTTATTCAAATACAAATGTTGAAATGTGTAAAATTGAGATTTTAAAAGATTTTATGCGACCAAATTTGTAATGACAAATGTGAAGCATGCAACACATATTTATATTTTATTGAAATTATATTATATAAAACATTATATATTTTTTGAAATATTGAGGAATTATTCTATTGCACATTATACTTAGCGGATAATTTTATTTAATGTAAGTAACACTGGAAAAGAAACGCGCTGCAGGCAGAACTTCTTCTCCGCCTATATGTGTATTGTCTATACAGACGTATCAACAAATTACTTCCCTTAGTATTGATACAAAAAATATCAAAATTCAGAAAAAGCCCTATTTTGAATAATTTCCAACACTGGCCCAACTCAATGAGAACTAATTTTGCTTAGTAAAAATTGTAACAGATTTTAACAAATCTATTTTTGGGTAGATCTAATTTTTACTGACAGTCCATTGTTATTTCTAGAATTGATTAGTTAATACCAGTATTGATGAAATTCCTCTGATAAAACTAGTTTTGACCAATTAAATCGGGTATTGACGGAATTTTGGTTCTGACGGTATATTAACATATATATACTTTTTTCTTACCTATAATAGAGACCAGTCTCGTTAGCTGCCTGTTCGGCCACTGAACAATATATAGTCGTTTGTGCACCTTGTTCAGGATTCTTTAAAATTGGTCGCAGAAGCGATCGAAAACCAGTGCTTGCACCAGGAAATACTGTTGTGCTAAAATGTCTACCTAATTCTGTCGTTATAACTCCGGGATGCAAAGAATATACATTTATTCCGTAAATGTGTGCTTCTGAAAAACGTACGTATTCTAAAAAACTATTAGTATGTAACATTCTTGTTAAAAAAGAAATTGTTTTCAAACTGACCAAAAAATCAGAAAAAAAAACATAAAAGTATCAGTAAGTAACGTTTGAAAATTGAGACACTATAGAAATTAATATCTAAGCTAGGTAAAGCTAGCAAAAAACTTACGGTCGGTTTTTGTAATTAATTGAAGTTTAATGTGCCACTTTGACGCACGGCTTTAAGTCATGCTATATAATATTCAAATTTTCTACAATATTTGCAGCTTGTAATAATTGTTTTTGTATACCTTTTAACCGACGAGCAAGTTCCTTGGTGAACAATACGTTCGCTAGCTTACTTTGTGCATATGCTCTGAAGGGAGTGTATGTTTTCTCCAAATTTAGGTCCTCATGCACAGCGCCAACTATATTACAATAATATAGCCATCACAATTAGCTATTTCTTTCTTATATATCACGGAGAAAAAAGATTTGCTGATACAGCAAATATTTAGCTGTTACAGCAAATTTCGTTAGTTATTATCAATAGCAAAAAAAATTTGTGTTAAGGAAACTAATTTTATTTAGTGAAATAAAACTTTAAATTTACAAATTATTTTTAGTAACAAATTCACTCTATTTTTTTTGCTATTCTCTGATCTTGTTTATTTTTATATCAACATTTTATACAGCAACAATTTTGTCGTCATAGCAAATGCATTTTTTATAGATAAGACTGTTTGCCTTAACAGCAAATTAACATAAATAAATCTATTTTATAAAATTTTTCTATCTTTCCAACAAAACAAATCTTACTGTAACATTAAACTATCGTGACAAAATTTGTTCGTCCTCTCAAGAAATATATAATAGTTATTTTTTGCTGCAATAGCTAAATTATTTTTCTTCCATGATAACATTACGCGTTATGATCTAAACGTATATTATTAACATATGTTATAATTATATTTGTGTAATGTATAAACTTAAGGGGATCCTAAAGTGAAGGCTGAACTTCCTCGACGTCGGTAATGTCAACATTTCTAATCCTGTTTTCTATGTCATATATCTATATCTGTCCGTGTCTAACGAGAGGCATCTGTCCTTGTTTCGATTGTTGCGCCATCTCTCGCTACACGCAATGTCAACCTGAATGTGCTTTTGCACATATAAAAGTTTATTTAAACTAATCTTTTTTTCTAGGCTTTCAATCTTAGATCTAATTGCACGATATTGTTCTTAAATGTTGTCCCTAGGTCATGCCGGTCTAATTTTGTGGGTATTTATTGTGGAATTTTTGTACAAAGCAAATATTGTCGTCACGTATACCAAAAATTAACAAAAATATTAATTTTTTCTCGTTTTCGATATAACGTCGACCACCATGACCTAGATTTTGATGCGTACTTCAATTCTAGACAAGAATTTTGCATTTCTATAAAGCCAATTAAAAGATTAGTGCTAAGAAAAAAAGCCGGTATTACAGACGGCTTTAGGATCCCCTTAACTAGAATGTTATTAATTTTACGTACACATGTGCATACACGACGAAACATTCAATATTCTACAACCATAACCGGAGGATTGCATTTTTGGCAGTAGCAGGAGCGTCAGGAGAAAGTGACCAAGGTGGTTTGTTTGCAGCTGCAAGTCGAATCCATCTTCGGTCTTTTCTTGCGGGCACATCATCACACCAGCGTTATTTATCAGCAAGTGAATGGCTGATTCATTTTTCAACAACATCTCAGCACATTCTCTTACGCTTTTTAGGCTGCACAGGTCCAAACGATAGACCGCGAGTTCACCTGGATTACCTTGAAACTGTTCCCTATCTGCCCTGAAAATTATCATATATTATTACACATACAATACGTATTGTGTGTGTAATTAATACAATTATAAAAATGTGTGTTAATTATACTAAATATATATGATGTATATCGAGTGTGTATATATTAACTGTGTTTATATTAATATCTCAGAACCGTAGATTATAACATAACTGACATCTCATTAAATATTGAGTAATTTTATGGAATAAAATCATGTTTGCTAATTTTGCAAACTGTTCTATTATTTCTCTATCGTGACTTCATCACGATAAACATAGAAAAAAAAAAAATTTATTTTTTCAAGAACTTCATAATTATTATACAAAGGAAACTATCGACCATACATTATTAAAAAAATATATATATTAATTTATAAAGCAAAGAAAAACTTTTATCTTCTTCCTGTTTTTCCTTGCAGATCACATATGTTTCGTGTCTCTCTCTCTCTCTCTCTCTCTCTCTCTCTCTCTCTCTCTCTCTCTCTCTCTCTCTCACCTTTTCCTAGTTGCTTGGTAGACAATAGGATTTCTTAAGAAACTTCGATTTACTTGACAAATAAGATTACATCTTATCGTATTAGACCTACTTATTTCATGGCCTCTTTACAGTGCCTCGCAAATTAATTATACCGGAAATTCTTGTTGAAGACAAGTACCTCGGTATAATTAAAGAGTTTTATGTCAAATACTCGAAAATATCTTACGATAGCAATATAATATATGTAACGATACATTAAATAATGAGAATTCTCTAAGAACAATGACAATAATATTATTCCTGAATTGTATTTACGAAAAATTATGAAATATAAGAATTGTATTAAACATATAAGTATAAGTGATAATTATGAATTACTGATTACCTATAAGCTCACCATTAATCGATAAGTTAGGAATAATTACAAGCAAATTATAAATTCTATTCGTCAACAATATTGCATATTTATATAATAACTTTTACTTACTTTGAGGGAGGATTTCTTCTTATATCTTCGATTGCGTCGTTTGCTTTTTGCGTATCTCGACAAGCTAAAATTACTCTTGCTCCTAAAAATATAAATATTAATTCATATATTCAAATGTATGAATACTATATTCCTCGTACCAAGTTATGCTAAAATACCATCAAACTGGTGTATGTTATAATAATAAATATCGGCTTCAGACAACAAGAGATATAAATTCAGTTTACAAGCATGAGACTTACACATATTAAAAATTTATAATTTCTTTGCGATAAAACTAATTAGATAAAATCAACAAATCCAATCTAACGAATCATTATTTCAAGAAATTATCAATTTCTGTTGAAATTTTTTAAATTAACGTAAAGTTACCTCTTCTATAGAGATCTCTAGCGGTCTCCTTGCCAATTCCTGTATTTGCTCCCGTTATAATTACGGTCTTACCGACGAGTCTTGCTTGACTGTTACACTGACTATGAAACGGCCACATTTTCACGATATCTCTTTTACACGGCTTCACGACGCGCACCGCTTTCAAAACGTAACTGTCTACACTGTCTACAGCAACCAGTTGACTTTTGCACGGCTTCACGGCGCCTACACTATCTACACTGCCTATACAGCAATCTGGTGATTGTACGCGAATGCTAAGGTCGTCCACTGAAGTAGTCAGAAGAGTCTGATGGAGATTTACACGTTAGGATATATATAAAGTTATAAAGAAGGAGAGGGGGGAGGGAGAGAGAGAGAGAGAGAGAGAGAGAGAGAGAGAGAGAGAGAGAGAGAGAGAGAGAGGGAGGGAGGGAAGGAAAGAGAGAGAGAGAGAGAGACCCAGATAGTCAAGCGTGATAGAGCATATTGAGCAAACTAATGCATTTGTTTTCATATATTTGTTGTAAATTTGCTGACATCGAAATAGAACACGTTACAAATACAGCTACATGACTGCTTATACATGCAATCAGTTGACGCAATTTCAAGAGCAAACGGTCCGCAATATTGGTATAGCAACATGTCAGCAACATGACAGCAATGAATATGATTCATCGTTCCATCTTGAGCATCATGCAATTTATAATATTTCCATCCGTTATTGTGCTAGTTAAGCATCTGTTTATTCTGTTTGAGGCGGACGGCGCGCCATCTCGCGTAATAAATATCAACTTTTTCCGGGAGAGATGTAAGTGACGCGCAATAAATAGTTTTGACAAAACGCATTTATTTGCATATCTTAGCATAACACTTACGTTTAATAATGTCCGTAATTATTAAATGTGGATTTCAAAGCGTGAAGTTGAATTTGTTTAGAAAGAAAAGTGTTTCAAAAAAGAAAAAATTGTTTTACAATAATTATGTTGGTCATATTAGCGAAGAAATTTTGCAGTTTAAAAGAATATTGCGAGGGACAGTTTTGAGAGAAACTTCTGGTGGATTTATCACCAAAAATAATACTAATTTTTATAAACCTGTAATCGAGGTATAACACATAATATAGTAATATATACATATATGTATACCCAGATAGCACACATCTGCAAACATGTCCGAAACCGGGTCATTAGTCTCACCATGTCCACATATTTTAGAAGTGTATGCTATTTATTATAAGAAAAACCTCATACCAAATTAAGTTATATATACGTGGATCCGAAAACATTTTTTTTCCGATATAATATAATTAATAATAATAATGTTAATTATAATTATTTCTTTTGTTTGTTCGCTATTTTATTATTAACCAAATATGGTTTACCATATTAGAAACTAGAAATTAACTTGAGCTACCTAAATAATTCTAAATAATTTCTATATAATTTTACACTATGTTTTACCATATAATACCTTGAGTGTAATTTGCGATTTAATTAATATCAAATTTCTGCATTAAATTATTAAAATAATTTTAATAATATACTGAAATGTCAAGGTCGCAATATTTGGAAATGCCTAAAATTGATGGTCAATATTGCACAACAATTATTGCGTAGTTAAAATTTATGTAATTTTTTTTCTGTATTTAACAATGGCTTTTCAACACTAGTAGATAATAAAAAACCGCAATTCGCTTGTTAAGCTGACTCGTTGTTTCTTTTCTTTTCGTTGCTCACGGTTATATTTCTTTATATATATAATTTCATAATCGGGTCGGCTGCTGTTCGGGCCGCAACAAAGAATTGTTATAAGTTTGTACATATAAAAGTATAATTTCTACTTTTTGTTTAGAAATAAACTTAGATTTACAAAAAATTTTTCAACAAAATCTCATGAAACTCTTTATATCCTGTTAATTCTCGTGTTTTTCAACTTTAATTAAGCATAAGTAGGATTATAATAATAAGTTTAATATGTAAGAGAGAAAAGAAACGAAGGAAGAAAGCTATAAAACTTATGCATTATATATCATAGCATTTTACATTTTACACTTTTGTTAAAATTAATAATGTAGTAAAAACTTTTTGATTGAATCATTTTTCTATCTTTTTTTACAAACAAAATATACAGTTTGCCTAAAATGGGCGCACAGTATTGAAACATTTGTCGTTTTTGTTATTATATGACCTCTTCAGTTACTATAATCTTAATAATACTTATATTCAATATTACCTTCATCGTTAAAACTGTGAGAAAATGATAATCTAATTATTTGAAGTATAAAAGTAGACCTCAAATTTTTGATATATGACAATTATAGTCAAAAGTAAAACGAAAATTTTGATTCAGGTATTAAGAGAATTAATAAGATATAAAGAGTTGGGGTTAAAAAATTATACGCTCACGTATACGTAATAAGTGGCATATATTACGCTATTTTCTCCTATTAATTTGCATAGTACAACTAACACTAATTTAAAGAAAATTGCTTATTAAGCTGTATAAGCTAAGTGCGCAATTCATTATATATCCACCTCGAGAATTTGTAGATCCAATCGTATAAAATTTATATGATATTTCTAATATTATCGCGAATTTTACTTTTTTGTGTTGTAGAATTAATTTCTACGGAATATTATATTACAAAACATTTTTGAAAATTTAACCAAGATCTCTCGGAAATATCGTAGAAAATTTAAAAAGTATTATTAAACAAAATAAAAGAATATATATATATATATATATATATATATATATATATACCTTTTTATAATCCTATGCACATATACGTATATTTTATAAGCCATTCATTTTTTTTCGTAATCTCATGCAAAGTCACCCGTCTAATTAGACGTCGATAGACGTCTAATTAATCAATTCGACGGGTCATTTTTCACTGGGATATTTCTCTGTGAACATTAGCGACATTTTAGACGTTACGTAATTAGTAAATAACAGATATATTAAACGAGGAAGAAATAATATTATACAAGACAAGTCACCAAGATATTGGCCACATTAAATAGTCGCGTTAGCAAATGTCAATGACATTCGTCAGCTTGTGCTCATGTTTCTTTAAAAGCAATATTGTGAAGCGTTGTATCCGAGCTTTATCTGCCTAGCATCAAATTTATGCCAACGGTTCAGAACGAGAATGTCGAGTGGCCAGCAACAGGAAAGGCGGAGAACAGGAGAACCGAGTGGTTCAAAATTGATCGAGTTCTCAAGCAGTCTGCACAGATAAAACCTGTTTTTCTGGTGCATATATGGCGTTCTCTTATAAATCTACTGCATATATAAATCAACGGTAAAATTTTAATACAAAGTATATATACGTGGGAAATATACATTAGTAATGTACGCACGAGTGAAACTATGTGGAGGAAGAGGGACAATAAAGAAATTACGTGCTCGATCGTGCTCGATTAATCAGTGTCACGTTGATAGTACCGAGCCCAAGCCTTTCGAAAACATACCAGGACCAAGATCTTTGCCCGTTATTGGGACACTGTACAAGTACCTACCTTTCATTGGTAAGAAAATAATATGTAATTCGATAATCCAATAAAAAGATTGATTACTATTGCAAATTTCATGTTTTTAAAATTTTTAATTTACTTTCTTTACTTTCTTTTTTCCATTGAACTAAGGATAGAGAGAACCCGATTCTGTATTAAAACTATTACTACATATTCCAAATAATACTTGCTCATCTCTCTCTTAAATGTCGATAAATTAATCTTACGGAATATATGTCAACGGTATAGGTGAATACAATTTTACAAAGCTACATATCAACGGCTTATTGAAAAAAATGCAATATGGACCTCTGGTGCGTGAGGAAATAGTACCAGGCCAATCAGTAGTGTGGGTATTCCGACCGGAAGATATCGCGGAGATTTTCAAAGCTGAGGCGGGTCTGCATCCGAAAAGAAGATCGCATTTGGCTCTACTCAAGTATCGAAAGGACAGGAGTAACGTCTACAACACCGGGGGTCTCTTACCCACGTAAGAATCATACAAAATTTCGCATGATTACAATATATCACGATATTTGTACATAAGAATCGGCCGGAGAATCGCTTCGTGTCTCGGTAGGATGAAGATTAATATGGTGATTGGATATTTCAGAAACGGCACCGAGTGGTGGAGGCTGCGCCGTGAATTCCAAAAGGTCTTTAGCAAACCCCGGAACGTCGTCGATTACCTTGAGGATACCGACGCAGTTGTTCAGGAGTTCGTGCAGCTCTGCTCTCGCGAGAAGCCCGACGATTTTCTACCTCTACTCTCGCGTCTCTTTCTCGAATGTAATATTTTCACGTCTAGACAAATTATCCCATTCATTAACGAATATACAAAAAAAATTGTTATTCCCAAAAAATATTTAGTTTGATACGTTCAACTAAACATTTTAGTTAGTTAACTAAATATTAGTTGTTTCATCAATTTATTTCATTTCTTTAATCAAGAATTAATTAATTCAACTAATGTTTAGTTAACTAACTAAAATGTTTAGTTGAACGTATCGGACTAAATATTTCTTGGGATTGACAAATTTCTTTTCTCAGTCTATATGTATAACGTTGATAAAAAGCATATGTTACATCATCGGCATAAATTTTCAGTGACTTGTCTCGTGGCTTTCGATGTAAAGACGCGAAGTCTTTCGGAAGAAGAAAAACATCCGCATTCTCGAAGTTCAAGGCTAATCGAGGCAGCGTTTACGACGAATAGCGTAATTTTGAAATTAGACAATGGCCCGATGATTTGGCGATTTTTCGAAACGCCGTTATATCGAAAATTGCGCAAGGCGCAGAATTACATGGAAGAGTAAGTGCGCAATTATAAATTATTTATTAACGCATATATGTATCAAATATTAATTGTTGTGACCTTAAATTGTTGGAAAAATTGATCATTTCGTAAATAATGTAAAATTTAAAATTTGTATTAATAATTTGCATTAACATTAATAGTTTAAATAAGTGAGTAATATATGTTATTATATATATATCTACATAAAATAATTATTGTTTTAAATACATTTTTTACATATAAATTCTCTAAATTTTATTTTTTAATGAGATTTAAAAAATAGTTTATAGATATATAAAGAAGCTATAAAAAAGATAAAAAGGGTGCAAATTACAAACTTGCACATTGCTTCCTCATTATTACAGCTCGCTACCATTGCTCCTATTTTATTTCGCTTATAAAGCTTCTTGAGGAAGCTTTTATTTTATTTAATGTATAATTATTAGTATTTATTTTTTTGGCTTCCTCATAGAGGAAGCTTTGTGAGCAAAGGGTTCTACTTGCACACTTAAAAACTATAAAGAAGCAATGTGCAATTTCTCCATATTTGCGGAAGTTAGAGCAAATTTGCCGAAATTTCTATAACTCGATCCAGAACTAATCAACCAAATCTTAACGAATTATATATGAAATAGGGGTAGAAAAGACTGAAAAATATAATAAAATTAGAAATAGATCGATATCTCCAAATTTGCGGAAATTAAAGCATAAACAAACATTTCTGCAAATTCAAAATTTTATTAAAAAAGAACCCCTTGATTATTAGCAATTTTTATTAATTCTATTATATTCTTCAGTTTTTTCCACCCCTATTTCATATATAATTCGTTAAGATTTGGTTGATTAGTTCTGGAGTTATAGAAATTTCGGAAAATTTGGCACATACATACATGCATACATACACACACACATACATACATAGACATTTTTTTAAACTGCAATTTTTCGACGTTTTAGAACATTCTAAACACATTCAGAAAAACAAAAAAAATTTTTTTTTTTTTTTTACGAAAACAAATCTTCCTCTATGAGGAAGCAAAATGAATAATAAATTTATTCTAATTTATCATTTCCTTTTTTAAAAAAAATGATACTTTTTACGTCGCAAAAAAATCTTTGCATTATTTACAAAAGAATCATGACAATCCTATATTAAAATGAAATAGTCTGATGAAATCGTGCTCATTTACACAATTCTGTCATAATTTATAATTTTTTTGTTATTGTATCTCAGAGTAGCGCTACAAATGGTTACTCAGAAAAATCAAGATGCATTAATATGTCGGAAACAATCTCTTCTCAAGGAATATTTAAAAAATGAGGCTTTAGATATTAAAGATATTGTGGGTATGGCGTGTGATATGTTGCTCGCTGGCGTGGATACCGTAGGTTTTCAAGTATTGACTATGCGTTTTACATGAATTTAATGAACTTGGGATTAAATATAGTTATTACAAGCAACGAAATCGTGGCGAGAGGAAAATAGAAATTTCATATTATTTTAGACGACATACAGTACGTCATTCGCCTTGTATCATCTTGCAAGGAATCCAGCTGTTCAAGAAAAGCTAAGATCGGAAGCTGCGGCTTTGTTACCGGATCCTATGTCCCCGATAACGGCGGAGATCCTAAGAAATGCCACGTACGTGAAGGCCGCAATAAAAGAAACTTTCAGGCTAAATCCTATCTCCGTGGGAATAGGTCGTATCTTGCAAACTGATGTGGTGCTGAGCGGATATCGCGTTCCCAAAGGAGTAGTGTATTTGCGTTTATCAATAAATAATTTATATTTTGAAAGGTAGTGATGAAACAAATTCTTTAAAAGAAAATCTCATCGAAATGTTTCAGACTGTAGTCGTCACGCAAAATCAAGTGATTTGTCGACTTCCCGAATATTTCGACGAGCCAAATTCATTCAGACCGGAGAGATGGTTGCGCGATAGTAACGACAAAGAAAACAAGCTGAGAGAAAAATCTGTCAACCCGTATACTGTACTTCCTTTTGGTCATGGCCCGCGATCGTGCATCGCAAGACGATTCGCGGAACAAAATTTGCAAGTTGTTTTACTGCGAGTGTGTATCTTAAGAATTATTTATTTTTCTTAATAACATATTGCGCAATCATATAATTGCAATGGTGTTTCAATGAATTCTTTGCAGATCTGCAGAAATCTGCGGTTTACATGGTGTGGAGAGTCTCTTGATTCAGTTTCGTTTCTAATCAACAAACCTGACGCACCTATTAAATTGAGGTTCGAAAATCTACATGCGTAAAAAAAAGTCATTAAGATCGAACAGGAAACTTTTAACGAGGTTTGTATCGGAAAACAACAGTTTATTATATATTCTACTTATGGGCAAAGTTGTTCCTTGACTTATTCAATAGATACAGCAATAGAAATAATTATAAGATTTATGTGTCGCGCTGATAATTTATCGAACACGAAAATTAAACGAATTGCGGATACTTCTAATTGTAAGTCATGTATTTTGGCGTTGCGGAGAACTTGGCGTACGATTTGATGACCTTGTTAACCGCCTCGAGGAAATCCTTCTCCGTGGCAACTTTGCGCCGTGCACGAATCGCAAACATACCAGCCTCGGTACAGACCGATCGTATTTCAGCGCCTGTGCTATTAGGGCACAAACGAGCGAGCAACTCGAATCTGATGTCCCTCTCAACGCTCATCGAGCGCGCGTGAATCTTGAAGATGTGCGTGCGTCCCTCGAGATCCGGCAGTCCAAATTCTATCTTTCTATCCAGACGACCTGGTCGCATCAATGCAGGATCCAAGGTATCCGGCCTATTCGTCGCCATTAGAACCTTTATGTTACCTCGTGGATCAAATCTGACAAAATTAAGTTACGGTTAAATCGTAAAATAATTAGACGGCAACTCTTTAGGAATAGACGAGCAACTTACCCGTCTAACTGATTTATTAACTCCAGCATAGTACGTTGAACTTCGTTATCACCGCCGGCACCGTCATCAAAACGGGCACCACCGATGGCGTCGATTTCGTCGAAGAAGATCAAACAAGCCTTTTTACTTCGCGCCATCTCGAACAGTTCTCTTACCATTCTAGCACCCTGCGAAAGAACAAAGTTGCACACGTTATCCATAAACATTGCGCTCTTTACTTCTATAATTGCTTCTTTACGCAGCATTTGACGTACCTCACCGACATATTTCTGGACTAATTCTGAACCAATGACACGAATAAAACAGGCATCTGTCCTATTGGCCACCGCTCTAGCGCATAAAGTCTTTCCTGTACCTGGAGGCCCAAACAACAAAACGCCTTTCGGTGGTTCAATACCCAGGTTGACAAACTTCTCCGGCTGTAATAAATCTCTTGGTTACATTTTCTCTACACTTTGTTAACAAATCGCAATAATAGTAAAAGATTATAAACCAACATGTAACAGCGGCGTTTCAACGACTTCTCTCAATTTCTCGATTTGCTCCTTGCAGCCACCAACGTCGCTATAGGTAACATCAGGCTTCTCTTCCACTTGCATCATCGTTACGGTAGGATCGATTTTGGATGGCAGTGGAATATGAATTTGATACTTGTTGCGATCCACTCCTACCCTCATGCCTTCCTCTATGTCCGTTGGCGCTACAGAATCTGCCAAGTCAACTACGAACTTCGCGAACTGCTTCACATTTATTATATACTTCGGATCGTCGGAATCCGCATTTATGATTTTGGTACAGCGCGCCACTTGCAGGGGTTGCTCATTTTGCAGAGTTTGCTTGTCAGCCGCCAAATCCCAGAGTGCCGGCGGTGCCAGGCCAGTATCAGACTCTTTGATCCCCGTTGACTCGTTCACACGCTTGATAATCATTTGGATATCCTCTTCAACATACTTAATAGACTTCGTGTATTGCCCTTGGCCCTAATTAGGACAAAAATTTACAGGAATTCAAGACATGACGTTCGTATGACAAATGGACATTTATCTCTATATCTTGATTTCAAATTTCTCCTCTAACAACAATCTAATGGTGATTAACATACGTAAGTCTTCAACAAAGCGATATCGTCTTCATCCAGTGCTGAAAATCGAGAAGACGAGCTTTTAGGAAATAAGAATCGTGATAAAGTGAACAATAAGGAAGGTCGCGAAATGGAACTCACATTTTATCTCCTTTTCTTCCTTCTCCTCCTCGTTCTTCACCTTCCGCATATCTTCTCCTAAATGATCCGGCATCTTTCGCTTTTGTTAAATCGTCCTGTTTACCGCAAACCACACTTTTAACGGTCGTTATTCGTCAACAGTCCGGATTTTGTGGCTGTGTGGCACTTTTTGGGGGTTATGTTCCGAGTTCTAATTACAAGATTACAAGCGAAATCGGGGAGAACCTCCGAAGCGACATCTACAACCGATCAAACTTTATCTTTTCATCCTTGTAATGGACAAATGGTAAATCTGAACTGCCGATAAGAAGTCAGTGATTTATAATTACCTCTGCGTTTCAGAGATGGCGCTTAAAGAAACTCCGAGAATGGAAAAAAGAAAGAAGAAATTAAGAAAAGAGTATAGAAAGAAACGGGCCATTTTCTTATGTGGTCAATGTGTCGCTTCAGTGAAGATTTTTTCTAATTTGTGCGTGTTAAATAATATTGTTACGTAAAATATACAGCTGCTCGAGTGATATTGTTGCGTGAAGGAACGTAAACCTGCCGCAGCGTACGTGACCACTACGTGACTCCGAGACCGACCGATGCGACCGAGGTACGTCCTGTTTTGTTTTATGGTGTGTAACTTTCCGGGAAAAAATTTTTCATGTAATAATTGTATATAAAATATGTCCATGTATGTTTTCTTTCTCTTATACAGGGTGCGATCCACTAGACGCTTTAAACGCTTCAGAGCATCATTTTGTCCTTGTTTAACATTTGATAAACAAGGATGAAATGTTTCCATTGTTTCCAAGAGCGTTTTGGAGCACCAAGTGGATCGCACCTATAATCTTTGTTCGTAGAGGTGAAAACTATAAGAAAAATTTAAAAAATATATAACTATAAAGGAAAATGTTTGCATTGCTTTTTTTTTTACAAAAAAGTGAAGTTCAAGGAAATGAGAAAATATTGTCTATATAGGTATGTAATTATATATGTATAAATGTAATAAAAAATTGTATATAAAATATATGTAGAACATTATATAATCAGTTATTTAGTCAATCAAGTTGTCGCGTTTCCGCGTAAATTTCTTTGTTTCTTTTATAATAATAAATAAATAAATAAATATATTATATATTTTAACTTAATTAAAATTTTGCTGTGTAGCGATTAGAAAAGATGTGCACTAGAGTCCCTCTAATCGGAGTCTGGCCAACTTGTAGTTCTTGCAAAATTCTGCGAAAGTATGACAGAGATTATACAAGAGAAAGAAAACATACATATCTTATAATTATATACCTATATAAAATTGTTTCCCGGGTTGCCTCAAAATAATTAAATTTTTCGTGTTTAATTTACTATTCTCTGCGTATCGCGCACATGTTTCGTGTAATTTATTATTAATTAGCGTTATTATCAGTTTAAAAAAGGAGAAAAAAGAGGTAAAGATTTGAAAATAAATAACAACACACACACATGCGTTGAATTAAGTCGATATTTATTGCTGTCGGATTGAAATTGAAATTATATAGAAGCGTCAGTTGTTGACGGATTGCACACTCCGTCACGTTTATAAAACCGAAATGCTTCTCGCTCTTGTTTGTTCATTTTCTTTCCCCCTTTCTTTCTCTCTCTCTAATCTCTGCGTCTCGCGCGATAATCGGCCCGATCGAACCTTTCAAAGGAAGTGCAGAACCGCCCAAGTCACGCCGCATGCGCCGGGCGGACAGTCCTTGACCGGGATGATGCGTGGAAGAATGCGAAGTAACGAAAGAGAGGCCGAGATGTGCGTACAATAATACTTTCACCTCCACTCGTCCCACCCTGTTTTGCTCGTTATGATTCATTTGAGGTGCATTCGCACACCTCAACCGCGATGCGCAATATTTCTTCTTTTTTTCTTCTCTTTTTCTTTTTCGTATATTTTTTATTTTGCTGAGAAAAAAAATTTCTTCATCGATGCTTGGAAAGTTAAATAATAATTTACGATCTTATATATTAGTCTCTAAGAAGTAGAACTCGAACGGTAAGAGACAGATAGAAATTCAAGATAAGAAGAGTTTCTCGATGGTGAAGCAATAATACGTGATGGAAGAAATATGAATCTCCTCTGCTTTTAATTTCTGTGGATTCACCGATGACGAATCCATATGTTCGCTACATTAACGCACCTTCGCATAAGCGCTCGCGCTGCAGGCGTGGTGCACGCGAACTTCAACCGTATATGCGCTCTCTCATCCTCTCGTGTTGCATATTAGAGAGGTCAGGGTACCACCTGTAACCTCGTTATTGCAAACCTTTTACGTCGCGATTTGTTTTCGACCTGTCCGGCTTTCGACAAAATTTTTCATCTATAAGGCGTGAAAAATCAATCAATGCACGGAATCTTTTCGCAAACACAATCGACGAAACTTATGGATTCCATTAAATTGCATTTTTCTTTTAAATCGGTTATAAATCAATTAAAATCCATTTTTCATAAAATATAAAATGTATAAATGTCGCGTCACAAGTTTGAATCTAAAAAATGAGAAGAATATTAAAGTCTCGCGAGAAAACGAGTATGAAGACTGTATATATGCGCGGCGTGAAAGGTTCAAATGTTTCAGCTGATTTCGCTGTGGATTTTTAAACCGCCGTTGGCGAAGTTGAACTTCGCATACCGCCTTCACTCGCGATCATAAAGGTAATAGCGAAAATTTACGCTCCGCGTGCATCATTCCGACTGAGATAAAAGTTAATAATTTTATCGTTAATGATTTTACGAGCTTTTGCCACCCATCACAGCGTTTAATTGCATTTAATTACGATAAGCGTGTTATCGCGATCTCGCAGAGGAGCAATCGAGATATAATGACCTTTAACGAAATATTTTCGCGTTCATTGATAACATATGTACGATCGTGCGTTTCTTTCTCGCGCAACGCTATAAAGTATTATAAATACACAAAGCGGTAGCACCTCCTTGAAAAGTACAATCGCACGTTACAACTAATTACGGTTATTAGATCCCAAGTTTTGCGGCAAATTATAGACGAACGGCGCGGCGGCGCAAGTGCGAGTAAGTGCTCGTACCTCGCACGAGATGATGCAACGGCGCTATATACAGCGGCGTTACATATGCCTGTAAAACTGGCATGTAACATTTTCTCGCCGTCGATGTATGTCACTGTGTCGGGTCAGCCGGACGAAAAGCGATTTCGAAGCTGTCGCTTCTTTAAACTGGATCGCGTCCCAAATGAATTCTGAGTCGCCCGCGCGACTCCGTTCCGTTGCTCCGATGAAAATTTGCGCAATATGTCATCACCAGCCAACGTGGGTGGAGATTGACATTAAGCGTTCCTTCCTTTGCTGGAACCACAATCTCATTATTATTCCACGTCATCCGCCTTTTTTCGTGGGAACGCGGTACGACGAACGGATGGGTGCGTGCAGCTCGTCATAAAAATCTCTTCAGAATGCGAAACATTCGCGCGGTGCATGACTCTTCCCACGAAGAATCTTTAAATAACAATTGAGTACACGATCCAGCGAATAACTTCTTTCGGATTGCGCGCACGTAAAGCCGTCATAAAGTTACATTTGAGGAAAATGAAGAGACGTACAATCGAGAGACGATGAATCGACATTCTTTTCAATGCCAACAAGAACGCAACGAGCAGGAAGGGCGGAGAAATAAATTCGAGGGCAAATAGAAACAATATGTATATTGATTTATTGCGTAACGGCAGTTATATTTCTTATATAGGGATCGATACTGTTTTGTTATCCACCATACTGTGTCCTATGTACACGTATCACTTCGCATTAGAGGCTGGGGAGGGAAAAAAATGACTCAAAGCCGTCACATGTATCGATATCTAGCCGAGCCTCCCTGCTCCAACGAGTTCGTTGGACCGTGCTGGTCGTGGAGGATTTTGCGGATCTCATACGGTGAAACTAGAATCTTCGAAATGGATTGGAATTGTACGTCTGTCCGCCGAATCTCTGCTGGAAGGGTTGTCGGTCGTACTTCTCGTCATCGGGCCCAGGCGGATTTGCCGCGAGCGCTCTTCTGATAGCTTCCGGGATGGGGGGCGGTGTGGGAAGGTGGGCACCCTCGGCACGAAAACCGTTCTCATCGGCCGTATACTGAATGGTGATCGGGGTTCCGTCGGGCGCTTGGTAAGAATAGCTGCCCTGGACCACCTATATGAATCGATTAAGAGATAGATGCGATAATTAGAATTTGAAAAAAATGTCTTTATGTTTCGATCGATTATAATTGTAAAGTTGCAATTTTGGCCGGAGTTTTCTACGAACTTGAGAAAATTAAACAGTTTCTCAAGCTCTTAAGAAGTTGAACCGACCGCTGTGCATCAGTGAAACAATTCTTTAATTAAAGACTAAAGAATGGAAAAAATGAAAATTTTTGCTGGTAGAAAAAATGTAGTAGAAAAATTATTTATAATAAATATTGAAAATAATAACAGCAAAGCTGATCAACCACTGAAGAAGAAAGGAAGTGAAGTTTGATTGAAATTATAGGATGCGGAGAAATGAGATTTGCATATTACATAATACACATACGTAATTAATTTCTATTAGATGATGTAACACTCATCACATCTGGCGATATACAAATCAAGGAATTTAACGGAAATTCCTAATAAAATCCGAAAAAAATAAGTTTTCTATATATTGTAAATTTTCATATAAATATAAATTCTTAATAAAAGTGCATCAATGATATTAATTCTTTACACGACATTAGTAATCCTAAAATATTATTAAAGCATAACAGTATGTAATAAATGTGTTCAGAACCTAATGATTATACAAAGTAGTAACTAATTATAAAAAATTTATAAAATTTTAATTAAACCTTTAGTTTAATTTTTGATAAACTTAACTTCGTAAAAGTAAAGAATCAAAAGTTTTTCTCTCTCTCTCTTCTCGTATATGGCTTTACAAATAATTTCGAAACTAAATTAGATGTGTTAGAACACAATACGGATTACACAAAACAACAATATGGAATAATTGTTTTACCTCCGTTTGACCCTGAGGCCCGGCTTGAGGGTATCCCCTTTCAGAGACTGAAATTCCGTTCTCGGTTTCATAGCCGAAGGTGTAAGATCCGTCCGGTGATGTATCCTTGTGCTGGCTTCGAATGCCTATGAATGGCTTTGCGGCAGACCTACGGTAAAAAGTCGAAACCGTATCATTTCGCATAGCCTTGAATTCTAAACGGTTTAATTTATAACGCAAAAGTTGTCTCTGCGTGCGTGCTTGAGTCTTGCGTCTCCGTTTATATTTATTCCAATGCTAAACAGCAATTAGCTTAGAAAACGGAAGCAGTAGCGAAGAAACAATATTAAAGATCAGTTTTATACTTAATTATAATTTGTAACGATACTTTTTTTTAAGAAATATACATCTGTAAAATTTACCATTTAGCATTATGCAATTATTGATTTCAGATTTATCAATCCTTTTTTACGATTAACGAGACGTATTATAACCTAGTCTTAAAAGTAATTTTATATATGAATATAATTCTTGACATATATTAATTTACTGTAATTTCATATAGCGAAAATTTATGATAACTGATAACAGTATATTTTAAACAATCGATTTTCGGATAAGATTATCATAAAGAGATAAAGACTTTAGCGGCTTATCGTATACAAATTTCATACGTGTATTGCGGTTGCGTGTATTGCGGTTGCGGCTGCGGCTGCGGCTGCGGCTGATAGGGCCTCGGCGTTGGTCTATATGCATTTTGGCTGGGAAAGCCGCGGTACGATCCAAATTGTCCGAAGACGCAGCCGAAGATGGCAAAAGCCAAGATCTGTAATCATACTGTTTTTATCCGAACCAACACACAAAAATAATTGAAAATATATATTTTTATATTTATTTATAAAATAACATTTATTTTATAAATATAAAAATATATTTTTCATACATTAATACGTTTGTAAAGCTAAAGATTGAAGCGTTCCTAAGGACTTGTTGCGATTCTAATTTTCGAACGTTATATAATTACAAAAACTCGCGCATTCGCGATATAGTTTTCTCGTATCGTTATTTGAGATTTAGAAGCATCACATTTCCCAACATTCGTCCAAGTCAGAAACTCATCAATTAGGAGGTTTATCAATTGAAATGCTTGTTCCATCGCGTCATTTCACGTAAAATTACACCAACTGCGGAATGTTTCGCTACCAAAGTACGATTCTTGCGCAACGCAATCAGAATCGCGATTTAGCAAAGAAAAGACATTCTTTTCGTCCACTAATACGTTCACCGATTATCGCGCGTCCACCAATGAATATAAAAAATAAATAAGGAAGTTAAAAAAAGAAAAAGAACACAAAAAGCAAACGTGATCGCGGAAGGAGAACGAACGATATCCAGAAGATCGTCGGCGATTTCGACGAGGTAGATCACTCACTAGATACTGCATGACGACGACGACGATTGTCGGCGGTTCGTGTACGGCTTTGTCGATTTGAACGAGATCGAATCTGTGATCCCGTGCCGCGAGCACCACCGTCATTTATATGAAGACGCCCAAGAGGATCTTCCCTTCCCATTCTCCCGATTTCTGCGTAGAATCGCTCGTTCGTTCGCTTGCTCGTGCTCGGGAGAGGAGCATTCTCCTCCGTCGGGGATCCCTCGTTCGCCCTCGCATCCTCGCCCCACCTCGCAACCCCAAACGTGCATGCAGCATATGGCATCCCAGCGGCCGGCGGCTGCTCCTTACGTGATCGAACGGGTTGTTAACGTGCCACCGCCGCCGCCGATCGTTCGCGCGAATTCGATTCAACCAGCGAGCCAATTAATTGTTGGTATTCGCGAATGTGCCCACGCCAGCTACTGTTTTCAGCTTAATAGAGTCATTCGATAACGTATCGTTAGCGTTGTCGCTATGAGACGACGATGTGGGTGTCATTGTATGTAACGCGATGATATTGGGTGATAAATATGTAGTTTCATACTTTTTGCGTATTTTCGATGAAGGCTACTGCTCATTTGTCAGCAGCTGTTTAAATAGTTTGTTAAACAAGCAACATTTTTATAGCCGGATCTTCGATTTAATTTTCTAATCGTAAGCGTTACTTCTGCAATGGAAGATTAGGCTGCTGATTATCGTGCACTACTTTTATCGAAAGAGATTACATAAATACGAATATCGAGTTCATTAAATTTAGTTACTAATCATGTGAAAATATCACACAAAGTTTATAAATAATGTATAGAGCATTCGCCTTTGTAAATGTAAAAGGAATATAGGCGGGAGTAGCGTTTTCTCTTGATCGTATCACGGCGACTTCCAATAAATTTAAATGTTATGCCGCTCATGACAGTCAGTATTGTGCGCATTTGCATTAAAGAAATGCGGGACACGGGTACGCTGTGCATATGTGTTTAAATCCCACGCGACCGCGCCGGGGACAACATCGACTGACGACACAGATGCGACGAGCGTCCAATTCGAGTTCGAGATCATCGAACGGGCGCGACCGACGTAATCGGCAGCGATGATTTCATTTTTCTTGTATATTTGTCACGTGGCTCTCGCTCCTCGCGGCGAAATTCTGAATATGTAATCGCATTGTCGGCATTGTCCTCCGATTACTTTCAAAACGATTAATAAGCGTATTCACCTATCGATTCGTGCGCGCGATGGCCCGCAATCGATGCCTGCATCTACAACAGACAGACTTGCGTGTGGCAACGCAACTACAAAATGGACAAATCAGAAACAATGCACCATAAGATACCCATTCGTGCACCTGATTTCGTCACGTGTATCGGGAGCGTTACGTAATAACGACTACTTTACCGATATGCCCCGCGAGAAATCTGACGCGCTCAGATTCTCCCTCGCAACCTTGAGAATTCACATCTCCTCTTTACACATAACGTAAATTCTTTGATCCCAGAAAAAGAAACAATAGCACTTTGCACAGACAGTCGATCTTCGTGAATACTGCAGTAATAACTAGGAAAATTAATATCTAAAGAATTTATATATATTACAAATTAAATAATGTTCATCCAGCATGGATTGTTTTAGTTTCTTTTATTATTATATTATACATTATTTGGTAAACTATGCACTATATGTGTACAGAAAATAATCTCTCTTTTGTTTTATAAACACCCGTTCGGGCTCTTCTCTACCGCCATCGCTAGTCGTTTATTTTTCACGCGAGATTTCATCTTTTCTACGTCCGTCGAAATCCCGAAGAGTCACGAAGTGTGATTAGTGTGAGTACTCCCAAAGCAGTGCATTCTGCAAACGCTTATTCCATCCGTGCAGAGATCGCAGCGTGCATAATTGCTCGCGAAGTCGTAATATCTCCTAAATAAGACTGCAATCCGCGATTTGACTCGATGCACACGCGATTCGCCAGCCGGCGAATCGATGCAGACATAAATCAAATCGTCGTGCAAGAGTTGATGCGATGCATACGTGATATGGACGCCGCGCTTATCCGCAGTAACGCACAATGTAATGTGTCGACCGGTGCCCGCGGAAAAAGCGGCTATTCATCATTTTCCACCGACTATTATCGTCCGCCTAACCGGTTGAAAAGTGCATCGTTACCTACCGATTTGTTCTGTCATCTAAACGGGGGTAAATGTCAACTTATGTCATCACTGCGACGACTAATCTCTTGCAGTCGAGTACTGTAGTACATTTACCGCATTCAATATTGGTATATTCTACGAGGCATTAATTGATCTATATATTATAACAAAATTGAACTCTCGTATCAATAAAATTTGTTGTAATAATAATCCAACATTCCAATCTATGTATATGTATATATTTTCTTCTCATCTGTGGTTTGTTACACATTAACCCTTCGATCGCTGCATATAGTGTCTTATACATAAATATAATTCTAATTAAAGTTTGCCGCTGTACGTCTTGATTGACGCAATTTATTTTTATGCAGACGTATACACTTATTTTCCCGGATGCATTTATTCTTTTAAGTAATCGCGCATTTTTATAAATAACGATATGGCAACGTCAAATTAACTAGCTCACTTTGTTGTCGCACTTGCAAAGTACGTGCGTACAAAACCGGAGAACTCTAACGTTATTCGTCGATTTTTGCGCAATGCACGTAATATACGCTAGGCAGAAAAGGGACGGTGGAATCTAGGAATCTCCGAGATTATGCACGTCGGCAATTCTACCTGGTCCTTACAGCCCGAGAGCTAGAAACGATACTAAGTGTTGTGTGTGTTACAAAGTAATATGTGCGCGCACAAGGTAAAATTCTACTTCCCCCCGAGTTTAATGCGCGTTAGGTAAACTTGGCGCTCGCCAAGCGATTTTCCTTGCCGAGTACCGTACGGTAATACGCCGGTAATACGCGCGAGTGCAAAGTGTATACACATATTGTAGTAAATAACACGTCGAAACCTGCGAAATGCCGTCGAGTAAGTGGTATTCACAATTTTCATTAAGCGCTCGCCGCTGGACGGGAGTAGCGTCTCTCCTCCGGCTCCCTTTCGTCGTAAATACATCTGACTGCGCCGCGCATACCCCGGAGTGTGCAGTGCGAAATCATAAATTTGCACGTTCCCGCCGCGCGCTTTTGCACGCGGCGATTAATATCAGCCGGAACGTCGCCAGCACTCTATCGCGCGTGCTGATTTATCGGGCGTTAAAGTCCCTCGTATCAGTCATTTGTCACTGTAACGCAGCAGGAATATTACTCCCTTCAGACGTTATCTCTACGTATCTATTCGCTCTAACACTGTAAGATAGCAGCTGCGGATACCGCCAGTTTATTTCACAGTGCGTTGTGCATGAATTATCCTGTAGCAAATAAAACGACGTCGAAGACGTAATGGATTGTCATTAATCGTTCATCGACCATAGACTCGAGTTACATCGTGATTATTTTGCTCCGGCTGCACTGTTTCCTGTCTCTATTCCTAGACTTACCGTTATTGTATATATTCTAATTCCTCGCGAATAATATTTTTCAAGATCATCTTTTACGAGTTCGAAAAAACTCGTTGGACATCCAGTTTCAGAGTCGTTTCAATAATTCATCAATAATTTCGAAATAATAAAAAAAAGGAACATCTTCCGTTTTAAATCTTTTATTATTATAGTGCGAGAAGACACTTAAAGAGACAGTAGCATTTTTCTAAAATTGTAAACTGTAAAATTAGCTAACGAATTTTGCTATATATATATATATATATATATATATATATATTCCGAGAAAAAAATTAATAAATTAAGAACTTACAATTAGATGTGATAATCGAAATAAAACAAATCGAAATTTTGAAATAAAACTGAATTTACTTTGTGTAAATCGTGCGGCAGTAGCAGACGACGAGTAGCGTATTAATGATCCATCTTGACCCGCGCGGAGGCGGTGTAGCGGAGCAATTTCAGCAGCCGACGGGAGATCGCAAAGCTCGGATCGGTTTGCACAATTCTCGGATAGGAGGATACTCGCCTGGGAGGACCCCGAAGGTATGCGCCTTCTCGAACACGCGCACGAGCGTCTTTGTACCTCGCCGTATGATGACGAGGCATACCTAAGCTAACGTAGCTAATAAAACCAGAAAGGTCAGACACGGGGTTCAAGTGGGTCTCGTACACCCCGAGGCGAGCAGGCCTCGGATCTGGAGCCATCCTGGATGAGATTTGTGACCGACGGGAGAGAGATACTCCTCTCATCGAGACGTTCGAGCCTCGAAGCGATTCCGCGCCCAACCGCAAGTCCTCAACGACGAAATTCGCCGTTGTAGTATCTCACCTTCGGTTTCGATCCAATTCCGCTTCGATCCAATTCCCTACCGTGCTTGTCGTGCACTTCGCAATCCGCGTCTTCCGAGCGAGTCGAATTTACGAGATGGAGAAAGAGAATGAGAGAGAGACAAGTTATGCTTAAAGGTCAGTTGATTGACGAGTACTTCCTCCCTCTTAATAAACTTTCTCCTTTGGGATTTCGTTAGTTCTGCCAAATTATTAGAAATTATGACATTTGAAACCGACGATTTTAATATCTGAATTTTTTAATTCCCAGAGACTTTTCTTATACATATCTTTTTCACTTTTACTGCCAGAATTTCGGCACATCATAATCACGTAGGATACGACAAGTAATCTCTATTCGCAAATTTTTAACATTCTCTGCGCGATGCAAGATCTTTCACTATGAGTGTTCATCTTCCCTTTATCGCGATCGCGTCCCATTGTGTTCAACACAATTAAACCTTCCTCCTCCCCCTTGTTCCGTCTTTCACCATCACGAAAGTCTTTCAAGGTCTCCGATGATCAGCACGAAGGGTGAAGTCGCATGTTTCTCGCGCCGATTTGTCGGAGAGCGCAATACATTATGTCGATGATGTCACGACATGACTGCGAGGATGTAGTTACGATCGTGGGCACATGACGAGGTGCTTATTAGGGATCGTTCCTATCGCGACTATATACCCGGATCAATCCGCGAGCGCGAACGAATTGCGAAGCGTTGGCATTCGAAGCGTCTCCTTTCTTCGCTGTGCCATGCCCTTCCTTTCTTTCCGTTATAAATGACGAGCGAAGAAAGGAATTCATGCCGAGAGACTCGTGTCTAACTGTCATCGCGGAGATCCATCCATCACGATGATCCCACGACCAGATACATTCGAGGAAACATTTTAATTCTCGATATTGGTCATTAATTAGCTGACTCCCTTTTCGTATCTGTTTTTAAATGTTTACTGATGCGTCACTCGTATTCAGGATGTTGTGCGTACAAACATGCTATATTTTTTCGTTTTCTGTTTTTTCTATTTCTTCTATTGTATTTTTTTTATTCAATTGCATTCAATAACATGTCTAACTCCAATTTTGCTGTTTTATCACATATAATTGTTTTGCTTTAAAATTCAAAATTTCTTAATTGCAAGAAAGAAAATCTATGGCATACACATGTAAAAGGCGCGACTTTAATTAGCAAATTTATAGCAAAATAAACTCAAAAAAACCTTGATATATATCGGTTAAGCGTTAATTATGATATTGACGGAAATGAAGTATGTAAAAAGCAATATATGCAGAATATATATTTATAACTTCATGATTGACTAAAAGAAATCGAAGTAAAAAATTGAAATACGTTACATAAATCGAGACACGTTGAAAACAGTTCTGTTATTGAATACCATATATATGATTAGTTTCATTAGTGTGCAAATCTAAGTTTAGTTCGTCCGCGCACGTTACATCGCAAATCCCGTCCTTCCTACGAGATTTTCTATTTTCCTACCAGCGAATACGCATTCGCAAGCGAGGACGAGCTTTCAACGTTGTTGTCAGAACAATAGTGGTGTATCGCTAAGTTTTCTTGCGCAAAAGCGCGATGACTGACGGACGATCGGCGACACACTGCGGTGCGATCGCGATTTTTGCGACAGGGTACGTCCGGTCCAGAAGTGTCCGATTCCTTGACCGACATCACTGGTGCGAGACTCGAGCCAAAACTTTTCACGATTGTATGCAAAATATCGATTTCGTGTATCGCGTGTTCTTGCGATAGTTACTAAAGTCCACTTCTTTCCGTGGCATCTTTCGGTCGCGCAGACCCGACAACCTCGTTAACGAGCGAGCGGTTTGCACCTCACGACTTGACAGGCAAACACACACGCACGATTTTAGCTGTTGCATGTGATAACAAGAAGAGCAACAATCTGCGTTGTAATTTGTTGTAGACCACTCGTCAATTCGTAGTATAATACAAATAAACGTATAATGTAATCATAAATATCGTGCGATTTTAAAATTACTGAAGTTGTAAACTATATAATCTTGCAGAAAAAAAAGAACACGCTTTGAAAGCAATAATAATATACAATAAGATTTATTAAAAATATATGTATTATATATGTTTTTTGATGTATGTAAACATTTTTTACATCTATCAAAATTAATCAATATATATATCAATAAATTATAATTATTTTAAGTAGAAAGTTAGAGATTTATTAAATATATCCAGTTCTTTAGAAATTTATTTCAATCATAATTAATCGACAACATTTATCCTTGGATGAATTGCATAATGATATGCGAACATAACTGTATAATTATAATCAATATTTATCTAAATATTTATCGCTCTTAAGTCGGCTTGCAGAGCATCTAAGAATTGCAACACGAGGGGACCTTTCGATCTCGATATTTAGAAATAAGCATAACAGTTGCACGCATGTGCGTGTGATCTTTAACTCGCTTATAATTCCGACTCATGTCAGAAATAATATTAAAGTTATTCGGAAATGCTTTTAAGGTTACTCGATATCAGACATAATAATTAATTAACCGCATTCTTCTTGAAAACGAGCAAATACAAAATTTTATTCGCACTTGCAATACGCTTTGCGTAAGTATGTAGTACACACGAGAGAATCCGATTGTTTTAACCGCGATAGTCAACCATCGCCATTAATAACTGTCAGCTGGTAATGACTAACTGTCAACTGCTGATTATAATTTTCAACAATACGTCACCCTCGCGCCGCGCCAGTCCACGTATTAAATAGTCTAAACTGACCTTTCGGTTTGCATGCACGTCGAGCTTGCGCGTCGAGCGAGCAACAATTTACACTCGCGATATCACGTAATTTGACATCGGCTTCGTAAATCACAACAGGGTTGCCAAATTCATGGATCATTCATGTCTAGCGATCAGCAGGAATACCGCAATATTCGCCGTCCTACTCTCGACCGGTATTTCAATTAGCGTCAATTAATTTCAGAAACGAAATCGAGCGGCTGACCTTTCCAATAACTGCCCCGTTCAACTTGCAAATGCAATTTGCGTCTCGAT
Source organism: Temnothorax americanus (assembly GCF_048541705.1). NCBI lineage: Eukaryota > Metazoa > Arthropoda > Insecta > Hymenoptera > Formicidae > Temnothorax > Temnothorax americanus. Next base: position 3,046,257 of record NW_027509275.1, read on the forward strand.
AAGTCGCTCGTATTGTGAAGACGTGCCTGCAATGTAGTTAAAATATGTACATCGTGCAACCATGCGAGCTAATTATCGGCAATTATCGCGCGATCGTATCGCGTAAGCAATAAAATTTGACTAGAGTCTAAAATCTGCCAAAGGCTTAATTCACGCTCTCGCACTTCTCGCAACTATACGCGATCAATTTACGACCCACCTCTGTTCCATATTTCCTAATCTTTACCGTGTGACCATAGAAAGTTTCGGAGAACCACTAAATTCGATACCCCGTCATTTCCATCTCGCGGATAAACCGTGGAGTCTCGAGAGATGCGCTCGCTCGCTCGCTCGTTCACGCGTTGTGCAATGGACAGGAGACCGATGATTTGCTTTCACTGACTCACCTTTAACATGATATTACGATTACCATTAACATTAATCCGGATGGCATTTCCACGGCCGGTTGGTCCGCCTAAAATTTCGCGCTCGTGCTCGGGCGCGCGGCGATTAAAACCCACGCCGCGGCAATATAATCACGGTAAAACCGCGTTAAACGGCCATTTATCGGCGCGAGCCGTCGCCGAACGACGCGAGAATCGATTTTAATTAACAGTTGTTAGAGCCAGCGTCCTTTCGCGGCGACGATTGCCGCGGCTCGACAGCCGATAAATGATTCCGCGATCAATCGACGCGCAAAAAAGGTCGATGTCGATGCGTGTACAAGTAATATAAGATTATTACCGTGTCCAACAATAAAGTACGTAATATGATACTTTCAATAGGGTAGACGTAATCCTAGAGGACTTCTGAGAGAAGATCTCTAAAAAGGCGCTTTATGTTTGCCGACACGATAATCAGATAATTGCGCACATTCAATCTTCCAATCGTGGAATTTGTAATCTAAAAATGTTCGAAATTATGATATTTTAATGCGAGTACGCTCTTCTAGACAGAAAATTAATATACACTTGTTCGCTCGATCTTTTACGGATAAGCGCTTATGTCATGACGGTCATGACGGCACCGCTCTCGAGAAAGCGGTTCAGGCTCATTTGCCTGATTGCCATTATTTCGACGCGTACGTTGTTTCACCCTGGATCTATAATGATGCTGCCGAGATCCTCACGTGACCGTCGGCATCGCGTGCCACTTAATAACCGCTAACCAAAAACGCGCGGTTATCGCCAAAACGGGAAAGTTAAATGTTGCGTGGTGTCGAGAAGATTTTTTTACTCGGCGAACTCGGTTTTCGCCGGCTGAAAAGAGTTGAGAAAGACGTACTCTCGTCAAATCCAAAACGGGGCCTGGGAGGTACCATCCTTTCTCCTCCCCGCGTTCGTTCTGATGTAACGCGTTAAGCAATCCGCGACGTTTGCGATGTAGCGCGGCCGGGTCGTAAAGCATTCTTATGTAAACAAAATCAATCCGATCCGAGCCACCGTGCGATCGGACTTCGCCGACTTCGACCCATGTCTTCGCGCGTAATCCTGAAAAATCGCCGAGCGATCTATCGCGCACATGCGGCGATCTGTAATTTAGGTTACAGGTTGCGGCGTCGCAACATAGTCTCGAATCCATTCTCCGCTTATTACAAGTACCGCTATTTCTGAAATATGATGCTGCGAGTTCAACATCTATCACACAACGTGAACAGTGAATAGCAAATAGCTCGCGCACGCGCGCGGTCAACGTTGTAAATAAACATTGTTATTGCTGAACAAATAAGGATAGTATATCTTGCACATTAAAATAATTTATTATTGTACGTTGGTCATGCCCGGTTCGTTCAGAATCGTTAAAGGCACAAGACAAGAATGAATCTTTAATGGATACCTCGGGGGCGCGTTATAATCATAGGTATACGTGATTACGATATTCAGAATACATGGAGAAGCATGCGCAATTAAACGATTTAATAGCCATATAGCATTACAGCACAATTATGGTATGACATATTGTCGCATCGGGCACCTACACCGCGATTCTGTTCCCTCCCATCGTCTCCACCACTTTTCGCCGAGCGGAGAACGTGGAGGAGCGAGACGCTCGCAGGATACGCAGGATCTCGATCGCGTCAGTTGGACGTAATCTCTTCGTGTTAGGATCAAAGTAAAGCGAAGCGATACACTTCGTATTCGGCAAGTCTTCCAGAGACACGGAATATCGTTGATTAGTCGGCTAACCCTGAACAGTATAACAGAATTCTGATAGAATCTCAATTCTTCTTGAAATTATTACACATAAGAGATTGTTTCATCTGAAAATTTTATACCGACAAAATTAATTTTCAAACTCTACGACATGATGTTTGTTGTTTTAAGGTACGTAAGAGTTCTTTTACTTTCGTATTTTCACATGAGTAACGTAACTTATACTGTTTAGGGTTTAAGGCACGTTCAGGCGACGAGCGAAATCCTCGAAGACGAGTACGAATTCCGGTTAATTACGGCGTGCAATAATTATGCACCAATATAATTTTTTTACACAAGTCTGTTATAAACGTAAGTTTTCAAGTCTCATCGTTACAGAGATAAAGAAATAATTCGATCCGCAAATCGCACCGCTCGGCGGTGCAATTAATATAAACTCCCGTATAATATATTGATCTCTCTCGTAAAAGGCACGGCGGTCTTGCGTAATTCATATTTGAGATACTATCGTGTCGCATCTTATATAATAATGCTGAACTTCACTGAACATAGCATGTTGTGCATAGCACATGCAATATACAATAATTCTGTTCAACATTTTATTTTACCTCGAGAGCTTTGATGGCAGTCGTATTATCGGTCGTATGCATAAATTACACCTCCAGAACGGTCTTACAGCTTCTCGTGTCGCTGCACCATCGCGATTTCTTAAGATATTAATGTAAAACAAGTTGTGCTTCAATAGCAATCCCCGTTGCATTTCAAATGAAAATAAATTTCAAAAACGCGAAACATCCCAGAACTGCCAAAAATGTTTTTTTTTTTTTTTCCCCCGTTACATGTATTGATCGAAATTTCGTGATCATTAAAAACAAATAAAATTATTTACTTATTAAAAATCCTTCTATGTCAATTAAAGAACAAAGAATTTATATTTCTTTCATTCTTTTATTCTCACTTCGCTTGTACTCGCACGTTCCGTCGACTCGCCTAATCGTGCCTCGTCTTGCACGGACAAAGTAGACACTAGTACCGCTCGACAAGCTGATCATCGATAAAACGATCATGGAGCCACCGTGCGATTAATAAATATCGATTTCCAGAAATGAAGAGCGCGTAACATTTTTCTGCTTTAACGTTTATCCCGGAATGGATAGCCAAGATCGAACCGTCCGCTTCGAACCGTCCGCTTCGAAAAAATCTTTCATATATGAGTAATATGACAGAAGGATATCGTTGGTGTCCATGTCGATATATCGAAGCGTTGGGAGCAGTCCTATAGCGATAGATATTTCTAATATCTCCTGTAGGGGTCTTCCTCTTCGGGATGAGCCGCATTGTGCGCCAGGGCACGTTGTATCTCTATCGGTATCGGCGGCGGTGTCGGCAGGTGCGCCCCACTCGCTACAAAGCCATTCTCATCGGCTGTGTAAGTGACCAGGATCGGGGTGCCGTCCGGGGCCGTGTAACTGTATTGACCTCTGACCGCCTCGATCTGGTTCGGCCCAATATTCTTCGGCTGTCCGGTTTCCGCTACGGAGATACCATTTTCCGTGTCGTAGCTGGCAATAGAAGTAGATTGTTTAGACATATTGCAAACTACTTTTTATGAGAAGAGAGAAATATTACACACGGTTTAATAAAATAAAAAATAAAGAAAATAAATTTTAAATTGTGTGAAATATGTGTGAAACTTTTGATATTAGTCTGCAAATAAGATTAACAAGATTTGCCTGAGATGGTTTATTTTTCGAGAGAAACGAGAATCTCAATATTTTATTTTAAAAAAAATTAGCGTGTGATTTCGTATGAAAATACATTTGTAGAATCTGAGTAAATCCAATTAAAGTCCATCATGAAACCGTTTAGAACGACAATCATCGGCTCTATGACTAACTCATTTCGTATCCATTTTCCCACCGACCTGCCATTGGGAAAACCAGTCAGAGGAAAGCGCTACCACCTTCGAGATGTTAGGTGGAGCCTGGCCGAGTCTCAATATCCTATAGAGACAGGTGTCACGGGAGGGGCCCGAGTTAGGTGCGAACTCCAGGGTAGCGAGGATGGGTGAGGAAGGTGAGCGCGTAGGTATAGGCAGGCAGGCAGAGGTAGGCAGGTAGGTCGATTGTAATTGTTCAATTGCGCAATTATTGCGAGCTGTGCAGCCGAGTGGCGCGCGTACGATTAACATCAAAGCCAATTATGTATCCTTCCTTCGGCCGAGACGGGTTCACGGTTTTTGCGATTTCGATTAAGGCGACTCTGGTCGCCCAAGTAGCGCCTGGAGAACCGTTTGGTGACTTGACCCGCGCGCAAACAGTCCGCGACCTCGGCACGCCCGAACGATTATTTTAAATGACTTAAATGATACAGTCACACAAACACAAAAGTCCCGGAGTTAGAAAGCGTCGAAAGATAATTGATTATTACGGAGGTATGTCGGCTCGTCGGAAAACTATTTTTGAGGACCATTGAGCTTGAATGAAATATTAGGTCGCCTAGGAATGAGTGCCAATAATGCGGAATGGATGTTGCAACGTTAATCGCAGGTTTTTAGTCTCTAAAGTCGATTGTTGCGTTCGTTAATTGCATGCAACGCAAGATGCGCCGTGTAGATTTAGCGCGATGTAAATATCACGACGCGAGATGATCGCATCACCTACTGATAGATAATTCGATAATCACCGATTTACAATCTCGTCGCGTTTGACTAATTATAGCGAATCGTACGATCTGTGTTAGAAAGTCAGAGTGGGGTAAAAATACTTCGACACCTCTTTGAGATGGTCGACTTTTCTTACGGACTCTCGTGTAGAATTTTGCATAATCATTGATGCCAGTCTAGTCCGATAATTATCCGATAATTCAAGATAATATTTCAGGTTAAGAGAGAGAGAGAGAGAGAAAAGAGAGTGTGTACATGTGTATGTATGTCACATGTTGCGGAACTAACGTAATAATTATTGATGCTTACATTTCGTGCAGAGTTCTGCAAGCCTGTAATAATTATTATTCGAGCTATGACTAATCATTTTACGCACATCTCTCCATTACCATCTCCATTACCTATATTAAAATAAATGAATAAGTAAATATTTAACGTCCCTATACTATTGAATCAAATTTGATGTTAAGTTTAATCAGCTTTTTTCCATCGTGTGATGATCTTGCAATATTTGCATTATATCGAAATATTTTTCTCGTTAGGGAACGTAGTTTTTCTACTGTTGAACGCGGGAATATAAAATTTTTCTGAAAAAGTTTTCACTTTCAGATATCTTAATCTCGAACGATTTCTATAATCGTCTCGCAAATTGAGTTGTACACATGACAAGCAATTATGAAAATTAATTGCTTGTAATAAAATATGATAAAATCAGATAAATTTTATCGCATTCTTAAGAGAGTCGTAAAAGAATTAAGCTAATCGGAAGTTTCTTTATTATTATTGAATCGTATCAACTTTATACACGATAACATAAATTCGCAATGCACACGTGATTACTGCACTGGCATACGAGTCCGCACATTTTTTTTCGTGTGTCTAATTACGGTTAATGGAGCATACAGTACTCAGAAACATTCCCAAGCGACCGTGTAAGATTATTGGCCTTCGCACGATTCAAATTTTCTTTCTCTTCTCATTTGAACGCTATTTCCGCCGCACACATCGCGAGATTCGAGAATTGCTTGGGTGGGCGGGCAATAAAAATAACTACAAACCTGACTAATAAACGTTGCGCGAGCACGATCGACATAATTGCAACGTTCAAACTCCTTTTTTGGATGGTAAAAGGATGTCGGCGTCACACATCAAGATTAAAAAATAGCAGCTAAACAATGCTTATATAGATACGTACTACCGAGAAATGACTCGGCGCATCCCACATCTTTTCAGACAATCGTATCGATTTTTCTCGATCAAATATACATTATCCTTAACGTAGTACTTATGGCATATATAAGTTTCTGGAAACAAAACTTTTTTATTAATAAAGTAATCTTCCTTTGAAGAGGATCAATTTATGTCAAAACTCCATTGATAACTGATAAATTACTAATTGCTTTATATAAGGCAAGAAAGTTTTTAATGCTCTTTTTCTTTTAAAATGATATTTTTAATTATGTACCATTTTCTTAGTTTTATCATCTACGAAAAAAATATCGGAAAAACTTGGGGGATAGTAGTGTATAAACATTTGTTGAGAAATAATATACAAGTTCTAATCATCAAAACGCGTCACCACTTTCGTACGTTTCCGGTGCATTAACTACACTTCCTTCCTGCCTATTAATCACTCCTCGATGAAAACGCAGCACGATGGAAGGAGGAGAAAAAACGGACGGTCACGCCGAGCGTGTTAACTTCGCGATTGCATCGACCGAATGGCCGGAATGGCGCGAGCGTGTTTTCATACATTCGAGGGCATCCGCGGTTCCTCGAGCGTGTCGAGATCGTTCTCTCGACGGCGACGTAACGTACGTATACACTTCGGCGCCGGGACGATCTCACCTGTAAGAATACGATCCGTCCGGCGAGGAGTCTTGCGTTTGTCGCAGTATGGCGTAGAAAGGCCGGCCGTAGTAATTGGGATTGTAATATTGCGTCGGTTGTGGATACGGAGTCGTGAACCTGCTGCTGAGCTGTGCGTATGCCATCGTCGTCAGACCGAGCAGCAATATCTGCGAAAATGATTGATTGGTGTAATATCAGTTAGAAATTAACATATCGAGCAATATTTTCCTAGTGTAGTGTACAGAAATTATTTAACGGTCCCGAAGTCTCCCAATATTGGAATAATTATATAATTAACACTAACTGATAACAGTAACTCACTCCTAATTTACTTTCTATTGAGTCATTTTATAGTAATTAACTAATAATAGATAATGCAGTTGTTGCAATTGCGACTGTTATTGCGCACCTGTACTTAAAACATTCAACTGCCATTCGATATCATTAGATTAGCACGACGAACTGCGACAAGTCACGCGGAATTTTATATAACCTTACGTATTATACTTATGCAAAAGGGCCTGCTAGATAGGTAGGTTGAGATGGGTAGGCAGTTCGGCACGCAGGAAAATTTCGATTCACCGCAAGAGCCGGCGCGGTTATTAATATAATTATATATGTTATTCCATGCGTCATAATCCCCGTCTCACGCTCGTCGCAGACTTCCTTCATTGTGTACTGAAAGCCGAGGAGAGTCAAGTGATTTGCGACACAGCGCGTAATATTTTTCACGCGGGCTAACGAGTAAAACAAATGCTTACAATAAGCATAACGGGTGCTGGAATCAATTTGTGTAATAGTGCGCGCATAAGGGTGCCGTCTTCTCGACGTGTCTCATTATCTCGGTCAATCGTATAATACAATTATACCGAGAAAACATTTATGCGATACGAATGCCAGATTTGCGCGATATCGCGTCGCAATTGTAACAAACAATCGCAAAGGTCGTCATTTTTCCAAGAATACTATGCGGTCATCGTTTTGCGCGCGCCAAACGGAAATGACGAAATCGACTCCGATAAAATCGTCTTCGTTGCAACCGATACGTTCGTAGAAACTTATCCGACCCGAATAAAATGTGAATTTATATAAATTTGCACAAGCGCAAGCGATTGGCTAATCCGTACGTTCGCCGTTCATGCCAAATCTTCCACTATCATAAAGTTTCTCTGTATCTAATTGCCACAATTTCGTCGTGCTCGATCAACCTTTCAGTATTACGGACCTTAGACATAGTCCCAGTTTAACAAGAGATTTATATTAAAAAATTGATCTTGTTATGTTTGTCTCCTTCTAGCTAAGTGTAACATAATATCAGACTCCTTGTCCTGATAAAGTAAACTCTGCAATATTCGCGATACGTTGGTATTAATAATGTCTCAAGACACAATGGTAAACTTCTAAACAATTTTCAATTTGAAATGAGACGCGATTAATCGAAGTCATTCATCTCCTGTTCTTATAAGTTTCTCCCAATTTTTAGTAATTACTTGGAAAACGGCGGCTGATCAATCGTGTGGAGAAAATTAACAAGATCACACTCACGAGGATATTCATGACGATTTTTGGCGTATTCCGAAAATTAGACGACGATTCCTCGATCTCCTATTATCGGCGAATCGGCGTGGCAGCGAATAATCACACTGTGTGCGAGACACACTCAGATCTTCCGAAAAATCACGTTCGAAACTCTTGGGCTAACTGCAGTTAAAGACACAAGAGCTTAGGTGGTCACGGTGAGGCTTTATAGTCACCGAGACGATCTGCTTGTGCCCCCTTTTTGCCCCGCCATCGACCGTTTTCTGGAGGTTGAAGGGGAGTATAAATCTTGGACGTTACTCGCGTAATCCGCTAACGAAGCAAAGGGTGGTGGATGGTGGTCGGGGCTTTCTGTGGTTAGACGATAGGTAGGTGGTAACCGATGGTTCCCCTCGCGTGCACTCGCGCCTCGTGTCTCCCGTGCATCCGCGTGCGCATCTGCGCCCACACGTATCGCGATACTCCGCAGGTGTGTGTACGCGCGCAAGCTTATTAAATTATACACACGCCAGCACTCGCGGAACAGATATAGACAACAAAGCAGGCAGAAGCTGGAAGGCGCCGCGAGAAACGTACGTCAAACGCGAAACCCGAAATCATGGTGTGTCCATTCCTAGAAAGCATGGTTCGTGCGTAAAAAGACATTAAAAAGCGACGAAGTACTCGAAATATATTTGTACAAGTATAAAATATTAAGGGTGCGATTTATAGGCAAAATAACAGTATCCTAACAGTTACATGCTGAAATGCAGAACGAGATGGTACTTATCTATTCGGATATTTGTGTCAACTACAGGTGTTCGCAATATCATCTATCCCAGGCACGGGTATATATTGAGCACACGTAATACGTGTCGCCTATTAGCTATTGCTTACAACTCGCACTTACAATTAGCATTACGCTTTTTCTCGCGGTTCTCACACGCCTCGCGCGTATCTATATCGCTTAGGAGGTCGAGATGCTTAAACGCATGCCATTTCTCTATGAATTGAATTCATTGCATATATTAGCATATGCTTCTTTTGCTCGCGCAAGAGCTGCTTATATACCATTCTCGTGTGATGTATGCACATGCATATCACTTGTCACGGCGCGTGAAATATACGTCTGTGCAGTTTTTACTCTTCCCTATGCAAACAATAATAAAAACATTGAAGAAATGATAAAGCACGACGCGGCAAGTCACATTCTTGCATAAGAGACGTTTGCCTCGAAACTTTCCGCACATAAATAATAACCTAATATTTTATTCATATATATTTTTTAATTTTTATTTATATACATATATATATATATATATTATACATATATATGTATATAAATAAAAATTGAAAAATATATATGAATAAAATATTAGGTTATTATTTATGTGCGGAATTTATATACATATATATATATATATATTATACATATATATAATAAAACTTAATATGCCCATATTAAATTTGCTTGTAACGGAAGATCCATATTAATAAAGCGAAAGATGCATATAAGATAATTTACGATACAAATTAAAGTCCGATAGTATTTTTTTTTTATACGATCAACTCAAACAAAATTTCAATTGAGGTATGCTCAAACTTAGAACCTATCACGCAATTACTCCTATACATGTAGTTATACAGCTCTCTGCTATAGTTAGCTCTCTGCAACTCCTACATCCGCATCGCATCTAATGCGAATTGGGCTAATTTGCGCTTGTAGACTCATCCTTGCTCACTGGGATGGAACCACATGCACGTATCCACGTGTACGTGTGCGCGCGTGTGTCACGCCCACGTACACGCTACGAATCCGCGCGGTGAGATTGAACTTAACGAGGATGCATTGCTCGTCGCCGGGAGAACCGTCATCATCTCGCGTCTCGTAACGTCTCGTATAATGCGCGCGCGTCGGGCATCGCCTCGGGATTCAGGATCGCCGCCGCCGGATTCGCCGCGGATCATCGCAGGGCGTATTCCTTTCACTGCAACGAGCCGATGCAACGCGATTCGCCGCGCCGCGCATCGTCGCGTCGATCCTTGCGACATACCCCGGGCTTAACGATCAGGATCGGTTGCCGATGACTTCTTCAGGAAGAGACCTTCCTGGTCACTCGGGCCCAGTTGTGCTGTGCATGGTGTGTCGCCAAAATAAATTAATTGTCTGGCGTATCATCACTGGAGTGAGATTACACAAGCGTCCATAAATATGATTCAATAATAATAAAAATGAAACGACAGTAATATGAGTGATATCCTGATACCGCATATCTGAGCATTAATATTAACATAATACAGTTTATGATAATATTATATATATCTACATGTTATATAATTAATTATTAATTGACTGTATTACTATATTTGATATAACTTTTACATACAAGTTATTATAATTCGTATGGTGTATAATATTTTCTCTTTTATTTTATCTTTTTCCTTAATTTTGCATGATTTAACGTAGCGATTTTTCCTTCGAAAAAGTTCATCGATCTGGGATTAGAACGTTTGGGTTCACTCGATCTATTGGTCCATCATAATGTCTATTAAACCTGGGTCGCACCCTACACCTACTCCAGCTCGTAGAAGGCAAAAGATTTTAAAACGAAATAACAAATGTGTATATATGAACATATAATTACGTGTTTGTTCTGCATTCTCTGGAGATCTCATGGATAAGTTACGCGTGGGTACCTTGCGACTGAGTATAACTGAGTATCTTGCGACGCATAACTAATAAATAATTATAAGAAAATAATCGCTTAATAAATATTTCATACGTGACTTCTGCAATGCGCCGTCGATAATCAAAAGATATCGCCATTATGCTAAAAGATTTATTTTCTTTTGTATTCTATTAATTAAAAAGGCGTTATAACATATAACAATCTTCTTAAGAGACAAATATCTATCAATTTTATTTCATTATTCAAAAGTTCAATGTTTAACAATATAAATTAAACATATTGTGTCCCGATTATTAATTATTTCTATATTTTATAGTACGTTTTATATAATCCTTTTATATAATCCTCACATTGCATTAACAAACTCACCTACACTTCGAGCAAGCTGAAAGCAAGATGCATCAAGAGTGAAACTTCGTGATATTTCTCGAGCAAGACCGTGTATTAACGCGTTCTCATCCCTTGATTTGTCAGAATATCTCTCCCGTCTCCGGGATGAGCCGAGATACATATCTCTTTGTACAAATTGAGGGAAATGGGGTATACGTAAAGATGCGGCTGAGGAACAAACATGCGGTTGAACAAAGACATGACAAGCGCAAGACGGCGACTGGAATGAGTCGGTGCTGCACGTTTGACAGGTGGTATTTAAACTAGAATAGGAGAAGAAGAATCATCGCGCACATCGTTCGTATTTTCCCAAACGCGTTGGTAACGATGGTATTTGCAGTTTCGCCATTAAATCTCACCGTGTCGGGCTTGCAATACACACGCGCGCGCGTAGGTGTAACGGAAACAACGTACAAGTCAATTTGTGTTAACTTTTTTTTTATCAGCGATATCTCTAATTACACACGGGACATCGGCGGAAACATAAATGCCCGTGGAACGTAGGCGAAGCCGCGGGATTGCGAAGACCCTTTGCTAGTGTTTTCCGCGAAAATCGAGAAAACACTATAATCATGTATGTATTGTACAAACCTTGCAATAATTGTGAACAATTGCAAAAACAGAGAGTATGTAGACAGCAAAATTATCAAATCTTTTCTTCTATTTTGTTAAAAGATTTTAATATGCTGAAAATATGTTAGAATCAAATAGATATTAGAATTGATAAAATCCGAACACTTAGAAAATATTTGTAATTTGCTTCAATTTTTTCGATCTAAATTGATTATTAATTTATTCTCAAAATTAAACTAATTTTTACATTCTTAATTCGGTATAATATTAATTTTAACTTAAATGTTACCTGTGTGACATTTCAAACATGTATTTTCGCATGCATTTAAACAACATCTCTTATCGTCAATTACAATTATCTGCTAACTCACGCTGCAATAAAATGCGGACCTGCATCGCATTCTAGGGTAATCCCGGCCAAACAATGACGGCCTTTTTATTTACAAGCTCAAGCACATCTTAGGATGAATCCTATCTTATATTGACGCCGAACGAGCCCACCCTTTCTTTTGTCTCAGTGCTTAGCATTAGCGAGCGAGAATTGTTGCATTGTTTAGCGTACCATGAAGAGGATTACGCTCGCAATTCACTCCGTGAATTACGGCATCAACCTCGCTTCTCAATAAAACAATTTGTATCTCTGTGGAAAATGAGATACGCATCATAAACTCACTTCTCGCCTACGATTGCCGTCATGTTGAAAAATTTATTATGCGCGTGCATGTGACTCTGAATATAAATGATTATTCAAATATAAATTATTATTTAAAATAGTTCTTTTTGAAAATTCTAGTTGTCACTTATATATACAAGTTAGACCATTTTCTCTCTGTTTCCAATGAAAATTGCATTGAGGCGATATTTAATTTGGCGCTCGTGAGGAATTTTCGCAAAAGCTTAGCTATTATCAGACGCGCGTCTGACATTTGATTCGTTGCAATGAGTAGAACATTGGGTGGCTTCCAGTCGGGACATTTCGACAACGCGCTATTCGCGATACGACGCGCCTCTTCCTCGCCTAACTCTGGCCCGAGAGCGCAGAAAGGTGTTACCGGAGAGAGCCTCAACAAAAGGCGGCGCCTTGACATTAAAAACTGCTCTTCCCGCGAGAAACGCTGGCTTTATTGTGCGGCCGCGAACGCGAATAACGATGGAGCGCCAGAACAAGAGCCAGATGAAGAGTATAACCTGCCAGTTATGCCGCTGCGGGGTTACCCAAGAGGAGATATAACCCGCCCGCGGATTTACATCTCCGATTCCTGAAAGGGACGCGTTCCTTACCGAGGCCGAAACATCTCCGCGTCTTGCTCGTAGCGCGCAGCACCTTGCTCTTATCAGGCACGAAATCTTAAACCCGTTGCGCCATTATTCGTTCTTCTTCATCGGTCATGGACCCACTTTGCAATCTTCGACCCAAATCTATTCAATTAAGTTTCTGTGTGATATATATAAGGTCCTCTTAGAATTTAAATTTTTTAGGCATAAATTTCATAAAATGCAGCACGGTCGTGGATCTGATTTTCATTTTAGAAAAACTTTAAAATGGAGAATCTCTTTTTGATCTTCGACGAAAAATTTCACGGCGGATTTCGCAATGGCACTTATAGGAATCATGTAAGAGTACATGATGAACACGTAATTTAACAAGACTGGGAGATAAAGCAAGACGTAATCCACCAGTTACGCGGGATTACTCAAGAAAAACGCCCTCCGATCTACACTCCGTTCATTCGTACTCTGACTTAAAAAGCTATTATAGACCATTTCTCTCTAGACAATTGTAGGAATCTATTCTCGCTGCTCGCGTACCTGATAATTCTAGTTATGAGCCGCATACGTTGTTCCAGTAATCACTATCTCAGGCGCATCTGAATCACAACTCGCTCTAGCACTGAATGAACGATAGAACACAAAGAACTGGAAGCTAAAGGAAATGTTTAATTTTTTCTCAGCAAAAGATTCTGGTTTGCTTTTCAGTCTTTTCACGCTACAAACGTAACAAATATTTAAAACGATTTTATTAATTATTGTAAAACAAACCTCGATCAAATATTTTAGAAACGAGTCGAAAAGATTAATTATTTTGCAGTAATATTAAATCCATAAATTTTGGTTTAGAAGACGATGGAAAGTTCATAACAACTAACGATTGAAAATTATGGCTTGAAAGGTACATAGTATCTGATGGCGGTTTAATCGTATATTACGCAAAATCGATCTCTCTTCCGACTCGGACGTGAGACCGCCGTCGTGCCGTCGCTATCATGACGTCCAGTATTTATAATACGTAATGAAATATAATCAGGTAATAACGCGCGATTTGGTAAATGGCGTAAATTCGCGCCTGCCGCTAAAGAAAGGCCCATCAATATAATCTGCCCTCGATATGATCTTCAATTACCGCATACAGACCCTTCTCCTTTCTATCTGAAGGATTTCGACCATCAGATCTCTCGCGATCTTCCCTCGTGAATCCTTTGACTTTATACCGCTCGCGCTATTATGAAATGAGCCATCTATTAACGGAATGAAACTTGGAGATTATTTTTACACCGAAGACGCTATTTTATTGCTCAGCAATTTTAGCAGCCACTCTGATGTGTTTATGCGTTTTGTGATTTTGAAATCAAATAGATTTAAAGTCGTAATTGATTCATATAGTTAGGTAGTTTAGATAAGTATTAATAGATTTAGTAGATTTAGTATTAGTATAGATGTCTAATATAAGTGATTCCAAAAACATATAGTAGCGTAGTTGTCATTTATACTAAAGGCCGAACTACATTTTAAAGTGTAAACATAATTGTATTGAGTAGAATATCTGCTCGTAAATTTATAGCATAAATTAATAAAATATTATTCTCTCTCGTGGGTTTATTAACAAAGATTATTATAATCTTATAATCTTTATGAAAAATTTAGACGAATGATTATTTAATATAATAAATAATCCATAAATTTAGCGCTCTTATATATATTATCCTACATATCTTTCACTTGTATCAGCGTTGATTTATTTAAACGCATTCACGATATTAAGTCGATAATGTAATAACGCTATTGTAATCGAGTGATAATAAGAATAAGATGCGAACGATCACGTTCATCGATCCCGATAGAAGTCTTCGCGCGCACGACGGTAAATAGCCCCTCGATTATGAGAGAGGGTTACTCAACTCGCTCAGGGCTCAGCTCGCTCGGCATAATCTGTCGTTAACTATTGAAAGAGTTTCATCTCGAGTCGGCCACATCGCGGATTTCTTCTTTCTTCTACATTGTACGGCGCGATACATCGCGATCGACGCATCTGCGCCCACCGACATGTGTCTTTACTTTGTTCCCGCGGTCGTGCCTATCAGGACCGCCCACTGAGGATCCAATGATTAAAGACGCTCGCGTCTCGATATCCGCGCACGAGAACGAGCAGGGAATTCCTTTCCTCTCGAGCCAGCCAGCCAGCGCTCATTATCGCTAATCACTTTTGTTCCCGCGGAGAATCTCAAAGACCAATTCAGTTTTCTCGTTCGTTCGCGAAAAGTAATCGCCCGGCATTCGTTAATTAACATACTGCGCGCTAAGAGAAACATCGGTTGATCACGGTAGTAATGGCGGCCTTTTGAAATGATCGTTCGCGGTTAAGCATATTAATTAATTTTTAAGACTCGCGATTTCGCGATCCTGCACGTTTGAGCGTGATATGTATGTATACTGCTTTCGATTATGTCAAGTGAAATAATAATAAATATACCAGATAACACGTATTTTAATATGTATTTAAAAACTTTTCGGTAAGTATATCATCGTATTCAATTTGATTACGTTACGATTCAGTGTGTGTGCGTGTGTGTGTGTGTGTGTGTGCGCGCGATAAAAGTTATAAATACAATAAGAGCTTGCAAAATTATAATTTTCTTGAAATATTTGAAACGAATTTATCAATGGTAAAAAAGGTTATTATGCATAATAACTTTGCAATTAAACATTATGGTTTCAATAAAAATAACGTAGAAAAATTCTTATACGTTTTTAAAACGTTTTTTATAAATCGCTTATTTCTTATTTGTCATGTAACTTGTACAAAAATACAAATAAATATTTTTTGAAAGTTGTTAAAAAAATTGAGAATAAAAAGAAATAATAATAACTATTATTTCGTTGACAGTTAATAGCAAAAAATTGTTGACTATAATATAGCAATATATAATAATTATTTATTGTTCAATTAAAGATACTTTTCTCATCAACGATTATTTTTTCAGCCATAAAAATGTTCAATTATTGAATTATTATTCAATTATCGGCCCATCTAATATCGATTAATAGCGATATAGTTTGCACGTTACGCTCGTGAATCGCGTTACTGGTAATAGGATCGAGATAGCTGGCGCGCGGGATAAGAATCTCAATGGATGATTTTCCACCTTTGCGTGCCATCATGAGATGGACGTCACACGGAAAACACAGTATTATCGAACATCGCGATCTCACCCGTTGTTTTCTACGCAACATTACACTAGTATCTAACGATGCGCGCCAGTATAAGCGCGAAAAATTGTTGCGATTTTATTAACGAACGATGCGCGCCGTAATGGTCGTGAGATTTCCTAGAAAATATCTTCCATGTTGATTGAAATGATGCCGCGATACGGCTGAGAATTTTACGGGGGAATTTTATTACGTCGCGCTCGAAAATTACATCTTAATCGTCGGATCGACGTTAATCAGCGCTAATTGCACTCCTCACGCGAGGACAATAAACGATGGCTGTTGTATAAACGATACTACTACAATTAATCACGTTATTATTGTTGCTATTAAAAGTATTAAAACGATGCTATTTTTGTTATCGGAGATCTATTACAGGATGAAGTTTTCAAAATGTGGACACTGGCATTTTTTACCGAACATTACATTGCATTCAATTCTTGCAATATATCCTCAAACACAGGAAACTCTGTTCAAGCGTAAGCACAATGTAGCTTTCTTGATGCCTCTATTCATAGCTTACAACCGCGTAACAATAGATCCATAAATCACCCATAAATCATCGAGCGCGCTTATGATATACTCTAGCCTTGATACTAATTTTGGGTGATAATGAATTTTGCCGTCATTCTCTCGATAACATTAATATTTATCGTCCGCGCCTACATCTTTTCCTTCGTCGCACTGATCTACCGCGTTTCCTCGTCCCGATTCCAAGGCAGTTGCATCGCGATACGCAAAATGTAACGTTAGTTCCTTGAAAAACTCTAATTTCCTGAGAGGAATCGCGAAAACGTCTCTCCGAGCTCACGCAGGTCATATCTTTTACCTGATCGCAGCATCCGCAGCCATTTCTATTCACTCCACACCTCCACAAATAGAAACTCCGGTCGTGTCGTCGAAATTGCTAAACTGGCATGGTGGTGTAACGCGGCTGTGTACTCGTTGCGTAAGAATAAATGCCAGGGTCTCCTGGCCGGAAATATCTGGCGCGTATATACATGAGAAAACATCGTAAAATATCCCGTCACAACCTTCTTACAGAATCCGCGGAATCCGTGTGACCTAGAGAGTTACGATTTTATAAATTAAAAGTAGCGTGTCTGCGAGAAGAATGCGACGAATTGATTAGTGCACGAAATCAATATCTTTATAGATATCCCTCTCTCCTTCTTGATGCTTATGATATATACAATATTATACCTAAATATAATTCTATATAGATGAAGGCAATTGTGACTGTCTACAAACATTACATAACTAATTATTTTATCATGCTAATTAAATTCTGTCTTACTATAGTTGAAGAAATGTATCTCTAAAAATAGCACCTTTACTAAAATATTAGTATACCTAAAAATAACACGTTTTGTTACCTTGGGCAATAAGTTTGTGGTGAATTTATCGGGTCTCGGCAAATGAATACGCCGGGTTTTTTTAAGAACTATTTATATTTATATAATTAAACACTTTATATCTACAGTTTGTGGCTCGAGAGGTAGGCGCTTTGTCCGAAGATGTTGCTAAATGTTATCGATCGTTTATTGTTGGTTTTCGGGCTGCGGGTGGGCTAGAACGTACGCGACGGCCTTCTGGATCAGCTCGGGCACCTGTGGAGCGACCGGCAGGTGGGAACCCTGCGGATGGAAGCCGTTCTCGTCGGCCGTGTACTGGAGGGCGATAGGGGTGCCGTCGGGAGCGGTGTACTGATACTGGCCTTGGGCAACGACCGCAGGATCGCCCTTAGGTCCAACGGGCTGCGGCGAGCCTTGCTCGGAAGCGGCAATTCCGTTCTCTGTCTCATAAGCGTAACTGTAGGATCCTTCCGGCGAGCTGTCCTGCGCGAATTTCAGAATGGCCACCGGCTGCTGCTGCAGCTGCTGTGGGTGTTGGGCCAGAGCAACAGCGACTAGAGCAAGGGTCACAATCTGAAATAGAAATCAAAATTGAACATAGGTACAATGAGACAAGTGGTGATAATAATTTTCTTTATCATCTCTTAAAGATATGAGATAAAGACGTGACTATGACTTTATTTCTGCTTATAGTAGTTGTAAAGAATTTTTATCGATAATTCTAAACGTTGAATCTATACCGAGATAAAATAAGAAATGTAAAACAAGAGCAGCGATTTGAAATATCATTATTTAGTTATATTATTAATTAACAAGCATGCAAAATATGCCAATTAAAAAACGGACTTCCATTGTTTAAGAATCAAAGGTGTTATATGTCGATTATGTAAATTCAATGTAATTGGCCGGAAAGTATAAGAGGCAAAAAATTGCTACTTTGCGCGCAAAATTATGCGCTGCAAAAAAAAGATTACAGGTTTCGTAGCAAATCCGTGAAAAGAAGATTGGATATCATCGAGAGATAAGGGAGTTAATAGTTCGTTTATAGGCAAATAATTAAAGGTCCGCTGTTTCCCAACGCGTCTAATCACGATTAATTTATTACGTTTAATCTGTTATTGCAGTTAACACTCTATTCTTCCCTCGATTAGTTAGCCAAACATTAATTAGATCACAGAATCGTAACAAGTTGTTTTCGCAATAGTCGGAGAAGATTGAAACGAATGGAGAAATCCAGGAATTATTCCGAATGATTAGAGTAGCGTTGATGAATCTAAAAAAAGAAACTAAAAATTTCACAGTTTCTTCTTAATTATATGTCGAAATATGTGCAGATTATACTAACAAATATTAATCAAATAAGGTTAGTCAAAGATTCTATAAAAAATTTTGAAAATTTACGATAGAAAGATACAGATTTAATTAGAATTTTATTAAAAAATATTAGTAATAATATTAAATATAGACCAGATATTAATTTTTTACGATTTTAAATTTTTTATAAGTAGCAGAATTAAAGATAAGGTGAAGACAAATGCAAAACTCACGAGAAATTTCATTTTGAAGTGCGGGTAACTCGAATCTGTCGATCCAATCGAGGAGCGCGATGAGATTTCGAGTGTGATCGCCATGAGAGCCCGAATGCGCTTTTATACGAAACCGTAGACCCCACTTTCCCTGATCGTAATGGTACCCAAAAACGAGAAAAAGCCAGGGTTCTGTCCAGCCACGGCGGTAAGAGACGACAAAGAGAAAGAGGGGAAGAGCGAGAGAGAAGACCCCGACGACCCCGACTGAAATAGAATCCTCTGCCAAAAGTAATCTCAAGTCGACTTGACCTTTCCACGCGACGCCTAAATCGATCGGTTGCATAATAGTCGAGAAACCTGTTGACATTGTATTACTTGTTCGCACGTCGTCTTCAAGAACTCAACGTTCACGTGGCGTAGTGCATATAATGCGGGCGAAATGCAAACGAATCTCAATAACGATAATGCCCCGAGCATGCATCGCAATTTAGAAAGTTTGTTTCGCCCACGATGGAGTTTTGGTCCACGCGATTTGGAAATTCAGATATTTCTTCAAAATTTCTAAATTGTACTCGAACATGAGTTAAGAAACATCTCGTGCATTTAGTAATTTCATCAAACAAACCACAAACCAATACAGTTGGATATATTTAATTTGCTTAGGCTTCAAAGGTGAATTTCTCTTCTTTGGAAATGCCGACTATTATTTTGCTATTCAATTATGAGAGTTTGAAAAATTATAGGAAATGCGTGTCACTCTCTAAGAGACATCTTATTTGCAAAACAAACGATCGCGTGTGCATTTTCTTTATATCTTCTCGATAAACTTAGATACATTGCTAGACATATTACTCTGACAAATGGGAAGGAAATGCGCTCCGTTGATCCACGATTTACTGATTGTTTGCGAACCGGTGGCTCGAGCACCAAATCTTACGTTCTATGCTTTACGAGTCTCTTTTGCTTAAAATTTTTAATCAATTACGAATTATATATTAAAAAATATACATATATATATAATAAAAAATATATATTTAAAACAATTATACATCTATATCTAACGGTTACCTGAATTTTTGCCAATCATATATAAATTTAATATAAATTAATTTTAATATGAATAGTGGTATAAAATTTGACGTTATATTCTTTTGAAATAAACTTTCGAAATAAATATAGTTAAAAATAAACCGGCTTGAAATTAATTAAAGGTGGAAACAAAAAGAATAATTTGGGAATTATATCTCTGTGATGTGGCAAATTGCAAAAGTATTAAAAGATGGCATCATGGCAGTAAAATTAATGCCGATATGTGTGAGTCATAAAATCATAATCGAGAATGATTAATCGCAGGAGGAGATACATGAACGCTGCGGGAGACTTTAATGCCCGTGCTTTCCCTCCCCGTGTCTGTCTCTTTGTCGGCGCATGGCCACGACTCCTCCCACTCGCCCATTTACATGTTTTCGAGCGAAATCCACGTGAACAAGGTTGCGCCAAATTATTCAGACGAGTACAGCGAATATTACGCCCCACATGCAAAAATTGATGGGCCAAAAAAAAAGATAACGTTATATCTTGTAAAACGCAAATCGACTCGGTGTTACTAAAGCTTTATCTGAAATTGTTATAGCGAACGATGAATATGGAATACATGTATATACGTAATAAATTTTTTAAATACCATCTTTTTTTCTATATTAAGCTTGGAATCTCCTGCCAGCCGATAATTCGTACGGGAGATGAATCCAAGGTGCGTCCGCACGAGCCGGCATTACGACATCGACCTTGCTTAAAAACGAATGTCTTACACCTAAGGCACAGAAGGCCAACCGTCTTTTTTTCCTATAGCATGAAAAGAGGAGACGAATTTCTCACAGCACTCAAGAACAATTATTACGATTGCAGCTTACCCGTTGATGAACGAGCATCAGAGGAATGGACGCGCCGCCGAAGCAGAATCGAAGATAAAACGCAGTTGGAGTCCTTGTGCTTCCTTCGGTATTACGCGCGCGTTACGTCTTCCACGGTGGCCATTACTCAAGCAAATTGTTTCTGAATGATAGTGCTCGGCCACTCTTGCGTCAGAATTTTCTGAATGAAACTTGGATCTATTCCTGATCCTATGAATGAACGCAATCAAATTCATTACCCGACGCATATAAATCATCACAATGTTTGGTATCAAATCCGATCACACGATCATAATAACAACCGTAATAATGGTACAGGGGCATTGGTACCATCCATCATCCATCGGATTGATTTAATCCAATTTTTATATTAAGTCTTATATTACTGACCCTCGCTTATCTTGTTTCTTTTATCGGATTTATTGGCAGTGCATATGCAATAAGTTAATATTGCTTTAAGCTGACGATGTTATTGCATTGCGATGCTTCATAGGCAATCACAGTCTATATCCGACGCTGCGTGAGAAAATACGTATAATTGATTCTCTCTTTGAGCTAGACAACGCAGCGTGAACAAACGTTTGCCATAAATGCCGTTGTGACGGCTTAATTATGTGTGATGACAGATTGCTATAATGTCAGAATTTCTTGAATCAATCTCTATCTTGTTAAGCTACCGTGTGGTATTCTTCGCAGCTTATTTTCGATGGAACAAAGTGATGCCAATCAATGTCCGTGCTGAGCGTTTAACCACTCGGCAGCAAACCAACGTTAGCAGTGCCGTAATCGATATCTGCACGACTACTTCATATATAGCCTACAGCCTATAGCGTTATATAACCATAGAGAACGGTGTGTTTCTGAATATATTATATTCCTCCTTCAATTTTAAAATATATAATTCTGTCGTACAAATTTCTATCAGTTAATCGCAACTATTACAGTAAAGATCTTTAACAAACTAATTTGCTAATCAACAAATTATAAAACAATATTTATTCATATTAATTAATTAATTTTACTTCAATTTATTATATGTAAGAACCTTGGGTATTAAATATTATTGTTGTAATTGATGTTAAATATGTTAAATATTTATAAATGTGTTAAATAAAAGGTGATAAGATTGTCATTGCATGATTCTCAATGTTAAAATAAATCGTACAGAAAATTATTCATGCAGAGTCAAGTGACATTGTCTTCTTCTTGCTATTATGAAAATAGATAGCATCGTCATTGGCTGTATGCTGGAACAAATACAAAAATTATTTTTTACTCATTAATCATGCATTCTAATACTTTGTCTTTGCGGATGTCATGGATATTTGTATGAAATTCATCCCGTTAAAAATGCATTAAATCTTGCTTACAAATGCATCTAATTATAATAAATATGCTTTTGTACAATGAAGAAGAGATACAAATCAGTGGCTGACACACCTATGACACAAAAGATTAAATTATTCTCGTAACGAAATCGTGAGGCAGTTTTGAGTATTTATAAAAAGATGAAACGATGATCGTCCGCGGTATTCAATGATAGCTTCTAGGCTAAAATTTGTGAATGAATTGCTCTATCACATCTATAGGGGGTTTCAGAATTAAATGTTTTAACTTGAAAATATGAATTTAAGACCTCAGAATAAGTAAAAAAAACTCCTCTAGAGATATGTCTGTGCAAACCTTTTATTTATGAGATATTAGCATCTAAAGTTACGAATAAGAATGATCATTAGGTTTTACTAAATAACTTTATTCGTTCACAGAAGTTTTCGTGAAAATTGTAAAATTACGATTAACTCGATTTAAATACCAATTACAATAAATTCTTCTTTGCTGAGAATCTTGTAATTGTACTTATTGAAAATTAAAATGTGAATAACGTGCTGCTGAGAGAGTTCTACTATTGTCTACTAATAGCATTAGTATACTTAATAGCGGAATAGACATTTCAATCCATCACTTCACGCGTAAGCTTTATCTAGAAATCGTTGACCGGTCAGCGATTAAATCTTCCCGAATTCTTAACAGATGCTAATCTTATCAATCTTGCTATCCTTGCGACCAGCTTCTTGGAGGCCGTAATAAAATTCGCATGTGTCATCACGCAAAACGAAATAATCTTTATATGATCGTAAATGTAAATTAAATGAATATGCATATATATAACGCTATATAAACTATTATGATTTAGATAGCGTTATATATATTCATTTATTATCTAACATTTTTCTTTAATTAAATCTTTAATTTGTAACTAATATTGCAATTTCTTTGTTAAGAAATGTGATATAAATTTAAATAAAGATAGACTACACATTTTGTACGATATATGCTCTTGCACAAATAATAGTATCTTATTTTATATGTATTTTATTACATAATATTTTATTATTTTACAAGATATATATGTATTTGTTCTCTATAATTTACTTTTATCAATTTTTAATTTGCAAGATTTTATTATCTAGAGATTCAGATTATTTTATCTTTTACTGCATCAAATCTTTTAGTACGTAATATAATGTGTTCTGAAAAATTTATGATATACCTATATAATATTTATTTAATTGTTATAAACTAGTATATATTAATGATAATATTTTTAATTGTGTGGAAATATGAAATCTTACGCAGAATGGAATTTTAGTAGCAATTGCCTTTGATGAATAAATTGCATTGACATGAGAGAAGTTTGTAAGGTGCGTCCTGTTCTCATGGAGCGTTTTATAGATATAAAATAGCATGATTTTGACGAAGCTCGCGTCATAATCTAGCGTATAATTTGTTTGCATATTTATAAATCTTTGACAAGGTGCCTGTTTATCATTGTATATGTGATCGCGTTAGAAAACTTTGAATTAAGTAAGGCAGTGATGCGCAGTTGGTCGAAGATGGTACATCATCGCATTACGCATTTATGCATCATCGAAGTAAAATCATCCTGAATAAAAAGTATTTTCGCTATTTACGTTATGTGTTCACGTAACGTTAAATCCTCTGTACTTTCAACGAATCTAATTATTTTGTTATCAACAAAAAGCATTTCACCACACGCGTTATTAAATCTCTAATTATGCAACTGAGATAAGTATCTCAGTGAAATATGTTCTCTCTTGTTATTGTTTGCATAATATAGTTGGTGCCGAATAACAACGAGAAATGAAATAATTATTGCTCAGACGGAGAAACTCCGTTGAGAACCGTCGCGTTAAACTTCGAAGTATAATATCATCAGACGTGAATCAACAATCGTTTTAGCGTAAAATCGCGTGATATGGCATAAGGTGATTGAAGTACCAATTATATATTTGCAAGATGTAAAATCTATAGTGGAGCTCACGACTTTATATACGAGACTTTATGACAGCCATTAGATGATTGACCTGTATGCACTTAATAAGCGAAACCCGTAATTTTTCTCTTTTTAACAAAGATGCAATTGTATCTCATGGCTACTCGTTTCTGTGTACTTGCATTTGCTATTTTTTTGTGAAATATAATTAATTTTTATCCTAGTAAATAATTACATTAGGAAAGAGCAAAAATTTTTTTATCAAAATAATTGCTTCGTCATTAACCGACATTTGATGGATGCTATTCTTAATCACATTCCATATGATGAGTCACACCCATTCAAATGTCATAATATATGCGATTTCATCCTATTACCAGTTGTTTGCGGAAATTTTCTCATCAAGAACAAAAACGAGAAAAAGTATAAAAATGAGAACTATTATTTATAAATTAAATTTTAACATTAAATTACATATAATTAATATCTTCATTAAGATATATACATGGCTCTCCTTGTAAAAAAATCTTGTATTTAAGACAAGATATTTTTAATATATTTTTTGTATAGTATTATATAATATTATGCATAAAAACATAGAAATCGAAACAAATTGAGCTTTTAAATTAATTTTTATGAGCATATTGGTAATTATAATCAAGTATATCATATATATTATAATACAATCAAAATTTGCAACCTTTTTCATGAACCAACTGTAGATCATTTTGGAACGCCCTTCCATGGCGATCGAAGCAGTTAGATCTTCGTTCGATTTAATGATAAAATGGATATCTGAATTATCTATAGACAGTATTCTTTTGCTATCTTGTATTAAAAGATAAATGATATATCATATCTTCTTTTTTATATATTCAGAAATTTATTAGACGACCTTAAAAAACCTCAATAGATTATTGCGCCACACTTAAGAACGAATTATTTGTTTTATAATCATAATAAAATCTCTCTATAGTTATACACATCTGCCGCATGATTTTCAATACACGAAGCATGATCGGGTTGCATAGAAACAGGAGACATTAAGACAATCTTGATTGTGAAGTACTTCAAAGAAAAACTCTCGATTTAAAAAAATCTAAATTATAGTGTACTTTAGATACTCTTCAAAATAAAAAGTTAATGTATAATATTTACGATATAAATTAACATAAGTAAAACAAAAAATTAGGCAGCGTAGACCAGCGTAGACCTCGCTTTACAACTTAAATACATGCTAAGGCTGCGGTCCGATTCACGCTCACAGCGCTGAAAGCAGCGCTCTTTACAACGCTGTGTTTTTAAAGGTTTAAAGGTTTTCAAAGGTTTTTACAAAGACATCCGCAAGAAAATATCAAAATTCGGAAAAGGCCCTATTGTAAATAATTACCAAATATTCGCATTTATATTTAAAGTTTCACGAGTGTACCTATGCTTAAGACTCCAGGCTTTTAAAATATCTATATAAAGAAATTGATTTTTTTTAACCTAACAAAGTAGAATTCTCCCTTAAGAAAGCGTACAGGGATTTTCTCTTTAAACTCGTGCCGCGTCGGCTAATTGCCCGGTACGCGCCAACCAATTGTCGAACTCGTGTCGGACAGCTGGTGGGAATCACGTACGAGCGAGCGAGCGAGCGAGCGTACACAGCAACAATCAGTTCACACCGTACGCTCGGCGCGAAAGGCACGGCTGTGGTATGTGGTAGCGCGCGACACAAGTGACAGAAATTGCACGCGTGTGCATACGCGTGAGTGACTTTCGTCTCGTTTCCCCTTTTTTTTCTTTTCTTTTTTTTTATGATCCAGAAAACGCGACGAGAGAAACGGTCCAGGCGGAGTCGAACGATGTCGCGAGATTGATTCGACGAACCAACTATCAGCCGGTGCGCGCCTCGGTAGATTCTGTTAAGTTCAACGTCCTGTTCCCTTCCTATTTCTCTCCCTTTTCTTCTCTTTTCTTTCCTTTATGGTTAATTATCTAGACATACCCTGTAGGTGACATTTTATATCTCACAATTAACACTCACTCTGCATTTCGAAAATATCTTCGAAAGTACTTCGTAAGTATCTTATCTTTATGATAATGCAAGTATGCAACTCTTGTCATTTGGTACAGAATGTCAACATCTTATCAGCACAGGTCTTGTGGATAAATATTCTGTATTGTCCTATTGTTGTTTAAAAATTATTTTGAGATTTTAATTTATTTTTATAAAAATAAATTATAATTTAACATTATAATAAGGTATAAATCTGTATTAAAATATTGCTTTCTTTGTTGAAATTATTGTTTATCAAACTCCAGACGGACGATGATTGACATTTGCGCCAGATTAATCCACGGTTAATCAGAATCACGTGCTTGATAAATTGCTTTAAACATAATTTAATTATAGACTGGTTGTGAGGAAGATATTGTGTTGGAGCAGCGATGTTTATTTATAGTTCAGATAGTACTAACAATGAAAACCTAATTACAGTACGAAATATACGAATGTAATTCAACAATTTAGACAAAAGAATGAAGAGAACGCTTTGTGCCTTTCTTTTTTAGTTAAATAACCTCTCTAAAGTTAATTAAAGAAAAATAGTGGATGTGTACGCGCTGTTCTGTGTCTTGGAACTGTGACTTGATAAGCACTTCTTGTTTAACAACCTATCTGTCATACGAATATCTTAATTCAATATTACTCCCGTTGCACACTATTTATTTGCGTTTTGTCTTATGCATGATGAAGAAAAAATTATAATATAAATCATTAGGGAAAAATTCCACATGAATAATATAAAAAAAATAGGCCTGGCTTATTTAAACAGTTAATGTTTTGTTCCAATTTTTAATACGCCATTATGTTAGACATCAGACGATTAATATTTATAGTAAGATTATATAAACAGGTGGATCCATATTCATCTTCTTTTATACAATGCTATCAAACGATGATAAAGGCTACGGTCAACGTGACGCTACAAATGCTTTGGAGCGTTCTTCTTCTCCTTCTTTCTTCATTGAAAGAAAAGAAAAGAGGAATGCTTCGAAGCATTTGTAGCGTCACGTTGACCGTAGCCAAAGACAACTAAAAATGATAAAGATATATACTAACATAAGACAGGTGTCGTTAAATTATTTTATGTGTTAAAACATAAAGCACACCATTATTTCTATTATCTCTATTTTCATCATATCGTAAGATATATACAACGATAACATATGATCACCTGATCGCTTCTTTGTTAGCTTCTAATTGCCTCATACAGATAACCTTATCAAATAAAAGAAAAATTAAAATAGATTGATTTTATCTATGTAGTTGATAAAATTCTTAATTGCTATTTGAACAGATTGACCTTAGCATAATAGATCAAATACGGAGTACAAATCGAAACATATAGGTTTATCTATAGCA
The DNA here is from genome assembly GCF_048541705.1 of Temnothorax americanus. Taxonomy (NCBI): domain Eukaryota; kingdom Metazoa; phylum Arthropoda; class Insecta; order Hymenoptera; family Formicidae; genus Temnothorax; species Temnothorax americanus. The sequence goes on from NW_027509275.1 coordinate 3,074,062, forward strand.
AGCAACATTCCAAATGAAAATGGGAGCAAGTAAATTTTTTTAGATAAAATTCCGAGTCGGAGTTAAAGCAGATCAATTTCTTTATCTATCTATTGAATAAAATTCCAAGTCGTAATATATTTAAGTTTCCGTGGATTGCAGATAAATAATGATAATTTTATGTAAGTAAATAAAAAGATACAGATAGCATCATGTATGTCACGATCTTTACGTAATTACGAGCGTCAATTGTCACGTTCATGTACGTACGTGACCTTATCTATATTGCACTAGATTAGCATTGACTGCATCCGCGATACATGCGGAATGTTCTCAAAAAGGATGCGTGTGAATATGCGAATAACATCGACACGTGTTAGTTACGAGAGTCATTCGGCAATTCTTCCATGCACGCTCACGAACAAGCTTCGTATTCAGACAGGCACGTTAAAAGCAGAAAGACAGAAAAAAAAAGTTTTTTATCGCAAACGAATTCTCTCACCGTAGATAGTGGAAAATAATAAATTGCCTCTGCCATATAATTTTGTTGCGGAATTTTTGCCGATCTCGTTAATAAAAATCAAATTGTCATTTAATTTGACCAAAAATATAAAGTACCTTTTTTCCGTACGTATAGTAAATAGTAATTTATTTCGCATTGGATTATAGCGTCTTTTAACGTTTCGTAATCATTTATCTATGGTAGGAATATGCAATATTGAAATTGGAGTCTTGGAGACATGAGGAAAAATACAATCGTATCTTTATCGTATGTATATACGTAAATACTGCATATTATTACCATCTCCCACGTGTAGTCTGGAATTTTAAATAGAGAAATTCAGGAATCAGGAAGCTCTATCTGGCCATTATATCGCATATGCGAAGTTTGCATACAAAAGAAACGGCTGTAGCATTTATAGATAAAAATCTATAACAAATTTTATTATTTTACTGTACGATTAGCGAAGGTAAAAAACTGTTGATAATTTGCAGCTGCATTATATTATACTTTTTTAGAGAGAGAGAGAGAGAGAGAGAGAGAGAGAGAGAGAGAGAGAGAGAGAGAGAGAGAGAGAGAGAGAGAGAGAATGAAATGAGTATATTAAATATATTAGATTTTTAGATATTTTATAATTAGACATTGGAGAAAGAGAGAACATAAAGGAATTATGTTATAGAAACAAAATTAACGATAGCGCTCTATTTACAGAAATCTTTATCTACACCGTTCAATTACGACATAACGAATGAGATCATTATTTATGTCTATCGCATATACGCTATGAAGATCATTGACGCAAGAATCACACATTTGCGAAATAATTTTTTTTTTCTACAATCGCGACATCACTTTGGAGAAATTGTTGACATTGCAGTTCATGAAGCAATTGATAAAATTGTTTATTTTAACTCTTCCGATGTAACGCGATCTACAGCATACGTTATGATCAGCTACTAATGAACAACTTTATAACAATAGCTCATTAACAAGTAATAATTATAAATCATTAATATAAATATATGATCGAAATATGCTAGCCACAGTTATAGATAAAGACACGGTACTCTCAGACACAAATAAAAATCAATTTCATACATCGGGGTTGATCCTTTCGAGATTTAGACAATTTTTATTCGCGTGATAGAATTCTTAAATAATTCGGCAAAAATAAAATAAATTAGATATAATATTAACAAATTATCATACTCCAACAACGAAGTAAATCTACCATTCAAATGACTCGACTGAATTTTAAGTATCACACGAGATGTGTGTATGTGTGTACTTGCTTAATAATTTCTGGGTATATATATAAAGCAATTCTGAGGGTCTCGCTTTTAAGTTACCGATGACGATGGCACTTAGTGACGTCACGTTGAGAGAGAGCGAGGAGTTTAAGTAGGTTACCCACGGACATGAGAGACGATTGGCTATTGGCCACGGAATATGGTCATGAACGAAACGTCGAATCGAGTTTGCTCGATGTCATACAACGAAAAAGAAGTCCCAGACTTATCGTCGGTTTATACCAATTTTTAGGTCACCCTCATCGCGCGCGCGAGACAGTCGTGTATTCACGAGGGATAACGCGAGCCTTGGCAGCTGCTCGGTGTAGCTTGCTGCATCGCTAACTTGTCGAATCCCAACTTTTCTTACTTCATCGAACTTTCGGCAAAAATGTTGTTTTTTAATATAATTAATAAAACAGATCAACTTTTATATTTATAAATTAAGTGATATGTTTTTTTATATCATGGACGATAAGAACAACTTTTATCACTGAATCGTGTTATTTATGGGTCGAGCTTTTCGTTCTTAGATCTTACTTTCCAAAGTGAAATATACATCTGACTGAGGGTCTGTCAGATGAAGATGTGATGAAAATAAGTGAGTCTTGTCAGACACTCGATAATAGTCGAGCATGAGGCAGGAAAAGACAACGCTCGCTCAACGTGATTTTACATTCAGGTCGCAGATGCTAAAAAAGTGGATACTCTTCAGGGAGATCTTAATCTCATGTTTCTCTTCATTTGTCAAGTTCGCGAAAGAGACATGTTTACATATATTTCCGGATTACGCAGCCTCCTCCTATAAATCATTACGCTTTCACTGGTGCTAATCGAAAGAGTACATTTCGTACAAAAATACTGACAAATCTACTTGAAATTTGTTTATTCATGTGATAAATGCAGATTCAATACAAATGAATATTCAGTATATAAGTTTCTTTATGTCACATAGCCGCCGAAAAGAAAACCATCTAACTTGCTGTAAAACAATATCAATTTATATCGTTGAGACAATATTTCAAACAAATAAATTCGAGGAATATTTATTTTAATCAATTAAGTGATATCAAACGCAAAATTCTCCTTCTCTCTCATTCGGCTGTCATCTACAGACATTAAATCGCGAAATTAAACTTTCGAAATTGAAAACGTTTAGACATGAATGAAACAGTCATTAAAAAGTTAAACACGCGTTGGTCAATCCCATGAATCTCGAGGTCGAGTGCAATCTGTTATTATAGCATGATCGCTGACGCGTCCAGTTTATTATTCTGTGAATACACGCACATACACAGACGTGAAACGTCTATTGTTCGCGGAGATGGTCGTCGACATTAGCGTTACGTAATTGTGAAAATCTGTGAAAAGTTCTCTCCGAACGCTCTTTAAAATATTTAAGACCGCGTAAAAAATGCTTCTTATGAACATATTCTTTTTCAGGATGCATAACGTTATTGTCGCAAATTATTTCCTGTTTTGAAAATGCCACTGTCTTTCGCAATTAAAACGCCAGTGAGTTTTATGTCTTACCACGTAAGCCACAGTAGAATGTTTATAAGCATATATATAATGATACAAAATAATACGAAAATAAATAAAAATATATTCTCATGGGTAGTGTGTTGAATTATGCACTTTATATTTTTCGTTATTATCTAGCTATTTATATTTAAATTTTATATTAAATATTTATTTTCTCACAAGTGTTTTAAAAAATTTTGATAGCATGCACCAATCACCAGTAATCACTAGTGTGTCACTGAAAAAAGTTATGTGTCGGTCACCAATCGATAATAATTATTAAATTATATATTTAATCAATAAAACATTAATAATTTTTTATTCGACTTAACTGTTATGTGAGCAATAAAATAATCCGTTTAATGGTAATACTCTTAAAATATAACGGATGTAATTAGCATTGCACACATCGTCATCGTAGTTGGATGTCAAGAAATTTAAAAAAAAAAAGAAACCACAAAGTAAGTACAGAAATAAAAATTAGAATTATATTTTGAAAATTGAAACACTTAGGAAATACGTCAAACGTACTCAGCAACAAACGATAAACCAAGATAGTTGTTAAGTGGTTTTCCTAAGTGTTTCAATTTTCAAGGGATAATTCTATTTTTCATTTCTGTGATTCTTTGTAATTTCTTGACATCTAACTATGATGACGATGTGCAATGCTAATTTCAGTAATTTCATCCGTTTTATTTTAAAATTATTATTGTTAGTTATTTACTGGCAAACCAACATTCCATATTTAATTCAATAAAACATTTAATATAATTTTGCAATCTTTTATTTATTTTTATTTTGTTATTTTATCTCTGCTGTATTTCTCTTAGGGAACAATATTCAAAGTTTAGTCTTGCAACTGGCATTTTTAAACGTCTAAAGATAATTTTAGAAATCTACTGCATATTCAAGAGAAACGATAACAACAGAATTAACATCATAATTACGAGAATTTTTACATCGATAAGATGTGCTAATGAGCATTGATAATGATAACAATGTTAAATAAAGCATGTGCAAAAATCGATGAAGAGATAATCTAGTTCAAGACCGCAGAAAATTCCACTTTCTGCGAATTACCTTTGTGAATGGTTTCGTACGATTTACAAGAGGAATATGAAAGAAAAGTGAAAGGTCGGGTGACGCTGCGATACTCGCTTTTACCGCCGGCACTTTTTGCCACTTGGAAGATGCAGCATTTTAATTATCCGCATACATATATCAAATTTTTTCCGCCGCGCTTGTTAAGTATCCACTAATTTTTGTAGCTCATATAATTTTGTCTACGACCGTATGTATGACGGATAAATGGGACGTAAATATGTAGAAAGTAAAGATTAATGTTGCTTTAATGTTTAATTTAAGAAAAAAGGGTTTTACGATCCCAGCAATGTGCTGGTTTATTTTCACTGTTCGACCATTCGCCTCTCATCGGTTGTAATTATCTTTTTTTCTGCCAGTTATAGTAATAAATCTCAGCTTAACCGCAATATGGCTTTATATATATTTCTATGTGCTTCTCTTTTACATAATAGCGTTCTGTGTTATGTATTATTCTTTAAGTTTGCTTAACACATATTTACAATTTGCAAGTTTGTAGAATATATATCTTCAAACGCTGTCTTTGTCAATTGAGAATTAAATGTCAATAATTGTTAACGATAATAAATTATCTGTTATATGTATAAACTTCGATATTCAGCGAAAAGTGAGGAAAACGTCGTATTGCGACTAATACAATGACATATTCAAATGAACAAAGCTGTGTTAAAAAAGAAATCGAAAAAATTCCATCGACTAAGGTCAACGGTGAGAAACGTTGTTAACTGCACAGGTGCTCATTTACTGTATTTATCGAGGAAGTGATCTCATTAACGATTGAATGCCTTGAATTGAACAGAAAATGATGCAAATGTTAACTGAACTGTAATGACGTTTCAATAAAATGCTAATACAGCATTTAATCTCTTAAAATTACTCTTATAGAAATAAAATATTTTTTTACTTATGCACAAAATGCCACTGTAGTTAAATTAATAATTTTATTTCTGTTGAAAGAATTTATGGTATTTAAATTTGATAAAAATGCATCTATTTATTAATATAACAAATATAAAAAATTTATTTATTTTTTGCTACTATGATATTCATATTACACGCACATATTTATGATGTACGTTATGATGTATTAATATGTATAATTATTAAAATATCGTTAGAAAGCCGGATGTGCGTTGAGAAAATTATTCGAACATCCGAGTTACGCTGCAGAAATATACTGTATGAGGGGAGCTCGTGTGGGAAGCTGTGAGTTCACGATGATTCAACGATTACCATGAACGATGTTGCGCGGATGTTTTTAAAATTAAGGGAAAGTTCGGCGAGAAGGAGGAGAAATGCATAATGTCGATCTGGCGCGCCTTTGTCTGTCCGACTAGTATGCACTGCATTCACTTCTTGGTATAGCTTTTCTCCGAAGTCGTAACATTGTTTTCTGTTTCTCAGCATTCTCCAATACGATGTTGTACCAAGGTCTTATTAATTCAGGTTCTCGTAAATTGCAAAAATTAATATCGCAAGAATGAATATCGCGCAACTGCACATTTTCTGCAAGAATCGCCAAGCCATAAAACTACGACTTGTTATCAAACAAACGAAGCATTTACATACTTATGATAAAAATTAAGTTACAATTATGTAAAACGAACATCCTGGCTATCCAAATATAAAACTCGCTTTTATTATTGTACTATAAAAGTATCAATAAAAATTCGGAAATTCACGAGCTTTTTAAAGATATACAAATAAATCGTTTGATCAGGTTTTGACAAAGAAATATCAAACTTATGTCTTCGATTAAATATCTTGAGCTAACTTGTATATAAACACCTTGCTATCATCGTAATAAATTGTAATAAATCATAATCTATACGTGGAAAAAAGTACCTGTCAGATATTTTCCCGTCGAGTCGCTCGAGAAACGTGACATTATCCGTTGTTAATTAAAATTTAGCGAGAAGCGTGTGCAAATCACCACGACAGCAGTCGACAGCAATGATCGAGCCAATGCGAATGCAATATGTTATTAAATGTATCTACACGCGTTTTCTAGCCGGAAGCATAGTTTCTCGCGTCCCGATAGACTCTCAATGTCTCTATTCGCGATCTTCCCTGCCATTCTTTCTTCGAAGCGCCGGTGGTTTCACCTCTTTTCTTCGAGTTCTGCATAGAAATTTCTCCCGTGGAGATTTTTTAGTGCATCGCGACGCTCTCGCACATTTTAAAACGAAAAGAATTCAAGCAAGAGAAAATTTTATCCGATCGAGTCGCAATTTAAAATAAGAAGTAGTTTCGAAAACCGAAAATATATTGATCAGACGATATTTTTTAATTAAAGAATGTTTAATTATATCTACGTTCACGATTCTCGGATACGCATGCACACGATCGATTCTGCATAAAATATAGATTGTTTTTTTCTGTTATAAATAAATCAGATGTATCCGTTTTATGTTGGATTTTTCGCGTGATACATTTCATTAAATCGCGTGTGTATCTTCCCAAACAGGAAACAACGTTCTGTATCTTTCCCGTTTGCGTGCGAAGAGATAGAGATTCTTCTACCTGTATTCTTTACATCGAGCGCGGAAGTAAACACGTTGACGAAAGTAAACACCGGCAACATCACTTCTCTCGGATGATATATTAATGCCGGCAGAAGTGTCGTAATTTTATCATCAATTTTTTAATTTTCTGTTTACAAGAAAGATAGCGTTTCGTTGATTCGTCTTTTGAGAAGTTTTGCATCGCACATTGTAAAAGGATTTTATAAATTATTACGATGAATTAAAAATGATGAAAATTAAGTGTAAAATTGTCTTTTCATTTGAAACTAAAAACAATTTTAGATAATCATGGTTTTTTTTTAGTTTTTTTCACATAACGTATATCTTGTTGGATAAAAATTCTTATTCGTGTAACGACTTAAAGGAATTTTCTACTCGACAATTATTGCTATCACTCCTCGGTTAAATGGCATTGATAAATTAACACACTTGGGTAACATTTGATAAAATATGTTCAAAGTAATTACGTTGTTGTTTGTAACAGACAATCATACAAAATAACAGACAGTTTTGAACATAAAAATGATACTGATTGATATAGAAATGAGTTAAAGAACAATATTATTTGTTAAGGTAGCAGAGACTGCCATTATCAAAGTATCAATTTTTTATATTATATATCTCTCACATATATATAAATATTTAGCACCGAAGAAAATGAAAATACCCGAAAATACAATTTAAACAAAAGATTCGAAATTTACTTAAAAATTCTCTGATGATTCGCATTATCAGTGACGAAAGTGAGTTGCTCATCACCGAAGTGTCTCACAAAACTAAAAAAAGAAGGCGACCTTGACAATGATGAAAGCCGGCCGCAACGCTTCCTGAACTTCCTCCGAGCGAATTACGGCTCTATAAAGACAGAAATTATGCGCCGGCAACGAGCTTAACCATCAATGACGAAAGTGGATCCCTAAATAACGTCATCGCGTCACAATGATTCGGAAAGTGAAAAAGCGAACGATCGGTGCGAAGAAGGAAACCAGTGCGCCCATTGAATCGGCCGAAGAAACTGGAACTTTGTAAATGGAAAATCACAAACCGCGCAATCGTCGTCCATCAACTGATGACGAAAGTAGATCACATTCGCGTCACTACCGTGTCACCGGAATATCTTCATTTCCTAGGGACAAATATTGGCGACCGCCGGAAATCGTAACTCTGTTAAAAAGTAAATGGTGCGCGATTTTATGCGCATAATTTATCGATTATTATATACGATTAATGACGAAAGCGGACTACAGCGGATATTTTGATTTGGAAAATGAAAGAGACGAATAATATGAATGAGCCGTTCTATAGATTTTTTGGAAGTATATTTCATGCGAAGTTTGAGTTTTTTAAAATAAAATTTAATAATGTTACATCTACCGCGTGCATGCATGAAAAGGTTTTCGCAATTAGTTTCTTTTATTTTACGTCTAACAAGTTAGATTTTTCAAAATTGTTTCTCTTTTATTCTCAGTTTTGCGAAAATTTGTCTCTGTTACAAGGCCATACATCCTAGAATTAAACCATTAAACCGATCCAATCTCATAATTCTATCTATATATCTATATCAATCTGTTAAAAACGCTGCTGAATCCTCAAAAGCATATCACAGTCGTCAGCTCCGGATCCGGATACGTTGCTCTCCGGTAAATTCCTTCGGTATTTCCCTGCACCAACTTTCATCCTCCGATCGAGGAGGAGAGCCTTCTCAACGGCATATGTGGCACAACGGCGTGGTTTCACGCGCTGTAAATTATCCGTGCGTGGCCATTTATGCCACGGCAATGTGCCTTCCTTCCCGAAACTCCGATCAAACACCAGTTTGCGTCGCTCACGAGGGGAAATCATGAGACTGTGTGTCCAGCGCGTTCGCGTGGTGACAGTGACTTTCGTTTGTCGTAATATTGAGCAAAGGGGAAGGTCGCATATCCGCGATCATTAACATGCGGGAAAAGATGCCGGAAGCGATGTGCGTATAAACGCGCTAATGCGCTAATCGCTAATCGCGCATGTCTATCTTCAGAAAGTATAATGCACTCGAATCGCCGGAAGCAGCGACAGAGGAAGCCGAAGCTCGCTTAGAAGTTTGAATAGTTTCTCAAGAAAGAGAAATTTCTTTTCAGTTTTAAGATGAAATCTTCCCACGATTCGCATTGTTAACATCGATTGCATACGTTAAAGTGTCAACACAATATACGATTAATCTTCCAAATTGTTCAAAAAGTTCTTTGTTTATTTCGTCAAACTTTAATATATATTCGTACATTTATATATATTTATATAGATATTTTTTAAAAATAATTTTACATAAGGAAGGCGTAAAAGCCTGTTGTATACATTATATGTATATGTAAAATGCCCGATCCGAGTATGGCTTGGTTCTTAAAGATCCACTCGCTTTTTTAAAAATTTCAAAATTTACACGGTTGATTATTTATGCCATAATAATATTTTTTTTCTTGTTTGAATGTAAATGTACAAGCTCGTACGGTATTTTGAATATTTTCAGAGAAAGGCGGTCAAAAAATTTTCTACTGGGTCTTTCTATCTGGGGTTTTCTATCTGGGTCGTATTTGGGGGTATATATCTCGCATCAATATATAAATAAGAACGATGTGACACAGCTACGGCTTTGGAGACGATCAAACCTCGACGGATCGTCGACGAGAGATTTCTTCGTCATCGCGTGCGCGATTAGAGCGATGGAATCTCGCTTATGTGGCAATGGGACAGGGTTTAAATTGATGATGTGCTGCGACACGATCCTGTTTTCTTATCTATGAAATCCGAGTACCGGAAGACACCGATATCGAATCGAAAGCATGCGTCTGATATCGCGATGCATCGGATTGATGTGTGCCATGTGATACGATGGTACGATAAGTGAAAACTGTAATACGATATACACCACGTAGACATATAGAATGCAAATTATTTTATATAATTTTTACTGCATGTTTTATCAGTCTAGCTTGTACGCTATACCCACACACTTACGTAAGTTTGTGCGCGACGAACTTAAGTGAGTCTTCTTTCGTTGGGCCCCACGGTGGGTCAAATAACGGTCAGCCGCGTATTCCACTTGGCTAGCCTATGCTCGCACCTCGATTAACTGCGCCGACTTGTAATTTTAGCGTCGACGAAAATTTCACGAACGATCCTCGCGAGGTATCCTTCGTCTCAGAAGAAGATCCTCGAAGGGAGAAAAATTCTTAATTTAGCATAGCCTTTTTCAATGATAATCAAAGATCAGATGTGTATATTTCTCTATCATGATATATCCTTTTAATAAATTTGCAATAAAATTCGCAATTAATATTTTAATTTGAAGAGTGTTAAGTCGGCGAAATTAAAAAGGACGTAGTCTTATAATATCTGCTTGAAAAAACTTGAAAGTCAAGGTTCATTCATTCAAAAATATATTGAACTACTTAAGCGACTGTTATTCTTGATATTTTTTTTTCTTTACTTTCATAGCTATTTTATCACACAGATGGAAAGGTTAATGATAAACAAAAAAATAGGTAGATAAACAAAATAAATAAAACAGAAAACAGGGTTATTTGGAAATGCAGCGCGCGCCGTTCGCCGTCCGCGGTTGCGTATGCAACTTTCGCCGAAACTGATCTCACTGACCCACTACAACCAACCGCCAATCCAGAGAATTGGAATAGGAGTTTACCGCGGGCTCCGTGAAACTTAATTGAAACTGTAAAGTAAACTACACAGCTTGAAATTATAAAGCAGCAAGACAATCTTGGCCCCACATTTCTGATTTTTTCACCGTAAAAGTAACGCAATTGAAAATTTTCTAGGAATTATTACTACAATATTATGTAAAGAAGATATATGATAGTATTTATTTACACGAACAACAATATGATGTTAATAATGACATAATATAGTTATTTTTAGACAATAAAATAATATATGTTATTTTCATGAGTGTCTTTTTCACAATACTTTATAATCAGGTTTCTAAAAGTCCTTAATCATGATTGTAACTATAATGTTTTATGTAACTAAATTTTATGAGAAATAACTTTATAATAAAACATTGCATAGAGAGAAGTACAGATGCTGTGGGCATTGAGCCAGCCGCAAGATATATCTCGCGCTCAAATGACACGTTTAGCCTTGGCATGCACGTGCAACGTCTATATACATACAACATATATAACTCATCCCGCGTAATTCATTATAAACGTCTCTATGTCGACTCCAACTCATTTCCGCTTCAGCTACTTCCAATGGATCGTAGTTCCGAATAATGAAAACAGTGATTCACAAAATCGCGTGACTCCGCCACAATAAATTGCTCGACAAAGCTCTCGGCGAATTACCCGTCATTTATCAAACTGCCTGGGCCCTATTTATCAATCGAGGCTTCGTGGGAAAAGTTTAAAATTAAATTAGTTTTATTGATGCCGTTATATCTTTTCTTGCCGTCTCTATTTGATGGGCATCACAATGGATATAGAACAGAAATGAATATAAAAATAGATGTAATTAGTTAAGTATTTATATTCATCTCTCTCTTTCTCCCTCTAATAATAACAACATTTATAAATGTAACAGCGGTGAAATGAAAAATCTTGCGGTCAATCAAACGGACTTGGATTTTTGCTGATCGAAATATCTCAATCATCTCCAGAAGAAACTTCCGTTACCAACATAGAATCCGCTAATACTGTAAACGAATTCTTACGGGAGAATCGAACGGGTTCCGTTAACTTCGGTGCGACGCGACGATGCTATACGCGTTCTGTCAATCCAAACGGGAATCATTATTATTTTCCACACATTCGAAGGACGCGTTCGTACCGCATCGCTGACCCACTTACAAGTAACAGTAACGGGCGTGACAAGGCCCCGCCGAGGCACACCGAAAAATTTCGTATGGTGTAACAGAGTACACGGTATAGATCTCGGATACGTGCATGCGGCGCGAAAATAAATTATTATAATTTGTTTCTTCATATACGTGTTTCTCGCACGTTGCTCGTCGTAGCGCGACAAAAGAAATTAAAAACGGCGGCACCTACGACCGTGAAAACGTCGCGTGGGTTTCCATCGCGAGATTTCCTCGATCGCGTCGCGCAACGACGTGATTTTCGACGCTTCGTTTACCGCCGAGGAAAGTGCAAGTTACGCTCTGCCGAATGCAAATTCTTTTCCCAGTAATTGCGCGCATCTTTCGCGAATACCCTCGCCGGACGATTAATTGTAGTTTTATTCAACGAACGGGTAGCGGTGGACGCATAACGTATAAGTATAACTACAGGTGTGGTTTTCCAGCAAAATTGCCTGGAAATTTATGATTGAGTCTATTTTCCCTGAGTATTTGGATGCACACTGATACCGATACCAATCAAAGCAAAGATTCCGCGACATTTTTATAATCCGTAATTTTTCTACTCTTATTAATATTAAATGTTCTCAAATTAATTATATTATCACGATGATAAAGAACAGTATATCATATTTTTATACATTTTATATGTGACATTTTCGAATTATTAATTTTAAAATTATATATGCGTTTAAATCTTAAATTTGTACTTACTATGTTGTTGATAAATGTATAAAAATAGATTTCTTTCATATTTTATTATCTTATTTTTATTAATTCTATTTGGTTCGTATATGCACGTAATTATATTTTCTTAAATAATTAACACATGTGTTAATTATTTAAATATATTGATTTTTTATTGTACTTCTATATTTTATACTTTTTTATGATTGCAGGTAACAATACCAAAGAATACAAAATAGCATGCCAATTCAAGGCAGAATATCAAGTCGCATCTTTCTATTGTGCGTTTTCCTGAGTTCGACATGGATTGTTGTTGGTACGTGGCACGCCAAAAAAAGTTTTATTGAATAAAAAGTATGTCTGGCTATCTTTCTTTATGTATGAAATATTTTTAACAATAGAATTGTCTCATAAAAGCATTAAATTGAAACTTATTCATGCATATTGAATAATCTGGATACCGAGATAAGAAACGCCAAACAACTTACGTAACAAAAGCAGACAATAACAATAGAAAATATGTTAACATTACCGCTTATATGTATAATTAGAAGATTAGAATGAGATGGACCGAACTTTACGGCGGTGCAAATTTTATGACGGATGATATACGACGATTGGCGATTTAAGTCGAAAAATAGAGCGCGATTCATCGAGCGCAACCTCGTAACCTCTTTTTACCAAGAAAGTATTTAGTATTTGCATGCAATTCGATCGATTATGTCTACGGGAAATTATGTGACTTCCCTTGAACAACGGGTTACAGACTATTCCGAGCGTAACGGAGAAATTGCACGTTTTCGAAGCAAGATGCATCGTGCCTTTCGTGCTTTATGGGAAAGATCGACACACTTTATCCAAACAATTCTGCAAGATCACAAATGATCGATCGCGATTAATCGCACCGTGAAAAATGGACATTTCCTTCCGCATGAAACGGTCCGATGAATCGCACCACGCGATTGCCCATTTATTTTTATACGCCCGCTAGAAAGTTTATATAATGTTGCTCGAATGACGGAGAAAAGACTCTCGTCTTTTTTATATCAATCATTACACCAATTTCACTTCAGTCTGAAATCCATAATTTATAATTTGCCAAATTTTTAATTCTCTATGCCAGTCTGTGCCGCAGAACTCACTGTATTAATGCTTTCGGAGATTTCTCCAATATATAAATACAGAGTTTATATACTAGTTTATAGCTGTAGCTAATATATTAATCATGTATTATCTAAGAAAGAGAATTCAATTTCCGGTCGCATCCAAGCAAACTTGTAATTATTCGCATAACAAAGCTCGTTTCAGCTGCTAACAGGTAGTTACATTTCCGGCCGGTTTTTGCGCAACGCTCATACTCTTTGTGAAATTGTAAAATTAACTTCGCGAGTGTCAAGTTACGCAATCCGTACAAATGATCCGCCGAAAATGACGGACCGTCGCCGACTGTCTGACTGCGAACGCAAGCGGTCGTTTGCACGTTTTAATTAAAGAACCGTTTCTTTCTGCTGGCTTTTCGCAGGAAATCCCATTTGGTACAGGACGAAACGGGAAGCGGAGATAGCGTCGACCAACTGGACAGCACTCGCCGACGAATGGATCGCGGCGAAGGCCAGGGCCGCCGAAAGAATGGACGTCGCTCTGCTACCGTTCAATCACAGATTCCGGGAATTACCGCCTACGGCGGAGACCTTCGTCGTTAACGGCACGAGCGCGGAACAATTGGGACGGGTAAGAGAATTTCTTTCATTCGCGTTTGCACACAGCCGAGTCGCGAACAAGATTGCATCTGTGTAGTTCAACCGGAAATTTGGCGTTGTCACTGTCGATTGCGCAAGATCCTTATACCTTCGTTATCAATCGGAAACTTTCTCTGGCAAACGGTAAGCGCTACGAGAATTGTTTACTTTTTTCAGGTGAAAATTGGCTAAGAATTTATGTTAATAATATCTCATTGGCTTCGCGTTACAACATCGCAGACATTCTATCGTAAACTTTTGAAAGAAACAAATTCTAACGATATTGTTGCGATCATTTGTAACTTATATTCTTTGCTCATAAACTTATAATATTTTTATAATTTTTATATAAAATAAAATTTATAAATATTATGAATTTATAAACTTTATAAATTATTTATAACTTATAAAGATTTATTTTGAAATTTTGCTAATCCATATGATTTATCATATAAAAAATACTGGTTTCTTTTTTATACGACAAATATACTAATATAACATATGCTAATTTTTTTTTATATCATTCCACTGTGATTCTTTTTGTTATAAAAATTTTAAAGAATCAAGAAAAAGTGATGACAGCGGTTGAACACCCCGTACACATTGTATCTCTGCTACAAACATTGCATAAGCTTAATGATTAGTATCAACGATGCGACTTACACCGTTCAATCTGTTTCTATTTCGCGTGACAGTAATTTAACGTTGGGAATAATCAGACCGTTATAAACGCACTCGATTATAGGTATTATAATATTATAGGAAAATTAGCATCTGTGTGTGTCGTCGTACCGTCGATTCGAGCTTGTTGTAATTTCACATAAAAACCTATGAAATGTATTGTTTCATGAAATTATTATGAAATGCACGAATAAAATCGGAAAAATTGATGCGACATCGATGAGACGTAACGCAATCGTGAAACGAAAATAAGACTAAGTATAAAAAGAAGAATCTCTATACGTTCGTTCACGATCGCTCCGCTTTTATAACGATCGAGGAACGGGGAAATTGGTTTGATCGATATATAGTATTTTCACTTTTGCGTCCATCTTAATCGATCACGTGCGCATTTCTGATACATGAAATTAACGTAGAAAAGTATTTATAACGTGTCGATGATGTATCATGTAATTCAACGCATCAAGAATTTCATCGTGAATCTTTTAGATCAGTGATTGAAACAGTGAGTGGGCTACATTGGATGGACTAATTCATTAAAAAAAAAAAATATTGCAAATACAAAAATCTCGCAGTTTACCCTGCAAAATCGGAGATTATCGTTTGCGTTCTTGCGATTGCGTTTGGTCTCGCCTTCTCTTTAGTCTCTTTTTTCCTTTTTCTTATCTCTCTCCTCGCCCGACATCCGACGGGAGACGCGACGATGTCACCGCGACTCTCACTTTCAGTGCCAAAATACTTTCACCAAGGCGATCACGGACAAACACCGTGGCAATAGCAAGTATGTATCTTCTGTCTTTCCTATTCGTGTGTTTTACACGCAAACAGTGCGTAATACAGCGTCAATGACTTTCGTCCGCGAAAGTCGTGCGCGATCATCGATACTATTCGTCACCGCTTGCGTAAAAGAAAACGCCGGTGGGCACATCCGCAGAGCGCGCAGAGCGCGCAGAGCTCCCTTCGATTTCGGAAGAGATGCATGCTCGATTATCTCGAGATCGCATAGCGGAAAGAAAGTCACGCGATCGAAGGCGTCGCGGGAAGCGACTGTTCCAATTCACTTTGATCCGTCTCTCACGTTATAAAACGATGCGACAGGGTGGATGCCCGTTGATTAAATTTTCAGTTCGTATTCCGTACATGTGATTGCAGTTAAATTACTCGCGGATGCTGTGGGACATGGAAACGGTCCAGCCGAGCGGGCATCTATCTGGATTCGTGGACAAAGCTCTCAAGCTGCTAGACCTGAGGCAGGTGATGATGGAAGTTGAGACATCCGTCATGTCTAAAGTTTCTTGCACCGCTTGCAAAGTCGGCGCTGGTTTGCTGCAGCATTACATTAAGACCGGCAAGAGCGACGAGGAGATCATGGCTAGCATTTATCAATTCTGCGTGTCGCTCAACATACAAAGCCCCCGAGTTTGTCACGGAGTCACCATGCTGTTTGGGGTAAAGCCTGAATGTATATTCAACCGGCAAAATATTTTTATTAATTAACGAAGTATTTAAAACTAACAAATCTACGTCGTAGGGAGAGGTGATTTATGTGCTGAAACAGGTGAACATGGGTCCAGCGCAGATCTGCAGCTTCGTAATCGGCGATGCGTGCGAAGACGAGTTCAATCCACTGCACGAATGGGAGGTGGCCTTCCCACCGGTCAAGAAACCGCCGATCAAGCCGCCGATCCCTCCGCAGGAAGGCGCGCCAACGTTCAAGGTCCTGCATATATCTGACACGCACTACGATCCGTACTATCAGGAGGGTGCGAACGCCGAGTGCAACGAGCCGCTCTGCTGTCGGCTGACGAATGGCGCTCCGTTGACCGCGTCGGCCGCGGCTGGAAGATGGGGCGACTACAGAAAATGCGATACGCCCAAGAGAACGATCGACCATATGCTCAAGCACATCGCCGACACACATTCAGTGAGCAGCACGAACGATTAAACCCGTCGTCGCGCGACACTTAGATGACGACGATGAGGAGGGGGAGACGCTCATTCCGGAGCAAATCTCGTGCCGCTCGAAAAACATTTTTAGCAAATATGACCGATAAACAATAGGGAAATAGTTGATTTACTGATTATGACATAGTCTCTCTTAACTTCGTTAATTTTCAAGTTAATTCATTAATAATATATAATTCCTTCCTGCGCGCAAGAGAAGTTTTTTAGTTTTAATTATCTCCGGACATTGCTTTACAAATTTTTCGATTCTTTGATTGTTTGACTTTTTTCATTCTATATTAGGCGAACGGAATAATTAGGAGAAAATTAGGAGAAAATTTCTCTTTAGCGTTGAAAATATTTTCCAGGACATCGATTATATTTTGTGGACGGGAGATCTGCCGCCTCACGACGTGTGGAATCAAACGAGAGAAGAAAATCTAAAAGTCTTGCGTGACACGGTCGCGCAGATGGTGGAGATGTTTCCAGGAATACCGATATTTCCGGCGTTAGGAAATCACGAGAGCGCACCGGTCAATAGGTACATCCGCCACATGAATACAAACTCGCGTACTTTCACTTTTCTAGAAAATATCACCTCAGGTTACGATTAATTTGTGATATATATATCCAGATCTCACTCACAGACATAGCAGAGTGTTTTCTCTTAAGAGATTCTATCATATGGAGCAGATTTTAGTTTAAAAGAAGAAAGTTGACGCACGTAAAATAGGACGCGAGAGAAAGGAAAGGGGAAAATAACTGAGCTGTCGTTAAATATTTCCTACTTGGCAATTAAATTAGTATTTTAAAACTAATTAGAGTTTTTTAATTTAAAATTACTTTAAAAGATTTTAAAGTGTTTGCTTGAAAGGACTCCACAAGAAGTAGAAAGCATTCGATAATGGATTAACGCGATGTATAAAGACTTCTGTTATCTCATATTATTATCTCTATATTAATAACAGAAATAAATCCTTTTTTTAATATAAAATGTAGATAAAATGTATTTCGGTGAAAAGGAGAGGATCACGAATTTTAGACGTATTTTACACATGTTTAGATTTCTGAAATGATTCTACTGGGACTCAGTATCTATTTCCGTTCTTTTTAGCTTCCCACCTCCTTTCGTGCCTGAAGAGAATAGTATCTCGTGGTTGTACGACGAACTCGATAAACAGTGGCGACTTTGGCTACCGGCCGGTGTATCCCATACTGTACGTCGTGGCGCTTTCTATTCGGTCTTGGTTCGACCGGGTTTCAGGATTCTATCTGTTAACATGAATTATTGTAATAACAAAAATTGGTGGCTACTGATCAACAGCACGGATCCGGTCAGCGAACTGCAGTGGCTCGTGTACGAGCTGCAGGGCGCGGAGATCAACGGTGAAAAGGTGCACATAATCGGGCATATACCTCCGGGACATTCAGATTGTCTCAAAGTGTGGTCGAGAAATTACTATCACATAATCAACCGGTTCGTATATACTTGATCGTTTATAAATCGCTATCGAGCTCCATATGGTATTTGAATGACAAATGTTCTCCTTCCGCCTTTACCTAGCTATGAATCAACTATCACGGCACAATTCTTCGGGCACACGCATTACGACGAGTTTCAATTATTCTATGATACATCAGACCTTGGTAGAGCGGTTAGCATCGCCTATGTTGGTCCTTCGGTCTCGCCATATTATGATCTCAATCCCGGCTACAGGATATATTACATTGATGGAGATCACGCCAAGACTACAAGAGTAAGTATAATAACGCTATTAATATACTTTCTCATGAGCATAATTAGCAGGATCTAGCGATCCAGCAACACTGTACGCTCGTGTCTTAAGCGTTATTTATCATTTTCTAACTGACGCACGGATTCCAGATGGTCGTCGATCACGAGAGCTGGGTCATGAATCTCAAGGAAGCGAATCTTTATGATTACCCGATCTGGCATAAGTTGTACAGCGCGCGGCAAGCCTACCAAATGGCGTCACTCTTGCCGAGGGACTGGGACTCGCTAATCGACAAGATGACTAACGAGCCAGCCCTCTTTGATCTCTATTACAAGTAAGCCTGCTCGCATTATACGATGACTAATACCATAATTTCTTAAAAGAAAATAATCGGAAATATTGTAATATAATAATATATGGTCCATTACTTAAATCGATCGGATTTAACTGAATAAAGATATGTATGAACGAAGATGCTTCAGGGCACTTCAGAAAGGAAACCTAAGGTTCGAGGTTTATAATCCTTCTTGAGAAAAGTAACATATATTTGCCTTTGTTCTTTGCAGACATTATTACAAAAACTCTCCAGTGCGACCGGCATGTAATGACGAGTGTCGCAAGAGATTGCTCTGCGATCTGCGCAGCGGAAGAAGCCACGACCGAAAGGCATTATGCCAGAGTTTGGAAGCGAGAATCGACGATGAAACGAGAACAGGCTGGCGTGCATGGATCTACAAGGGGCTCGCACTATCGTACGTAAAGGATTTCTGGCTTGAAATGTATTCCGGCAACGTTATGACTAACAAAGTCGGTTTAATCAACTCTCCGAATAAATATGTAGCGAATAATTCGCAAACTGATCCGCAGTTGACTCTTTCTTAATTTTCAAAAATCTGATCTTTCTCTTACTTATAAAAAAGAAGAACTTATCTCAAACTGTGTAGTAGGTTTTTAACGATATGCTGAAAGTCTGCTTTTTCTGTTTCACACGCATTTTTCACACTAGTAAAACTTGTGCAACTTTGCGATAGCTTTAAACGGACTTGTAAAACAATAACTAAGAAGTTGAAGAACTGTGCAATGATTTATGGTAAGGTGAAGGTCTTTATCTAACTGAATCTAATGACATTGAAATTTCACATTAAAATTAATAATAGATTAATAAAAGATTAATAGTAAGAAGTCGTTTAACAGTCGTATGTTGTAAATACTGATACAAATAACCTAGCTTGGTTGCAATTGTGCGACGTTATGTTAACGAAATGCGAAGAAATATTAACAATATTTACATAATAATATTATGACAATAAATTGCTAGACTGATTAATTGATATCAATTAAGCGTATCGATATCCGTGTCACTTACAAGGAACATGTCACTGTCTGAAATCGATTTGATTCTCCTTGAAATAAATGTTAAGCATAAATTTAACATACACGTATTATTTATACATGCCCATTTTGAGGAAAAAGGTAAAACAACCCTTCAAAAGCCCCTTTCAAAGCTGACGCTTATATGCGATTATCATGATATATAAAAAAAATATATGCTTATAGCTTTTTATGTACTTTACAACTGTATATTTTCCAAAAAATCTAATGTTTTTCAATTTTTTAACTTTTTATTCATTCTCAAACATTCAATTTTGTAGAATATGTATTAATAATAATAAAATAATAATAAATGAATAATAATTTTTTATTTTTATATGTACAAGAAATATAATTTCAGCAAAATAAGAATAAAAATGGGAACACTTTAAAAAATATTAGATTTTAGAAAAAACTAAATACATGGTTATAAAGTACGTAAAAAACCATAAAAGTTTTGTGACACATTTTTTCACGTATCTTACTATTTCAATGATAATTGATTATAATAAAATATAAGTATTAACTTTAGGGGATTTTATTTCATCTTGTAAAACTCAAAATAAACATGTTTAAAAAATACGTGTCTCTTAGATTTTTGCGTATAATTCACTTTATAGAGAATCAAAGGATCAAAGAGATTCGAAGAATTAAGTTTCAGACAGTTGACATGCCCCTTGTTATTATAGATATAATCAATTTTTTTATATACACATAGCAAACCTGATATTTTCTTATCTACATTAGCTACGTTTTTCAATATTATTTTAGTGTAATTTGTTAAAAAAGACTTCTTTTCCGCTTATTAATTAATGTAACACGTAAAAAACTGTAGTAAGAGACGATAGATTTTAACATGACAAAGAGACATTCGCTCAATAATGTATTTAGCAAATAGGTTTAAGTTTCGCTCAAAGAACTTAAAGAGCCTAACAAATAAATGTCGACCAACTGCATTTAGTAGCACCGAGATTGCTAATATTGCTTTACCTAAAATGCATGTATGTGAAATAAGTGTACATGTATCGCACTTGAAAGAGTTTTTGACAATTGATTAGACATATGAATCATCGTGTAACATTTGCATGAAAGATTGAAAACATTAATTTCTTTAACCGAGAAGCATGACGGTAAAGGAAAATATTCAATATTTTTTCATATGTTTCAGAAGTTTCTTCGCAAAACATGTCGCGTCGTAATTCAAAATAACTGCATTTTTATAATGCAAGCTCCTTCGAGTGTCGACCATATAAAAAATAAAAAGAAACAACAAAATTTCTGTTACGAATTATATATATGAGATATTATGTAATTTTAATTGCGTGCCTTGTTGACTGAAACGTTATAAATATATTTTTCCTTAACATGGCAATTTTTCCAATAAAACAAACATATATAAAAACGGTGTTGGGATTACCCGATCTAGATGTAGATATATATCTTTTAACCATTTGAATTAATTTCAGCATCGCTCAGAATCGCGCGTAATATTAATGAACAAGTTTCACAACAAAAATGCTTTTCTTAGGAGCACTTAATCTGATAAGCGCACCGCGGCATTCGAGCTAGCTTTGTCCTGAAAAAGTCAATTAATTAATTTGTACATATCTAGAAATACAGTAATCTTGTTTGGTGGCGGAGAGTAACAACCGATGACATTTCTGTCTTCTACACTGCGCATTATAGTAAGTAGTACAAGTGTATATAAATTATAAATTATAAATCATACTCATAAGTAATACCAGCCGCATAATTTCCGAGGCAGTAATTGTTTAAGCCATGAAAAATTATGCTGTAGCTTTTTCAACATTTCTGATCTATTTAATATTGAATTGAATGATTTAACAAATTACTTCCGCGTGTAAATGAACTTTACTAATTTCAGTAATTACTCCGAATAGCCAGATATTTATCGAGAACAGATTTTGAAAGTGTCCGCCAAAAATTTTGTCGATAAGGTCAGCAGAAATATGACAGAATTAGATTTCTGTTGGCATTTTATCGACAAAATTTATAACAGACACTGTCTCATCCCGCATAAGAATACTAAATTAAAAAATTTTAAAGTTTGATTTTTGCATTCTAAAAAACTTATATCCAAGGATAATTTTATTGCATGCAATAAGAGCTGTGTCATTAATTTTTACTCGTTCGAAAAAGATAACTCGAGGTTTCTTATTAATGCGCGAGAAATGATCTATTCCCCTTATATGTTTATCAAATTTGGCAGCTAAAGTGACAAATGTATAAATGTCATCGAAACTTTTTTTACAGAATGTCCGTGGTTATGGCCATCCCCAGGTTCGCTTACAATTTACCAAAGTACGTCTTAGGACTGGGTTAGAACAAGGAAACGGACGCCAAGTGCAAATGTATGACTCAACTTGTGATGTTAAATTATTAAAAATATTCAGGATGTCCTCGTCGCGTTCAAAACGCGAGTTTCGACGCACCGTTGACAATTATATCCGTCGAAATTGAATACCGCGTTCGATTCGCAATCATTTTGCAGGATCTAACACATTAATCCTTCAATCTCGAAAGAAACTCCAGAAGAAAACAAACAAATTAAAATAGTACAATCAAATAACAATATTATAAGATAAATTTTTACATTTTTATGAAAAGAACTGATCAATTTTACGAACCGAATTGAAAAATTGACCTATTGGCTGTTATCTTTTAATAAAATAGGTGCGCAAAAAAGATTTAAGGAAATGCAAACCAAGGAAATATAATATTTCATGATACTTATGATATTTAATGAAGGTCGGAAATTTTTTCTCATTTGGAGAAACACGATTCAATCTAATATTAAAATACATCGACACAATTTCAATTTGTAATGTGCAAAATGCGCGAGAAAGTATTTTACGTGAATCGTCGCGTTTTATCTATTCAGGAATGAGGATAATTATCGATTTCGTCGACAAATCTGGGTTCAATAAAATTACACCGTTTTCAAGCTGTTCCGAATCCTCTAATGAGCTTTGTGTAACATATACGTATGTAAATATATGCAAATCTTATGATTGCGCAGATCAGTTTTCTCTCTCGGTACTCGTTATAGTTGACAAATGGCTAATTAGTTTATCAAACGCACATGATATCATCCCATTTACACGCATCAGTCAGATTGACTTCGGACAAACACCGATTAGCACAACCGGCGATTAGTTCGGCACAATTATTAATTTTCGCTTATAGCAAAATTGTTGATTACGAATCACATGATTCATTGTTTCTAATCCTTCTTAATTGTCATACAACAACAAAATTAATAATTCTATTCACTTTAGTAAGATGTTATACTTATGTATTGCTTAACGAGTTATGTGATCGTCGACTAATGTGCATTTCTATCATAATGCAGATTAAACTTTAATCTGTAACTGTTTATCTTTTTCTAATTTTTGAAACTAGAAAAAAAAATAAAAAGTAAATTAAATCGAGATTAAAATTAATCTGCATTCGTAGAAAAATGGACATAAGTCGCGACTGGAATTCGATCGAAGACGCTTTTAGTAATCAAATCTCACGTTTACCGCTGCAATATACTTTATGTTTATACAGATAACACTGTGTACGATGCTTATACGTAAGAAATTAATCGCGGCCGCATTCGATCGCTAAACGTGCGGGGTATGATTGCGCGGACCTCGTAATATATCCATGATTCGGAAACATTCAGAATGAACATGAACGCGAGAATTTTTACAAATCAAAACGCGCGAATGCTCTCAGTGTTCCTAATATTTTGATTGATCTGTGACCTAGTCCAGATAATGTGCGTCGACCATTTCGTTCGTTAGTATAGTATTAAGTATCGTGCGTTATCGAAATAGAGAAAATAGACTAACAAAAGGATGCTGGATTAAGTCATTTTTAAACTCAAGCAATCACAATTTATCGACGGAGATATAAACAGAGAGTGTTAATAGAGAAAAATGATTTTCATCTTAATAAACGTTCTGCGAAATGAAACAAAAACGTAAATGATAATATCCTGGATTGCAGAGAAATTACACGACGAATTTATTGTATGTAAAGGAAAAGTTTTTTATTTATTCACAAATGGTTGTGTTTTCGCTGACACGTTGTTGTTATGTATTAAATATATTTTGATATACCCCAGCCTTTTTTATTCCGTTTCACTCTCTTCCTCGATAATTTTTTCGAAATTAAAATCTTTAATTGAAAACCCAATTCTTTCCTACATATCGAATACATATAGCCTCTGACTCATATTTATAATTTCTTAACGAAAATCTTATGTATTTTATAAACCTTTATATATACATTTTAAATTAATTTTGAATGGAAACGAGAAAATACTATATAATAATGATAAAAGAGATAAACGAAAAAAATCTGATACGTTACTCGGGTACTGGATACATCGTCTAGTTTCGTGTTTCGTCCTAAGTACGCGACTAAACGGAACGCAACTTGAACTTGAAAAACTTCTTGCAAAAATTATTTTTTGTTATATTTTCTAATTCTTTTTTCCGTCGGCAGTGTCGGCAGCGTTCTCTGTTGGCGTATCGCGCAAGCGCTTCGCTGCAAACTCCGAATTGGTCCGAATCGGTGTCCACAACGATCTTTCAGTTTCAGGTTATATTTACCTGGATACATTAAAAACACACGTACAATACCTACAAGCGAATATTTCCAACAAACGACGAACATTCGCGTTATCCTAGTGCTCGCTTAAAAATGCAAAAAGAAAAAATCACATCTTTCTGAATGAAGATAGCAATAAATTTTTGTAAGATTCTTACAACATCTTACAATGTTAAGTTCTGTGAAAAGTGTGAAAGTCTGAGAATCTCACACTCTTTCGGTATTATTATCGCAGGATTTCGATAATATTAACTTGCCATTAAGGAAAATATTTAAATTTTACAATTTGCGAACATTAAACTGACTGTGAAGTTGTTAAAACGTGTTTTATCTTCCAAATAGGTAGTTAAAAGCGAGGAACATTTAATAAGATCTCTCCAGATCTCTCCCCCTAGACTCCCTTGAGGACAAAAATTGTATAAAATATTGGTGCTCATTGCTGCTAAAAAAGCTATTGCTGCTAAAAAAAAGTTAGGTACACGAGGCGACAGAATGAATCATTTACATACGGTTTTATTCCTGTTCATTGTTGCGGTAAGTAAGACAGAAAATATTACTTTGCACATAATAAACTGTTCATATACTGTCATATACCCAAATTCCTTTTCTTCAAAATATCCTGCGTTTTTCTTAACGCATTTAAAAGCAACGCAGTTACGCAAATGCATCTAAAGAATGAATCACTATAATATCTGTCGGCATAATATCTAACGTCAACGATTAATTTCACAGATGGACATTGCCGTCGCAGAGTTTTCAGCGGACGATTGCAAGATGCTAGGATTCAATAAAGCCAACGTGCTCTGCTCGACTTGTGAACATTTTGCCAAGTCTGATCTAGAAAAGATTTAGTAAGTAAAAATCCACCGCCCCATCGAATACTTTATTAGGAGTCTCCCGAGTGTATCCGTATGTATAAATCTCTGTGTTCTAATTTCCAGTGCTACATGTAAGGAATGTTGCCTAAAGGACAACGATTACGATTTGTCTGGATCGAAACGCTATCCTAAGGCTGTCCTCGAAGTGTGCACGTGCAAATTCGGGCAATATCCGCAAATACAAGGTACGATCAAATACTTTTGATATAAAACTCGAGAACTGATTGGTGTGCAATGTTGCAACGTAAAATTTGGCACAAGTTCATGATTAATACGCTTCTTTTTAGCATTCATCAAAAGCGACCGACCGAAAAAATATAAGAACCTCAGCATAAAGTATGTAAGAGGTTTAGATC
Organism: Temnothorax americanus; assembly: GCF_048541705.1. Classification (NCBI taxonomy): domain Eukaryota; kingdom Metazoa; phylum Arthropoda; class Insecta; order Hymenoptera; family Formicidae; genus Temnothorax; species Temnothorax americanus. Next base: position 3,099,843 of record NW_027509275.1, read on the forward strand.
CGATCATCAAGTTGTACGACGCGGAAAATAAAGTTGAAGATGTACTCGACATACACAAGTGGGATACAGACTCTGTAGATGAATTTCTGTCGACTCATCTTTCTAAGGATTAATAAAATTAGGAAATATATCGCATTAATATACATGATCGTTTCTATTGAATTCTTAATAAACTATTCCATTTAATATGAATATTACATATACAGTACATGTATGTGATTACGCCTTATCTTCTACTGTCATATGTGTTCATATCGTCTAACATTCCAATTATCGCTTCCACATCCTTTGTAACAGAACAGTATTGTAAACCACGATATATAATATTGTGTTTTAATTTTTGTTCACATTTCTTTAGAACATATTTTTAAAATAGATACCAAAAAAATCCTTCTTTCGTTAAAATGTCCTATCCTTATACAATGAGAGTGCACAGATCAATCGTGATCTGTCCTTATATATAGAAACATTTTTTTTTTATTATGAAAATGATCGAGACACTCATACATACGATTAAAGCAAAATACAAAATTGTAAAGCTATAACACCACCACTTTCAGCATTTCTTTCAATGTATAAATATTACATTGAAAAATGTAACATTTATGAACCCAGTAATCTTATAAAAGAAGAATTCGAATGTTAAAAAATAAACAGAACTCGTTTATCTTTGTTTAGGAACATAATGAGGTCGCAAACTCTCTTGTAGCCTTTTATCATTAATATCGATACATGATATATAAGAATATTGTTATGGAGAACAAAGCACAGTTATCTATTTTAATATAATATAAATTTGACATTATGTATTTCGATTGCGTATATCATCATGTTAGATGTGTGCTTAGATTTCGACGGAGACATCTGTTCACCTTGTTCACATTTAAAACATCCTGCTTCTTGATATCGTATACAATATTATGCATGATTAATTTCTTCTAATTATATTCGCAATTACATGCAATATCGAATAATTTTCATCGCTTACATATACAGAGTGGTCCTGAAATCGTCGGTCAAAATCAGGGATTATTTTTATTTACAGAAGTTGTTGGAAATGTCCACCGTTAACGTAAAACACACGCTTCCATCCGTCTAACCGTTGACTGTCTAACACACTCAAAGATTCCTGGCGTATTTCTTATAATTTCGCAGCTGCCGATAATGCGATCTCGGATGCGTTTTTGAACTAACATTTATGGGAACTTTTTTCATCTTTATGACGAGCCGAATCCAATCCCTGATTTTGACCAACTATTTCAGAACCACCCTGTATAGCGTCAACAATTACAAAGTATGAGAGAAAAATTATCATGCTTGTAACTAAAAGACCATCATTTATACAAAAAATTTAAATCCCTCGCGCATACATACCCTCTTCTGATACATGGTGCTAATGAAATAGGTCGTTCATAGTTGAGAACTTTTAATTAAGAACTTACTATCATATATGTTCACATGTAATGTTAACGCTAATATAGTGTGCAATATTAATAAATAACATTAATATTACACGCTTCAATGATAAAAATGTGTTCTATCCATTATCATTAAAATTTATCTGAATATGAAACACGCAATTGAATTTCCCTTACATCGACGTACTTTTTTCTCGCGTTTACTTTCATATTTTCGTAAATCGCGGTGTTACCTTATCGCCGTGACCTCCTGGCACGCGGACCACCGCGACCGCGCACGAATCCGCGACCTCTAGACTGCTTCACTTGAGGGCTGCGATTTCGTTCTATCTTCGGCAAAGGCTTTTCCGGTTCCACATGTTCTTTTTCTTCCGCCTCGTCGACCAGATTACCCATCTCAGTATCGTTGTCATTGTCTATATCCGTCCACATTTCGTCGACTGGTGTTTTTGCATCTTTTGTGTTAGTGGCGTTTCCTTGTGTGTTAGCGATAGTTTCCTTGTCATTTTCCTTCGCATTTTCCTCCGCCTCGCGATTTTCCTCCTCCTCCGATTCGGCGGCATCGGCTTCCAATGGATCATACTTCTCCTCTCCATCCGATCTCTTCGGTGCCACATTTGCATTATCAGCACTATTCTCTTGCTCTTGCGGCTTATCATTATCTTCATTTTCATCACTGATTTCATGACTGATCTTACGACGTTTCCAATGTACATCAGATTCGTCTTTACCTTCGACATTTTTCTCATTCTATAAACGCAATACAAGAATTTTGATAGATGCCAAGATTTTGAAAATAAGCTTTCTTTACAAGCGATTTTTTTAATCGCTTACCTCAGCTTGTTCAGTTTCTTTCGATTCTGCAGCTGGCGCACTTGATGTTAACGATTTTATCTCCGCTACGAAGTTCCGGTAGTGCGTAATGCTGCGTAAATGAGCATTCATATCTTCAGCCAAGAGCATAAACCTTCGGCAACGCTCGCAGTAAAACCCTTGGACCTCTTTGACCATAGATTTACCTAAATAAATATAAATTTCTTAGAAAAATAGCATGCATGTACAAAAAGAACGTGCAATTTTTTTTTTCCATATAAATTAATTTTACATAAATTAAACTTATAACTTTTCTTAAATAATCCATACCAATAAAGATCTGATTTTGACGGCAATATTTGTAAGACGGTATTTTGAATTTCTTCTCAGTTATATTTTCTATAATATCCGTGATGTATTCTTGTTCTTCTGAATCCTCCTCTTTTTCGTTCTTCGCGTCATGGCAAACATCTTTCTCCTCGTCTTCCGCGGTGCGAACCTCAGCTTCTCCCTTTGCCAGTTTGTCTACAAAAACAATTTATGAATTTAAAAATCTCTTCGAAATTAATTCGAAAACAAACATTTTCTTTCATTCTTCATTACCTTTCTTTTTATTTTTCCGTTGTTCCTCGCACTGAACGGCATTCTTCATGTGTTATAAACGCAGTGCTCGTCGTATTCTATGCAAGACGGGAATTCTTTTAGACAAGGGAAGCAGCGAGGATGCAAAAAGTTTTTCAATTGTTGATGCTTTTCGCTCTTTCTATGCGTAGACAAGGTTGTAAAAATTTAGATCGCACATCGTACAATATTCTCTCACGTTGAAATCTACAGACACCTGCAATCAAAAGATCATAAATACATACAAATACTATTACTATATCAAATCTGTATGTGCGTCCAACTCTTTTCTAGAAGACATGATTCTTACTTTCTTTCCGCGTCGTTTCGAGTTGTTCAAGCTAAGTTCACGCTGCTTCTCGGCAACTTGCAGCTCGTGTCTCATCATCAGATCGACCTTCAATTTGTACGACTTGTCCAACTTTTCCATCATTGATGCGCTCGTCCACGTAGGTGATTTTCGAAGGACTGTAAAAAAATATAAAAAGTTAGATACTGCTCGGCGAGTATGTAGATTTATTAATTTCATCAATGATGAAATGCTTACAAATCCATCCCACATATGCTTATTGCAAATGTGACAAAACATATGGTTCATCGGAACTTCGGCGTAACGACTTTCAGCGTGTCTAACTTCCGATTTCTTGCCAGTCACTTTTGTGTTTTCTTTATCGGTTTTCTCAGACGCATCTTTCGCTTCCTTCGATGGAGAATCTTCCGCTGCGGACTTCTCTACCTTTTTCTCGCTATCTTCCATTTTTTCATCTTCTGTTTTCTCAACTTTTGCTTCTTCCGTGTTTTTCTCATCCTTCCAATCGCGCTTCTTATCCTCGGACTCGTCTACGTCATTGCTGTTCATCACAAATAATCTTAATCTAAGATAAAACTCATGTTCCAAGGAAAGTTTCGTAATCGATTTGAACAGTTGAGCACGTTAAACTTGCTATGAAATTTTAACTTCCAATTATAAATTTAACTATGTAGCTTGGCAAGTCATAGTATTCATGTCAATTCATACAAAATTTCGTTTGTGAATCAAAAAATTGTATCAATATTTATATAGAAGTGTATAGGAAGATGTAACTCATACATCTTACACTTGAGTGTAGGATAATATATTATCGCCGATTGGAACACCATACGTCAAAATGCGTTTTGGTGAATGTACAGGGAGAAGAAATTACGAAAAGCAACAGCAAAATTTTAGCACTCTGGCCAATATTTGTGAAATATAAGTTGAATCGCATTGACAGTATAGGATAAACATATAAAAAGAAAGAGATACAGATAAGAGATATATAGAAATTTCTGAGACTGGTACAACAAAACATATATTAGCTAATGTTAAGAAACATATATAAAATATATGTATATGTATACATGTACTTAGGCAAATAGTTCGGAGAGACTGAGACTTACTGAAATTTGAAGAAACTATACCAATCACAGGTAATCGGGAGCTTACCTTTTCGGAACAGGCGGTTCTGCTTTTTCGCTATCAGAGGTCTTAACATCCTGCTGTTCCTTTTTGGCAGTCTGATTTTGTTTAGAGGCAGGAATTGGTTTAGAAGATTTATCGTTGCGATGTTGTATTTGGTTTCCGTTCATACGTTGACTGCCAGACTGGGGTGCACGAGATTGTTGTGCGGATGGGCCACGTCGCCCAGCGGGGCCATCTCGGGCTCGATTGCCCATCTAGTTAAGTAGTAGAGGTCAAACGACCAAAAGCATCATGAGAAGTATCTGATGTAACTGTGATTCTTCTCAAATCGAGACACTGGTTCTAGAAACCACTTTGGGATTTGAGGGAGAGAACAGTTCTACAGTTGATAAATGGAAGCAGGACGGAGTCGGTGAGATACCGAAGCTCTTTCTTCCATTTCCACACAAAGTATGGAAGGAAAGGGAGAAAACTGTAGAGTGCATTTGAAAATCGCATCGTGTATATACAGGCACGATCGCAACGATCATAAGATACGATCATAATTATAAAAAGTAGATATAATTATTTTTGCCACTAAAAATATTTGAGTAAAAAACTCGGCGAACGCTAATGAACGTGAAGAAGAAGTTAAATCAAGTGAAATATGCAACTCGTGTATATAAGTGGTAGTAGTTTTGAATAAAGTGCAACCACGTTGATTTTAGTGTATCACATTAGCGGACAGAAGACTCTGGTTACACAGATTGTAATGTGAGACAATGTTCAAATTCGGTCCTGCAAAAACCTTCAGTGAACTTCCAGTAGTAAATTGAGATTTACATTCTGAAATCAACACACGTGTTTCAACAGTGCTCTTTTAATGAAATATTTTTATGGACGATATCTAGAAGCCGTTTCACACACACACAGGCAATGTTGATCCATCAACAAGAATTATTTATATCTTAGTGATTTCGTTGGCCGTGTCTAATCGAGTGAGCGATAACATCCTATTTAATCGATCGGCTCAAGAAGGGGAATTTATAACGTTCCGAATAATTAAAGACCGTTTGTGTCCATGCGAGGAAGCGTGGACTACAGATTGTCATTTTATAACTCCTGTTTACGATACAGAAGAAGATCGTAAGCAAGTGTTAAAAGAATTGCCTTAAAGATTACCTTGGCTTAAAGATTACCTTTGAGAAAAAAAAAGCATCGCGTATTCCATCGAAATCGCTTACCTTATTGTATGGCTGAGGACGTTGGTTCTTCATGGGATGCCGCGCCACACGATCGTTAAATCGTCCGGAGGAATAGTTCTGTTGATTAGGATAATTCGGTCCTGGTCCAGAATAATTATTTCCCAGACTCATCAGAGACGGCACCTGCATCAAAATGATGGGATTAAAAATCGAGTCCGGGGCATGAAAACAAAATTATCAAGCGGAATCGTCAAGCGATCCTCGTACCTGCGGCTGCGACTCTTGCTGACTGCGAAGTAGATTTGTAAGGAGGTTGCTGGCGATCGCTAGCTGTGCCTGCGGCGATGCCAGGGAGAGATTGTTGTTGGGCGTAGGCAGAATGCCTCTGCCAGGCATCATGCCACTCTCCCAAGGATTCATTCCACCCATGCCGCCGCTCCCGCTCATTCCGCCACCCATGTTACTTCCCATGCCGCTGTTATTGCCAACTCTGTTACCACCACCGCCTCCGGTATTACCGCGATTGAAATTTCCTCGATTCCCGAAGGAATCCCTCTTCACTCCACGATTAAATGACATTGTGCTTCCAATGCTGGACAAACATTTGGAAACAATTAATCTTGGATATCACCTCACTAGGAAGCTAATTTATGTGGAACGTTCCGCAATGGTTTTTGAAAAATTTAAATTCTTTGTGTTCAGATATTCTCTTTTTTTTTTCTTTCCCATTTTTTTCAAATAATTATTTTAAAAATCTACGAGATATTAGAGCTCAACATATCTTGAATTCTAGATAAATATACTTTGCAAGCACATCTTGTTTATATATAACACAAAATTGCATTAACAGAAGTTAGGAGTCTAAAATCTTGTTCTCAAGAGCAATGATAATAAAATAATACACACACCGGTGCGTGTATGTATGAGTATGGATGTGTGTGTGTGTGTGTGTGTGTGTGTGTGTGTATGCGTGTGTGAAAAAACGAACGATTAAACGAAGCTCGTCTAATTAAACATTCAGCATTGCAGTAGAGAAATCTTGCAATGTGGAGCAAGTAACGTGAAAAACGTAACAACAGGTGAAGCACACGTAATACTATTATACTGTTTTGTATCGAAAGCTCCGCGAAACGACGTGGCCAGACGTGGCGGATGACAAACGCTTGTCCATCACCGAAACTCGCAATCGCGAGCCGAACTTCCGCGATATAATTCGGTGACGTAGTCGACAAACGAGCTCTGATGTGCTCTGATGTAGCGAGATACTAGCATGTGCGTTACGGAGAAGTATCGAATTTCCTTACCAAAGCGACGACGCTAAGCGTAATGTGGAGAGAAACCGACGGGAAAGATCGGAGCAAACGAAACGAAACCCAAATGAACGCAGCGAACGATTGCAAATGGCGGACCTCGTCGATCACCGCTCACCGCGAACCGTGGGGCATGGAGTTGAGGAAGATCGTCGTGCCGTCATCGCAATTCTTTCAAACATGCTTATTGGCCACATGTGGGGTCGATTGTGTATATCTTTTGATACGAAGTGAAAATTACAAAAGTGAAAAAATTTACTAGAGTATCTACGATTTTATTTGTCGAAAACTAATAAATCTGTCCATTTTTGTAATTCTTTCACTTTGTTTCTCAAAATAATTTGAGAAATAAAAGTTCCCTAATGAAAGAAATGAAAGAATCCCTAGAAGACACGCGCGTTCCCATTGGAACATCACACGTATGAATTCTCCAATTATCCGCGTGAATATATACATACACGCGTAGAAACCGAGCTAAATTAGGGCCAGTTTCACCATCTCCGATTAATTGTAACCTAATAACTTTTGATTAAACTCACTTTTCGTCTCTTTCTAAAGGACAATTAGAAAAAGATAAAGAGTGAGTTTAATCTTATTAGGTTAATCAACGTTGGTGAAACTGGCCCTTGTCCATTTTTACCCCAATGTAGATTAACTTTAATCTCGATTTAGTTGATTTAATTGTTATCTTTTTCTAGTTTTAAGAATTAGAAAAGAATAATAAGTAAGTTAAACTAGGATTAAAGTTAATCTACATTAGAATCTACTACATTAGAAATTGACGTTTAATAAACGTATTATATATGTCATATTTATTCCATCTTGGACAAATCTACTATTTCAATTGCACTCCAATAAGTAGATAATAATTAACGCTATAAACAATTCTTTACAAGCACGACGGACTTTCTCGGTCCCTCGCATGAATAAAACTTTGAAGAAATATCGATATCATCACTATATTGCCATTATATATATTTATTTGTATTCTTAATGAAAAAATGATATAAAAACGATTAATTATATAAAAAAAAAACGACACGTCTGCACTCATATATCATATCCTTCAGAGACATGACTAGCTGATTTCGCGCATCGTCCACGAGTTTCTTTTTTTTTTAAACAATATTGTTTGGACAAGACTTTACGTAACAATTTTTCTATTTACGAAATCCTCGGGAACCCACGAGATAATTCAAACGATTCGACTATCGATCCGGTATAAATTATTTTGCTTTTGAGCGCACGCAGCCACGCAGGCAAGGCACGCACATGCCACATGCCACATGCACATGCGATCATTGCGATCCTGCGATCTGCGTCGTCTGGTGTCACATGTCACATTGTCGTGGCATCTTTCAAGCTTTCAACAGCATTAGCGCGAGAAGTTGTTTCTTCCCGGAGTTTGGCTCTTCTAAAAGTTCTAAATAATGACCACGTTGGACACCGACAAGGTAAATAAAAAAAAAGAGAACGGAAGAATATAGTGAAGTTCTTATTTTGTCGATCAAAGTCGTGATCGCGAGCCGGTCTCCCTAACGGTTTTATCGCGAGACTAACAAGTATCTTTCGTAATTGTGCTTATTCATTCTCGTTATCGCTGCGCTAAGCACTCTTCAAGGTGCGCAAGGTGCGTTCTTTCCACGGCATTTATTTCCCGGTTTAAACCAAGTCCGGAAAAAATATTCTACGTTTAAAATTTCGAGACAGCTCGAGGAGGCTTTATAGAAATTTATCGCGCGAGGTTTTCGTGGTTATAAAAACGATTAATTATGTCCAATAAAATTATATTACGCGTTATAGAACCTTGACGTAGATATTGCTTTATTTTTGCGAGAAAATTAGAAGATCCGTTACGCTTTTGGAAAAATAATTGCAGCCTTATTTCATTGACAATAATCAAAGCAAATTTTTGTTTAAGATGGATGAAAATGTGGCGCCAGAGCGGCCAGAGAAGTCAGAGACACCAGAGTTGCCAGAGACACCGGAGTCGCCAGAGACAAAAGCACAGGACGTTTCTATCCAGGGATCTGATTGCAGTGACAATTCCAAGGACCTTCCAATGGAATCTCCTTTGGAGGATGAACAGTGGTTAGATATACTTGGCAACGGTCAGCTGAAGAAGAGAGTTATAAAGAAGGGCGAGCAAAATGTAAAGCCACAGAGAGGCGATATATGTACAGTAAGGATTATGGGTGTACTTGACAGTGGTAAAGTGGTGGAAGAATATGTAGCTAAGCAGATACAAATAGGAGACATGGAAGTGGTACAGGTATTGTAACTGTCATTAGAATTTTGTCACTTTATGTCGCTCATATAATAATGAGATTCAAATTGCAGGGATTAGATCTAACGATTGTATTGATGGAACTGGGTGAAATTGCTCTAGTTGTAGTCGATCCTAGATTTGCGTATGGCACACGTGGAACAGCATCTATACCATCTAACGCTACTATTACATACACGGTTGAATTGAAGGAAATAAAAGAGGAGCCTGAGATAGAAACTCTAAGCATTAATCAAAGGAGAGAAATAGGGTAATGGTTTTGTTTATGAGCCATATATAATTGAAGATCACTTATTTTCTGCAGCCAAGTGCCGTTAAAAGATAAGGCTTTACGTGATTTATCTTTTTAACTTCTTTGCATCGCGTTTTGTAATTTATTTCTTTACAGCAACAAGAAACGCGAACGTGGAAACTGGTTTTTTATGCGAAAAGACGTTAATCACGCGATACTATGTTATCGGAGAGCGTTACAATATCTATTCATAGACGATGATACAAGCTGGAATAAAAATGGAGAAACAGAGACGGTTAGCGATACTGAACTGCAAGCTCTGTTAGATGATTGTGTAAAGGTGTATAACAATTTAGCAGCTGCATTAATTGAAACTGATGCCTACCACTCAGCTTTAGATAATGTAAACAAAGTTCTAAAGTATCAACCAAACAATACGAAAGCTCTGTACAGAAAAGGTAGTAAAAAATTTTGTCTAAAGTTTTTTCTTTTATATTTTGTCTTGTTTTTTTTAATAAACCAACTTTTTTTTAATATCCTTGATTCATACTTTATATGATAAAAGTACATATTTTTCTACATATATATGTATTATTTACAGGAAAAATATTCAAAATCCAAGGACACTATGGAAAGGCTTATCTAACTTTTCTTGAAGCGCTAAAGATAAATCCAGAATTGTGGTCGGCAAAGTTAGAATTGGCGAGTTTAAAAGAAAAAATGGCAAAACAGAATGAGAAAGAAAAGTCTCTGTATGCTAAAATGTTGGGTATAAATAAAGAATCTGATAAGCCGTCAAAGGATGTAAAGGTAGAAGATAAAAGTAAAATTGCTAAAGGAATACTATGGACTTTGCTTGGAGCATCTGCTGTTGTCGTTGGCATGCTTGTACACAGATTTGCATCGTGAAAAAGAAAAAAAAAGGAATAGAAAAGGCAAACCAGCTAAGAAGGTGCAAAATAAGTTGTATTTTTTGTGTTAATAACAGAAGTATATAATTAAATATATTGTAAATTTTTATAATTATACAAATATTAAATTATATATTTTTAACAACATTTCTATATGTAAGTATATTTGAACCAATAAATGGTAAACATAAATTCAAAATCTTGCAAATAGTTATATGAAATGACTGTTTTATGATGGTTCAAACATATATACATATTTACGCATTAGATTTTATAATATATTATTAAAAATTACAAAGTGCAGTTTTCTTTATTTTAATTATGTTTAATATATTCCATTAAAGAAGTACACATTGTTAATTAAATATAAACCCATTATATCAAATTCTTGAGTTCTTCTGCAGTCTTAAGACACGTATCTAAATAATGCGTATACAAATTAAAAATATCGTATATATGTATAAGCACGAGTTATTTTCATTTTACAGGTACATTGTTGAATAAAAAATATAAAAGGAAAATAATCCAAGAGGGGAATTCTTAACTTTTAACTGGCTTAACTGACCGGAAGTTCAGCTGTATATAAAATCTACATCTGTATAAATAAAATATTAACAATTGAATTTAAAAACTAATCTCAAGTGCTTAATAATAATTATTTTTATTTGTCAGTTAAATATAGACTAAATCTAGACTAATGTACGCATTATATAATTTTGCATTTGTCATTTTTTATTTATGTAAAATAAGTTTGTATTTAATATAGATCAACTTAGTGTTTATTTTTATTTTTTAATAAAATTTGCGATGTTTGTATTTTAATGAAATAAATTGTATATGATACAACTCTGAAAATATTGAAATGTTATGCTTATTGTACGAGGTAATAAAAATTCTCTATTTTGAAAGAACATATATTTATTCATATTTAAAAATTAAAAAATAAAATGTTAAATTACATATTATAAAAAATATATTTTATAAAATTTAATAACATATTCGTTGTTAACAAAATAAATAGATTCATATTTATTTTAATAAAATACGATAATGAGATTTTAAATTTAAACAACCGCGATGAAAGTTAAACAATATACATACATATTCCGCTATATAAATCTTCAAATATTAAGAAATGCTGGAAATTCATGAGTTAAATAATTTTCTATCGTTTCCATTTTACTATTATTGTTCACAAGCGGGAACGAGCCTTCAATATTTTCCAATGATATCTCCGAATAACTTGTATTGTCACAATACATTTGATCAGCGTTCAAAAGACTACTTTGAAATTCTATATCCTGATAATCCGGTAAATTCAATATTTCATTGCAATTTGCTTCAAACTGATCAACGAGTTCATTAGTAGGTAACAATTCCAAATTATTGGTGATTTCTACGGTAAGAACTTGTCCCGTATTTACATCTACTAATGAAAGAACTTGTGGGATAGAATCGACGATAGATGAATTTGTAAGTTCCAACGACAAGTTAGGGCATTCGGGATTTTCTTCAGGATTTAATAATGGTTGTACTTGCAGTTGCGAATCAACTGCCTGTTTCTTTACATTTGTGATTGAGCAATCTCTTTGTTTATTCTTCGAAGTTGATTCCCATCCTTTTCCGGTTTTTATTTTATTAGTTTCCGATCCGTTTGGTTTATCTGGTACTGGCACAAGATGACCATCTTTTGTTTTCATGAGCTTTACAACCTGTTTGAAACGGTATATGAATACATATCGTGTACAAAGTACAACGAAGTAAGAGTTTATTAAGGATTCTTTTTTACCTTTTTCTTTTTTTCCAGTGTAATTCTGTGACAGGTTTCCATGTGACGAGTGAGGTGATGCGAGCGTTTGAATGCGGTGCTACATTGCACACAGGCAAACGGCCGATGCTGCTCGTGCGACAATTTATGTCTCTTCAGTAAGCTGTTTCTCTTAAACGCTTTGCCACATTCTTCGCAGATGAATTGTCGCTCCTTACTGTGAATGTAAAGTACATGATCCTTGAGAATGCTAACGCTGGTAAACGTCTTGCCGCAATGCTCGCACACGATATTTCGCTCTTCAACATGCAGTTGTTTATGCCTATCTAGATCCGTCCTTCTGGCACACTGAAACGTACACCCATATATATTACAGGCGAATCGCTTTGCGCCCTTGTGAATGCGTCTGACGTGTTGATCCAGGGCTCTTTGCGTGATCAATCTTTTCGAACAGATCGCACAGGAAAATATAGCCCTTACAGGTACATCCCTGTTGACTTTACCAATATGTAACGCAGACTCCAAGTGTCGAAAATAGTCGTCTTTCTTTGCGAACGTGTGTCTACAATCGGCACAAAAATACGGACCTGTAGAATAATATTATTAGACGATATATAAATAAAAGAGAAATCTTGATCATTAATACAATTTTAATATTCGTTACCATTTGTCGAATCTTGCTCGCTTAATTTTGGGCTGTGAACCACCTTGAAGTGTTCGTGCGCTTTCTTCTTCGACGCGAAAGTAATATCGCAGCGTGGACACTTGTAATTGTCATGATTCCGAATGTGGGACAGATACGTCTGCTCGATACTGAACGTTTGCAAACATTGCTGGCATTTGAATCGCCTCTTCTTACAGTATTTCTCCTCGTGCTCCTTTTCGTCCGTATCCGCGCTTATCATGTCTCCGCATTCCGAACATACCTTACCGCCTCGATAGCTGTGCTTCGCTCTATGACGGTTCAGAAGGGCGCGTTTAGGAAAACTTTTCGGGCACACGTCGCATAAATGAGAATGCCTGACCACCCTTTCTCCGTGAGCGCGAAACAAGTGAACTTCTAAATGCTTTCGTCTGGCGAATTTTTCGTTACAGCGAGGACAATTATTTTTCTGATGACCCTCCAAATGACGATCCAAATGTCTTTTATATCTGAATGTCATTAGGCATTGCTCACACTTCTGCATCTGTTCGTTTCCATCTGACAACTCCAGATTACCAATTTTTATTTCACGTTTCAATTCGGATGTGATACTTTGATTTATACAACCGTCGTCTTTGTTGATGTTGGAATTTGAATCCATATTACTTCCCGCGTAAGGTTCGACGGAACAATTGTGGTTTCCTATTTTCTTTCTTTCTAAACATTGATCTTTGTCAGATGTACAGAATTCATTACCGTTAACGGTTATTGTTACATCATCCGATTCTTTGCTCGAGCAATTTGAAAAATTCGAAAAGTTCAGACTCATCGTGTTGAAATGTTGACTCGAATGTGAAATACTAACATCGGTTGATCGGTCTTTCGTCTTTTCCTCTTTGCTTTTTGCAGACTCTTCGGCATTTTGCAGGAGGAGGCTTTCAATTTTCATGAAATCAAGGCTATTCAAATTAACATCGTCCAAACCGTCGTCTCTCTGTAAACCAATGTCTGTGGCACTTGTGGGAGCGACCACCGGACCAACCTCAGAGTTCTTACTCTCGAGGCTGCCGATGCATTCTCCGAGATAATCATAGCTGTCCATCTCGCCATTCTCCGCGCCCACGTTTGGGACAGCATCCAGGGTCGAGTAATCCTGGGGAAAGGTGGACGAAATATACAATACGAAAACTGTTAGACGACATCCAACGCGACAATTGCGACGGTGTATCTCATAAAAGTAACTTAGTTCAATAGGCATCTCACCTGGCTGTCAAACAAACGTAGCGTTATCATTTTCGGACCGTGAGGATTTAACCGATATTTGCACGAAAATGCGATTGTTTTATATGTAGTAGGAGATGTGCTACATTTAGCTTGTTAGTCGGTTTTAGAAGGATTATGCCGAATATCTCCGTGAAATTACGCGAATTCTTCAAAACATTCGTCGGATAACCGCATGACGCATAACCTAAAAAGCGCTGTGCAAAAAGCCTAAAAATGTCCATATACCGTAGATATACATGTCGCGTATGCATATTGGAAATATGGATAATCGAACTATTACTTTATTCGGGACGAAAAGAAGATTTAAAAAAAATAATTGATAATTCTAATTAAATTGTTCAGCTACGGGTTTGCATAAGTATATATATAAGTTAATTTACGGAGATCGATGATATATTCAAAAATAATCGCTTTTCGCTTTTGCGCAAGTTAAATCGAGGCAAATCGGGTATAAAATAAAGCAGAGATTTCTTGATGAAAAATTGAAAATAAAAATATTACTCAGAAATCAATTAGAAAGATGCTATATCGTTGAATCTAGATCGTTAATATAATATATGCATTTTGCAGGATTTATATATTCGAAGTGCAATATATACTTAAACTTCGTCTTCATATACCTATACCTATATATCTTTTATTCGGACATTCCATTCCGCAGATATTCTAGACTCATATATATTTTATAATTTGATATATTTCAAACAGCTAATAAAACGCATAACTATTTGAGAAAATTATTAAAAATTTTTTATTATATATATTTTATTTTTGGGGAAAAAATAGTTCGCAGTACTCTTTGATTCGCGTCGTAGTTATCGACCAAGGTGCGCGAAGTTATCGACGCGGCGCGGCGTTACTTTCGAACTTCTCAATTGGCAGGCGTCGCGGACACGAAACGGACAAACGGATCGGCGTCGCGTAGGGTCGGCGTTGCGAGTGTTGCGACGCGTTTAATTAGTGAGTAACAGCCCTAATTGACGTCGATATTTCAATATTTGACAATAACTCGAGGCAAATATAGCGTTTGCATATCGGTGACGGTGACACGCTTTGAGACGCGTATATTCGTGAAGATTCCGGCGATCGAAACTTGTCGCGCGAGCGGCCGGCCGGCAATAAAGCGACGACCGTACTTTCGAATGTTCCATTTCACTGACGTTCATTTGATTCCAACGCGCATATTTATTTACTCGCATTGTTATACAAGATATTATCCAATAATCGCCATAAAATGCGAGAGTACGTTTGTAACTTAAATTATTGTTCTTTGCGCGAAAGCATCGAAAGAATACGCAAAAATAATACAGGTGATACAGGCCAGTAGGCCTGTTCGTGTTAGACCTGAACTTCTTGCACTTTTCTCTTTTTCTTTTCACGTTGGAGAGAAAAAGAGAAAGGATGAACTGTGCAAGAAATTCAGTTGAAACGATCAGGCCATTTCGAGACGCTACGACGCTACCCAACGCTTACCCCCCCCTTCCCCCCAACCCTCTCTCCCACTCATCGAGTAGCGGGTCAGCGGGTCGTCTCGAAATGGCAGTGGCACCACTGCATACGGGCTGCCACCCGCCATAGACGCGCCATCGCCGTGAACGCCGCGACGATGGTTGCTCCTGACGCGTGAAGTTAACCGCGCGACTTTCGAATTTCCTGTACTCCGTACTCGAGACTCGTCCGCGTACGTTGATACGTTCGCGAGCGCGCCGAGCGAGCCGTAGGCGGCGTAGGCCGTAGTTTCGCGCACTTGTACTTTCCTCGCGTTGATACTCCGTCTCGACGAGAAATAATAAGGTATACTTACGCGTCGCGTGTCGGGATTGTCGTGCAAAGTGCCGCGCGCGCCTGTCACGTTCGGTTAGAGTCGCGAGTGCCGTGTGATTCGTGCGAACGCCATGAAAGAGGAGACCGGGGAGCGGAGTAAGGGCCAGGAGGGGAAGGAGGCCGGGGAGGCGTCGGGCGACGTCGGAGGAGCTACGGGGTGAGTGAATTTTTATCATTTGTTTATTTATTCTTGAAGAATTAGAGCCTGAGTAGATGCGGTAACAGTCTGATCTCGTCCCGCTGAAATCGTCTTCCAATTGTATATACGACAATATTGACGATGATCCGATCGAGCTTGTTTCAATACCCGCAAGGTGGTGTATCAATGTCGAGAAGCAGGATCGTACCGATATTTGAAATTTGAACATGATCGATTATGCGATCATTCCTATTTAGAGTTTATTGAAGAATGTTTGAGTTTGGGGGCGATAAAATATTTTTTTTTCAAATGTTATATTTATAATATGAATAAAAAATCTTAATTCTCTTTAAAATTTTAATTGCTTTCCCCGGCGAAGACTGCTTTGCAATATGTAATATATGATGTGTATTACGTATAAAATATTTTACATTATTTTAAGGCGCTTGAAAGATATTTAACAAAATATTTACACGATATATGAAATGTTTTATTAAATATTAATTTATGTAATATTTTTCATCCAATTTTTTTTTTTTACGTAACTGTACACAATATTTTACCATGTTGAAGTTACAATGCTTTAGGTCGTTTATATAAAAATTGCTGATATTTATTTATCAAACGTTATTTACGTTATGCAATTCCTTCGTTAAGCATCTGATCAATGAACGAATAAAGAAAGACAGTCATAAACATGGAATGTCGTTTACGTGCGAGAACGCGAGCGCATATTTTTGAGGAAAAAATACTCGATAGCCAGAAGGAGTGACAGAAATATATATTCGGTTTATTTCATATGCACCATCGTGTATTTCACATTTAGCTATTAGAACTTTTTCTTTTTATATTGTAATTTTGAACGATACATTTACATATACGTCATAAACACATAAAGTTTTTACGCTGGGGATCAACTCTTTCGGCAGAGGTACTTTCGACTCAAGGCCAGACGGCCGAATTTCCCTTAAAATCTGCGACAGCTCGTATAATGTATATATATATGTATATGCATATATTCGCCGCCACTTCGCATTCTGTGCTTTGTGAACATGCGTCTGAACTTCCTTACAAGGCAAAGACTCTTACAAGCTATGATATGTATCTTTTTTTTGTGTGCGGTTCACAAAATACTTCCTTAGTCCAGTTCCTTAGCCCGACTAATTAGATTAGTAAGAGAAAGAAGATATTTTCAGGCAGAAATAGAAACTGTCGAGAAAATGTGTATACATATATATGCGCATATATACATACAAACATAATACATGCCATCTATGAAATTATATATACAGATTATAATATATAAAATATTCGTAGACAATTATAATGAATTATATAATATAGTATAGATTAATTGTTTCATATCTATATAAGGGAGGAGATATGTCTTACAACATATGCCATAAATAATTGTGTAATACGTGTTCAATATCTAGTAAGAAAATTTCTTTCTGCACGCTTGCGGATCGAATAATAAAATTTTAATTTAATATATTTATAATATTTGTAATTAATTTTTCATACAATGCAAATCTGATGGCACTGTACATGATTGAATAAAGATGATGAGTTTTATAATTGAAAATTTTTTAAGGTCTAAGATATCTCATATATCGAATGTTAATATTTTTCGGGAAATCATCCAGATTGTAGCGATGATTGAATTAAGACGTATAAATTATTACGACTATAGCCATCGATCCGCATTGACAAATAATGTTACATCTGCAATTTAAGACGAGAAAAATTTACGCTTAAAATGAGTAAAAAGTCTTCATTGCAAGTTCATTATATACGTATAACATCAGAGCAGGGCGGATATGTGCGAATGTGCGTCATGTGTATGTATGTGCGTGTGGTGTGTCTGTATGTGTGTGTGTATATATATTATTTTATTGGTATATATATGCCTCTCGAGAAAATATATGAATATTGTGTAAATATATAGAGCTTAGGTACACATACGGATCAAAGATAAAAATATGATTTCGATAAGATAATACATCTTGTAATTAACACTCGTATTTTGTAGAATTCTCTTAAATGCATTAGGCATTTCGTATGATATGTTTCGAGTTTTCTTACACAGGTAGATTAACGTTTCGGGAATAGTGGAGGAGAATCGAGAGATAGTGGAGAATTGATAATATATACGTCTTCAGGGGACTCTCTTTATGACGATTATAGCACCATAAGTGTGGAAAGCAGCGGCTCGCTGAGAGCTTTTTCTTTTCAGTAATAAGACAAAAGACAGGACAGGTTACTACTGAGATTAGAGCATTTTTGCCATTCTTATTTGCTGTTGTTGATGTGTTGTTGCATGCGAACGCGATTTTGAAAAACACTTTTTAACACTGCGTCTCCCTCGATTACGCTTGAAACATCAATGCAATCGATCTCAAACGATTATTACTTAAACATTATACTTTCTCTGACGACAGATAACGATTAATAATTATAATTAATGTTTTTCACAGAGTATTTCAGAATATTTCACACAATAGCCACAGACAATGTGTATCGTAGATTTATTATTACGATTTCATTAACGTTAGTACAATTAATAGAGCGATTTCCGCGATATTACTACTCGACAGAGAGTGATTCCCGAGATTAATGTTTAACAGAGCGATTTCCGCGATTTTTTTTTTTTTTATAACTTGTGTTTACTTTAATAACTTCCCCTCCTTGGTACTTGCTTTAGGATTTTATTTTCTTTTGAACGAACAATACGCACACCTATATTTGCCACTAAGAGTTGAAGTGTCTCTTCTTTCCCATCGTCATTGTATATGTGTATATTTATATATAACGCTATATCTCTGAATATAAGATGCCGGAGAAAAACTTTTCTCTCTTTGATATGTATCGTTTACAGTGGATAATAATCCTTCTACATTCTAAAATATGTCGTTTTTCAACTCCACAATGTGACTTATTGTTAGATTACGAGTATAATATACACACCGACAGTGTGCCAAGTTCTTTTTAGAGAAGGGTAGGGATAAATGTATTCGACGTAGAGTCGAGAGTTAAACGTCTAAGTACGCGATTCCTAAGGGTAAAATCGAAACATCGACCGGATTATAAAGGTACTTGCGCCTCTTTCAGCTCTCTCCTCCACCAGTAAAAAATACTTCTCCGCCATTAAAACTGTCTGACTGACACTTCGCGTTTCTTACGACGTCCGCCGTCCGCCGGACGACCGTTCGTAAAATGGATAAAGAAAGATAAATATATTTGCGATCTGTGCGTTTGAATAATCAACGGGACGTGCAATGGCGGACTTATGGATAACCGGTTTCTCGGAGCATCATTAGAAACCTCTATCACTGACAGCTTTCCCAAATCGTTCGGCTGATTTATGACCGTTTGTGTGCTTGAATCCTTCATATTTCAGTAATAAAATGGAAAATATTTTCGTAATTGAAAATATTATTTGGCTCTGGTAAAAATGTTATTTTGCTTATTTTATTTGAGCCTTAAATCCGCCATTGCAGAAGATTTCTCTCGTCACGTTCTGCTGGCATCCCGTCTTATTGGAATCTCTCGATCCCCGACTATAAGTCAACTTACAACTTACACCGCTTACAATGATAGCTCTGTTCCTTTTAGCTGCATTTTCTTCGTTTTATTATTCAAAATCGCGAAAAGTATGCATTTTTCAAACGATATAGAAGTTAAAAATTTCAAAATAAGTCCAAAAGACATCTCAAATTTAAAGAATGTCTTTTTTAGAATTATTTGACTGTGTTTTTGATCTTGGGTTTTCATTTTAATATACGTTTTAACTCAGAAACTCTTCTCGCGTATCATCTTCTCTTTATGGCTGCGTTCGCTTTGGGTGTTTTCGTGCTGAAAGCATCACTCCATTTTTTTTCAACATATAATGAGCAATAAAGATAGACTGACTTTCAGCACGACAGCGCCCGAAAGCGAACGCAGCCTATGTAAGATTATTTTCGTTACTATCAACTTCGAAATTTTTAAATAAATTTTGACTTCATATTACACATGAATATACATACATGAAAATGCAGCTCGAAAGCATAGCTTTTCATGCAATTTGATCATTATCATTCGCGGTATCGACATTGAATTTTTTACATCGTTGAAAGATATCTCGTTATTGCGATGCAACGGCATCAGCGGTCGTGATCTATATTGTTTTACTGCTTCAGAAATTTTCGAAAGATAGATTTTGTCGAAATATCAAATTAGCATAGCGAAAATATCGTTGATTAATAAAATTAGAATATAGTCAATGTTGACACTGCGACGATAACAAAGACTTCATTTCTTTGTGTGCACGCCTCTCATTTACTTTATCTTATTTCTATAACCTTTTATGACTTATCGCGAAAAGTTAAGTGCTTTATTAATTTTTTTCTAATTCGAAAAAAAGCTCAATCGGTAGACCGATACACAAACCTTCTCTCCTCTCAAGCTCCTCGTATACCTTACCTCTATATCATTAAGAAACATCTTTGTCGAACAGCGCTCTTAAACATCAGCGCACTCTCCCTTATCACGACTACGCTAGCGTGTCCCTTTATCCTTAGAGACCTAATAAGACGGCTTACTATGATATGTGTATTATAGGTTTTTCAGTCGCGCTATATTCGAAGAAGAATATATTTCGAAGTAACATCTCCCCGAGTAACATTTAATTTTTTCCACTTTTGTCGCACGCTATCCGCCATATACTTCCCGGTGTATCGTGGCGTGGAGTAAAGTTAAGGACTAGGAAGAAGATCGAGATAATGTCGAATCGACAAACTTAGACCTAGGTATCTTCACAACGACTAAAGGAGGATTTGATTTTCTCGTAACTTATCTTATATTGTATACTTCCCATGACGAGCGAGTGTTTAGGCGAACGGCATCCGTTTGTACAGGCGGTTGCCCTGTCCGGTGATCCGTTTCTCGCCGGAAGTGTATTGGATCACGGACTTTATCTGATCCGTCGCCACCGGGCCGATGCAAACCAGGGGGTCTTTGAAGTACGAGCAAACCTGTTCCGAAATATTTCCATAATTATTAGAATTATTAAACGAATTATTAAATTGTTCTACCTGGCAAAGTATTAAAAGAAATTTATTTTGTGGATCATTTCTTAAAAAAAAAAAAAGAATTTTGAATACATTTCTTGAAATACATTTTTCAGAATTTTAAACCTAATAATTATAACGCTTCACGATTCAAATAATAGATAAATATTATTACCTTTCTAGGAGTTTGCCGGTGTCGCCTTTGTAATTGGCAGCATAGTCCGCGGCTGATGTCACATTCGTTCGACATAGTGCACTCCTCATCTGTAAGTACATCACATTTGCACGATAGAATCTTTTTATAATCTTATAGAACTGTACATTCTATTTTTTGAAAGAGCAAAATATATACGCTCGTCAACGCACTGTACAACTTGCTCGAAGTGGTTGGTGGTTGACACGATTTTGTTTCGCGTCCAGCCATCTCGGTACACATTAAGCCAGTTTCACAATCGCCATCCCGTCTGCAAAGCTCGCCTTGTTTCATGCCGAAATCGTAGATGCATGTTCCAACAACTGGAATATTACACTCGCGATTATCTCCTTATCGACAATACGACGAGAAATAGATTATTTTTTTTACTATACAATCTTTTATTTTTTGCTGATCAAGAAGTTTTAATTAATTAATAAGAAGAAACTTTTAATTGCGGGATGTTTTCTCTTTTGATTTACCTCCATCGATATTCACGCAAATGGAACCCGGGCAACAGTGGTCATTGTACGCGCATTTCCTTTCGTAGCAAGGTTCTTCCGTTGTTTCGATTCCTTCTCCGTACGCGCCACCGTATCCTTCCTGAAACGACTGCTTTATTTAAAATACATGTATAATTTAAGATCCTAAATGCTTGATTTAGGATCGAATATATTTAGTAATAAATTTTGAAATCGCGAAATAATTCGTCAGGAAAAATTACACTGAAAAAACAATACTTAGATCTAAGAAAATATTTTTTCACATAGTATACCAATGGCTTATTTACTTAATATTATCAGATATATATATATATATATATATATATATTTATAATTAGATATTTTTACTTAATTTAAATAAAGATATCTCATTCTAAATATATATATATATATATATATATATATATATATATATATATATATAAATATGTGATTATATTAAGTAAATAAGCCATTGGTACTATGTGAAAAAATATTTTCTTGGATCTAAATATTTTTTTTCTCAGTGTAAAAGTGGGGTAAAAAGAATTATTGTTTTCTCTTAAATTAATGCTAATAAAATATCGATACGTATAATTGTTGCCATTGTTGTTTTGTACTCTGTAAGGAATGGTAATTTATTTTTTCCCCGTTGATTTTAATTTACTTAATCATTGATTATTTCTAACTATCTTACTCCTAATTTTGCTGAATCAGTGTTATTAATATGTATCGCGCGATGCTTTCCTTCGCAGAGAGATTAAGTGTGAGTTGAATATAATAATGCATTTAATGTTCTCTCGTAAGATTAGATTTATTTATATAATCTTGTTCAGAATATTTTTTGCAAGTTTACTTTTCTTCAAAGAAATGAATATATAAGCAACACAATGTTGTAAATATATATAGAGAATACATAAGTAAGAAAATATTACTATGTATAATTCCACATTTAATAATAAAAGGAATTATACACGCGACGAAAAGAATTATCTGACTTAATCTCAAGTAAACAGAGTTGTAAATTGAAATGGCGCGGATATTATCGGGTTCGAGTAATCCGGAAGTTATAACCCGCCCCGCTGCGGTTGAAACGCAGTAAAAGTTTCTATAGTAACAGTAAATTTCGTACTTGAATATCGCGCTGCGGGCGCGATTCTGTTCAATCTCCGGGTCGCAATTTTGCGGTTAATTTACGAGAAAAGCGAAGGAAAGCGAAAATAAATGTAGCCGCTGGAGAATTCTTCTCGCGGTTATGCAAGTGCAAGTGCACGCAACTCGAAAATGAAGTATCGTATCGATCGTGCGTGACCTGTACTGCAGCACGATGTTGCTAATTAAATCAAACAATAAAAAGTTCAAGTGGCGTCTAAAAAAACTCGGAAGGGCATCTAGGCAAACTAGAAGGTTGTTTAGATTTTTATCAGTCTGTGAGATATATTATGTTTGAAGAGCGTCTAAACCAACAATTTTTGTTTGGTTTTTCATGGAGTTTGAAGGATCTCTGATTCTGAAGGCTCAAGGAAAAACTTCTGAATTTTTATCTTTGATATCTAAGATATATTTAAAGCACATGAATTAAAGATTAATGTCCATTTCTACCAATGCAGATTAACTTTAATCTTGGTTTAATTTAGTAATTTAAACCGAGATTAAAGTTCATCTTATTGGTGGAAATGGACATAAGACATTTTTTTAGACTTTTCTCTTTGATGCCTGGATTTTCAGGTCGCTAAAAAAGATTTCAAGAAATATCTCAATGAACTTTTGACGTTTATTTTTAACGCTTAAAAAATGTGTGAAGGATATTTGACAGATTGAGATGTATTTTACACATCCTTACGGCGTCTTTATAAAGTATAATGATTGCGGGAGAATAGAAGTGTTACATTTTCAAAGACAAGACTGTAATTTCTAGTATACCTGTAGTAGCCCAGGACGGTTTATGTAGCCTCCATGACCGCCGTAGCCGAGATTAGATAGCATTTCAGGGCTAAAGCGATTGAAGAGACCACCCCATGCCTCGACACCGATATACGCCGTGTTTGCTACAAGCACTAACGTTATCACCGCACACGCCTTCATGCCGTTGGAGATGTACTAATCTTCGGCGCTCTGTAATCATCCGAGGAAGAAAGGGTGTTCATATCGCGTTAAAATTGATTTATCTGAGAGGCTCGTCGTAACCACACATTGTTGAAAAGCGATTATTAATTTATTACGTATTATTGCGCAAATACTTAGAAATGCATTACTTATCTCAAAATGATCGGGAGGGAATGAATTTTTAAACCTGGAATTTATTAAAGTATATCTTCTAAGCGCGGAAAATTTATTGTATCGATTAAGCGATAAAATGTTCGCGAACATTTTAGAACGTTTTCAACTTTTTTTCTTAATTTACTACAAGATTCAGCAGAGAGAGATGAATTTCGTTTTTTTTATTATATGAATTCTTTACCATTTTAAAAATTTGACTGGCAGTAATGTGCTAAAATTAAAATCTAAAAGGCTCTACGTGAAACTAGATTATATTTAATATTTATGATGGAGCTCACAGAGATAAGGATAAAAACAGAATATTTAAATTGCAAAACAGGACGAGGAGGAATTTGTTACCGTTTCGATTGGAATGAATTTCGCTTAATTTTCTTTCCGTCGCGCGTCGTATCTCTCGCGAGTATATTTTATTTCCGTGTTGTTTATCTCGACTGTTTTTGTTGCAAGCAGCGATCCATAAGACGCAGTTAGCTGCCGTTAGCATCGAACCCGTTTTGCACGTTGGCTTTATGCTTATCATATCAGATGCCGGTGATGCAATGCTTTTTCTCAAAGCGATCGTTTCGCTATTGATGATACAGTTTCATAATGCAAACGCGATAAGAACATTCTTCATGCATGCAAATCAGCGATGTTATTATTACTTATTTATTTATTTCGTAATGTTATTTCTTGAATTTACTTCTTACATCGCACTATTAGTGAAGTTCACTAAGGTTCGCTCTTACAATTAGTAAGCTTTATTGCGATTCAGATGCATAATAATAATCTATACCGTATTAAAAAAAAAAATTAAGCAATTGATATTGAATATTTAAAATGATAATCATGATATGGTAGGCGTTTAGAGAAAATTGCTTCATTCATTATATCGTGACAGAAGATTAAATGCCTCAATATTTTATAAAAGATAGAAATACACATAACGAGTTACATTCATATTCCATAGTCAAGGACTAAAAGCAATTTACAATAGCTCAGCGTATGATATGAATAATATGAATTACATTAGGTCAATACTAACATTAATCTCGAGTATATAATCAATAATTTTTGTTTCATCAATTTTCCTCTTATTTCTTTTTATCTACGGTGAAATTTATTTACAATATTATTAATGCATGACATTTATATTGTATATAAATGGACTGTAGGTGAAATCAGTAAATCAGTAAATTTAACATCAATTTTAAAATAAGCTAAATTTAATTTCTGATTTTTATAGCTCAAATTATTTTTTAATGTACCAAACTAATTAAAAAAGATATTTAAACACTGTTTTTTATTTTAATTTTAAAGCTATTTTGATTGTATTTCATTACTTTAACGGGAACTACTTTATCTAGAAAAAAAAACATCGAGAATGTCTCGAGAACAAGCTTCGAAAAATATAACATGCAGGATACTCTGGTGTCTCGTCCCAAACACCCACAATGTCTGACAGCATCGTACTGAACATCTGAAGCACCCGTGGTGTTATCGAATTTAAGCCATGATTCACTTACAAAATGTTCTTGCGCCCTGGCTCAGCTTGCCTGGAACGCCTTCACACCTCGGCCGGGCAGGATTAGCTACCTCTCGATTCACACAAGCTCAACAAGTCCTCGATGGAGTTTGCTGGAGGACTGAGTCCGTGCTGTGCTCGCTTCGGCAATCTATACTTCTACGTCGTTCCGGTTACCGTCACACGGGCGCATATACACGGTGACGCATGCGCCACCCGCTGCCGGCCCGTTTTCTTCTCCTCTTATTTTTTTCATACCACCCGTTTGCGGCCTACGTGACATTTTGTTCATTCAGATCTTCTGCTTCATATCGAGCGAGATAATTGGCCGAAGGAGCTACTCGAATGAAGTAACCACTCGCAGCTACTCGTATTGACTATCATAACGCGCCGCATGCAGCGTCGACAATGACGTGATCGAGTGCGACAATGCTGCAGTGGTATAATGAACCGATATGCACTCACTTTTCATTAAAAACCAGTTTTTGTTGGTATTTGATGGAAAATCTAGCAACTAATGCAATGTCCTTTTTGTTGCTTATGCAAAAGAGAAAAAAAAATCCACAGTTTTACATTACTTTGAAATATCGCGACAAAACGTAATTTTTCTCATTGTCAGACTCGCATGTACATATAGATTCATCCCTTTCGCTAATTATAATATCACGATCCTTTGAGACACCGCTTGTGTTGGCAAATACTTACAGAAATTGCGACATTCCGTAACAACCGGAGGAAAGAGCAATGCTCGTTCTGCGAAAAGGTCAGAGATAATGAGATAATCTCGTTCTCCAGTCGTGCGAGCTCAACTTTGTGGGGGAATTATTTATATGTATCGCGGAATTTGTTTGGTTCTTAGTGCCCGCTGTTTTATTTATCTCAAGATGTATTTACAGCAACCGAGTATATTCTTCGCCTTGCGCGCCAGGACACGTTCTTCGAGCTTAGCTTGTTCATTTTAGCTCACTCCTTCTCGCACTTCTTACATTGCCACTAGTTTCGTTCTCTTTTGACCGTATTGATCCAAGGTATCCTGATGTGCTCGCCGGGCGGTCGCTCCTGCTCCATATACCCGCTCGTGAACCTCCGCGTACTCTTTCACCTATGTTAGACGGTTACGAAGCAGAAATTGCAACAGACTTGCTTTTGTTTAATCCTTTCAAGTTTGATTTCATCAAGAGATCTGAATTTTGAAATGTCTTTATATAAACTTTTCATAGACTCTTGGGTTAGTTTTAGAAACACACTGAAGTAATTTTTATTGCTTAAAGTCCTTAATGAAAATACTGATAAATAATATTTTTCTTTTATTTTGAGGAATTTAAGGAAAGGTTATTCAAACCGTTAATGTAAACTACAATTACTTTATTACCAGTTTTCTTATAGATCTTATACTAACTTACGTCGCCGTCGTTTACAGATAATTATAAATTACGATCAATAATTTGAAATTGTACAATATCCTTTACTCCTTCAACTTTAATCTTTCTTGTAACTAACAATTGACCTTGAATTCTAATTGCGACATTATTCTTCCTTTTTTCTGAAAAGGGCATTCAGTGAACATTTTTGCGGAAGAGGAGAACGAGTCGGTAGACGCGCGCAAATCTTTGCAGCGACGCAGAAGGTCGCAAATACATTGACCGTCCGTCTACGATGCAACCACCTGTGCGACGAAATGCCAGAGTACGCAGGCGAGCGTACTCGAGGTGCATACACGCGTCTTCGCGAGTGCACCGGGTCGCGCCGCGTGTATGTGTATGTACCTACGGTACGTACTACGTACCATTAAATCGCCTCACTTCTTTCCGCTTTGACGTTTCGCGGCGTAACTTCGAACGTTACTTTGGCCTTGCGTGTTGTGGATAACAGGTCCCAGACTTCTAAGAAATTTCGTGTCGACTATGACGGAATATAAATGTACATTGTCTCGCATCGTAGAAGCACGCGCATGAATAAACCGGGATAGTTTTGTGTGATGGACACTCATTTGGCGATCCCAATCACTTACGTGAAATTTGTGCTTCGCCGAGGTCAGCCAACACGCCATTCAATGATCCTTTGAGCTACCGCGCCCTTTCCTCTAAACGGAAATATAACATTAGCCCCGCTTGTATATAATCTACACACATACAGAATTTTTATTTAATCTAATTAATTTAAGACGTCAAATATAATTTTATATTATGTATTAAATAATATTTTTTAGTATATAATTTATCAATTTTTAATTTTAATTTCTGTTTGAAAATTTTTTATTTTTATGTAATATCCATTTATTATTTCTTGTTTTAAATTTTATCAATGTTCTATTAAATATTTATGAATTAACAGTTTGCATTCTGCGTGCCAGTGATATTTTAAATGGAATTAAAAAACGCAGTTTATTCTTTGCAATTGACCTACGTGATTCTAATTATTTCGTAATTTAATCGTAATTTCTTATCTCGCGAGGTTTACAAAGAGAATTAACATCAGTTGTAATGAAATAATAACGATAACCGCGGCGTACTTACGAGAAGCTTCTTCCATCCTGAATAGAATAACCGTACTTTACGCGTAGCTGACGTAATAAAGAGTGCGTATTCACAAAGATCCTAATCGGTAGCACGACATTTCGTTCCCCCTCATCACATAAGCTGCGTACTATGCTATTATTTCCCCATTTATTACATTAAGCACAGAATTAATAATCAGTGTAACGAGATGACAAGGGGTTGCTCCAAGATTAACCTAAAGATATCTTAGATATATTTTATCTTTTGAAATAAAAAGCTACAGATATTATATATAAAGTTTTATTTATATATATAATAATACGCGACCAAAGTTTTGTAGAGCGTAAGAATTATTCTTTCAGGAAATTGTAGAGAATCGCTGGTGGCGTATAGTGCGTGATATTTTAATTTTGAAGTAACCTCCGACAGTAGAATGCGAACATTATATAGAATTGGTGCCGTATAGGCAGGTGCCTCGCAATTTATACGATAACATTTGAAGATTTTTATCGGTGCCACGACCTTTCATCAGTTCAAACACGTGCCCAATGAGCGACAGAAAGATAGGATGCACCGGAAGCAAGCGACGTTATCACCGCGATGACGTTGCTCATATGTAATGATGATAAGTATATTAAAAGTTCTCGATCGATTTGGCGAACATTTGTCGCTATTTTTAGTGGGAGTATCACCTCGTGGATTGCGGCGCGTAATATTCATGGCGACGTCATGACGTCAAATAGTCATTGATGTCTTTTATTTCCGTGCGCGGAGTGTTGGTGGTGAATAAAATAGCCACATATGTTGTTTTATCGTATAAAAATGTATTTAATAAATAACATCTAACAATGAGAAATAAATAGGGCTTGTAGCTCGTCTTTATGCACTTATGTATGTATCACGGAGCTGGCGCGAATATTTGCGGAGCAGGCAGAGATAAAAAATATGAGGGAAATGTTTGCGGTTTTTGAAATTCACTCGTGTTATATATGTATATATGCGCGATAATCCAAAATTCATTCACGTGTCTTTGATAACGAGTTATTATTGGTACTAATTTGAAAAGTATATAATTGATTTGGAGTCCATTTTTTCTTGAACTGTTTAGGAGCAAATAATTTCCAAAAGTTATTAATTATTATTAAATATAAGAAACTTTTGCTAAAGATTTTTGATAAAGAAAAGTCGGTTTCAAAGTTGGTAAAAGGAGTTCGCTATAGAGAGTATTGACGCAAATCGTGAATTATTTGTCGTTTATCTGTTTCTTCGATTGTGAAAGAAAGTTAAGGAATCGACAGGAATCTGTCCAGGTCGAGTGATAACGATTTAGGACTTCTCAGAGTCTGAACCCACTTTAATGTTGACTTAGCATAATACGTATACACACGCATAAAGACGAGTTTAAACATTGATTGATACGCATAAATGCAACATCGGGCACTGGTCGTGCACCGAGAAGCAGTGTTTTGCCGCAGACAATTCCGTGTAGAATTCTATTTCGAAATTTAAATAACTTGAGACTCAAGTTGATGTACTTGTCTCTCTTCATTCTTTTCCTTTTCTTCCTCTCTTTTTCTTTGTCTTTACCGTGTAGTAGAAGTTTGCTCGGTATAAGTTGCTGCTTATGCAAGTGTTACTTCTTGCGCTAATGGAAAACATGAAATATAACGGATGCAGAAGAGAACGGGGCGTCTCGTTATTATTCAGAAATCGATATAGCCTTCTGACATTTAAGTACGGTTACATCTGCGATTGTGTTACTGAATTGAGTTTCATACGCTATATCTCGAGGGGAAATAAATTAGGTTTTCTTTGTACATTTATACAGAATGGCATCCGGTGCCGCTCGCGTAATTACGCGAGAACGTGAGATGACGATTACGGCCCAGCTTCTCAAACTCCGGTGATGCTGTGCAGCCAGGGCTTGAAGTAAGTCGTCCTCATGTACACACCCGGTAGATACGGGGCCGCACATTTAATGCCGTGAGAAACGGTCCCGACTAGGAACCATCTGCCGTCTGGTCGTTCCATCACTAGCGGGCCACCACTGTCACCCTGAGGAAAATCATTAACTGTTGGCTATAATTGTTTGTGCAACACCTATTTTCGATATTAACGTTGCGGGATGCCAGATATTTATTGCAGCATCGGTGGCAAGCAAGTTGAACAAAAATTAATCGCCAAAGTATTGAAGATCTTTTTTTAAAACAAAAAACGAAATATTCCGCAACAAAATAATGATAAAAACAAATAAAATTAAAAATAAAAAGTAGATAAATATTATTAAGAATGCTGATATGGATAATCCATCTGCGATCGATAGAGCAATTGCTACTTAGCGTAGAATTAAAATGTAGTGTTGATAAGGGCGCGTTTGATATTTCTCTCCAGAATGAAAAATAAGACCTACAATAGGATAATGAGTAGATTACAAATGATAATACTGATATACTGATATATTGAAGCTTCGCACGTGCAACCGACAAAGTAATCGTATTATTTGCCGTAAGGCAAAGATCAAAGAGCTACCGCTAACAGCTGGAACAGTTAATAGAGCTAATGGAATACGATAGGGAGCAACTTATCCGATTACCTCGCAAGAATCCTTCTGGCCATTAGCGTATCCCGCACAGAGGAAGCTATCCAAAATCAATTTCGCATGATCGGCGGTTTGGAACATCTCCTGGCAAACCGAGTTCTCCATTATGGGCACTTGGACCTCCTGCAGCACCGACGGCACACCACCATCTGTCGAATGTAACGATACCGTTAGTGGAACCTTGACGGCGAATTGACGGCGTGAAAAGAAAGTCACAATAGAACCGCGAATAGAATTCGGGCGCGTAGGAGGCTGCGCGAGAGTCATCGTGAAAGTTGTTACTCTGCTCTCGTCACGGTAACTCGTCCCATTTCGTACTTTCTATAGTCTTGCGGGAAATTTACCGCATGAATGACATACGCAAAAGCGCTCGCAATTTATAAATTGGGTGAACGAAAATCGATACTCACTGTATTTAAGCCGGCCCCAGCCAGTGACCGTCGCCATTCGGCCGGTGAAGTCGATGCCGTCCTCCGGCATACAGATCGGGACGATGTGCTCGTCAAACTGCACCGGTGACTCCAGCTCCAGCAGCGCTAGGTCATTCTCGAATGTCGCTGCATCGTAGCCGCGGTTCACGATGACACGGCGAACGTTTTTCGTTATGCTGCGCTTCGGCTCTAATTCACCCGAAATGTCGAATTCGCCGAACACCGCGACCAAGGAAGCTAGAAATCTATAAACAATAGAATAATGCGATATTTGCATTTTTTTATTTGACATTAGTTTCTACAAAGTATCCTGTTATTTGATTCAATACCGTTCCGGTTAAGAAATTGATAAAAATTGAAATCACAAGTTTAAATATTAAATCTTTATATTTACATATTCTTTACGAAGCCAAAATAATAATAGGAGTTGAAAATTATTGCTTTAGAGAGAAAGAGGAAGAGAGAGAGAGAGAGAGAGAGAGAGAGAGAGAGAGAGATTTATATAGAGTTAATAATATGCTATAAACATAAATAAATAATTTAGATTTTATTACCTTCGGTGAAACTTAAAATGTATTTTTATAACTTACCCTGGTTGACAATGGGCTGCTGTCATCACATATTTATCAGTGATAAGTACACCTCCGCATTTATTCTTCGTGAACAAGCCGAGCCAGGTCGCCTCGCGAACCAAGACCTGCCATGGCCATTCTCCAAACTGTGCGCCTTTTCCGCCGACAATTTTTCCCGATCTCGAGACCAATGGTCTCACGCCGCATTCTGTTATCGCAATAAGTATTATGTTGACCGTAATAACAGTCGTGACGATTGCGACTAATAATACTCATTTTCGTAAAGGATTTGAAACAGAGTTATATAAGGTTTAGTGAAAAAGTAGAAAATAAACATGATTCCCCGATTTAGATGTTCGGATCTTTTATTTGTAGAAGTTTTTACAAGGACTTTGCAAACTTTTCGACTGCTCACTTACGAGTCCGAAAGTCTGGCGCGGCATCCGTTTCTGCAACGCTGCTTTCAGTCGCGTTCAGACTCTGTTCTTCCAGCGGAATCGCTTGCGTGCTGCTGGACGGCGTAGTCGTGGGTCTCCTGGTCGGTTTCGGACGTCTCGTCGTTACTTGGGGCCTTTTTGTCGTGACGTTCTGCGATGCGTTTGGTTTAGGTCTTGGAGTGGTCACTTTAGTGGGACGCGCCGGCTTCTCGGACGTCGGCGGTTTCTGGGTAGGACGAGTAGGCCTTCTCGTTGTCGCGGATGGTCTCTTCGTCGTCGCCGACGATGACGGCGACAACGGTTTAGTTGTGGGCTTTCGCGTAGGTCTTTTTGTCGTAGTGTTTCCACTGGTCGGTCTTCTCGTTACGGTAGAAGATGTTGTTGGAGTCTCTACGGTGCTATTTTGAATGTAGACCACTTCTTGTAAATTCTGAAGAAATACAAAGAATCGGGAAAGAAGAACAAATTACACAAACTCCAATATGTGTTAGAAATAAAATGTTTATCTTAAATTGTCGCTTTTTATATTATTCGAGCAAAAATAACGCATAAATTTGTAAAAACTTTCAAAAGCAAAAAGAGAATGAAGAAATTCAAGAATAACAAGCTCTCAACGTTCTAGTTGAGTATAAAAGTAATGAGACGCTAATGTAAACTGTGTTTACATCCACTCGTGACGCTCAAAGCATTGAAAGTTAAGTTTCGTTCGTGTAAAACTCAAAGCAATCTAAAATTTCGTCAAAGAGCGCGGAGCGTAAAACTCTAGCTGCATGGTAAAAACAAATTATCTTATTACCTGGAAGGTACCCTGCAGCGACTGGACGAGCTTGTCAACGAAAGCGTCCACCTTGTTCGTCAGCACATCGTCCTCGACGAATGTGGGCGTTGGTATATCGTGCTCGCTGATCAACTCGATATCCGGGTAGCCGGTGTTGTTATATGTCTCGACGATTGTCGGCTTCTCTTGTTGCGAGACCGGCATAGAGATGTTGAGATTCGGATTTCGCACTGGCGGGAAGTTGATGAGGTCGTCCGGCGCCGCAGTCTCATCATCATAAAATGCAGCGGTGGTAGCTTCGTTTACGGTATCCTTGAATATAAGACTGTTAATCGGCGTCAGATTATTGTTCGACCAAGTGACGCCGGACGTCGACGGTTTCAAATTGAACGCCGGCTTGCTCGACCACGATGAGACCGTGGTCCAGATTACGGGCCTCTTCGTGCTCGGCCGAATTTTCGTGTTTGAGGTTTCTGCCGCGATCGCCTCGGTGCTGACATCGACTATCGGTTTCGCGCTGGTGCCGTCCTTTAGGTTAACGCTAATATAGCTAGTGGAGACCACGTTGTTGTTGGCGACGTTGGAAATGACGGTGCTGATGTTGTGAGTTATGGTAGTAGACACGCTGGGCTTCTTGGTGATTAACGTAGGTCTAACGGGAGTGGTTTTAATCGAAATTGGAGCGGGTTTGGTAGTTGTAGCCGAAGGCTTTCTCGTGATAGGTTTCTGAGTAATTTGCGTGGTATAGCTCGTTCCAAGCGGGCCGAGGACTATCACCGTTGGCGCCGGAGGGTTCGTCGTAGGTCGGTTGTTGATGAAACTGCTGCTGGAAGCGCCGGAGTAGGTTTGCGTGGATGGCCGTGAACCGTATGGGCCGCTCGAGGTCGGACGATGCGACGTGTAAGTCGTCTCGGTGGGTACGAGCTCGTAGTTGTAGTACGTCGAGGAAGGTTTGGGCTGCAGGGAACCAGGTTTATAAAAACTGTACGGGAAAGTCGACGATACGGGCGTTGTAGGTCGATAATTCGAGGAACTGACTTTGACGTGGGTGGGCTTCGAGGTCTCGTCGATACTCACCCAGGCCTGAACCGGCGAAGAATTTGGAACCGGTAGAGTCACCGATACGTCCGAGTTCGGCGTAGTGTCGTTCAAGATAGAGATTATGTGATTAATGGCAATCTCCTCTTTATCGAAAACATCATCCTTTTTCTTGTTGCCCGATGGTAAATCGTATATAATGGTCGGTACCTTCACCAGATCATCTTCGATACTCGAGGAGGTCATTGGCGTAGTAACTTCGACTTTCATTGAATCCGTCGCCATTTTCGTAGACATTTTCTTCTCGATTGTGTTTGCCTTCTCGATTGTGCTTGTCGATGGCGTGCTAGGTAAATCGCTCGTAAGCTTCTGTACATTGGTGTACAGTTGAGTCACCACGGGCATATTTGTTATCACGGGTGTCGATTTGGGAGCTTGCGACGTGGACGTTAACTCCATCGTGGAAGGCTGCTCCGAGAATTTGATCCATATACTTCCACCTTGCACGTCCTCATCGATCGGCATTTCAGTGGAGGAAGGTCGGAAGATCTCCGGATTGTTGATTTCCTCAAGCATTGTGCCGTTCTCATTCAATAATATCGTCTCTGGATCGCTGTGATTGTTTTGGCTCAGTCCTTGCGAGAACAATGCCGGAAGCTGATCGACTGGATCTGCTATTTGCAGAATCTGATTGGGATTTAACAGCGTAGTGATCGGGTTCGCTGCCGGTGGATGATCTTGATGATCTTGGATATCGTTACTAGAATCTGAATGCGTCAACAATCCAGGCAATCTCAAGTCATCGATGATGTCTTGCTGACCCAGAAGAACCGGGAAGTCCTGGGCCAAGTGACTTACGTCCGCCTGTTGGGGCAATTGTGTCTTTTCGGCATTGTTCGTCGTATCGGGCGACGATAGTGTCGACGAAGAGCCTTGATTCGAACTAGAGATCTTCGTGTATATCGTTTCGCCGCCGCTCGAGACATTCGGCTTATCGCCGGTCGGCGACGTGCCGGTTTTCGTTGTCTCGCCACTCGGCGATACCGACATCCCAACCGGTGTACCGTCTGGATTCAGCAGAATAGGTATGTCAGGTACGTGGTCGATCTGATGCAGATTGAGAAGCGCCTCGGTACCGGGCGAATCATTGCCTCCGTTCGTCGAGCTCTTCGGCGGTAATTGGCAGCACGCACCGAAGAGGAAGCCGTCCATGCAGGCGCCGACGACCTCGCCGTTACGCCTTGTGCATTCGTAATTAAACATGCATATCGCCGGCTCGCTCGACTTGATGCGCGACGGCAACGACGGCCGGCACGCCTTCGGTACTATCGTGTAGCCGCCAAACAGCTTTCTGCCTAAAAGATAATTAGAAAGATCAATGCTAATTGTAAGATTTACGATTTTCCTCTTCGTTTCGTGTAGAATTAATTTGATAAATTCGAGAAAAGATTAAAAAATTAAAAAGCGCATTTTATATAAAGAGAATACACGAGATTACACGATATTTTTATACATTTGGCCGCTTATTTTACGTGCATGTACATAATATTAGAAAATTTTTGCAATTTCTGAAGCAGTAGTAAAAAGAGATAATTTTTATAAAATAAATTATTATTGTAGCGTGTTGTGAAGAAGAGGCACCCAAAGTCCGCTCCGTTTGGTATTTGGGTTGTGGAAGAGTACCGCGTTCACGTAGCTCGAGACACTGCCCCAAATTTCGGTTTACCCTTGAAGAGAAATCGAATATCGGATCGAGGATTTATTGGTTGCGATATGCAACCCGTAGTGGAGACGTTAAATAACTAAGTTTTAGCGTCGGCCAAAAATATATGGACGTCGTTTATCTTGCAACGTTTCCGTTTTAGCCGCACCGATGTTGCAATAGAACGACCGAGGCAAGAAGAGTATAAATAGATATCGCGTATAGACATTGATTCGTTTAAGAAAGGAGAACGAAAGGAAGGTTATTTCTTCAAAAAAAAAGGTATTTGCCTTCTTTCGTTAATCCCCATGATATATAGATTTGATGATAACATCTTTCCTCTTGCTTGTCTCGTTACTCTTCAGCACGCGAGAGAAAATATGAATCAGCGTCAATATTGAGTTAATGTCGGGATACGGCGAGAAAACGTCGGTTACAAGATGCACGCCCGCTTGCGCGTGTATGTTGTGTTTGCGCATACGCGGCTATCTTTTCCGGTTATGCTTAGCTGACCAAAGCATAGACGAGCAGGCATGTAGGCTCCGCCGCACGTGCCTTCTATGTAACACGCTTGCACACTGCCGATATATGATGACCTACTCCGCGATCCGTCCGCGATGCTTGTCTGGATACTCGCGGCCGGCGTTCCAGATTTTTGCTATGCGCCGACTCTCGCGTCTTACGGATCCACCTCATATTTATCAGTCTCGCTATGCTGCATTCGCTCGCCGTTTCCAAACAGCACGTGCCCAAAGAACACAAACGCCTAAAACTCGTCACAGAGTCGTCTGAAAGACGTCCTACATTTCTCGAATATCTTCTAAGATATCCTCTAGGGGTACATTCTCTCTCGGACTTTTGCGTTGTCATATATATATATAAGGAAATTTATATAAAATAAATATTAATGCGATAAATATAAAAAGTAATGAAAATAATATATATGTGTATAAAATAACAATACGAAACAAAAATTTTGAGCTATTTGCTAAACAAGGCATACGAAAATAATATTATATGTAATGACGATATCATCAATTAAGTTATGGCAGAACGAGAAAGTTTGAGTTCTTTCTCTAATTAGGAACTTGAAAAATTAAATTCATTATTTCTACGTGCCAAGACTTTGGTACGCAAATATGTTCTCGCGCAAAAATTTGCATATTTTTTGCGGCGTCTGTCACGATTGCGAGCTACTTAACTTTCTTTTCTACGCGACGCGGAAAAGAGGAAAGGACAATTTGCAATTTAGATCAGCCGCGGGATTGTGTGCATAACGTCGCGAAATACGGGTTGACTACGTGATCCGCGGAAACGCGATTATGTCCATTTTGGAGCACGTAAGGCGCGTCAGTGAATACTCTGAGCATTCTTTATGATGATAAAGTATAACAAAACGCATGTTGCTTGAATAATCATCGCGAGACGTGACGTACGTAATAGCGAGCATTAAACGTTCGTTGTTGATATTATGTATAATAGAAGTTCGCTTAAATCGGGAGAGTTTCGCATTGAATATGCACGATAACCCACAAAAGCTTCGTAGCGATTTTGTGAATTATTTATGCGAATTAAATCGAACTGCTCGAGCATTTTCTAAGATCCACGCTATGTCGTGCAGGTTTATCCAGAAATTATGCTTTATAGTAGTTTATAGAAAAAAGGGGGTTTTATATATATTAATGTAGTCAGTTTATTGATTAATAGCCGGATTGCGAGAAAATATACACCTTAGAAAATATTAAAGTGTTAAACGAGTATATAAAGATGCGCGCTCTATAAAGATGATGATACACAATTACTTGTGAGGTATGTGTTGCGTGTAATCTTCCATTTATTCTACCGTAGCGTACCACAACTATATAGAATATAAGTCGAGGACAATATATATGTCGGGGACAAATAGTAGTAATAATTAACCTTTTACGGTTAAACTTTGTAGCTCCCGCATGCATTTCCCACGCGTATTTCCGCGTTGACGTCGTACAACGCGTATTTGGAAATAGATAAGATAAAAGCAGTTAGAATAACACAGGTATCATTAATATAGGTATATATGTTGATACTATTAAAAAGTTTGTTCTTTTATATTTTATGTTATTTATATCTACGTGAATTTTTTTTCTATGATGACCTGAAGTACGTCTGACAGTAATTACTAATAATTGATATAATTAAGCTCGACAATCGTTATGAGCATTCCAAATAAATAAATAGGTATCTATTTATTATCCACTCCATATTCTAAGGTTACATTTTGTGCATTTATCGATAAATAATTCAAGAAATTTTTATTTCAATTTCCTCATTAAATCTGTCATTCTTATAATTATTTAAATTTCGCTTATTAATATAAGAAAGTTTCGACTTTTGATAGATCCCATATAGATTGATATGACAGATTGAAAGTACAGCGAGTAGGAATTTCACGCGCTGCGAGAAATGTCATTCGTTGTCATAAATTGTTATAGAGCTGTAAATGTTACCGCGAATGTCGCACGAGCCACATACTCTCTTGACACAAATCAACGCGCGAAAGTGGAGAAAGGTGAATTTCTGATATATAGGGCAAAGTCATTGCACGTACGCTAATGAGCATTAAAATGCAGTTGCACGTTTGATATATACAGGCTTGTAAGAATAATTTCGAACCGGGAGAGAGCGTCTCGGAGCGTCTTTCGGACGTGCGACATTGAAAACCTGACGTATTAGATGACATTCCAAAATTCGCCGTCAATAAAGAAGAGTGTCCTAGAATCATCGTCTCTCTTTTCAATTGCGTTTAATGCGAAGCTTGAAGTCAATCTTTTTCTTGCCAGTAGTCTCGTATGGAGAATTATCGTCTCACTTTTTAATTTCCAATATTAAATACGTTAACATTTAAATTATAATTTAATTTCTATTAAATGTAAATTTTATTTAACTTACTTCAGTTACATTAATTAAAACGATATATTTGTTTATATAGGTTTAAGTTCGAGGTTTTAGTTTCCAAAATTGTTTATTATACATATATTAAATAATTATGTTTAATAATGTGATATCACTGTCGTTAAAATAACTGCCACGTTTTGAGGTTTATTCTTCATAAATATATCGATAACATGTATAATTAAGTGAATAATATCTATATTCATAGAACAAACAATTTTATTTCTATGAATATATAGAATATGGCTGAAACGATATTGCTTCGACAACGTGTGCCGCTTGAAAGCCGTATCTCTTAAAATTTTCATATATTTCACACAAACAGACGCAAAGAAACATCTCTCTCGCGGCTTTCGAGATAACGCGCGAGGCTCTTGTAAGTAGGATGTGTCAATATTTGCCGTGCCAAAAATTCGTAAAAACGCGTTAAAACGTGAAACAGTGACGCGCGGCTTTTCTCCGACGACCCTTGACCTTCCTCTCACGCTCGCTCGGCAGAAAATCGAATTTCACCTCGTCTGCACGCTCAACGCGCGACCGGAATAAATGGCATATAGCGAAAAGCTTCCTTCTCGGCTCCACCTCTCTGTTGTTGATTTTGCTCAAAGAAAGATGGAAAGTAGAATTTGGTGTCAGTAATGACCGCCGACTTTAACGTATCATTTTGTATACGAGCCACGTTGCATGTTAATGAGAATGCAATATGCGAGAACGATTTGTAAAAGTAGAAAATCCGAGTTTGCCTCGTTTTCGCGTTACTCCGCGCATTCATTATCTTTTAACGTAGTAAAGGAAAAAGATTGAGTAAAGGAAAGATTTACCATGCGGAAAAAGATGTGTTTGAAAAATTATGCAAGTTATGTAGGTTACCTTATCTTTGCGTCAAGCAGATTACCATTTTAATTTTAATTTTTTAAATTGGTATGGAAGAGGAAGACACGTTGATAAAATACGTCCGTCAAAGTTAGGAAATGTTTAAATATATCTAGAGCCATATTTGTTAAAGTGAACATACGAATGCAAATGATATTCGACGTAATTACCTTCATTTCGAGGCGTCCAAGCGTGAGAAAAAACGCATGTGAGAGTAAGGAAGATGAACAGCAGACAGACACCTTTCTCAGCAACCATCTATAATGAAAAAATATTTTTCGAAAATATACTTATTAAAGAAAGAACATATACAATTTGTCTTGAAAGATTTAGTCGTATTAAGCAATTAAACAGATTTAAAATTAAAAAATTTATATCAAACTTAAAGATAGCTCTGCTTTAAGACAACGTTAATTTATTTATAAAGGCGGCCTTTGGCACCAGCTCAACGACGATCTTAAAGTATCACTCAGTTTTAAACATGACTTTGAGACATAAGATGTGACGCAAAAGATATGCGCTTATATCCTCAAGAAGAAGCGGATGTAAGTTACCATTTTCTTTGCAGGTACAAACTTGCTTATCCTATATCCATTAAACGTGCATTATGTTTCTCAGCTAGAAAATTTCTCCTCTCTTAGGATGACATAAATGAATTCAAGTACAAAATAAGTGACAGATAACATTTTTATACAAAAGATATTTATTTGACCATTTATATCATGCACTTCTCCCTTTTCAAGTATCAAGCAATTTATGAAGATAATATCTAATGCCGAATAGAAATAGTCCGTTTTTTATAGGTTTAATCGTTCAGCATGATTGTTTGGCAGCCATAATTTTTCAGATCTGATTACCAGATCTACATATCGGTACATATATTTGTCCCTCGTAACGGTACAAGGATATCAGCGAGGATATCAGCCTCTCGCACGTATGCTAAAAAAAAAACTGGTAGTCGTAAGATGACTCCCATCGCGTATTCTCTCAATTGATTTTATTTTGCGGAATGCTACTAATATTTTACAGCAATTTATATGCATTAAATAACATTTATTATTAAATCATTTATACCAATCTATTTCCAAAACTCAAAAGATTGAAGGGAATAATATTATAGATAACGTATAGATAATTATCATTCACACAAAATGGATATTGATTACAATACTAAAACCGACGATAATGAAGCGTGCAATATTACGTCAAATGGAATTGTAAATTAGAATAATATTAAATTAAATTTAATAATTATATGAATATATAATATTTGAAAACGAATACCACATATTTATCTTCAAATATATTCGTGCCGATATATTTTGTTGAAAATTATTTTAAAATATTTTCATTGCGAGATAAAATATGATTTATTCTCGGTTCGTGTAGCGTGTTATTTTAAATTATAGTTATTGATTCACGAATAGACGAATCCAATGTAATGTTGATAATGTAATGCTCACAATGGATATACAAAGGGTTAACCTATATTTTACAATCATGGATCAATGCTCCTTCTATATCGTATTAGGTGTATGCTTGCACACACACAAAAAAAACGCAAGCAGTATATGTATATAACTATGAGTAGCTCTATTAATAATTTTTGCAAGAAGCAAAAGGTCGAAAAAGGTTTACGGACGCCATTATAGTTTATAAAAATATAAATTTGTAGCTAATTTAATCTAGGAACAATAAGGATAAAAATAGAATTAACCGGCATTGAACGAGATAAAGATAATTCGTATTGCCAAAATTTTTAACGGAACAAGGAGCGTGTCTTTCAGTTCGTTTTGCCCCAAGTTCATATTCGAAGATTCCTCGAAATTCTACGAGATGGTATATACGCGCATCTTTTACATGCGAGTCGTCAAACGTATGAAATCAAATGGACCTATGTATCTCTTCCTTCTCGGAGAGGTTCACGTTTGCTCACAAGCAAACACGCCGCGGGCGCGCGCGTACGTGCGAGACGACGGGGCTCTGCTGCATGCGTGTATCTGCAAAATCCCGTTACAGTCAGTCACACAGGCCCGATGTACGATAGCCGCGAACGAGGCGGAGGAACGGGAACGATGTATCGGAGGAACCTGAAGGTAAAGTCGATGGAGATCTTCGGCGAAGAGCATAGAGGCCTTGATGGGCGAGACGCGAGGAGAAGAACGGAGGAGACGATGAGAAGCAAGGATACGAGCGTCGGGCGAGTCGATTTAACGCAGGTTCACCATCAAGACACTGGTGACCCAGTTACCAATTCGCCGACATTTTGTCCCATTCCCACTGCGGTCTTGTTAGCCCATTATAAAGTCCAGTGTGCAACGTGTATACCAGATATCCTCATTCATTTATGTCAAGTTAGCAGCGAACTTGCTATATATATGTATATATATATATCTGCGGATTTAGGATTTGGAATTTCTATCCAGTTTTTGGAATTCCAAATTTTTTAAATAAGTCGTTTTATTTTCGACCCAACTGGCCAATTGAAACCAAATTTTTTAACAAATTTCAAATATATCTCAAATTTTAAAAATAGCTAATGGATCAAAAAGAGACGCGACGACATCAAAACTGATGTTTATTAAGCTCGGTGCGGGGATAAATTGTAACGACGGGGATTTTACATAGCGATTGCTTGGCCAAATGATGGTTTTGACATAAGCTATGGTAATGATTTCGTCTACATATGGCCCGGTCGTGCCGCTCTGATTTTTAATGCGATCCGTTAAAGTGAACTGTTGTTCCACACAGGCATGAGAGTTGATATGACTATTAATATTCGCGCCTGTTAACCTAAAAACTACGTAACATCCGGTTTATACGACGTCGATTAAATGTACCATGATTATGCTAATTTCGTTAAATACTGGACAATTATGTTAATTACATTAAACATACCGGAGTTGTATTATGCGACTCGCATTCGCATTTTAAATTATGCCGTTTAATTCGCTTCGGTAAAATACATATCTGAAATAAATATTTTGAAACAAATTATTTACGTTAAAAATTCAATGAAACATTTTACGATACGATAATTTTATCAATCGAGAGAAAATTACAAAGATAATAACATACACTCCATTTTACTTTTACACGTGTATTAAGAACGTTTACAACGCACAAACGATCGTAATAAATTATAAGTACGTAATGACTATATTAACATAATCCACAATCCATAATATATGAGATACTCTATTTAACTATTATGTTATTAAGCGTAAGGTTAAACACACACTTCATCATGCACAGCTACCTTGATTCAGGGTCGATTGAATGATGATAACGTTGGCATATCGCGTAATAGTTGCACGTTACGCGAGTTACATCGTGAGAACGTTACCACGTTACGCTGTTAACACACAAGTGCGATCCTTTCGTACGCCCTACGTACGGCCGTGAATACGCGGAAGTCACTTTCGTTGTAAGTGTTTCGTTTTCGCGTAACATTTTCCGGTCGTTGTCGGCGATTATATACCAATCATCTCGAGAATTCAACGCATTTACTCCCAATAGCTTCCTCGCGCTTTCTGGCTTCACTTTTAGTCTCATCTTTTTTTTTATACTATATAGTATTGTTAGTTATACGCGCATATATACACATGATGTATATTTTTATTATTTATGTAAAATGTGTGATGTACATACATAAAATACACATGTATATAAGATTTCTCGTCGCTCACGTCCGCGTTTTCGTTGCTACATTTATTGATCGCCGACAGCGCAAAACCGCGACGTTGCATTCCCGCGAACATTACTTTCTGGGCTACCCAGGTAGCAAAATGATATCTAAAAGATATCTAAAAGTTAACCGAAAAAGGACTAGGATGACTTTTTAGTTGGCTAAAAAGATTCCTCTTTGACAACAAAATTGTGTCTCATGATTACTTAAACGGTACGTAATGGATATCCGTACGCTAACTGTCGATGTCCATATGCTAACTGTTTAGGCAACTTATAGCGTTTACCAAATTAGCAACATATGGTCAACTTGTATCAGTTGCCAATAGGTCAACGTAAAGTTACCGAATTGCTATACCAAAATGCTGTACAGAAATGACTGTCATTCAACAGATGTCTTATAGATGTCCAAAAAATTAACGAAATGGCATCTAAACGGCACTAATAAATGATGTCCAAAAGATATCTTATTTATGGTATATATAGGACAGGGACAGGTGAATAATAAATGATAAAAGTTTATTGTTATCTGAAATCTGGATGTACACAATATAAAGTTAATTGTATTATCTAAAATTATGAGTACACAGTTAACAATCAACTGGTATATTTTATAACATAAAATTGATATAATTATAATTAATATAATATATATTATATCAACTTTATATATTATATTATAAAATATACCAGTTGATTGTAACCTGTGTACTAAATAATTTTAGATAATACAATTAACTTTACATTGTGTACATCCATATTTCAGATAACAATAAACTTTTATCATATAGTATATAATACAATTAATATAAATCCATATTTCACACTATTATTTATATATATATATATTTGGAACTTTGATAAATATTACTTATTAAACATCCTTACATCTAGAAGCTTAATATTATTTCGCGTGGTAAATTATCGTATCGCATTTTATTCAATTAATGAGCAACATGGACATTTAGAGTAAACTTATCGCTATGAGCAGTGTTACGTGATGTGGGCGCTAACATTCGTATAACTGGACGGGCTACGGAGTAAAATGTCATTATCTCAGGCCAAATTAAGCCGCCTTCAATTCTACGACAATAATCGGACTCTTCTTAAAGTATTAATTCACTCTATTAATAAACAGAATTTGTGATGCCGTTAATCGTCAGTGACAATCATTAATAGAATCTATTAATATCTATTAATCATTAATATTATTAATATCTATCAATGTATTAATTAATTATAATTTATTTATTATTAATCACTAATCAATGTATCGTCATTAATACGCCAACAATATAATCTTAATAATAA
Organism: Temnothorax americanus; assembly: GCF_048541705.1. Taxonomy (NCBI): domain Eukaryota; kingdom Metazoa; phylum Arthropoda; class Insecta; order Hymenoptera; family Formicidae; genus Temnothorax; species Temnothorax americanus. The sequence continues at coordinate 3,144,085 of NW_027509275.1, forward strand.
TTTATTATTATTAATAAAATCTGCGATAAACATAAATTTATATTAATTATATAACTCATTAGAAAATCTGACAATTTTTACGAATGTTAGCTCGCGTTATTATTATATTCGTGAAATAAACGATTAATTCTTAGCTAATTGGACACTATCGTGCTGATGAAGTTACGACAAAGTTACAAGTATCAAATCGCCGTGTAGTGTGAACGAGTTGTACCTATGGCAGAGATAAAGCTTGTTTATTAGCAAAGATCTGAAGCATACTTCCATTTATCGACTTTTTGTTGATGTAACAACGAGCAAAGATGAATTCGAATATATATATATCTACCAAATACAATGCTGAATCCATATCACTGATGTTGAAGATTTTGACGTTCACGACGTTTATTTTCTGCTTTTTTTCGATCGCCCCCACGGCGAAGCCACTCGGCAATTCGGTCTTCGACAGTTTTGATTTTTGTCCCTTCAAATGTGTTACGTACAACATCTGAAAAAGTAGACTATGAGACGTGGTAACTTTTTTACGGCGAAGAACTTAACAAAAGTGTTATATGCCATGTACATACCAATTATGACATATGGAAACGTGAACTTGGAGATTTTTGGTTTGTTCTCAGCTCCAAGGGTCCAAACGACTTGTTGAGTCAAATCATCCGTCATAACTACTTCCATTGCATATTTCACTGCTTTTTGAACTGATTTTCCGCCGATGTCTTGAATTTTTTTCATCTAGAAAATATCAACAATTTAAGAAACTTAATTAAATATTGACGAAACGATGTATCAGCACAGTTTCACAATACTCGTATACGTACAAATTGATCTCGCATTTGTCCATTGTCTTTGAGATCACGATCGAATCTTTGTAATTCGTTAATATCAGTGAATGGCATCTGGGGGAGAAGTGCATAATGATGACGATCTATACGCTCCACTGGGTTATCATTTCTTCGCCCTACTTCTAGCAACTCATTTAGTTTTTGTAGAATGCAATTCTCAAAATCCTTTCGTTCCTGTCTACAACCATCTGAAAAATAATATATCGATATTAATGTTAATTTGGAGAATCACAGAAATTTCCGTGTCAGAATTACGCTGCAGCAATACATTATACTTTCTCAACTGTTCCTTCAGTGCCCTCTCTAAGCCATAATGAACATAAGTGCCTCCAGCGAGAGCCTGTATATCAGTTCTGTTTGGCGTGTCACATAATGTCCTAGCATCAGACGGAAGCTCAGGATGACCAAATTTCTTTAACCCTCTCAAAAGATCGTTCACAACGGATTGAGGTATTTTGTTTTGGATTGCCCAATGAGCAAGAAAATCTTGAAGATTAGTTATACTAGTGGGACGAGTGATAGTCGATTGAGCCTGATTCTCTAACTGGATATCTGTATTAGTCAGTGTCGGTCTTTCATTAATTAGCAAATTGAGATCTTCTGCGTCATCAAAGCGTTCAAAGAAATCATCAATTTGATGACAAACGTCATCAGGAATATTAGAAGCACGAGCTGTTGGCGGTGAGCATGAGGGAGGACGAGTAGGACTAGACGCAGCATTATTTGCTGCATTTGCCAGGTAAGCGAGATCTGCTTGCACAAGGGCGCGGATTCGTCGCTTTTGCTGTTGTTGTGAGAGCTTAAGGAACGGTTTCATCCGTCTCAACGGAGGTCCCATAATGGCATAATCTATAATGTATCGCAATTAACCCTTCAACTTCAACTATTAAATATAATAAAACACGGAATAGATCAGTATTACTGTATAT